>NC_053489.1:653619592-654236592 GCF_905171775.1 Rana temporaria | reverse complement strand
AAGTCTTTCATTCATTCAACCCGCACTTCGCCCCCTGGGGGCACAAAGTATCATTGCGTGACTTTCTCTTCTTACCTTTAACACACATGAGCGCTGCTGCTTCAGTTTGGGAAGATAACCTTTATTTGGTCAGAAGTCAATTACTAGTTACACCCAGTACTAGCACTCACAGTTCATACACTTCTCTTTAGTTAGCACATATTATGAGCATATTTTCTGTTAAAGCCAAGGTTATTTAACTCTTTATTTACTCTCCACAGCACTACAGCTCATAGCACTATTCTTATTCAGCACTTAGAAATCAAGCATGTTACGTGTGGCGCCCCCTTATTTTCAGTGAAGGCACTACGCTAAAGTTAGTGGAGAATGAGAGAGATAATTTGCTCTCATTCTGAATTCCGAATTATGTTAAATTTGGCTGTCGCCAAATCTGGATTGTTCTGTGGGTCAGACTGTGTTCTAGGGATGTGGGGCCATCCCTGGGCTGCAGGTGGCGCCAGAGAGGTCCAGGCGGATCCGCTTTTTCCTAGTGGCCAATGAGGGGAGTTTTCCCTCGCGCGGGCATGCTGGGGAGGAGTATTTCTGTGGCGGAAGCCATTGTTCTGGGTTCTTGCGGGTTCCTGGTTCCAGGTGCGGCACCCACCTTTGGGGTGTGCGCACAACGCGGGCCCCACCACTATGGCCTACCTGGCCTGGGGTCGCGCGCAACGCGGAGTTCCAGACTCTGGGCCCTCCTGGTCTAGAGCAACTGATGCCACAAAGGGGCCCCAGTGACTGGCTGGGACCCCCTTCTACCAAGGAGATCCCTGGCTGTGTGCCGTTCGATGGGGGGTCGGCTTGAGGAAAACCCAGAGGCAAGTTATCCAAAAGTGACGCTCCGGCTGACAGGCTCGTGGCAGGGGTCTGTCCGGGGGCACTTCACCCACTCTGGCTGGAGTGGCGACGAACTGTACTATTGTTGCTGAAAGCAGGATTGCTTTCTTCTTCATCCAAGCCTGATACCGCAAAGTTCTTTACTTCATCAACCTTTTCTGTCTACCTCAAGTTGATGTTGGGCCGAGAAATAAAGCATTCAGAAAAACGTATCTACGAACTGGACATTCGCTTATTGCTCTACTCACTATCATCACCCCTAGACAACACATAGAGGTAACTTAACCACTTCCCGACGGCCGTACGACTATATACGGCCGCAGGGTGGTTCTACTTCTCTGGGACGCCGTCATTTGACGTCCGCCCCTTTCCGCCTTCTGTGCTGGCCGTGACACAGCCAATCACAGATCGCCGTGAACGGCCAATCGGAGTGGCCGTTTGCTAGGCGATCTGTGCGGCCAATGAGAGATGATCTCATATGTTTACATTTGAGATAATTTCTCATTGCCGGCTCTCACAGACAGCGGTGCTGTCAGGGAGAGAGGAGACCGATCTGTCTCTTGTACATAGGGATCGGTCACCTCCCCAGTCACCCCCCTTCCCCCACAGTTAGAACACTATATAGGGAATACATTTAACCCCTTCCTCACCCCCTAGTGTTAACCCCTTCCCTGCCAGTCACATTTATACAGTAATTAGTGCATATTTATAGCACTGATCGCAGTATAAATGTGAATATTGCCCAAAATGTGTCAAAAGTGTCCGATTTGTGTCCGCCATAATGTCGCAGTCGCAATAAAAATCGCAGATCGCTGCCATTACTAGTAAAAAAATAATAAAAAAAATAATAATTCTGTCCCTTATTTTGTAGGCGCTATAACTTTTGCGCAAACCAGTCGCTTATTGCGATAAAAAAAAAAAAAAAAAAATTGAGCTATTTATTATAGCAACAAGTAAAAAAATTTTTTTTTTTTCAAAATTGTCGCTCTATTTTTGTTTATAGCGCAAAAAATAAAAACCGCAGAGGTGATCAAATACCACCAAAAGAAAGCTCTATTTGTGGGAAAAAAAGGACGTCAATTTTGTTTGGGAGCCACGTCGCACGACCGCGCAATTGTCAGTTAAAGCGACGCAGTGCCGAATCGCAAAAAGTCCTCTGGGCAGGAAGGGGGTTTAAGTGCCCAGTAAGGAAGTGGTTAATACGCCGATCCCAAAGCAATCAGCGGCTCCTGAGGGGGTAGCGCTACATACGTAATGAGGCCAGAGGCCTGTAGACAGTAGTGTCCATTTAGTTAGACAGAAGGTACAAGTCTGACTGCAAAATCACCAGCGTCCTTGTCCACTTCACCCAGCAACGAACTACAAGAATTTGGAGAAAGTAGCATGGAACAGGTACTTTATTCCACCAGTCCTCACGTCACATCTTCACCATGCGACATACACATATCAAAGGGCACTTGCTGCTGTACAATCTGTATTGTAGTTGTACATCTTTCAGCCATAAAAGCTGTGCAGTGCCTTCTCTTGACGCTCTCGTAACCTCACAGGTCAATCTAGACACACTTCTCCCTGCATAAGAATACACTCTTTCAACTTAGAGGGTTAGCTAACTTTTCACTCCCAGTTCTTACTATGAATACAGCCCTTTGTATTATACTCTATTCCTTCCAGTAACTTCAGACCAGGCATTAGGTTAGTTTTCAGTAAAGGATTTTACATAAAGCAGTTCTTTGAATGCTACATATACTCCAGTAACAAAGTTCATAATTCACAGAACTAAAATAACTCTTCTAGTTGTGAATAAGATAATTCCACCTTGACTGTGCTGCCCATGGTGCCCTGCCCTGTGGTAAAGTCCATACCTTTGGAATAAAGTCTATCAAGATAAAGCCCACACCTTAGAACCTCAATCTGTGTTCTCGCCGGCTGGAGGGAATTGTAAAGGCCCATACACACGATTGGACTTTCTGATAACAGTGGTCCGACGGGCGTGTTTTATCCGACAATCCGACCGTGTGTATGCTCCATTGGACAATTGTTTTCGGTTTTTCGAAGGACCGTTCTCATCGGTTAACCGATGAAGCTGACTGATGTGCCTACACACCATAGGTTAAATAACCGATCGTGTCAGAACGAGGTGACGTAAAACACAACGACGTGCTTAAAAAAACGAAGTTCAATGCTTCCATTGTGTCGACTTGATTCTGAGCATGCGCGGGTTTTTAACCGATGCTTTTGCATACTAACGATCGGTTTTGACCTATCGGTTAGGCCGTCCATCGGTTCAATTTTAAAGCAAGTTCTCATTTTTTTGACCGAAGGTTAACTGACCAATGGGGCCCACACACGATCAGTTTGGACCGATGAAAGCGGTCCTTCAGTCCGTTTTCATCGGTTTTGACCGATCGTGTGTACGCAGCCTTAAAATTCCCGGCAACAAATGTCCGATGGAGAATAATCCGATCATGTGTACACAAGTCCATCGGACTAAAGTCCAAAGTAAAAAAACGCATGCTCACAACCAATGCTAAACATCAGACAACAATAGCAGAAGTTGCCCAAAGGGTGGCGGCAAAGAGTTGAATAACCACATGATTTGGTGAATGTTGTCAAAAAAAGTTCTGCCGTGTGTATGCATACCAAGTTTACGGCCAATGCCCATTCGGACAAAAATCCTGTGAGGGCTTACCTTGAGTGGAGTCCATTTTGCAGATTTGTAAGCTCACCCATGCAGGTACACACAGCCCACGGTAATACAAGTAAGACACTACCTGGGCTGTGAGTCTGTGCACGGGGGCTAGATAGAGATTAGCCCAGGATAGTCAAGTATAGTCGTGGCCCAGGATTCCAGAGAGAGTCAGGTAAGTACTGACGGAAAGTTCAGGGTTTGCAGACAGGAACCAAAGACAAGTCCGGGGCACAAGCCGTGGGTCAAGGGATGGAGGAGGCAGGGAAAGTCCAAAAGTACAAGCCGGGGTCAGAGGGCAGGAGACAGCAGCAATCCAGGGTACGTAAGCCAAAGGGTCAGAAGCCGGGGTCAGTCTTGTAGCTGAAGACAATCACAGGAACTGTTGGCACAGACAGGACAATCAGAGTACAATGAACTGACACCTCCCTCATAGTGAGGCAGGGTTTTATACCCTGGTTGATTAGGAAACCTGCCTCAGCTGCACCAGGATAGACAAGTGCAGATTGTAGGGAGATCCAGAGACAGGCAATCAGCACATAGTTCAGAACCAGGCTCCGACGGACAGCAAGAAGAATATCAACTGAGAAGTGGCTCAGAAGCAAAGACCTGGACCAGCAATGGAGAGGTCCTGGGTTCAATTCCACCCAGAGCCAACTGGGGCACGACCACGCCTCGCTGTCCGTTTGGCACGGTAGCGACTGTGACAAATCCACGGAAAAGTCAGATGGAAGTCCGATAGTGTGTATGAGGCTTAAAACAAAATCAAGCTAAATTGCACAGATCTTGTCCTCTCACTTCCCATAGTTGGGTTACCCACAAAGCAGACTTCCTCTGATATTTATGGCCTCCACAAGGTGGGCAGTGCCATGAACATCAGGGAGAGAGCATGCCCAAGCAGATAAATTCCTCCTCACCAGATATGACAAATGGCATTATATACACAGCTTAATGTTGAACAGCACAAACAAAGCATGTAAAAAACATAATATATACCATTCGGTATGTTGTTGCTCCCAAGTAGAGATGAGCCAAACACCCCCCTGTTCAGTTTGCACCAGAACCTTCGAACGGACCGAACGTTCGCGCAACCATTTAGAACCCCATTGATGTTTATGGGACTTGAACGTTCAAATTCAAAAGTGCTAATTTTAAAGCCTAATATGCAAGTTATTGTCGTAAAACATCTTTGAGAACCCGGGTCTTGCCCCAGAGAACATGTATCAATGGAAAAAAGTTTTAAAAACGGTAGTTTTTTCAGGAGCAGTGATTTTAATGATGCTTAAATAAAAATAAATAAATAAATGCCTGTGAAAACGTCTTTGAGAACCCCCGGTCTTGCCCCAGGGAACATGTATCAATGGAAAAAAAAATTCAGGACTCCTGAAAAAACTACCGTTTTTAAAACGTTTTTTTCCCATTAATACATGTTCCCTCGGGCAAGACCGGGGTTCTCAAAGACTATTGACACCCAGCAGGTACAATATTTAAAGGAATTTTTCATTTATTCTTTTTTTTTTTATTTAAGCATCATTAAAATCACTGCTCCTGAATCTTTAGGTGCAAACTACAGAGGACACGACCAGTACACACCAAGTAGCTTTAGGTGCAAACTACAGAGGACACAGGCAATAAACCATGTGAGAATACTGCAGCTAGCACTGCCTGCCAGTAAATTAGGAAGAACTGATCTAGCTAAACTATACAGTGTATAAATATACGTACAACACCTGGGATGTATATATATCCTCTACACACTGTAACATTAACTGACTAGCCTGCCTGCCTATCTACCTGCAAAAAATGACACTCTCTCTGTCACGCCTTGCAGGCTGCCTTTTATAGTGTGGGGCGTGTAGCTGTGATTGGCCAAGCATGCGGGTCATAGTGCATGCTTGGCCAATCATCAGCCAGCGATGCCGCAGTGAATTATGGTCTGTGAAACGTAACTCGAATTTGGCACGAACGACCCGTTTTGTTCGTATTTCGACAAACGATCGAACATACAATGTTCGAGTCGAACATGAGTTTGACTCGAATATGAAGCTCATCCCTACTCCCAAGTCCCCCCCTTCCCCGGCACGGAGTGATGATAATGATGAGATCTCTGCCGGACAGAACATAAGCCCCCCCACTCACTAATGGGATTCTCTTGGTTAAGAGATTGTAAGAATTTGTTTCAGCAGTAATACCTGGAAAATGTTGGCCTTCTCAATCTAACTCTCAGCATGCGAAGAAGTGAAGCATTGTATTACTTTACAACATGAATGTCTACTTTTATATATCCAAAGATTTCTGTGATTTTGAGGCTCCTGAAACAGATCATCTGTGAAAAGCTATAACATATCTACTTCTTGTTTCCTACTGAGAAAACTAGGGCTTCACCTTGTTAACATCAGTGAGCGGATGTGATATTAGTTTCCATACTGGTTATGTTTTCCTGTTCCATGTGAGAGTCTTATTTCTCCGTTTTATTTTCTCAGTATGCATTGGGGAAAGTGTTTTATCTGCTGCAGAGTAAATGGACATCACAAAATGAAACAGATCCTAACTATCCATTGCTCTGTCCAATGACCTTTCCTCCCAAAAATGTAAAGGGTATGCAAACTCGAGCAACGAACTTCCTTTGTTTGCTCCTTTCTGGTCTGTTAAAAACACAGGCCCAGATTCAGAAAGGAGATACGACGGCGTATCTCTGAGTGTGCGTGGTTTGTAACTATGTGACTGATTCAGAGAATCAGTTATGCAAAGATTTCCCTAAGATCCGACCGGCGTAAGTGTCTTACACCGTTGTATCTTAGGCTGCATATTTACGCTGGCCGCTAGGTGGCGCTTCCGTATATTTACGCAAGGAATATGCTAATTAGGTAGATACGCCGATTCAGAAACGTACGTCCGGCGCATTTTTTACGTCGTTTACGTTAAGGTTTTTCCGGCGTAAAGTTACCCCAGCTATATGAGGCGTAGCCAATGTTAGGTATGGACGTCGTCCCCGCGTCGAGTTTTGAAATTTTTACGTCGTTTGCACAAGTCGTTCGCGAATAGGGCTGTACGTAAGTTACGTTCACGTCTTAAGCAATGACGATTTGTGGCGTAATTTCGAGCATGCGCACTGGAATTTTTTCACGAACGGCGCATGCACCGTTCGTAAAATACGTCAAATACGCGGGGTCACCATTCATTTAAATAAAACACGCCCACATCATCCCCATTTGAATTAGGCGGGCTTACGCCGGACAACATACGTTACGCCGCCGTAACTAAGGGCGCAAGTTCTTTCTGAATACGGAACTTGCGCCCTAATTTACGTTGGCGTAACGTATCTGAGATACGTTACGCCCCGCCTAAAGATACTCCAAAGTATCTGAATTCGGCCCCTTGTCCCTATAGCATTCTCCTAGATAGGTTGCTAGTTAGGTTAGATAGATATGGTGAGAACAATCTCTAAAATATGTGAAAATAAAAATACGTATATATAATTAGTACAGTGGAACCTCAAACTGCGAGTAACGGGGTTAACGAGCGTTTCGAAATACGAGCACTGTATTAAAAAAAATCCTAACTCGGTTTGCAAGTGTTGTCTCGCAAAACGAGCATGATTCAGGCCAAAGCGGTGTGCAGTACTGCGTTTGGCCTGAGGTGGACAATCGTCGCCGCTTGGAAATGCATGGAAAGGCCCGAGGACAGCTCAGCTGACCTCGGCAAACCTCGGGAACAGAGTATTTCCGAGGTTTGCTGAGATCAGCCGAGGTTTCCTCAGCCTTTTCGGCCGTTTCCGAGGCTCTACAGGGCACCCCCACCTCTGGCCACATGCAGTATTGCATGCCATTGAAGTCAATGCGGAACAATTTTTTTTTATTTCCATTGACTTCAATGGGGAAACTCGCTTTGATATGTGAGTACTTTGGATTACAAACATTCTCCTGGAACGGATTATGCTCGTAATTCGAGGTTCCTCTGTATAAACAAAAATAGAAAGTCCCAGGGTTGGAAACAAATCCTAATATAAATTGATGTGTAGAGTCCACCACAATGGGATGTTGCTCAAAAGCAGGGTACAACGACCTTGGCAGGCATGTATAACATCAAGGGTAATGTGTCCTCCACCCAAGGTGAGGGGTATGCACTCTTACCGGAAACGGTGGACTTGAATGTCAGCGACATTGAGCCGGTCACGCAAGGATACCTTTCAATAAATAAGATTCAACTACACTGTACTTAAATTGACTGTGTGTGTTTTTAAGCTCCTTTGCTACCACAAGAATGTTGGAACCAAGAGTGTCAGGCCCCGTACACACGACCGAGTTTCTCGGCAGAATTCAGCCAGAAACTCGATCGGAGCCGTATTCTGCCGAGAAACCCGGTCATGTGTACACTTTTGGCCGAGGAAACCGACGAGGATCTCGTCGGGCCAAATAGAGAACATGTTCTCTATTTCCTCGTTAGTCAATGAGGAAACTTGGCTGACTGAGATCCTCGGCGGCTTCACAAGGAACTCGACGAGCAAAACAATGTGTTTTGCTCGTCGAGTTTCTCGGACGTGTGTACGGGGCCTCAGAGGTGTCAGAGGACTTGCAAGGTCAGAGCAACCATTAGGGTATAGATCCTTTAAGTGTCCCTCATGGGGGGGGGGTAGCGCTACATTTGGGGGCTCATCCGGTATACCCCTCATGGGATGCTCAAGCAAGTCATGTGACGAGTCCAGGGCTGAAGAGCTGGGATGCCGCTCGACCTCGTGTCACATCACAGCCCAGCTGAATCTGGTGTGGATGTGATAAGAGCGGCCTCCAGGCTGACACTGAATGACCAGAAGTGTCTGGAAGTGGATGTTCCCGCACCCGCACGCAATGACTCTCTTTCTCCCTGTAGCACAGGCTGCAACTTGGCAGAAGCACAATCTAACACAGGGTCACTGCTTGCAGATCCAGGTCGTGGTCCCTAGAGAGTGAGGCTGTCCCACACAGGCTTCTTATATCCCCTCCCAGCATTCTGTTCTACTTCCCCAGCCGGCTGGGATTTGTAGTCCATAACAGTCCAACTGAATATAAATGGTAGCTCCTTGGACTGCATGTACCAAGATGCTTTGTTTCATTCTTCGTTATCATTCACCCTGACTTCAGGATGTGATGACATAGTCCAGGCTGGGCACTAGGCGAAAACTGTTTCACTGTAGCATTACTGCAAGAGTGTCTCCTGAACAATGCAGGCAATATTAGCCAGATCCTGGCTACAGGTACAACGGGCAGAAAACGTCCTGCTGTCTGTGATCTCTCAGGGGACCCGATTACCCTGATATAAACTGGCTAAAATTAATTACATAAAAGGACCCTCACTAAAGTCTTGGGGCCAGATTCTCTAAGATCCTGCGGCGGCGGCGCGTAAGCTATTTACACTACGCCGCCCCAACTTACAGGAGCAAGTGCTGTATTCCCCAAACACTTGCTCTGTAGTTTGAAGGGCGTAGTGTAAAAGGCCCGGCGTATCCCCGCGTATTTCAAAGGGGGCGGCTTGTATTTAAATTAAGCGTGCCCCCGTGCCGATCGAACTGCGCATGCGCCGGGCTTAAAATAGCCCAGTGCGCATGCTCCAGTTCTCGATGGAAAACGTCAATGATGCCGACGTGTGCGTCATTGACGTAAAGTCGTATTCAAGAACGACTTAGGAAAACGACGTACCCGATGAGAAAAGACGACGTGGACCCGACGCCATACTTAACATGGCATACGGCGGACTGGCGTAAGGTTACCCCTCATATAGCAGGGGTAACCTTACGCTTACGCAAACGACGTAAGCAACGGCTACGCGACGCGAATTCGTTCGGGAATCGGCGTATCAGGCTCATTTGCATAAACAAATGAGACCTGAACGTAAACGCCACCTAGCAGCCGGCGGCGAATTACATTTAAGATCCGACAGTGTAAGTCACTTACACCTGTCGGATCTTGGCCGTATCTATGCGAAAATGATTCTAGGAATCACTCGCATAGATACCCGGGCCAAAAAACAGAGATACAACAGTGTTTCCTGAGTTACACCGTCGTAACTCTGCTGAGAATCTGGCCCTTGATCTTGATTCTCTTAAAGCATTGAGATCACACACCAACATGAAATTATTCCTTTTAAGTTACTGTATTTATCAGCGTATAACATGCACCTTTTCCCCCTGAAAATAGGGGGCAAATCACGGGTGCGTGTTATAGGCCGATACTTGGCTGCCTCGGATGGGAAGGAGGGGGTGAGCACCGCCGGATTACACAAAGCCGGGATCTCCTGTGTACTCAGCGCTCACAGTCACACACAGTCCCGCCTCCCGGCACGACTCATAGCATAGATGTCACATGTCCCAGCATTGGACTGGTGTTCTGTCTATCATAGGAGCCAGGCCAGGAGACGGGACTGTGTGTGGCTGCGAGCGCTAAGTACACAGGAGATCCTGGCTCTGTGTAATCAGGCACTAGTGAGACTGCCTCGATGGGCGAAGGCGAGGCTGTAGATGGGCACTGATCAGGCTGCATTGATGGGCAATGACGAGGCTGCAGATGAGCACTGATCAGGTTGCAATGGTGAGGCTGCAGATGGGCACTGATCAGGCTGCATTAATGGGCAATGGTGAGGCTGCAGGGGGGCACTGATCAGGCTGCATTGATGGCCAATGGTGAGGCTGCAGATGAGCACTGATCAGGTTGCAATGGTGAGGCTGAAGGTGGGCACTTATCAGGCTGCATTAATGGGCAATGGTGAGGCTACAGATGGGCACTGATTAGGCTGCATTGATGGCCAATGGTGAGGCTGCAGCTGGGCACTGATCAGGCTGCATTGATGGGCAATGGTAAGGCTGCAGAGGGGCACTGATCAGGCTGCATTGATGGGCAATGGTGAGGCTGCATTGATGGGCGCTTGTGAGGCTGCAGATGGGGACTGATAAGGCTGCATTGATGGGCACTGACCCTTATTTTGCTTCAAAGTTCTTTATTTATAATTTAAGTTTTTTCCTGCAACTTCCCTCTTAAAATTAAGGTACGTGGTATACACCTGTGCATGTTATACGGTAGGTAATGTTGACCACTCTGCCTGTGGCACCAACTCTTCTGCATTTTGCTGTGGTTTTGATGTCTTACCTCCTTAAATGGACTGCTTGGTTTGATTTGACAAAGCCTTTTTGACTTAAAGCGGAGTTCCGGCCACAATTTCACTTTTTAAATATAAATACCCCTGTAATACACAAGCTTAATGTATTCTAGTAAAGTTAGTCTGTAAACTAAGGTCTGTTTTGTTAGGTTGTTACAGCATTTAGACACTTTATAAAATAGAAATTGACTGGGGCCATCTTAAGTGTGGGCATCATGAAGCCAGACTGTATGACTTCCTGGATTTCAGCCTTGCAGATCTCGCACATGCTCAGTGCTGCACAAGCAATGTAATAGTTTTCAGATCAGGTTTCAGCACCTGTACTGTCCAAGTCACATGATTCTTTGAGACTGGGGAGTGCACAGACTCCTGGAAAGTTACACCCACTACATTCCCAGGAGTCTGTGCGGTGTAGGTTAGTCTAGGTGCAGGAAGAGGGAAGATTAACTATTCTGCCTAGCAACAACACTTTGAAGGCATCTAAAAAAAAATAAAAAATTCTTAAAGGACTAATGACATTTTTTTAAAACTACTGATGTAATGTTATATTTATGGGTGTAACTCCACTTTAAGCAGGTCATCTTCACTTGCTAAGGCAAACCCATAAACCAAAGTATGGCAGTACAACAGGTACTTATTACATTTATTTGTCTATTTTATCTTGTAAGAAGCTCAGAAAATGTTCGGCTATCATCCGACATAAATAAATAGACAGATGTGATTTAATATAATTTAGAAGGGGAAAGTTTCTCCTACCACAAGCTGTTTTATACCGAGAAAAATGCAAAAGTCAGCATGGATGAGATTACTAAAATGTCCCCAACTTTCATGATTGATTACAACAAATTTCACTTAAAGAGGTCTATTTAATCACATAACTACAAAAAATTGCTGTGTGACAATATTTGAAACAAATCACCTATACAGCAAACCTTTCCTAAGAGAAATAGAAAGGGCACCATTTCCCCATTGCTTCTGAAAATGCTAGTTTCCTGGTTGTTATGCTGACTTTAATACTTTCTGAGTCACAAACATGGATTACATATACATGGGCAGATACACGGGCACAGTCCTGGCCTCAAATAGGGTTGCCATCTAGTTGCCCGCCCCATTGTTTTGTCCAGGTCTTCCTGTAAAATTTCTATATCCTCCTGATGTGAAGTTTGTGCCCTGATTATTTTTGTGTCATCCACAAAAACAGATTGAGCCATTTATACCGACCTCTATATCATTTATGAATTAATTAAATAGAATTGGTCCCACGACAGAGCCTTGTTGTACCCCACTTACCACTCCAGACGAGTCTGACTACACATTATTTATCATCTCCTTTTGGGCACACCCCAGTCCATGCCTACAGACCTCAGTTTGTGGATTAAAGGATTAACCACTTAAAGACCGCCTCCTGCAGAATGGCACGACTGGGCACAAGCATGTACCTGTATGTCCTCTTTAAGTGCCCAGCCGTGGGTCGCGGACGTGCGCCCGCGGCGCGCGCCTGTGACCCAGTCCGAAGCTCCGTGACTGTGGCCGCGGGACCCGCGGACCCGATCGCCGCTGGAGTCCCGCGATCGGTCCCTGGAGCTGAAGAACGGGGAGAGCCGTGTGTAAACACAGCTTCCCCGTTCTTCACTGTGGCGCTGTCATCAATCGTGTGTTCCCTGTTATAGGGAAACACGATCAATGACGTCACACGTTCAGCCCTGCCCCCCTTCAGTTAGAAACACAGATGAGGTCACACTTAACCTCTTCAGCGCCCCCTAGTGGTTAACTACCAAACTGCAATTGTCATTTTCACAGTAAACAATGCATTTTTAATGCATTTTTTGCTGTGAAAATGACAATGGTCCCAAAAATGTGTCAAAATTGTCCGATGTGTCCGCCACAATGTCGCAGTCAAGAAAAAAATCGCTGATCGCCGCCATTAGTAGTAAAAAAAATAAAAAATTATAAAAATGCAATAAAACTATCCCCTATTTTGTAAACACTATACATTTTGCGCAAACCAATCGATAAACGCTTATTGCGATTTTTTTTACCAAAAATAGGTAGAATTTGTCAATTGTCAGTTAAAGCTGCCTAAAGGTCCGGTTCTTAAGAGGTTAAAGGGGTTGTATGGGTTCAGTTTTTTTTTTAAACAAACATGTCATACTTACCTCCATTGTGCAGTTCGTTTTCACAGTTTGGCCCGATCCTCCTCTTCTGGGATCCTACAGCGGCTCTTGCGGCACCTCCCCGCAAGAGCTAACCCCCTCTGGGAAGCTCTTTCCTGAGGGGGTTGCCTTGCAGACGTGCTCCTGTGTGATACACTCGTACCGCATCATTGATTTGATTGACAGCAGCAGGAGCCAATGGCTGCGCTGCTATCAATCATCCAATGAAGAGCCGACAGGCCATTTGGAAAGCGACACGGAAACGAGCCTCAGGAAGTTCGGGGCTCAGGTAAGTAAAACTGGGGGTATGGGGGGGGGGGTGGGGGAGATTGAGAGTGCAAGGTGTTTTTTTCACCTTAAGGCATAGGATGCCTTAGGGTAAAAAAACACAAAGGTTTACAACCACTTTAGATGAGGTGTCCCTCGTTCCCATCTCAAAAAGCGGGTATGCTACGGGAGTCTTCTGCTTTCCATGTATGAATTGGGGGGCTGCCAAATCTTCAGGATTTCTCTCATTCTACTCAATACACTTCCCCCCTCCCCCTCCCCCTCCCCCTCCCCTCTCCCAGGTCTCCAAATTCCCAGATAAGACGGAGATGATCTGCTGAACAGCTCTCTTATCTTTTTGCAGAGATAACAGAGCTGGAATTCGCACCGCACAAGTGTGAATCCGGCCTTAGAAATACGGGAAATACGGGAAACAAGCGCTACTTTTTTAGTCATACTATAGACACCCCCAGGTACGAAATTTCAAGGAATATTTCACTTCTATTGTTTCACTTTAAGTATTATTAAAATCACTGCTTCTGAAAAAAAAGAATTTTTTAAAACTTTTTTTGCATTGATACATGTCCCCTGGGGCAGGACCCGGGTCCCCAAACACTTTTTATGACAATAACTTGCATATTAACCTTTAAAATTAGCACTTGATTTTTCATGTTCGTGTCCCATAGACTTTAACGGTGTTCGCATGTTCGAACAAATTTTTTGCCTGTTTACATGTTCTGCTGCGAACCGAACCAGGGGGTGTTCGGCTCATCCCTACCTGTAACCAGATGAAGCTTGTTACTTGCCACGTTACCTGCCACCAGATGCAGCTTATACCTTGCCACCATCGCCTGCCACCAGATGCAGCGTGTCCTTTGCAATGTCATCTGCCACCAGATTCAGCTTGTCCCTTGCCACCGTCATCTGCTACCAGATGCAGCATGTCCCTTGCCACCATCGCCTGCCACCACATACAGCGTGTCCCTTGCGACGTCATCTGCCACCAGATTTATCCCTTGCCTGTCCCTTGCCACCGATGTCTGCCACCAGATGAAGCATGTCCCTTGCCACAGTCACCTGCCACCAGATGCAGCTTGTCCCTTGCCACTGTTGCTTGCCACCAGATGCAGCTTGTCCCTTGCCACAGTCGCCTGCCACCAGATGCAGCTTTTCCCTTGCCACTGTTGCTTGCCAATAGATGCAGCTTGTCCCTTGCCACAGTCACCTGTCACCAGATGCAGCTTGTCCATTGCCACTGTCACTTGCCACCAGATGCAGCTTGTCCCTTGCCACCAGATGCAGCTTATCCCTTGCCACTGTCACCTTGCACCAGATGCAGCGTGTCACTTGCCACCATCGCCTGCCACCAGTTGTAGCGTGTCACTTGCCACCATCGCCTGCCACCAGATGCAGCATTTCACTTGCCACCATCGCCTGCCACCAGTTGTAGCGTGTCACTTGCCATCATCCCCTGCCACCAGATGCAGCGTATCACTTGCCATGGTCGCCTGCCGCCAGATGCAGCATGTCACTTTGCCACCAGATGCGGATTGTCACTTGCCACGTCACCTGCCATCAGATGCAGTTTGCTTAGATTTTAGGGAACTTTATCTTCTTAGATCTCTAGACACTACAATTTCAAATAGATAAGAGTATGATACTGTAGTCAGATTACAGAAATGTTATTATATTTGATGTGAAATCAGAACTATTTTTAGTAAAATAATATTTTAACAATTATAACTTTCTAAACTAATATACAAACAAATATTTGTTTTAACAGTAAATGCATAATAGATTATATTGGTCTTTCTTACCAAAAAGGCAGACACTGCCTGTGTATTTTGAGACATCACATTTAGCTTTAAAATAAGAAAGGATATGTGGTGTATGTATCCTGTGTAGCTTAATTAGCTATGTGTGTAGTCTAATCTCCCTACTATTCAGGCCTACTTTAGCATATGAACTGTAAAAAGTAAGTTATTTATCTTTTTTTGAGCTTGTCACCTGTTGGCCCCAGGTGGTATGCAAGATATTTTATTTATCTAATAAAAAAAAAATAATAATATAGAAAATAACTTTTGTCCTGAAGAATTAAATAAGAAATGCCAGCGGAGCTATTAACAATGTGCTGTGTGAATGCCTTGTGCCTACACAGTTATCACAAATATTCACCATAATGTGTCTAAGGGCTAGTTTACACTTTCTTCAAAACAAGGCTTTGAACAGGCTTTGTTAAAGCTCTCTGTCACTAAATAAAATAGTTAGCTTACCAGTGTTGCTCATCTTCCTTTAAAAAAGTAATTAGTTACAAATTAGTGACTCAGTTACTTCATTGGCAAAGTAACTAGTTACTCAGCAAAGTAACTGACTTTTTTTGCCGGCGTATGACGACCCCCTAATTTTCCAGCTAAAATTTGGGTTTTGGGATATACTCACTGTATAAGATGACCCCTCACTGTGCCATCATACACGCCTCACTGTGCCATCATACATGTAGGCATGTATGATGGCACAGTGAGGCATGTATGATGGGCGTCACTACCCCTGACAATGCCCTTGTCTGCCCTTGTCTGCTGTTCTTTCCATTTCCTACTTTGTGCAAAATTTATAAATACACAACTTTTACCCAGTTCTTCCTCTGACATTTACCCAACCCTCCTGCGGGCCTGCTCCTCCCCCTGGTCTTGGCTGGCTTCTTCCCCTGACCTTGACCCAGTCCTTGCACTGGCCTTGACCACCAACTGCAGACCTTGCCTGGATTCTTTCCTGGCCTTAAACCTGACCTTCTTCTTCTCCTACTGGCCTTGACCTGCTTTTTCTCTGGCTTTGATCCGGTTCTCGCACTCTCCTTGACTTGTTCCCTTCCCTTCCCTTGACCTTCCCCTCGTGCTGTGGCCCAATTCGCCTCCTCCCCACGGTAGTCGGTGTGTCTGCTGTGCTGCTGGCCTGTCGGCTGGCGGCCTCCTCCTGGCGGCTCCGGACTGCGGACTGTGAGGGAGGGAGGAGGAGGGGAGAGGGAGCCGATGGCCATCCATTGGATTCAAAAGCCGCGCCTCCTTCTCAGGCTGTTCCGTGATAGGCGGAACAGTAATTTTTCCCGCAGAGCCTCTGTTTACTGTTCAGCCTATCATGGATGTCCTCTCATCCGAGGCCGAGGCTGAGGATGAGAAGGCATCCATGATAGGCTGAACACTAAACAGAGGCTCTGCTGGGAAAATTAGTGTTCCGCCTATCACGGATGGAACAGTCAGAGGGGGAGGCACGCTTTTAAATAATAGATGGCCGACGGCTACGGGTGGCTGAGTGACAGGTAGGTGTAATTACGGTAACGCCGCCCAAGTAATGGGAACGGCGTTGCCGTGAGGGGAAGAGTAATCTGGTAGATTACTCGTTACCCTCAAAAGGGGCTGCGTTAGGTAACGGCGTTTATTTAAACGCCGTTACTTACAACACTGTAGCTTACAGTCCTGTTTTCACCTGCTTTTGCTTGGTGCTTCAATGAGACCTCGTACACACAACCGGGTTTCTCGACAAAAACCAGCAAGAAAACTGATTCTTGCCGAGATTCCTGTTTCGTGTGTACATTCAGGTTTCTCATCTGGAAATCTGGTCAGAATCTTGATGAGATTCGTTGAGATTCTTGTCGGCCTGTTTCCAGACGAGAAACCCGAGAGTGTGTATATTAACCTGTCGCCGTGGAAACCTGTGCATGCTTGAAATGACTTTGACGCATGCGCGGTAGCTTCCACGGCATATGTAGGGTGAAGCAAGATGGCGGCAACGGCGGCATCGAATGTGACGAGCGCATGCTCGTCATATGCGATGACGTCACCACGTTCAAGAGAACCGCGGTTCTTTTGAAATGAAAGTCAGTACACTCCGGCGGCAAGAGTTTCTTGCCAAGAATCTCGTCAGGGAAAACAACGGGTTTTTCCTGACGAGATTCTCGGACGTGTGTACGAGGCCTGAGGCTTTGGTGAGGCTTCAATGAATCTTCGGTGGGACTTTGATGGATATTTAGTGGGGCTCAATGAGGCCTTGGTGGGACTTCAGTGGGGCTTCGGTGGGACTACGGTGGGGCTTCGATGAGGCTTTGTGGGGCTTCAAGCAGGCTTTGCCATTGACTTCTATAGAGGCTTTCAAGACACTTTGAAGCACCACTGAACCTACATGAGGTATCATTTTTAAAGCGTAGCTGAAGCAAAGCAAAAGCAAGGTGTAAACAGGACTGTAAGCTAACCATTTTATTTAGTGACATGAGCTTTGACTGGTGTTCAGAGAGCTTTAACAAAGCCTGTCCGAATCCTTGTTGAAGCCGAATATGGTTATTTCCTATGATCGGCAGCTCCTTCTACTGGTCATGTTGTGGTATTTTCCTGGTTGAGGTATTTCAGAAAAATGCTGCATTATGGCCACTAGGTGGAGCTGACGACCATAATATATATATATATATATATATATATATATATATATATATATATATATATATATATATATATATATATATATATATATATATATATATATTATACACATTACAGAAATTATTTTTGATGGCTGTGCAAATGCTGGAGGCGTTTACACAGTGATTTTTTTTTTTTTTTTTATGAATAGACCAACATCCTCTTTATTATACAGAGAAAGAATGGATTTGATGGCCATCAAACGTTTGCAAACATTGAAAATCTGGGGCCAGTATCGACAGTTGGTAACGGTGTTACTGCTGCTGATACTGTATTGACTTATTTTGGCTCCATTTCGTTTTAATAAATAGGTTGGTGAGTACTGGCCAGCATTAATCCATTTAGTTTAGAAGAAAACGGAAAATCTTTCATATCAGTTGTTGGAACTCCCTGAGCTCTACACATCTAACAAATAATTTACTGTGTAGGCACAAGATGTTCAGATCCTAAGGAAGAATTTATTAATAAATAATCACACAGCAACTAACCAAACGTAAATCCTCACCCCTCTCTACATTTTTTCCTTATGACATGTTCTTTGATAACGGTATTTCCCTATAGAAGTTAACCTTATCTTTCCCAGGAGCCCTGGCAGGTTGTGTGCAGAGAAATGAGAGATATAGAAATACTCCAATGAACAAACAAAAAAAAAAAAAAAGACGAAGAAAAAAAAAAAGAACATAACGCTTGCAGATTACATGCAGCAATAAATAGAACAGATCACCCAAGGAATAGTTTCTCTTCATTTCTCTTCATAAACATAAGAAAGAGTTTGCGTATATTTATTTATTTATTTAATTAGATAAGAAATACTTTCTGCAGTTTCTTTATCAGGATCGGCATAAAGGGACTGTGAAGGACTAATAAAAAACTGGATTCTTGTTCTATTAATGTATATTATAATATAAAATATATGTATATTTAAATGTTATATTATATTATTATCTATATAATTTATTTATTATATTTATTATTATTTTGTACTTTATTGAAAATTGTATCACAGAGACAATACATTTGTAGGTAACTAAATATGGGCTTTTGGTGCTTGGTATAAAGCAATGGTCTCCAAACTGCGGCCCTCTGGGACATAGTTCCTGTCACTGACAATGGGGCACTATTTCTCCCACTGACACTAATGACGGGGCACTCTTCCTCCCATTGGCACCAATGATGGCGCACTATTCCTCCCATTGGCACCAATGATGGCGCACTATTCCTCCCATTGGCACCAATGATGGCACACTATTCCTCCCATTGGTGCCAATGATGGCACACTATTCCTCACATTGACACCAATGATAGCACACTATTCCTCGCATTGACACCAATGATAGCACACTATTCCTCCCATTGGCACCAATGATGGCACGCTATTCCTCCCATTGGCACCAATGATGGCACACTATTCCTCCCATTGGCACCAATGATGGCGCACTATTCCTCCAATTGACACCAATGATGACACGCTATTGCTCCAATTGGCACCAATGAAGGCGCACTATTCCTCCCATTGACACCAATGATAGCACACTATTTCTTCCATTGGCACCAATGATATCACACTATTCCTCCCATTGGCACCAATGATGTCGCACTATTCATCCCATTGGCACCAATGATGGCACACTATTCCTCCAATTGACACCAATGATATCGCACTCTTCCTCCCATTGGCACCAATGATAGCACCCTATTCCTCCCATTGGCACCAATATAACACATTATTCCTCCCATTGGCACCAATGATGACACACTATTTCTCCCATTGGCACCAATGATAGCACCCTATTCATCCCGGGGGAAAGAGACCGCCGCTCCAGATGAGTGCACTTCGGTGATGAATGAGGACTCAGAAAAATCCAATGGGTGCAGGCAATGCACGAAGCATAAATGGAAGCAAAAAGGTATGGACAGCCGCACTCCGATAAATGTAAAAAACAATAAAAGCCTTTAATCCAGTAGAAAAACACTGCACAAACAGAGAAACAGCAAACGGTGGGATGATATAGCTGACACGTTTCACATTGTTGTACAATGCTTAGTCAAAAATCTCCTGTCAGAAGCATCTTGGAGCGGTGAGAGGAGCGGTATGTATTCCGCTCCTTCACCGCTCCTTCCAATTTAAAACAATGGAAAACCGCAGCAATACCGCCCGCAGAGGCGCATTGCGGGCGGTATTAACCCTTTATCGGCCGCTAGCGGGGGTTAATACCGCACCGCTAGCGGCCGAATCCCACGGCAAATCCAACGGTATAGTGCCGCTATTTTTAGCGCCGCTATACCGCCACCGCGCCTCCCGCCCCAGTGAGAAAGGGGCCTTAGTGAGCAGCAATGAGTACTCTTCCCGTCTCAGCCGGCAGATATCAAAGTCTGATAGTTACTCCAGAATTGCTATTAAACACTGTGATCTTTATTTCAGCCCCTTCAGTGCTGCTATAAATGAGCCCAGGCTGTCTGCACCGAGCAATTTATTCCAATCCTTCATAACGCTTAGGAAAACCTCGGGTAAACCGGCCATGAAAGTAATCAGACCATGTGGCGTTGGAGTGATTAGAAAGCTGCGGGATTGGCCTTTAGCGCAGCAACAACTGGCTTCACATCATCAGTTCATAATCACCGTGGGATACGGCATGTATGATTAATCCCTGGGTATGGCTTAATTGATTATTGAGCTAACACTGACCATTATATCTTCCTCTTTGAAAGAGATAGGAGTAACAATAGAGGATTCAGGACAATAGATATGTCAAGTGATGCGTTCCTTGTGTCATCTTATTCCAGAGAGCTCAAATCTTTGCAGTCTTGTGCTTCTTGTCAGCCCATTCTACACGCTGGCTGGTTTTCTTAGTCCGCTGAAAAACTGTGTAGTGTATCTGATCAGATGCACTCAAGGTGTCAACCCTAGAGCTCTTTCACACCGCTGTGCTTTGACAGTGCATGTATTTTATGTGCATTTTAAGTATGCCTGTTATGTTGTTTATTGGGCTTTAATGCATTTCAGATGCACTGAACGGTGCTGTGCATGTTTTTTGCAGTTTCCAAGGATACCCATACTCAGAAAGGTTACCTAGCCCAGGTAAAAGGATGGCTACATTTTTTTTCTTTATTTATAACAGGGACAGGGCCCAATGGGCCAATACAGTACAGAAGATGCATGCAACAATCCACGGAACACAGAAAATAAAAGATATATCAAAGAGGACGACATGTCCAGCAACAGAATACATTATGACATGCAGCCTCTATGTCCCCTGACAATGGAGTGTCGTACTTGTCCCAAACAGTAGTCTAAACATTACCCCTATATGGGGCATATGACGCCATCAGGAGATATCCTCCTTCTCAGGGGGATAAGTACATGCAATTGTGTCTAGTAGGATACCGGGTCCCTGAGCCCAGGTGCCTTATTTTATTTTTTCTGAAATTCGAGAGTGGAGTAGAGAGAAGAGAAGAAGAGAGAAGTAGATAGTGATGTTGGTCGAAATTAAGGAAGATGGGGGAGTAAGATATAAAGAGAGAGGCAGATGGGGGGGGGAGAGAAAAGGAGAGGGAGAAATAACAAAGAGGGGGGGGGGGTTTCTAGTCCCTCCCCTGAAAGGCTGTCAGAGGGGGGTGCCTCCATACGGAAGCCAAGGCCTACCAAAGTACCAGTGTCAGGGTGTGAGAGAAAAACCAGGTTGGGGGAGGTCCACTTACATGGTAGCAGCTGGGTCTCAAAGCGCTTGGCCCTCAGTTGAATATATAAAGATGTTCCATAGCTGCCAGGTGTTCTTAAATGTTTCCTGTCTATTTTGTGCCGTGAGAATAAAATCCTCCATACGTTTTATTTCCTCCACTTTCGCAATCCACATGGGCACTGTTGGTGGACAGGTGGCTTTCCAGAGAAGTGGTATGCAGGCCTTGGCTGCGTCTTGAAGGTGTCTTACCACAGACTTTTTGTATACCTTCTCCGGGATAGTAGAAGCATGTAGGAGAAAGAATGCTGGTTCGTCTGGGACGGTGCGATCTGTGAATTTTTGAACCACCTTTCGCACTACTTGCCAGAAGTGTGTCAGACTGGGGCAGGACCAGAAGATATGTACTAACGTGCCCCTGTCCGCCCGGCAACACCAGCAAATGTCCGACGTCGCCGGGAAGAACCTGTGGAGCAACGCAGGGGTCCTGTACCACCTCGACAAGAGCTTGTAGTTTGTCTCCTGTATTTTAGCGCAAATGGAGGACTTATGTGTGAATCTCAGGATTCGCTGTCTTCTAGGCTCATTGAAGTGACAGTTTAGGTCAATTTCCCATTGAATGAGCCCCGGGGGTTGGAAGTCTACCTGTGGTGAGTTTAGAAGGCTGTAGGTCAGGGAGAGTGTCTGTGTTATGGGGCTCGAAGCATCACAGAGTTCCTCCAGTGGTGTAAGAGGTTGGTCATTGGCAGCAGGGGGCCCTAAGGAGTGCAGGACGTGAGCCAATTGGTTTCCCAATATTGGGCGCAAAGGTGAATTGGGGGAAGATACTGATGGTAGTGAGAGCAGCCTCGCGCAGACTCGCGTCGTGTTGCCGATCAGTGGGTGGCACTTGGTCTCTGCCGGCAGAGTCGCGTAGCACCAGGGGGCTCTGCTGAGAGGTATTGTGCTTTGGCTCTGTTCCAATTGTGTCCAGAGCTTGGTTTCTAGGTGGCGGCACCAGTCTATAAGCCTCCCTAGGTGTACCGCCTGGTGATAGGTCCAGATGTCTGGCACAGCCAGACCCCCATGACATTTCGGCAGGACCAGGAGCTTATAAGAGAGTCGTGGTCTCTTCTTGGCCCACATGAATTCCGTAAATGTGGCTTGCACCTGTCTAAAGAAGGGTACAAGAATATGGATAGGAAGTGCTTGCAGAATATAAAGGAATTTCGGGAGGATCGTCATTTTCGGGATGTTATAGCGGCCTTTCAATGAGTGAAGACCTGTGTGCCACTGGTTCAGCAATGCCCGAACCGACCGCAACAGGGGGGGGAAGTTCAGTTCAAATAGTTGGGAAAATGTACGAGGGATGAGCGTGCCCAGGTTTTTTAAGGCGGTCATCATCCATTTCAATTTGAAGTGGGATTGTAAGTGCGTGAGATGTGATGGCGGTATCCCCACTCCCATCGCCTCAGATTTAGTATAATTAATTTTTAGGTTGGAGAGGGCTCCATACAATTCAAATTCCCGCAGCAGGTGTGGGAGCGAGACGGAGGGCGAGGTTAGTGTGAACATGAGATCGTCGGCATAGGCCGACACCTTATGCTGAGTTTGGTTGATCTTTACTCCTGAAATGTTAGAGTTTAATCGTACGTGACATATGAATGGCTCCAACGAGAGGGCAAACAACAGGGGAGATAGCGGGCAGCCCTGCCTCGTTCCGTTAGTGATCAGGAAGGGGTCGGAGAGTACTCTATTAGCTCTGACTCTGGCCGACGGCGTAGCGTATGCTGCAGAGATCCAGCCTAACATATGTTGACCTAGGCCTATGTGGCGTAGCGTGGCGAACATGAAGGCCCAGTTAACCTGGTCAAATGCTTTTTCAGCGTCCGTGTATATAAAGACACTCGGCGTCTTAGTGCGGGTGGCCGAATAGAGTAAGTTTAGGACTTTTGTGGTATTGTCCCTTGCCTCTCTCATTGGGACAAAGCCAACCTGATCTAAATATATCAAGTGGGGTACGTGGGACTGTAGTCTTGTGGCTAAAATTTTTGTGAATAATTTCAGGTCCGTATTAAGAAGGGATATGGGTTGATAGCTCCTGCAGTTCGTCGGGTCTCTACCCTCTTTAGTAGACATGTGCACTGCCAAAAAATTCGTTTTTTTCGTTTATGTTATTTTCGTTTTTTTTTATTTTTTCGTAAATTCGGGAAATTCGAAAAATTATTTTTTTCCGTTTTTGTTTCATTCGTTTTTTTTATTTTTTCGGAAATTCGTAAATTTTGAAAAAATGTTTTTTTTTTCGTTTTTTTGCTTTTTTCGTAAATTCGTAAATTCGGGAAATTTTCGGATTTCCGAAAAAGCAAAAAAACGAAAAAAAAACGAATGAAACGAAAAAAACGAATGAAACGAAAAAAAAAAAGAATTTTCGGAAATTCGGAAAAATTTCAAATTTTTTCAATTTTCGTAATTTTGGTAATTTCGTATTTCGAATTTTTCAGTTTTCTAATTTTCCAATTTTTCAGTTTTCGAATTTTTCAATTTTTGAATTTCGAATTTTCCAATTTTCGAAATTTCGATTTTCGAATTTTTCAATTTTCGAAATTTCGATTTTTGACATTTCGAATTTCGAATTTTTCAGTTTTCGAAATTTTCAATTTTTGAATTTCGAATTTTTCAATTTTCGAATTTATCAATTTTCGAAATTTCGAATTTCGAATTTTTCAATTTTCGAAATTTCGATTTTCGAATTTTGAAAAATTCCAAATTTCGAAATTTCTAAAAAATTCGAAATTGGAAAAGTGATTGTTAAAATTCGAAAATTGAGAAATTTCGAAATGTTGTATTTTCGAAATTTCGAAATGTCATATTTTCGTAATTTCGTATTTCGAATTTTTAAGTTTTCGAATTTTCTAATTTTCGAAATTTTTCACATTTCGAAATTTCGATTTTCGAATTTTTCAATTTTCAAATTTCGAACTTCGATTTTTTCCATTTTCAAATTTCGAATTTTTCAAATTTCGAAATTTCGAAAATTGTAAAATTTTTCAATTTTAGCATTTTTCAATTTTCGAATTTCGAATTTTTCGGAAATACGAAAATTCGAAATTCGGAAATTGAAAAATTCGAAATTTGAAACATTTTTCAATTTCCGAAATTTCGAATTTTCGAAATTCGGAAATACGAAAATTCGAAATTTGAAGTGAAAAAATTCGAAATTTGAAAAATTCGAAAATTCGAAAATTGAAAAATTCGAAAATTGAAAAATTCGAAATTTGAAAAATTCGAAAATTCGAAAATTGAAAAATTCGAAAATTGAAAAATTCGAAAATTGAAAAATTCGAAAATTGAAAAATTCGAAAATTGAAAAATTCGAAATTTCAAAAATTCGAAAATTTAAAAGTGAAAAAATTCGAAATCTGAAAAATTCAAAAATTCGAAATTGGAAAATTCGAAATTGGAAAAATTGAAAAATTCGGAAAATTCGAAAATTGAAAAATTGAAAAATTTAAAAATTTAAAAATTCGAAAATTGAAAAATTCGAAAATTGAAAAATTCGAAAGTTGAAAAATTCGAAAATTGAAAAATTGAAAAATTCGAAAGTTGAAAAATTTGTAAATTCGAATTTTCGGAAATACGAAAATTCGTAAATTCGTAAATTCAAAATTTTCGGAAGTCCGAAAATTCGTAAATAAAAAATTCGTAAATACGAAAATTCGTAATTCACGAATTTCCGAATTTTCGTAAAAAAACGAATTAGAAACAGAACGAATTGCACATGTCTACTCTTTAGGGATGACAGCAATCTGCGCCTGTAACGTGGTGGTATGTAATGTATCCCCCTCGGTAAGGCCGTTAAGTAGGTTGTCTAGATGGACCCCTAGCAACGTTTTGTAGTACTGGAGGGTAAGGCCATCTGGTCCAAGGGCCTTCCCCAGTTTGGAACTCCCCAGCGCCTGTTGGAGTTCAGGCAGCGTGATCTGGTCTTCTAGCAGGTTGCATGCCTCAGTAGGTAAAGTGGGCATGTATGAGGTAGTTATGTAGTTTGTTATCTGATCCAGTGTTGGGGGAGTCATGTGTAAATTGTAAAGCGCCTCGTAGTAAGACTTGAATTCCTGTGATATTTGTTCAGGCATGGCCACCTTTTGGCCCGCCGGGGTGTGCACATGTGGTATATAAGACGCCATCTTCTGGGAGCGTAGGGATTGCGCTAGGAGCCTACCACATTTGTTTCCCGACTCATAGACCTTTTTGCGGGATATTTGGAGCGCCAACTTGGCCTTAAAAGTGAGTAGGTCAGTGACCTGTGTGCGTAGGGTATCAAGTTCCGTTCTCAGCAGGTCCGTCGGAGTCTGCTTGTGTTGAAGCTCTAGGGTCTGGAGTTTGTCAAGGAGGGAGGTTAGTTGGGCAGTCCTGATTTTTTTTAGCCTCGCCCTGTGTTTTATAAGGTCCCCCCGGATTACCACCTTGTGGGCCTTCCATATCAAACCCGCTTTGTTGCATTGGCGTGAAAGCACCTCGGGTCTTGGAGAAGACTCTCATTGAGCCTCCATGGTTTCCTTTGACTCTGGTAAAAGTCGGTCACAGCATATCTCAATGCGACCGGGGCATGGTCCGACCAAGTGATGGACCCTACCAAGGTGCCTTTAACCGCTTGGAGTTGAGCATGAGGAATAAAGAAATAGTCTATGCGTGAATAGACGTTGTGGGGGCAGGAATAGAATGTGTAGTCCCGCTCGCCGAGGTGGAAAAGACGCCAGGTGTCAATGAGCTGTGAGTCATGCAGTGCTAGGTGTATGGCCTTTCGCAAGCCTTGAGAGGTGGATGAGTGGCCTGTAGAAGTGTCCTCAGTCGGGATTAGGGGGTTGTTAAAGTCTCCCCCGACAATAAGTTGCCCCTCCGAGAATTTCCAGAGGAGATTCAGGTGTTTTTTGATAAAACTTTCTTGTTGGCTGTTCGGGGCGTATAGGTTAGCGATGGTAACCCTCACACCGCCTATTAGGCCCTTAAGGAATAAGAATCTGCCCATCAGGTCCGTCATAATCGCGGTGAGAGACCACAGTAGTTTTGCCGAAATCAGTATAGAGACCCCCCTCGATTTTGCCTCCTTGTATGCAGAATGGTAAACTGTCGGGAAGAATCTGTTCTTGAGGATCGGGAACTTGTCTTCCCGGAAATGGGTTTCCTGCAAGAGGACGATGTCGGCATTCAGGCGCCTCATGTCGTTGAGCAGCATCCGCCGCTTCTCGGGGACATTAGGCCCTTCACATTGAACGTAACTAAGTTAATCTCGTCCATATTTGTAATGGGTGGGGGGGGGTGTAGGGGAGGGAGAAGAGGAGGGAGAGGAGAAAAAAAAAGAGGGGAAAAGGGGTAAATAAGGTGAGAGAGAAAAGAAAGTTAGTCCCCGGGAGGATGACCACTCCTAGCGAGGATGGAGAAACGTCTGAAGAAGGCGTAGGCCTCCAGCGGACGCTATCCAGCAGAGCTGGGTATCTAAAGCTCACCCGGATAACGAGCGCCGTCCTAAGTGGGAGTGTTCTCAGCAAGGGCTCATGGGATACTCCCAGTCCCTTCCCGACCCCAAGGCCATTATCTGCGTGGGTGAGTGTGGGCCATAGATGAATGGTTAGCAGTGCAGGGCTAATTGGTGCATAAAATCTTAAGGGCAGAGCATATTTATATACAATACAGGTTACAAATGGCGTAAACATAACAGATTCCACTTTTATAACAAATAAAGTGCAAAGGCTAGCTAACAACCAAAATCACATCCCCCCCGGGCCACTCCCCCTCCCAGCCAGAGCTCAAACCAATATCCCACCCAAGCCCCCCCACCACGTCATGAGGAGAAAGTCGCAGGAGTGGGTAGCGTCCATAAAACTACATATTAAAAAAAAAAACGGGGACGGAGGACTCACCCCCACATAGCCCCCCAATCCTCAAGCACACCCCGGCATACTAGTACAGGCAAAGCATAGCACTTCCATCGTTTTTAAATGGTGGGGGCAGCAGGTGCAGTTTGGAGAAGCAATGGGTATCCATTTCGGGACAAAGATGGAAGGGGGATAGGGAGGGCTCCCCGCAGTAAGCCGCAGGGGTCTCGTATCGGCTCCCCAAAACCTGATTAGCCCCATAGACAAGTCTCGCTAAGTTCAGGGGGGGGGGGAGACAATGCCGGGATGCGCTCCACCGAGCAGGAGGGGGACACAGGCACATGGGCGGGCAGAGCCGGTCGGCACACAGTAGCCATAATTGTCTTCATTGCTCGGTTAGAAGTACAAGAGGGGGAGGGCAGGTGGGCCAGTTCTGATTCCACAGTAGGGCAACAGGGACGGGTAGGAGGCCACACAGGGAACGCATCCGATGTGGGGCAGCACAGCTAGCCAACGGACAACAAAAAATAAGGAAGCATACAGTCAGCTAAGGGATGCTCATGACTCACGTGTCCCAGCGTTGGAGGAAGCCCGGCGGCATCTTCTGGTTCTCTGTGAGCGGGTCGGTTGATTGGGTCTGCCGGGACCCAGTCCCACACGGCCGGTCAGCCGCAGGATCTTCTGCAGCCAGTTCGGGACCGGAATAGGCTCCATCCCCAGGAATCGAAAGAACTCCGGTAGGTCTGAGGGTGTCCTCAGAGTGAAGGCGTTCTGTTCCCGACGGAAGGTAATCGCCAAGGGGTACCCCCAGCGGTATGTGCAGCCGTGACTTCTCGCCGCCTCCAGGGCTGGCCTCAACATCGCTCGGCGCTGCAGCGTGGCCCTAGACAGATCAGGGAGGATTTGAATGTGAGCCCCATCGAAGTCGATGTCATCCAGGTCCCAGGCCTTCCACAGGATAGCCTCCTTCAGAGTGTAGCGTTGTAGGCGGCACAGTACATCTCATGGTCTGGCGGGGTCCGTGGATCTGGGTCCCAGAGTGCGGTGGACCCGGTCCATCTCCAGTGTGGTTTGGGGAGCCTCCAAGAGTCTCTAAAAGATCGCCGTAACTGTCTCTGCCAGGTATTCAGGACCCGTGGCCTCCGGGATTCCCCGCAGCCGCAGGTTATTGCGGCGGCTACGGTCTTCCATCTCCTCGATATGCAGCTGCATTTCCTGGGCTTCCATGGTGTGCACCACCTGTGTTTGTTCCAGAGCCTGCACCCGGGATGCTAGCGAGGTAACTAATGTTTCGCCTGAGGTGACCCGTTCTGCTACTGTGTGTAACTCCGTCCGCACCTCTTGGATGTCTCTACTGTGGGATTCCTCGATCCACAGTATCAGGGCTTCTATGTTTGCCCTCGTGGGGAGGGCCTGTAGCATGGCGCGGAGGTCCGTATCCAGTTGGCTCTGGATGGGTGTTGCTCCATCTGGTCTGAAAGTGGCCGGTGTTTCCATCGGGTGGTCCGAATCGGGTGATGTTGTCGGGTCGGGCGCCCACTGCCCGGTGGGAGTCAGCGCCATGCTGGAGACACGTGGTGCTGCTACAATGGCGCCCGGGGATTGTCGTGGAGGGTCCCGAAAATAGCGGTGGATGCTGGCCTGGGAGGTGTGCTGTCGGGTCCCTCTGGTCGCCGATCTTGTCCCGTATCGGCTAGAGGTTGTCATGCCGTGCCCACATGAACAAAAGATGGGTTGGTGGCCGTGGTGAGTCGGGTCGGGCCGGGAGCTCCTTCAAAGCGTGTCTTTACTCGGCCATTGCTAAGCCACGCCCCCCATGGCTAAATTTTTTATTTTATTCTTATTTTTTTAAGGGTAGGCAGCTGATGGTCTCTTGGCAACAGTTTTTTTTTTAAGTCACTCATGCTGAGTGATCCGTTGTGCTATTCATGTTCACAAGCCCGAAAAGTTATAGTTGTTATGGCGGGTTTTATGTTCTTAACACATTATAGTAAGCAAATTTATTTCCCACTATGAGATACCTTAGCCACTTCACAGAGGCGGCTCTCTAATTAGACAAATTAGGCAGTCGCCTAAGGCCTCGCACTCACGGGGGCCTCGCAGCCGCCTAATTTGCCTGAGACCAATACTAATGTCAGCATCATCATATCTCTCTCTTTCTCACCTCCCCCTCTCTCCCCCCTCTTTCATTGGCTGAATATGTCTGATGGGTGAGGAGGGTGCCCTGGAAGTGGTGCTGATCACCTGTGTGCTAGATGAGTCCTGCAAGGAATAAGGACATAATGAAAACATTTGTTCAGAACAGCAACAAAAAAGGAGTGGATTGCCTTGAAGAGATACCGTATTTATCGCGGTATACCGCGCACACCCAAAGTGACCCCCAAACCTGTGGAAAAAAAGTTATTTTTGTACTTACAGTTTTGCTGTCTTGCGCGGCGTCCATCAGCGGCCTCGTCGGGTCCGGCGTCTTTCTGCGGCTTCGGGTGTCCTCTTCGGCGGGTCCGGCGTCCTCGCGGCATCCTGGCGTCCTCCCCGCTCGTTTCCCGCGCCGAGTTTTGAATACTGCGCCAGAATATGCCGACCACAGTACACTCGGGCAGGCTCGGGCAGGCTCGGCAACTGTCGCGCTCACGTCCTGTACGTCCAGGACGTGACCGCGGAAGAAGCCGAGACTGGCCGAGCCTGCCTGAGTGTACTGCGCTCGGTAAATGCCGGCGCAGTATTCAAAACTCGGCGCGGGAAACGGGTATCGGCGTATATCGCGCACCCACGATTTTGCCCTGATTTTCAGGGCAAAAAAGTGCGCGATATACGCCGATAAATACGGTAGTTATCTTCCTGAACTTGGTGAGGAACGACTGGAAGTGGAGCAGCTTATAGTCCCTGGGATTTCCTATCACCAGATCGAGGCAATATTTTTTACTTCTTGCTATTATAAATTTCCCCTAAAAATATATTAAAAAAAACATATTTTTTCCTCAGTTTAGGCCGATACGTATTCTTCTACATATTATTGGTAAAAAAAAATTGCAATAAGCGTTTCTTGATTGGTTTGCACAAAAGTTATAGCGTCTACAAAATAGGGGATAGTTTTACAGCATTTTTTTTATCATTTTTTTTTTTTACTAGTAATGGCGGCGATCTGTGATTTTTATTGTGACTGCGACATTATGGCGGACACATCGGACACTTTTGATGCTATTTTAGGACCATTGTCATTTATACAGCGATCAGTGCTAAAAGGGGTTAACCACTAGGGGTGAGAAAGGGGTTAAGTGTGACCTAGAGAGTGATTCTAACTGTGGGGGGATGGGCTACCTGTGACACACCACTGATCACTGCTCCAGATAACAGGGAGCAGTAGATCACTGTCCTGTCACTGGGCAGAACAGGTAAATGCCTTGTTTACATAGGCATCTCCCCGTTCAGCCTCTCCGTGACACGATCATGGTCCATGGAACATCGAGATTGCGGGGCCCGTGGGAACGGTCACGGAGAGTGCGGAGGACGTACCTGTACGCCCATTTGTCCACGCTGCCATTCTGCCAACGTATATCGGCGTGCATCGGTCGGCAAGTGGTTAATGTGAATGTAAACCTGATTCATGAAATTTAAGGCTGGGCACATTTATCTGCAGTGTTTTGTTATCTCACTTCAAAGATCTAAGTCCCGTAGCTCTCTCCTGAACCGTTCCTATGTTATCAGTCTGAAAACTCCTCACAAATTCTCGGACACATCTGATAAAAGCAGCCTGAAATTTCTGTCAGGGGAGGTTGCTAAAATAGATTAGCAGTCAGCTGGCCCTGTTGCAAAACACCTCTGAGAGTGTCTGCCTATGATGAGAGGGGGTGTGTGCCTTTCCTCCAATCAGCAATGTTAGCTATCTTGGCTGTACGCCCAGATATCACACTCTGTGTTAAATAGGAAGATAAACTCTCCTAACACGATCTGAACGTTCTAAACAGTATATAAATGTGAAGGCAGCAGATATGGATGTAAACACTATGTAGGGAGATTTGGTTCATCCCCGTGTATTATCTGAGGCTGTTCACTTCACTGGGTGTACAGAGGGTTTACATCCACTTTAAGTAGTTCCTGAATGTTCTCATCGTCCACATCAACAAGGGTTTTCACAGACCGCAGAATTGACAAAAAAACAATCAGCTGCTGCAAACACTGACGCAAACATTTTACCAGTTACTTGGATCTTATAACGCGTACACACGATCGGAATTTCCGATGAAAAAAGTCAGATGGACTTTTTTCATTGGAAATTCCGATCGTGTGGGGGCCCCATCTGACTTTTTTTCCATCTGTGTTTAGAAATAGAACATGTTTTATTTTTTCCGATGGAAAAAAAACGATCGAAAATTCCTATTGTATGTGTGCAACTCCAAAGGAGAAAAAACCCACGGATGCTCAAAATCAAGTCGACGCATGCTCGGAAGCATTGAACTTCATTTTTCTCAGCTCTTCATAGTGTTTTACATCACCGCGTTTTGGACGGTCGAAATTCCGATCGTGCGTACGCGGCATAAGAATGAATAAAGCAAAACACTGGTTCACATTCTCTTTCATTTTCTGTGCAATTGTGACACGATCTTGGTAGCTAGTGTTCAGTTTAAAGTCCTCAAAGTGGCTGAGTAGAGAGTGGATCAAAGGGGGTAGGCACATGGACATGGTGTCACTCTGGAGGGTTTTGGTATGTGCCGCATCGCAAGAGGCAGCAGTAGGTCATGCAATGATGTGAGCTTTTCCCATTTAACTAGGGAGCAAGCTGTATCCCATCCCATGTTATCTGCGATTTTGTAGACAGTCTTTTTCAGTTTGAGAAATCTTTCGATCATGTTGAATGTACTGGTAGTATTACTTGACCAGCGTGTGGGGCAGTCATTTAAAACGGTAAGGCCTCGTACACACTGGCAAGAATCTCGTCAGGAAAAAAACATCGTTTTTCCCGACGAGATTCTTGGCAAGAATCTCTTGCCGCCCGAGTGTACACACAGACCTTTCAAAAGAACCGCGGTTCTCTTGAAAGGCAAGAATGCAGTGACGTCATAGCGTACGACGAGCATGCGCTCGTCACATTCGATGCCGTCGCCGCCATCTTGCTTCACCCTACCTATACCGTGGAAGCCACGGCGTCAGGTAAGTATACACACTCTCGGGTTTCTCGTCAGGAAACCGGCCAACAAGAATCTCGACGAGAAAATAGAGACCAGGATCTCTATTTTTCTCATTGAGATTCTGGCCAGATTTTCAGACGAGAAACCTGAAAGCCTCGTACACACAAACGGTTTACTCGGCAAGCTCTGCCAGCAGTTTTCTTGCTGGTTCTTGCTGAGAAAACCTAGTATGTGTACGAGGCTTAACCCCCTTGGCGGTATTCCCGAGTCTGGCTCGGGGTAAGATTTCAATACCAAAAGCGGTATTCCCGAGCCAGACTCGGGGCCGCCTCGCAGCATCCACAGGCACAAGTGGATCCTGCAATGCCTCCTCGCTGTCTGAGCGAGCGGCGTCCTCCTCGCTCAATTCACACAGTGCCTCTGTGTGCCCCCGATGTTTACATTAATTTTTTGTCCAATCCGTTTTTTTAATGGAAGAAAAATAGAGCTTTAATCAGTTTAAAAAAAAAACGAATGATGACAGATGTAGATGTAAACCAGGGGTCAAGTCCTGGGGAAAAAAGTGTGGGAACTCCCACTCAATATCCACTCCCCCACCAACAAAAAAAAATGATACGCTCATATGCATAATTACAGGCATACCCCGCTTTAAGTACACTCACTTTACATACACTCGCGAGTAAGGACATACCCGCAAGTGTATGTAAAGTGCCTTACAAGTACTGTACAGACATTTTGCAGCCACAGTAGAAGGAGCTAAAGCTCAGAGAGCATAGCCCGTCCTGTTCCAGTGTGCCCCTGACACCCCCAATACAGACCCTGAGACCTCAACTACAGCTCCTGACACCCCCACTACAGCCCCTGACCCCCTACTACACCCTAGAAGTGAAAAAATATATTGTTTCACTTTAAGTACATTTTCGTTTTACATACATGCTCTGGTCCCATTGTGTACTTAAAAGTGGGGTATGCCTGTACTAAACCGCATTTTTTTAAAGCAAGTTCTTTCTGAATCCCGCGGTTATTGCGGCAGACCTCCGCAATGTCTCTTGGGAACAATGACAAAAGCTCCCAGGAGACATTGCGGCATCAAGGAAGTGACGGAATACCCGCACACTACCCGATGAATCCATATACAGGACGCAGCCAGTAACATAAAGGATTACTAAGGTTTGCCTGCCCCTGACAGTGACTCGAGCTGGGCATCGCCACTTAGTGAAGGATTGGCTCGGGCGGTACTGCGTTCCTGCTGTGAAAAAAGAGCAGGAACTCCGTTCCCACGCGTTTCCGCAGGACTTGAGCTCTGATGTAAACTGATGTAAATGGATGATCAACCATTCACATCAGTTTTTCTATAGAGATGCATTGATGTCTGTTTTTCATCTGTCAACGGATGGATGAAAAGCGAACAGACTCACAGCATGCGCGAAAGAAGCCTAAGGCCCCTTTCACAATGGCGCGGGAGCCGCGGTGGCGGTATAGCGCCGCTAAAAATAGCGTCAATATACCGTCGGATTTGCCGCAGTATTCACCCGCTAGCGGTGCGGTATTAACCCCCGCTAGCGGCCGATAAAGGGTTAATACTGCCCGCAATGCGCCTCTGAAGAGGCGCATTGCGGGCGGTATTGCCGCGGTTTCCCATTGTTTTAAATGGGAAGGAGCGGAGAGCTCCTCTCACCGCTCCAAAGATGCTGCTAGCAGGAGATTTTTTTCTCTCCCGCCAGCGCATCGCCTCAGTGTGAAAGCCCTCGGGCTTTCACACTGTGTATGCAGTGCAGGAGTTTTTCAGGTCGTATAGCAGCGCTATTTTTAACGATGTATCGCCTGAAAACCTCCTCAGTGTGAAAGGGGTCTAAGTGCCGGTTCACACAGGGGCAACCCGACTTACAGCGTGACTTTGCAAGGCAACTTCAGCGTGACTTGGAGCAACTTACAACGTGACTTAAAGTTGCCTCCAGGACAGGCGACTTTGGCTGTGGCCAATCACAGAATAATCAGCTCTGTGGGAGGGAGGGGTTTGTCTGAGTAAACTAGGTTCTCTTCCTGTATTGTTGCTTCAGTTAAGACAGAGATCCGACTTTGGAGGCAACTTCCATTGAAATCAATGGGTACAAGTCGCCTAGAAGTCGCCTTGAAGTAGTACAGGAACCTTTTCTGAAGTCGGAGCAACTTCAGTAGTGTACATTAAGACGGCTCCATTCACTTCAGTTGAATTTCTCATGACGCGCGACTTGGGGCAACACAAGTCGGATCCAAAGTCGCGGTAGTGTGAACCGGCACTAAAGCCTCAGACACACGATTGAATTTTCCGCAGACAAAGTCTCAGACTTTTGTCCAAAGGGAGTTGGCCAAAAACTTGTCAAAGGACCTTAGAGGTACTTTTAGCGCAAGTTATATATTTTTGTTCACCACAAAGATAATATGGCATTTAGAATGACAACATTGTAAGGAACAAGCGTCCGAGTCACGGCATTTCCGAAAAAAGCCGAGAATGCAGAGCTGCTAGTCGGCTCTATACGGCGCCTGCACAGTCAGCTCTACACGGCTCCTAGTCGGTGCGCAGGCACCGTATAGAGCCGACTAGCAGCTCTGCATTCTCGGCTTCTTTCGAAAAACGCTGTGACTCGGACGTGCCTACGCAATACGGGGAGCAGGCCTTATCCGCCGGTGAGGAACTTTTTCTGAAAAGACGTCAATCATCTGGGCGACCTCCCAGATGACATGCCTCCTCAGAATAGAAACTCCTACTCCCGCGGGGAGAGGTACCCGGAAGCTGGATTGGAAATATACATTACAAGGTATGTACAGCCTAAAAAAAAAAACAATTGCGGACTGTACATGTTACAAGTCTAAAGAAGTTGGTCTGATATAATGTTTTTTGGGTGAACCTCCGCTTTAATTTTCATGTGCGTGTAAAGGCAGGTGTGACGGTATTACAATGATATCCCCGTCAACGTTCCCTTCTTCCCATAACGAAAATCACCCCAATATTCCACGAGGAGGGATATTCCTGGAGTCGCCCCAAAAAGCCATACATGAGACAAGCTTACTGCTGGAACAACACAGACTTTAATGTTATAACACAGAGCTTATATGTAATTTCCAAAACTGTTACAATGACAGATCTCCGCCCCCTCACACTGGGGCTTCCATACAGATGATTAGGCAGACACGACGGAGCCGATTCTGAAAACACATTTTCTTTAGACAATGACATCAGTGACGCTGATTACTAGTTGTACTGAATACATTAACTAGACAGCTCGACCCCACATAGAGAGATAATTACCACAATGGAGCAATCAGAATAATTAACACAAGCCACTTAAACACAGATCTCCTTCACACAACACAATAGATCAATTAACCTTTAGAAATAGTGAGGGGACATTAGCACATCAATAGCCTGTTAGCCGAGGACTGAATCACACATGGCAAGCAGGGAGAATTAAACTGAGACATATAGGCAAATGCATCACAATGGCCCCCCTTTTTCTCCCTGCTCCGGCAAACCCGGTTGGACCTTCCCTGGTCCAGTAGGGTTGACGGGTTCAGAGCTTTTAGTCCGAGGTTAACTGACCTCCCTTGGCAACTGCTTCAGACTCAGGTATGCCACTAGGTCGTCAGATCACACGCCGTTCAGTCCCCAAGTCTTTGTGCGATCTGCAGAGTCACCAGAAGTCAGTGTGAAGACGGCGAATGGGTCTGTGCGCCGCCATCTAGGTGTCCCGCTACGGGAGGGGCAGGTTATGGCTCTGAAGTGACAATCACAGGTGATTCATAAAAAAGAAAAAGTTATATTTGTTGAAATGCTGTAGCACTGGTGCTCAGAGTTCGGGGGGGGGGATCAGTGCCCCATAGGGTCAGCCACCCTCTGCTCCCTCCGCAGCCGCCAGTTCTCCTCTTTGAGCTTCTCCAGCTCCATCTCCAGTTCATGGAGCCTGGGGGGGTCAGCCTGCTGTGACCTCAGGTGGTTGTTCTCCTCCTCCATGCGGCTTATGCACTCCTCCAGCTCTATGTACTCACGGATCAGCTCCTGCTTGCTCATGTCTTGCAGGCTCTCCACGTGGTCCTTCATCATCAGGAACTGGGTGGTGGTGTAAGGGGCCACCGGTGGGCCCTTGGCGAACATCTCGGCCTGCATCTGGGACGCCCGCTGCGACTCCCTCTCCTCCAGTCGCTTCTGATCCTCCCAGGTCAGCTTGTTATATGGCTTCCAGGACCTCTTCTTCTTGGGGGGTAGCCGGCGGTGCCTCTTTCTGCCCAGCTCCCTCCAGGGCCCCTCCGTCTCATGGCTGTCGCCCATGACTAGCTGACAATGGTGTTCCCTGTTGTCCGTAATAACAGATTGTACCGTGAGGACTTCGTAAAGGGTGTCCAATGGTTCTTCCTGACCCAGCTCCTGGAGATCCCAAGCCGAGTCTACACAATGGGCTGCTGCTGGTGGGCGGTACCCAGGTTGAGACCAATTTGACCTGGTGTTGTCATTCATGGGGCAATTCTGCTTGAAGTGACCCAGCTGTTTGCACCGGAAGCAGCGTTGTTCGTTGTCCTCCTGGCGTGGATAGCGAGGGCTAGATGTCATCGGTCTGTTAGGAGGTTGGTATCTAGCGGCTGGTGGGTGTGAGGGCGCCGTTGGTCGTGGAGGTTGTACCGTGGTGTGACCTGGTTTGTCTTGCGAGTATCCGCATACTCATCCGCCAACTTCGCAGCCTCTGGTAGAGTCATGGGCCTGCGATCTCTCACCCAATCTTTGACATCCGTCTGGATGTGATTGTAAAATTGCTCCAGGAGCATTAGTTGCAAAATGTCCTCTGCGGTGGTGGCCTGGCTGCTGTTAACCCAGTTAGAGGCCGACAGGGATAACTGGCATGCCCATTCCGCGTAAGAGTCTTCCGTGGTTTTGCGTGAGTCCCTGAACTTCTGTCGGTGGGACTCTGGGGTTACTGCATAACAAGCCAGGAGCGCTTCTTTAACCCGGGCGTAGCTATGGCTATCCTGATCTGGCACGGTCCGGAAAGCATCAGAAGCTTTGCCTGACAGTTTGCCTGACAATATTGCAACCCACTCTCCTCTAGCTATTCGGTGCATGTTACATTGTCGCTCAAAATCTGCCAGGTAGTTATCAATTTCACAGTCTTTTTCATCAAAAGCTTTAAAAGCGCTAAACGGAATCTTCCTTGCGTCTGCTGTGCTGTACTCACTGTTTGGAGAATGTGCGGCTGCTTGTCGGACTGCTGCCAGTTTTAACTGTAGCTCTGCGTTTACTAACAGGTCCATCACTTTCAGCACCACATCCGTCGTTGGGTTCGGCCCAAACCATGCTAGCTTCTCTCTCATTAGCTTGTTGGCTGGCGATTCCTCCTCCTGAATCACTGGTGTCTCCATCTCTTGTACTGCTGGCGTTGCTGCAATCCCGTCCTCCTGGTCTAGCTCCATTGATTCTGCTATAATGACCCGCTTGGTTTTGTTGCTAGCAATCCTTCCACGAACTTCCAGTAGTTCTTCCAGTGTCTGCTTGGAATCCGGGTGTAAAGGAGAGTAGAAGGGAAAATCCCGCTGCTGCCAACCAATTGTGACGGTATTACAATGATATCCCCGTCAACGTTCCCTTCTTCCCATAACGAAAATCACCCCAATATTCCACGAGGAGGGATATTCCTGGAGCCATACATGAGACAAGCTTACTGCTGGAACAACACAGACTTTAATGTTATAACACAGAGCTTATATGTAATTTCCAAAACTGTTACAATGACAAATCTCCGCCCCCTCACACTGGGGCTTCCATACAGATGATTAGGCAGACACGGCAGAGCCGATTCTGAAAACACATTTTCTTTAGACAATGACATCAGTGACGCTGATTACTAGTTGTACTGAATACATTAACTAGACAGCTCGACCCCGCATAGAGAGATAATTACCACAATGGAGCAATCAGAATAATTAACACAAGCCACTTAAACACAGATCTCCTTCACACAACACAATAGATCAATTAACCTTTAGAAATAGTGAGGGGACATTAGCACGTCAATAACCTGTTAGCCGAGGACTGAATCACACATGGCAAGCAGGGAGAATTAAACCGAGACATATAGGCAAATGCATCACAGCAGGTGTCCCAATACTTTTGACAATATAGGGCCGGATTCAGATAAATTCGTCTATCTATCTGCCGGCGTAACGTATCTCAGATACGTTATGTCGCTGTAACTTTGGGCGCAAGTTCCATATGCAGAAAGAACTTGCACCCTTAGTTACGGCGGTGTAACATATGTGTGGCGGCGTAAGCCCGCCTAATTCAAATGGGGATGTTGTGGGCGTGTTTTATTTAAATTTGAGATGACCCCGCGTTTTTGACGTTTTTTTGGAACTGCGCATGCGCCGTCCGTGAAATATCCCAGTGTGCATTGCTCCAAAGTACGCCGCAAGGACGTATTGGATTCGACGTGATAGTAAATGACGAACAGCCCTATTCGCGAACGACTTACGCAAACAACATAAAATTTTCAAAACTCGGCGCGGGAACGACGGCCATACTTAACATTAGCTACGCCTCATATAGCAGGGATAACTATACTCCGAAATAAGCCTAACGTAAACGACGTGAAAAAAATGCACCGGCGGGACGTACGTTTCTGAATCGGCGTAGATACCTCATTAGCATGTTCCTCGCGTAACTATACAGAAGCGCCACCTAGCGGAGAGCGTAAATATACAGCCTAAGATACGACGGTGTAAGACACTTACGCCAGTCGGTTCTTAGGGAAATCTATGCGTAACTGATTCTCTGAATCAGGCGCATAGATATGATGGCCCGCACTCAGAGATACGACTGCGTATCAGGAGATACGCCGTCGTATCTCGTATCTGAATCCGGCCCATAGTGTATAAATAAGTCAAAGGACAAAAAAAAGGATATATACTGATTACTCAATCAAGTTAAATGTCGAGTATTTTTTTATTTTGTCATTAGTTCTACATCACATTTACTAATCTCTGGGGGCAATTTCCTTTGCAAAGTGTAATTTTCCTTGTAAACGAACAGCCTAATTGCCTTTAATAAATCAGCCCCATTACTTAGAGGCTAAGTGAATTAGTAACCAATTTGTTAAGTTAGTGCCAACATAGATTTTAACCATTACGTTAAAAGGAAGTACACTGTCCATGTCAAATGCTCAAACCTTCCCAGCAATATAGGACTGTTCTCAGTGGCCCTAATAACTTTAACGACATCAATGCATCCCGCCCAGTCCTCGCGGGGCTGTGTTTTTCCTGACCTGCATTGCAGTTATGTAGGATGCAAATTGCGCTCACAGCTTCTTTAAGAAACTGAGAATTACTGTCAACATAGCAAAGTTCAGCTGCATATCGATGTAGCGTGGGAAATACACTCCCGGCTATAAGTTAATATTTTATAAAAATCATTCCTTAACACTGTGATGTCACAATGGAATTATAGGCTTGTTATACAGTAAATCAATGCATGTATATTTATGCAAAATTTATGTAGCATCAAGACTGAAAGCGGACCTCTCTGACTTATTTACACTGTTTGGGAGTTGTTACATATTTAACAGCTCTGTAATACCTAATATTACACCAGAAAGGGAAACTCGCTCTAACGATTGTTCCCAGGAACATGCGGCATAAAAAAATGATGCCTTCAACAAACTAGCATAATCAGCAAGTGGTGTATTGTGGAGATATATGCATATAGGCCCGGATTCTTAAAGCACTTAAGCCAACGTATCTTTCTATACGTCGCGTAAGTGCACAGATGCGCCGTCGTATCTATGTGCCTGATTCTCAATGCTAGATATGCCTGAAATCTGGCTTCATCCGACCAACGTAAGTTTCCTACACCGTCGGAGCCTGGGCGCATATTTACGCTGGCCGCAAGGGGCGCTTCCATTGATTTACGCGTCGAATATGCAAATGACCGATATACGCCGATTCACGAACGTACTTGCGCCCGTCGCAGTAGTATACGCCGTTTGCGTAAGGCGTACGTCCGGCATAAAGTTATTCCTCCTATAGGAGGCGCATCACATGCAAAGGTATGGACGACGGAACAGCCGTCGGATTTTACGTCGTTTACGTAAGTCGTACGTGAATGGGGCTGGGCGTAGGTTACGTTCACGTCGTAGGCATTGAGCCGTCGTATCTTAGGGAGTAAATTTGACGTGATTCTGATCATGCGTGCGCATGCGCCGTTCGTTCGGCCCTTCATTTGCATGGGGTCACGGTTAATTTAAATGTATCACGCCCACTACCTTCCTACTTTGAATTAGACGGGCTTACGCCGGCCAATTTACGTTAAGCTGGCGCAACGTAGGGAGCGAGTGCTTTGTGAATACTGCTCTTGCCTCTCAGAGTTACGTTGGCGTAGCGCATATGAGATGCGCTACCCCAGCACAAAGATGCGCCGCTCTACGTGAATCTGGCCCATAATGTCAGGGCATATTAGGCTAAAAAGCCATCCAGTAATATACCACAAAGTAAGCCATTATCTTTCTAAAAACAGGTTTTCGACTTATACTGAGCCACCTTTTTGCGCCTGATCTACCGGACTTTGGGGACCCAGTACCGCCCGGCCATAAGTCCCCTGGACACACATATAGCCCCACTCTTCCTCTACAAGTGTGCAAAGTTTTTTGTCCACTGGACCTACGGTCGGGGAGAACCGATTTTTCAAATTCGGGCACCCCCTCCATAGACTCCCATGTTAAATGGTAATTTCTCTGGTAACTTTTGGGACGCGGTACCGACCATAGGCTCCCTGAACCCAAAACTTAGCACACATGTAGCCCCAATTCTCCTCTACAAGTGTGCAAAGTTTTCTGTCTGGGGGACCTAGGGCTGGGGAGCACCGATTTTTTTAAAGTCGGGCACCCCTTCTATGTACTCCCATGTTAAACGTAAGTCTAGTCACGGACACAGTGAGGCATGGGCATAGTGAGGCATGGGCACAGTGAGGCATGGGCATAGTGAGGCATGGGCATAGTGAGGCATGGGCACAGTGAGGCATGGGCACAGTGAGGCATGGGCATAGTGAGGCATGGACACAATGAGGCATGCACACGGACACAGTGAGGCAAAGTGAGGCATGCAGATGGACACCCTAGGCTTATACTCGAGTCAATACGTTTCCCCATTTTTTTTGTGGTAAAGTTAGGTTCCTCGGCTCATATTCGGGTCGGCTTATACTCGAGTATATACGGTATGGAGTTTAGCTATGCCAGTAATTTGTTATGTACTTGAAACTAATCAAGAACCACTTTTTAAAGGGAAACTATGAGAGCTGTACCCTAAAGTCATGCAAAAATGGTAATAACTTTTTTATTAACCACTTCAGCCCCGGAAGAATTGGCTGCCCAATGACCAGGCAACTTTTTGTCATTCGGCACTGCGTCGCTTAAACTGACAATTGCGCGGTCGTGCGATGCGGCTCCCAAACAAAATTGATGTCCTTTTTTCCCCACAAATAGAGCTTTCTTTTGGTGGAATTTGATCACCTCTGTGGTTTTTATTTTTTGCACTTTAAACAAAAATAGAGCGACAATTTTGAAAAAAAAAGCAATGTTTTTTACTTTTTGTTATAATAAATACATTTGTCTAGTAGAAACATTTGCCCATAGAGTATGGCTTTTTATATAAAAATTGTTACATGTTTTCAGCTATATAATTTATTTATAGGTGCCATTATACAAGGGCTATACCCAAACTAATGCAAAAGTGGTTATAACTTTTTTAATAAACTCACATATTTGTGCCTCATCATTGGTGTCAGTGGGGGGTGTATTATTTCTCATTTTGATATTAGTGGATGAAATAGCGCTCGAGGGCTGAATAAAAGCATGCAAAGGGCATCTGGCCCCTGTGCCACAGTTTGGAGACCACTGCCCTAGATTAAATGAGAAGTCAAATCTTTGCAGTGCGGATGTTGCCCAACTGCAAGGGATCATTTTCACATTTTCTGTTGTTGGACTTTATAGAAAGCTGCAAATTTTTAACTTTTGAAAATGGTTTTTGAAATGACATTACTATTAAAGCGGAGCTTCACCCTAAGTGGAACTCCGCTGATCGGAACCCCCCCCCCCTCCAGTGTCACATTTGACACCTTTCAGGGGGGAGGGGGGTGCAGATACCTGTCTAAAGACAGGTATTTGCACCCACTTCCGGCCACACAGTCTCGGGCAGACTGTGGGCAGGATGTCACCTATCGTCGTCGTCGTCCCCACCGTCCCCCGTTGTGCTCTGGGAACACTCGGCTCCCAGAGCACAGCGGGAGCCAATCAGCAGGCGCAGCGCAACTCGCGCATGCGCCGTAAGGAACCGGGTAGTGAAGCTGGAGCGCTTCACTTCCTGGTTCCCTCACTGAGGATGGCGGGGGGGCAGCAGAGTGACGAGCGATCGCTCGTCCTCTGCTGCGGACGGCGCTGGACTCCAGGACAGGTAAGTGTCCTAAAATTAAAAGTCAGCAGCTGAAGTATTTGTAGCTGCTGGCTTTTAACCACTTGCTTACTGGGCACATATACCCCCCTCCTGCCAAGGTGAAATTTCAGCTTTCGACACTGCGTCGCTTTAACTAACAATTGCGCGGTCGTGCGACGTGGCTCCCAAACAAAATTGACGTCCTTTTTTCCCCACAAGTAGAGCTTTCTTTTGGTGGTATTTGATCGCCTGTGCGGTTTTTATTTTTTGCGCTATAAACAAAAAAGAGCGACAATTTTGAAAAAAATACAATATTTTTTACTTGTTGCTATAATAAATATCCAAATAAAAAAAAAAAAAAACACATTTTTTTGCTCAGTTTAGGCCGATACGTATTCTTCTACATATTTTTGGTAAAAAAAAAAAAATCGCAATAAGCGACTGGTTTGCGCAAAAGTTATAGCGCCTACAAAATAGGGGACAGAATTATTATTTTTTATTATTTTTTTTTTTACTAGAAATGGCGGCGATCTGCGATTTTTATTGGGACCGCGACGTTATGGCGGACACATCGGACACTTTTGACACATTTTTGGCGCCATTCACATTTATACTGCGATCAGTGCTATAAATATGCACTAATTACAGTATAAATGTGACTGGCATTGAAGGGGTTAACACTAGGGGGTGAGGAAGGGGTTAAATGTATTCCCTGCATTGTGTTCTTACTGTGTGGGGGGAGGGGGGTGACTGGGGGAGGTGACCGATCTGTGTCCCTATGTACAAGAGACACAGATCGGTCTCCTCTCCAGAGACAGGACGCTGTCTGTGTAAAACGGCAATGAGAGATGATCTCATATGTTTACATATGAGATCATCTCTCATTGGCCGCACAGATCGCATCGCAAACGGCCACTCTGATTGGCCGTTCGCGGCGATCTGTAATTGGCTGTGTCCAAGGGACACGGCCAACACAGAGTTTCCCCGCTGCGCGCTCTGGAGCGCGCGCGGGGAACGCGCAAAGGGGCGGACGTCAATTGACGTCCTGTTGGATGTTCAGGTCCGCGCTGTAGCTGTCATTCGGCTATAGCGCGGGTCTGAAGTGGTTAATTTTTTTTTCATGGCACATCCGCTTTAACATGTTAATGTGTGTTAATGGTTTTAGTAATTGGCTTTACAATTACTTTAAGCAAAAACATCTTTTTACTTGTGAATAGGTTATATACGTTGCAACCAGTTTCTTTAGCAGCTTGTCAATATATATTTCCTGATTTCTGGCTATCAAGGTAGAGCACATAGCATAAATCTGCATAAAACTGCATATATTGCTGTACCTATATTAAAAAAAATATCACTCAAATAATGTCTAAAAGTCACAAAATTACTTTGAACACAAGATGCTGTTTAAGTTGTAGAAATTGCAGATCTTTTTGTAAAGGAAACCATAATATATATTACCTTTCTATTCACCAATATGCATATTTCATAGAGAATAAGTACTGAAAACTGTGACATTCAAAAGATGTCTTCCAACAAAGAACAAAAAAAGTAGCATTTCGGAAAGAACACTTGGAAAAAATATCACACTGCGCTCCGGATCGAGCCGTCATTAATATCAGCTTCAAAGGCTTGGAATTTTGAAATATAATATTAAATTGCTGTACCCTTCAGTTAAAGTTGATTGATGTTGGTGACAGCCATAGAATAAAACATAACTAGAAAGAGAAAAAAAGACACTTCCAACTGTTTTAAGTGGAGAAAAAGTATCCTAGATAGGTGTAATGCTGGTTATTTCTTTCATGGGTAGGAACATGTTCATTAGTATTACTGATATTAGAAAGTCATCTTTTCAGGTGAAAAATGACCCATGCTTACCTGTTCTTTTGGTCTTTGCTCTACTGAAAACTAAGCCAGTTATAGAATATACACGGTATATTAAAGTGGAGGTCCACCCTTAAAAAAAAAAAAAAATCACCAAAATTCTACAAAAAAATTGAAAAAATAAATAAATTGAAAAACAAACCATTTTTTACTTACCAGAAATTGCGATTGCTATGCGGATCTTCCTAATCTGCCTCTTCCTAGTCCACGGCTGGTGTTCATCCTTGCAGTGTCTTCTGGGTAAAGGGGCACGCTGCCTTCTGGGAGCTGTGAGTATCCCAGAGAGCAGCCGCCCATTAATACAGCACCGCGAGACTCGCGCATGCGCAATAGGAAACGGGCAGTGAAGCCACAAGGCTCCACTGCCTGTTTCCCTTAGTGAGCATGGCGGCGCCGGGAGCTCGAGGGATCGGCCTCGGGGGGGGGCGACATCGCGGGCCCCTAGACAGTTAAGTGTCCTTATTAAAAGTCAGCAGCTACAGTATTTGTAGCTGCCGACTTAAAGCGGTGGTTCCCCCTAAAACTAATTTCTAACAATAGATTCGTAAGACCCGTTACACTGCGGGTAGGCTGGCTTTTTTTTTTTTTTTTTCGTACATACCGAGATCTCCCCGTCTCGTCCCTAGGCGGTGGGCGGAACTAGTTGATTGACGTTCCTCGGACGGGCGCGTACTTGACGTCACGACTTTCCGAAAGAAGCCGAACGTCGCTGCGCATGCGCCGTATAGAGCCGACTCTATACGGCGCATGCGCAGCGACGTTCGGCTTCTTTCGGAAAGTCGTGACGTCACGTACGCGCCCGTCCGAGGAACGTCAATCAACTAGGAACGCCCACCGACAAGGAACGAGACGGGGAGATATCGGTATGTACTAAAAAAAAAAAAAAAAAAGCCAGCCTACCCGCAGTGTAACGGGTCTTACGAATCTATTGTTAGCAATGTGTTTTACGGGGAACCACCCCTTTAAGAAAACAGCTCACACACACAGCGGGGAGACATCACAGGATCCAGGGACAAGGTAACTAACTCCCTGCCTGTATCCTGCGATGCAATCCCGAGTCTGGCTAGGGGTTACCGCTATTGGCGCTGACATTGCATACCGAGCCAGACTCGGGAATACCGCTCAGCAGGTTAATCAGCACTGGGTTGTTAATTTTTTTGCTAATGATACAAAAAAAAGGCCTTTCGTCCTCTCATCTATCACCGACGAGAGGGCGTCCGTGATAGGCAGAACACTGAACACAGTGGCCCAGATTCAGCATAGCTTGCGCTATATTTGCGGGGGAGCAGGGCAACGATTTTGCCCTGCGCCCCCGCAAATATTTTGCGCTGCCCTCGATTCACGGAGCAGTAGCTCCGTGAACTGCGAGGGCGCGCCGGCAAATTTGCCCGGCATAAGCGCGCGCAAGTGAAATGATAGCGCCGGGGGCGGGGAATCATTTAAATTAGGCGCGCACCCGCGCCGAGCGTACAGCGCATGCTCCGTCGGGAAACTTTCCCGACGTGCATTGCGGCAAATGACGTCGCAAGGACGTCATTTGCTTCAAAGTGAATGTGAATGGCGTCCAGCGCCATTCACGAAGCACTTACGCAAACGCCGTGAAATTCAAATTTCACGGCGCGGGAAGGCCGGCTATACTTTAGCATTGGCTGCCCCTGCTATTAGAAAGGGCAGCCTTGCGCTAAAGTTGCCGTACGGAAACTCCGTACCTGGCTTGCACGGGGCCCGCGCAAGCTTGTGAATCAGTGGTAGTATGCAATTTGCATACTACACGCTGATACATAATGGGAGCGCCCCCTAGCGGCCCCCGCAAGAATGCAGCCTAAAATCTGCGAGGCATAAGAGCCTTATGCCGCGCAGATTTTAGGCTGCAGCCGGTGTAACGAGGTTCCTGAATCAGGAGCACTCGTTACACCGGAGCAAGTAAGCAAGTAACTTATGGTTACACGGGCGCAATTGCTTCTTGAATCTGGGCCATTGTTTTCTGGGAAACCGAGTGTTCCGCCTATCACGGAACAGCACAAGGAGGAGCGCAAGTTTTTAACACTGCACGGACTCGGGTACACAGATCGGATTCTGCAATGGGCACGGTGAGGTGGCATGGCAAAAGACTCTGACACGCTGACTCGAGTATAAGCCGGGGGGGGGGGGGTCATTTTCAGCCCAAAAAAAAAGGGCTGAAAAACTCGGCTTATACTCGAGTATATACGGTACTCAGACCAGCCTGTCTGACGGCACCAACAACCATGCCACGTTCAAAGTCACCTAAATCCCCTTTCTTCCCCATTCTGAGACTGGATTTGAACTTCAACAAGTTGTCGTCACCACGTCTAGATGCCTAAATGCATTGAATTGTTGCCATGTGATTGGCTGATTAGTAGAGTTGAGCAGACACCTGGATGTTCGTGTTCGATGGGTTCGGCCGAACTTCGGAAAAAAGTCCGGGTTCGGAACCCCATTGAAGTCAATGGGGACCCAAACTTTTCAGTACTAAAATGTCTCTAAAACACTAATGGAAAGGGCTAGAGGGCTGCAAATTCCCTACCCTAATTAAAGCAGAGTGACATGCTGTGCTATGTGCCTCTAGCTTATATAGAGGCTGGGTCACATGCTGCACTGGCCAATCACAGCCATGCCATTAGTAGGCATGGCTGTGATGGCTTCTAGGTCACACAAGTAAAACAAATGGTGATTGGCTGCCCTGCAGCGCGCCATTTCATTGCCGAACACCGAACCCAAACTTACAGCAAATTGTTCGGGTTCGGGTCCGGGTACCAAAAACCCAAAAGTCCGGTACGAACCCGAACTTTACAGTTCAGGTTCGCTCAACCCTACTGATTAGCAATTTGTATTACCGAGCAATTGAACAGGTGTACCTAACAAAGTGGCCGGTGAGTGTACATTCCAATTCTGTTCTTGGGTTTGGAAACTCTTTAGATGCAACATAGATACAAACTGTATACAGGAACATAATATAATAAAGTAGTTAAATTAAGCATATTATAACGATGTAGTATTTGTTAAATGAAGGCAGTGATTACCTTTAAGAACAGTGTGGATTTTGGCCTTCATTTTTTATTCAGCATTTATGTTTAAATTATTATATTTTTTATTTTAATAGCAGAAAAAAAAACACATTTTAAATTAGTTTGGAAAGACTTCTCACTGCACAGCATTATCAGGCCCAGTTGTTAATTTGAAATCTTGTACATTTTTTTTTTTTACAACTTCAATTTTCATGCTACATAAAGATTAAATGATAGCTTTCTTACACTGAATTTTCTAAATACATTTGTCTTTAACCAGATTAACCTGCAGTTATTGAATCTGATAATGATGAGAGTACTCTTCTGGCAACTAGAACTAAAATATTTTAATAAATGGAGTGTAAAATAGTGTTGATTTCTTTCTTTCTTTCATATACAGTGTGTTTTTCACTTGTGTATTAGCTGTTTGCCTGTCAGCTTTAAAGTATAACTAAAGACAAAACTTTTTTTTTAGTTTTGGATAAAGTGGAAAGGAATTGTTTGTCAGTTTTTATTGCCACTGTTAAGAAGATCCATCCCCTCTATTTGTTCTGTTTACCATTATCATTAACCACTTCAGACCCGGACCATTTGGCTGGCCACAGACCAGAACACTTTTTGTGCAAGGGGTAGCAGGGGAGGTCAGCCCGGAAGTACGAGAAGAAAGCAGTGGGGTAGATTCAGTAACATTTGCACAGTTTTTACGTAGGCGCAGGGCATCGTTTTTGCCCTGCGCCCCCGCAAATTTTGTGCGCTACCCTCGATTCACGGAGCAGTAGCTCCGTAAATTGCGTGGGCGCTCCGGCAAAATGCCCGGCGTAAGCGCGCGCAATTTAAATGATCACGTAGGGGGCGGGAATCATTTAAATTAGGCGCGTTCCTGCGCCGAGCGTAGGGCGCATGCTCCGTCGGGAAACTTTACCGACGTGCATTGCGGCAAATGACGTCGCAAGGACGTCATTTGCTTCAAAGTGAACGTGAATGGCGTCCAGCGCCATTCACGATTCACTTACGCAAACGACGTAAAATTTAAACCTCGCGACGCGGGAACGACGGGTATCCTTAGCATTGGCTGCCCCTGCTTTTAGCCTTACGCGAAACCCGACGTACGCAAACTACGTAAACTGCGAACGCAGGGCTCGCGTAACGCTGTGAATCGGCGTTAGTATGCAATTTGCATACTATACACTGACCACAACGGGAACGCCACCTAGCGGCCTGCGTAAGAATGCAGCCTAAGATATGAGGGCATAAGAGCCTTATGCCACGCATATCTTAGGCTGCAGTCGGCGTAACGAGCTCTCTGAATCAGGAGAAGTCGTTACGCCTGTGCAAGTAAGCAATTGCGCTGCGTAACTATGGTTACACAGGCGCAATTGCTCTTTGAATCTGGGCCCGTGTATTTTTCTTACCAGGAATAAACAGAGTAGTAAGAACCGTGCAATTTTATTTTCCTGGGCCCGGATTCAGATAGAATGGTCTATCTATGGGCGGGCGTACCGTATCGCAGATACCTTATCGCAGATACGGTACGCCACAGTAACTTAGGGCGCAAGTTCCGTATTCAGAAACAACTTGCGCCCTTAGTTACGGCGGCGTAACGTATGTTTGTCGGCGTAAGCCCGCCTAATTCAAATGTGGATGATGTGGGCGTGTTTTATGTATATTAACTGTGACCCCGCGTATTTGACGTTTTTTTACAAACGGCGCATGCGCCGTTCGTGAAAAAAGCCCAATGCGCATGCTCGAAATTACGCCGTCATTGCTTTAGATGTGGACGTAACTTACGTACAGCCCTATTCGCGAACGACGTCCATACTTAACTCGACGCGGGAACGACGTCCATACTTAACATTGGCTACGCCTCATATAGCAGGTGTAACTTTACGCCGAAAAAAGGCTAACGTAAACGACGTAAAAAAATGCGCCGGCCGGACGTACGTTTCTGAATCGGCGTATCTATCTAATTAGCATATTCATTGCGTAACTATAGGGAAGCGCCACCTAGCGGCCAGCGTAAAAATGCAGCCTAAGATACGACGGTGTAAGACACTTACGCCGGTCGGATCTTAGGGAAATCTATGCGTAACTGATTCTATGAATCAGTCACATAGTTACGACCACGCACACTCAGAGATACGACGGCGTATCCGGAGATACGCCGTCGTATCTCCTTTCTGAATCTGGCCCCTGGAGTGTTAAAAACAAGTGTTTTGAAGACTGTTAAGACCCGTACACACGGTAAGAACTTTGTCTGACCAAAATCACATCGGAATTCCGACAGAATTCCATCGGAGTAAAAGAGAACATGTTCTCTATCGAAACTCCGACGGAATTCATCGGAATTTCCGATGGAAATAATCCGATGGGGCATACACACTGTCGGAATTTCCAAAGGAAAAAGTCAAATTCCGATCGTGTGTATGGGGCATAAGGATGGGTGTGAGAGGACCACTCTGTCTGTAGCACTTTCAATCCATATTTTGGTATAATCCTACCGGAACGTTTGCTAAAGCTAGGCGATTCGTTAGCCTACATAGGCTCATGGATGAACTAAGAATAGGGAAAGACCGGAAATGGGGGGGAAGAGGGAAAAGAGAAGCCAGAAAATAAGGGGGAGAGAGGACTAGTGGAGAGGGTAAAGAGGAAAGGGAGGAACCTTAGGAAGTAAGGCCTGGGTCTTTGACCTACCAGGCCAATATTAGGATACTTCTTTTCCAGGGATGTAGAGACACTTCAATGTGTTTAGCCCAGGGTTCCCAGGTGAGATTGAATTTCTCTAACGAGTCAAGGATGGTGTTGGGTATTTTTTCCTGAGACATTATCCATTTTGTTTGGTCATTTGAAATGAGACTGAGGGGGATTTCCACACGCGGGCTATTGTTATTTTGGCCCCTAGAAAAATTAAGTGAATTAGGACCTGGGTTAATTTAGAGGTACTTCTGGAATTCGACTATTGAGGAGCGCAATAGCGGGATCTTGTTTCACCACAAGTCCAGTGGATTTGCGGATTAGAATAAAAATTGTGTTCCAGTAACCTCTAATTCTGGGGCATTCCCATAGGGTGTGGAGAAGGGAGCACAGGTGGCCGCAGCCTCTAAAGCATAGGGGGGAGGATTGAGGGTAAAATTTAGTGAGGCGAGTGGGGACTAGGTACCAGCGGGACATGACCTTGAGGTCAGCTTCTATAAGGTAATTGTTGAGGATCCCACTGTATGAGCGGGCAAAGTTAGAGTGCCATGTATTTAGTTCCCAGTTGATCTCAATTCACATTCCCATCTCAGCATATAGGTCGCTTTCTCCGAAGGCTCGGCCTCTGAAGTTCCAGCAAGGTATGCTCTAGAGCACATGCGCCAGTGATGTCACTGGCTGCATGCAGGGTGAATATCTCCTAAACAGTGCACGTTTAGGAGATATTGGCCCGGATTCACAGACAGTGGCGCACATTTATGCCGCCGTAGCGTATCTCCTGTATGCTACGCCGACGCAGCGCAGAGAGGCAAGCACTGAATTCAGAAAGCCAGTGCTCCCAAAACTGCGCTGGGTTTCCTAGGCGTAAGCCGGCGTAGGTGGAAGTGGGCGTGAGCCATGCAAATGAGGCGTGACCCCATGAAAATGATGGGCCGAGCGTCAGACAGATACGTATACCGAACGGCGCATGCGCCGTCCCGTGGACGCATCCCAGTGCACATGCTCAGAATCACATCGGAAATACTCCCTAAGATACGTCGGATCACTGCCTACGGCGTGAACCTAACCTACGCTCAGCCATATTCACGTAAAATACGCTGGCTTGTGTTCCCTGGTGCAGCCCTTTGCATGGATGCTGCTGAGTTACACCTCCTTTATGGGGCATAACTTTACGGCGTACGTATAACTTACGCGCACTTGCGTCGGGTGCACGTACGTTCGTGAATCGCTGTATCTTCCTCATTTGCATATTTCAATCGAAAATCAATGGGAGCGCCAAATGCATCCAGCGTAAATAGGTTAGGTTCACTCTACACCGGCGTAGGCAAGTTACGTCGGTGGGATGAGGCCTGTTTTTAGGCATTTCTTAGTCGGTGGGTCCGGCGCATAGATATGACGGCGCATATTTGCACTTACGCGGCGTATCTGGAGATACGTCGGCGCAAGTGCTTTGTGAATCTGGGCCATTCATTTTACCTCCAGGTAAGCCTTACTATAGGTGTACCTGTAGGTAAAAATAACAAAGCAGGCTTTACTAACTCTTTAAGACTGCTTACACACTAGGGCACGGGTGGCGGTAAAGCGCCGCTATTTTTAGCGGCGCTTTACTGTCCTTTTTGCGGAGGTATTTGGCCGCTAGCGGGGTGCTTTTAACCCCCGCTAGCAGCCGAAAAAGGGTTAAAAACCACATGCAAAGCACCGCTGTAGCGGCACTTTGCCGGCGGTGCGGTCGCGCTGCCCATTAATTTTAATGGGCAGGAGTGGTGGAGAAGCGGTGTACACATCGCTCCTTTACCGCTCCAAAAATGCTGCTTGCAATAGTTTTTTTAAACATCCTGCCAGCGCATCTCCTCAGTGTGAAGGCTCTCGGGGGAGACATTTTTCAGGCGCTTTACAGGTGCTATTTTTAGCCCAAAAGCGCCTGAAAAATGCCTGTGAAAGGGATGCCCCGTACACACCATCACTTTATGTGATGAAAAAAAACGACATTTTCTGTGAAGTAAAAAATGACGTTTTTGAAACTTCAATTTTCAAAGACGAAGTTGCCTACACACCATCGTTTTTCTCACAATGTTCTAGCAAAGCGAGGTTACGTTCCACCACGTTTTTCCATTGAAGCTAGCTTCTGGGCATGCGCGGGTGAAAAAACTTATTTTTAAACTACGTTTTTTGCTACACACGGTCAATTTCTGTGAAGTAAAAAACAACGTTTTGAAAAACGACACATAAAATTGAAGCATGCTTCAATTTTTTTTTGGTCGTTTTTTAGAAGACATAAAACAACGTTTTCCCCCACACACGGTCAATTAAAGTGACGTTTTTAAAAACGTCATTTTTTTTCATCACATAAAGTGATGGTGTGTACGGGGCATTAGTCTCATCCAAATACAACCACTATTCCAGTGGTGGCTGAAACCATTGCTGGGTTATTGAGTCATTGGTAAGCCTTTATGCTCTTTATCTCTTTTTTGCTGTTTTGTTATATATATGTTTTATGCTGTTTAATGTATTATATTCAGATTTCTTATGATTGTTTATCTATAACATCTATTTTTATTTTATAGATTTATTCTCCTAAGAGCCGGTTCACACTGGGGCGACTCGTCAGGCGACTCAGCCGCCTGACAAGTCGCGTCCCATTCTATTCATTAGAACCGTTCTAATAGGAGCGACGCAAGTCGCTCCGACTTAGAAAAAGGTTCTTGTACGACTTTGGGGCGACTTGCATTGACTTCTATACAGAAGTCGTCTGAAGGGCACCTTGCCGAGTCGCCCCCGAAGTCGTGCCGCCCCAGTGTGAACCAGCTCTAATAAAGCGGTCCTATGCCTGCGAAACTGTTGAGGACTATATAAATCTGTGAATACACTCTTTAACCACTTTAGCCCCGGGAGAATTGGCTGCCCAATGACCGGGCCATTTTTTTGCGATTCGGCACTGCGTCGCTTTAACTGACAATTGCGTGGTCGTGCGAAAATGTACCCCCACATTTTTTTTTTCCTACAAATAGAGCGTTCTTTTAGTGGTATTTGATCACCTCTGCGGTTTTATTTTTTTTTGCACTATAAACAAAAGAATTGAGTAAATTTTGATTAAAAAAAACACAATATTTTGTACTTTTAGCTATAATAAATATCCCATAAAAAAAAATGTTTTTTTTTTCCCTCAGTTTAGGCCGATATGTATTATTCTACATATTTTTGGTAAAATAGCAATAATCGATTGGTATGCGGAAAAGTTATAGCGCCTACAAAATAGGGGATAGTTCTATGGCATTTTTATTATTATTATTTTTTTACTAGTAATGTCGGCAATCGGCGTTTTTTTTTTATCAGGACTGAGACATTATGGCGGACACATCGGACACTTTTGACACATTTTTGGAACCATCTGCATTTATACAGCGATCAGTGCTATAAAAATGCACTGATTACTGTAAAAATTTACTGGCAGGGAAGGGGTTAACACTAGGGGCGGTCAAGGGGTTAAGTGTGTTCCCTAATGTGTGTTCTAACTGTAGGGGGGATGGGACTGACTGACAGATGGGACTGACAGATTGATCGGTATTCATACATCGTATAAACACACAATCACTCTTCTCGCCCCTGAGATAACCGGGATGTGTGTGTGTACACACATCCCTGTTCTCGCTCTGTAATGAGCAATCGCGGGTGCCCGGCGGTCATCGCGACCGCCGGCCACTCGCACCGGCTACGGGGACACTCCTCGGGCCCACGTGCATCCAGAGGCACCTTAAAGAACCGACGTACAGCTACGAGGGCTCGCACAGGGGGGCCAGCCTACCACAATATTACTACGGTGGTTGGTCCGGAAGCGGTTAACCAGTCATCAACCCTGGAAGTCTATAAGTATCATATTGCTGTATGGATCTTCCCATTGTGCTTATAATCTATGTTGTGATTAATATTTTTATGTAAATGTATCACTACCGCCGCAGGAGCTGCTGGTTATATTTTGGGTGGCACGTTGGGTGGCCTCGTACACACGATAGGATAGCCAGAGGACAACAGTCTGAAGGACCGTTGTCCTAGGTAAACCTATGAGGCTGACTGATGGTCCGTCGTGCGTACACACCATCAGTTAAAAAAACGATCGTGTCAGAACGCGGTGACGTAAAACACAACGACGTCTGATAGGGCCATAGGGTGACTGAGAAATTATATCCTAAATTACAGGACAGGGGACATTACTGATAGCTCATATTACAGGAGATATTGCAAAGTGTTGGTTTATTCTATGACTCATCTCTCTGTGTAGACTGTTGACATGTTAAATGAGGCTGGCTCTTGAAAGGCCTTTCATTGTGTGGTAACACTGTTTAAAGCCTATTGAAGCTCAGAGGTGTGAATACCTTTCTGACGGAGACGGACCGTCTGTCTAAAGATGTGGATTGAGAAGAAATCATTGTGTGATGGTGTTTTGTTTGAATTCTGTTAATGAAGGAATGTGACTTCTCAGGTGGAGTGATTGTGTCATGATTGTGTCATGATAATTGTGATGCATTTGCCTATATGTCTCAGTTTAATTCTCCCTGCTAGCCATGTGTGTGTGTTAGAGGTAGAAAGGGATTTCATGTGTGATTCATTCCTCTAACAGGTTATTGAAGTGCTAATGTCCCCTCACTATTCTAAAGGTTAATTGATCTATTGTGTTGTGTGAAGAAGATCTGTGTTTACCCTTAAAAGATGTGTATTGTATCATCAGGCTAAATGATTAGATAAGTGGCATGTTAATTATTCTGATTGCTTCATTGTGGTAATTATCCCTTCGATGGCCAGGCCAGGCCATCTAGATAATGTAATGTATTCTGTACAACTAGTAATTACCTTCACTGATGTCATTATCTAAAGAAAATGTGTTTTCAGGATCGACTCCGAAAAGTCTGCCTATCATCTGTATGGAAGCCCCCCACTGTGTGTGAGAAGTGGGTGGAGATTTCATTGTTCCTTGATTTAGGATTGTAGCTTGAAAACTGTATAAATACCAGCAGCAAGCTGCCATTAAAGTGTCTTGTTCCAGCAGTGAGCTCTGACTCATGTGTGGCTTAATGGGCGATCTCAGGAATATTCCTCCTAGTGGAATATTGGGTGATGTTCTTATGGAAGAAGGGAATCTTTGACGGGGATATCATACCAATACCGTCACAATAATTATAGACCGGCGCCGACATGTCTGGAATGTTTAGTAATTAGCCATCTGAAGGTGTATTGAAGCCCCCCCCCCCCAGGGTGTGATGTGTGGGTGGAGAGTTTGATTGTTCCTTTCATGCTTAAACTGTATATAAACTTGAGTACTAACCATTAAAGTAGTCTTGCATTTGAAAACAGAACACAGAGCAAGACTCGTTATTCTGGGAAATGGGATGTCTGATGTCTGTTGGATGGTTGGAGTGTCCGATAAGCTGTCGTAGTTGATGGAAGGTCGTAAACGGTGTTGACCGTTACAGAGGACTTAGCCTATAGTGTACCCACATGAGATGTAACGGGCAGTCTCATTGGTCAACAGGACTTGGATGCAGTTCTGGTGGAACCAAACCCAACTTTTGCTGGAAAGTAAACATTTTAAATGCAACAGTTCTTTTTATGCTTGGCTTACTCCTCTTCCTATATATGTTTCCATTATATGCGCAGCTTTAATTGTTTGGGTTTGTGGCGGTTTGACATAGTAAGTACAATGCTGTACAAAGCTCCAAGACTTTTTTTTTTTTTTTTATAATGCTTTAAAAAGTGTTTATTTTACCCGATCCAAAAATCTCTTATATTTTACAGAGAAGAAAATTACTTGCATCTCCCTTAACCTTAGCATAGCTAACAACTACGCTTCCCTGGTTTTACTGGAAAGGCACATTTATTTGTCATAAGGTTCTCACAGACATTAAAAGTGCACATGCCTATATAAATTCTGGTTGGTTGGCTGGGCGCAGTATTTTATGCAGTGACCCCAATAGATTAACCAAAGTTGTTTTTCGAAAGTAATGTTTACAGTTGCAAAACAAATTTGCTGCTGAGTTTTATTGTTCTATAAGAATAATTATTTTAAACATTTAAAGCTTTAAAGACTTATGGGACCATAAAAATAAAATCCTCATTCTCAACAATTTCACATTGGGGATGCAACACAAAAGTATCTATCTTCCTGAAATCTTTTTCCAGCCAATCTCCTGCTTTAAACATTTAAAGTGGACCTAGCATTAAAAGAGAAGTTTGTGATTAAAAAATAAAAATAAAAAATCATACTTACCTAGGTGGAGGGGGTGGGATCAGCTGGCCCAGACTCTCAGTGGCTCACTGAGAGCATGAGCCAGGTGACAGTTTAGGCTCCTGGGTGGATCCTGACCATATGGTCAGGGCTGTCCTAATGAGAGGGCACACCTGGGCACTGCCCAGGGGCCCCACCTGAATAGGGGGCCCCTACACATTTCCCCAAAGCAGCTGGTCCTTGAGCCCATGCTGTCCCAAAATTGGGGGCCCCATGATGGAACTGAGAGTGATAGATGCAAAGGGAAGGCAGTCTGCCTCCTACCTACATAAAGCAGAGTTTCACCCAAAAGTGGAACTTCCGCTTAATCCACTCCTTGACCCCTTACATGCCACATTTGGCATGTCATTTTTTTTTGGGGGGGGGGAGTGGGGGCTTCAGGAGGAGTGGGACATCCTTTCCCACTTCCTCCTTCCGCCCAGGGGCCACTAAGGCAATATAATGTATCGCCTTTTGGCGGCCCCTCCCTGTAGGCGCTCGCCCAGGACACGTGACAGGTCCCAGGCGATTGCCTGTCCAATCAGATAGCGCAGCGCCACTCGCACATGCGCTGTGAGTACCCGGCCGTGAAGCCGAAAGCTGTCACTGCCAGGTGCACACAGTAACAATGAGGATGCCGGCCGGAGAGGGGGGGTGAGGAGCGGAGCTCCGGCCGGCGTGTCGCTGGATCGTGGAGCAGGTGAGTGCATGTTTATTAAACACTTTTTGTAGCTGCTGACTTTAAATAAACATTAAAAATGCCTGGAACTCCCCTTTAATGTCTGTTTACCTGCAATGTGATCATTGTAGGGGCCCTAGAGCATTACTTTGCCCAGGGGCCAATGATGCTATTAAGACGGCCCATATGGTTGTGACCTTTTCCCAGCCTGGACTGGCTCTATGATGTCACCCGACAGCAGGCTTTGACCCGCTGTCTGCTGAAAATGGGTCACAGGTGTGCAGACAGAACTGTACTCCTGTGATTCACAGGCGAAGTACAGCCAAATGAGCTTTGATTGCACTTTTCTTTTAAATACAGCATATTTTTTCAGCACTGTTTTTTGCATGCTCTCTGCAAGACTAAGAAATCTCCAAGGGGCAGAAACGAGGTGAGGAGGAAGATAAACCTGGGCATCGGATGACTGTGCTGGAATGCATCTATATAAAAGTATGTTTATAAAAAAAAGTGGGAGGGTGAAGTAGAACTTCAAACATATTTATTTCTAAGCCAACCAGGGACTATAAGGGTAAGGCCCCGTACACACGACCAAACATGTATGCTGAAACTGGTCCGCGGGCCAGTTTCAGCATACATGTTCGGTCGTGTGTGGGCGTGAGCGGGCCGAATTCCAGCAAACATTTGCCCGCCGGGCCTTTTCCCAGCGGGCAAATATTCCTGGACGTGTTTTAAAACCGTCCGCTGGAATCCTGCCCGCTCGGACATGTACGGTCGTCAGTACAGACCTACCGTACATGTCCAGGCGCCCGCCGTCCCTCGCATGCGTCGAATGACTTCGACACATGCGTGGAAGCCTTTAAATGGCAGGCCCGCCCACGTCTCCGCGTCATCGCCGCGGCGACGACGCGGACACGCCCCGCGTATTGTTTACGCGCGGACTTCTGTACGATGGTGTGTACAACCATCGTACAGAAGCCCTCTGGCAGACATGTACGGTGAAAACGGTCTGACGGACCGCTTTCACCGTACATGTTTGTTCGTGTGTACCCGGCCTTAGATTTATTTCCTTGTTTGTTTTTCAAAGGAAATACACAAATAAATATTACCAAAAGTATTGGGATGCCTGCCTTTACACGCACATGAACTTTAATGGCATCCCAGTATCCTAAGCATCCTCTACTACTTCTTTACCCTTTGCCACCGACTGAACACATATATGCTGCCTTACGAAAGTGTGTCATCTTCTGTAAGGTCGAATATATGCATTAGTGTAGATAACCCCTTATTAACGTCCCATTGGACGAAACGTGTCGGGACGAAACTCTGGTACTGATCCCAATCCCGGGTCGGCAGCGGCTTCTCATGTGAGCTTACGAAATTCACTGTCCTTGTTTTTACCTTGGTTGTACTGATACATGTTTGATAATAAATGTACTACAGTGGCTTTATGGACCTTGCTTTTTGAACTAGTATGCAGTCATGTTGGAACAGGAAGGAGCCACCCCCAAACTGTTCCTACAAAGTTGCGAGCATTAAATTGTCCAAAATGTCTTGGTATACTGACACACGACCGGTCCATCCCATGAGAATGGTCCGACGGACCGTTTTCATCGGTTCACCGCTGAAGCAGACCGATGGTCTGATGTGCGTACACACCATCAGTTCAAAAACCGATCGGGTCAGAACGCGGTGACGTAAAACACACGACGTGCTGAAAAAAACGAAGTTCAATGCTTCCAAGCATGCGTCGACTTGATTCTGAGCATGCGCAAGTTTTGAACCAATGCTTTTGTGTACTAACCATCGGTTTGGACCGATGGTCAGCCGTCCATTGCTTTGATTTTAAAGCAAGTTCTCTAATTTTTGTCCAAAGGACAACAGACCAATGGGCCGTACCCACGGTCGGTTTGGACCGATGAAACTGAACTTCAGGCCATTTTCATCAGTTTGGACCAACCGTGTGTACGCAGCCTAAGAGTTCCCTTCACTGGAACTAAGGGGTTAAGCTCAACCCCTAAAAAAACAATCCCACACCATGATCCCCTCCCACCAAATGATTTGGACCAGTGCACAAAGCAAGATCCATGAAGACATGGATGAGCGAGTTTGGGGTGGAGGAAACCATGCATCCAATTCGCATGACAGGAGAGTGTGACTGGCTCTCAATAGGGTCGGTTCAGACAGCTCCGGGGGGCCCAGTATGCATAAGGGTCCTGTGCGTCTTTGGCGTCTTTCGAATTCAGGCAAAAATTTGGACACTCCGGACCCCTGCTGTCAGCTGCATCCGCACACAGTATGAACCCAGTCTCAATTACAAAATGGCAATGGCTTGCATAGCAATTGTATATTATTTTTTATTAATTGCTGTATTTTTTCAACAAAATTTTAGTTATCATTTAAAGCTTAAAGTGGATGTAAACCCAAATGTTTTATTTTATTTTCTTGCTGTCACAATGTAGAGTAAAAGATTTCCTATCATCTGTGCCCAGTCTTGCCACAAAGAGTTAATCCAGCTCTGAGCAATCCTCTTTTCTTTTTTTCAGTGAAATAAACCGACAAACAGGAGAAAACTTTTGTCCGTTCTTCCCCCTTGCTGTGAATGACAGGTTATTTACATATCTCATGCACTAGCCTGGAGACAGGCATTATTTTTTAATTCCCACCCCACTCCTTTTCTGAAGTCATGTGGTTACTTTTCTGGATTTTGACTGGATGTTAGTGATCATAGCAGAATTCAGTGTAAGAAATACACAGGACAAAATGCATGTTGACAAGGGGAGTGTAGAGGTGGGCGGGGAGTCTACTGACATCACAACTTTACCCACAGAGCTCCGGACAACAGATCCACCCACAGAATCTGCAGTTTTTCAGTTCCTATAACAGACAGAGGGGAAACATTTGACAGGTGAGGATACATGCAGGAGGTATGTATATCCTTATAGATCAGCACTATGGCAGTAGTTTAGAAAGGATGAGAGTGGGTTTACATCCACTTTAATTAATAGAAAGCCTTAATTTTCCCTCTAATAGGTAGATTCAGTAAGATTTAGGCCGACTTATCAGTAGATAAGCCGACCTAACTCAGAATCTACGCCGACTTATGTTTAAGCGTATGCTCAAACAGAGAAACGCTTAGACATATCTAAGATACGACGGCTTGCGCCTTCCTATCTTAGATTGCAATATTTTGGATGGCCGCTAGGTGGCGCTTCCATTGTGGTCGGCGTAGAATATGTAAATGAGGAGATACACCGATTCACGTACGTACGCCCGGCCGACGTAGTACTTTTACGCCGTTTGCGTAAGGAATAGGCCGCGTAAAGTTAGAGCTAGGCCCTATTGGAATAGTAATGTCAAGTATGGCCGCCGTTCCCGCGTCCAAATTCGAATTTTTTACGTCGTTTGCGTAAGTCGTCTGTGAATCGGGATTTACGTAGTTTACGTCCACGTCGAAATCAATAGGCCCGTGCGGCGTACTTAGCCGCAATGCACACTGGGAAATGTAGGCACCCGGCGCATGCGCAGTTCGCAAAAAACGTAAAAAACATGAGGTCAAGCGCCATTAACATAAAACACGCCCCCCTCAAACACATTTGAATTAGGCGCCCTTACGCCCGCCGATTCAGGCTACGCCGACGTAACTTAGCAGGCAAGTACTATGTGAATCATGTACTTGCCTCGCTAACTTACGGCGGCGTAGCTTAAACTCCTTAAGCTGTGCCGCCGCAAAGTTACGCGAACGTACCTGAATCTACCTACATCTGTTTATTTTTAAATAAAAAAAGTATACAAAAAGTTAAATAAAATAATAAAAAAAGAAACCCCAGAAAAAAAAAGAAAGCCACTAAAAAAGGCAAGGAGTTGTCGGGTAAGTAAAATAGAATAGATAAATAATAAAAAGGAAGTTTGCGTCTACTACAGGTGAGTAAGTACGCAGTACAATGAGCAGCCATGATGGTAAACCATATAAAATGTCAGTTCTTTATTTAGCATTCTGCTATAACCAAAATACAACTTCTCAACATAATTTCTCTGCAAAATGTGACTGATAATGCATCACATGCCGTTTAATATTTGTCGTATACATCAAACAGTAAAAACATATGGTAGAATACCACTTGAATGAAGTTGTCCAACTATTGAAGCAAATGATGGATAACATGCCAGACATGAAAAGCGCTCCACTTAGTTAAAGACACACTCTTGTCTATACATATTCTTTTTCAACGTTTGATGTATATGACAAATATTTAATTACATATGATGCATTATCAGTCACATTCTGTAGAATGATGATGTTGAGGAGTATTATGGATAATTTATGGTGATAATAGAATGCGGGAATAAAGAATTACCAGTTTATTATTGGCAGTCTACAGTTTCTCATTATACTGATTAGCTGCTGACCTGTTGTTGTGCAATCTCTGGTTGCTTTTCTGTTTATATAATGCTAAAACTTGACTCCGGGGTCCTTTTTTATAGTAAGGAGGCTGGAGCATGACCATGGGGGCTGGACCATAACAAAGACATGCAGACTTCTGTGGCTATTTGATGAGATCACCAAACTGGTCAGTCGCAGCCAGGGCGCCATCAGTGACATCGTACCTTACGCCTTCTTTCTGGAGCGTGCATTGTGTTGTGTCATTGATCAAGCTGTCGAGGAGCAGGAGCAGGAAGATGAGGAAGTCACAATGCTGGATGAATTCCCAGGGGGGGCTACTCCACCTGAGACAAGTCAACAATGAGTCTGAAGAGGAGTCAGAGGAGGATGGTGTCGGGGCAGAGGAGGAGGAGGAGCAAGAAAAGCATGCTTTAAATCTTTCTGGGATCCCTGGTGTTGTTCGTGGATGGGGGAAGGAGAACAAGGACGACATTATCCTGGATGATGATCAGGAGCCAGGCCAGTACAGCGCTTCCAGTTTAGTGCAAATGGGGGCCTTCATGCTCCAGTGTTTTAAGAGGGACCCCCGTATAAAAAGCATAAAGGGCAAGGACCAGTACTGGGATGCAACGTACTTAGACCCCCGGTACAAACAAAACATAGCGGAAATGTTACCACCATCACAGAGGGCTATCAGAATGCAGCACTTCCACGCCTTGCTTTGAGAAATGCTGCATTCTGCTTTTGCGTGCACTGGCAAAGGAATTTTCACTCACAGAGAAACAGTTTCGGGTACCAATCCAACAGCGCCTGCAAGAAGATGTCTTGGTCACTAATGATATGAGATCATTCTTTCAGCCGACCCATCGACAGATGTCCTCCAGATCCAGCATCAGGGAACGCCTAGTCCAGTGTCCTGTCCGAAAGGACGTTCAGCGCAGCAGGGGGGGTCGTGACCGATAAGCGCACTCGCCTAGCTCACAACAGTGTTGACTACCTCACATTTATAAAAATGAATGAGGCATGGATCTTGGAGGAATTCAACACATGTGACCAGTAGTCCATGTTTCATTCAAATTCAGGTGAACGCCTGTGGGATAATTTTTTGGGCCTGTACTGGCCACCACTTACTTCTGTATCCGGAGAATGCCTAATGTACCACCAGCCACAGAATACAAAGTTGTTTGCTGTCAGGTGAACGCCTGTGGCCATGGGCTAATTTTTGGGGCATGTAATGGCCGACACTTACTTCTGTATACGGTGAATACCTAATGTACCTCCAGCCACAGAATACAAAGTTGTTTGCTGTCAGGTGAACGCCTGTGGCCGTGGGCTAATTTTTGGGGCATGTAATGGGCGGCACTTACTTCTGTATCCAGTGAATGCCTATTGTACCACCAGCCACAGAATACAAAGTTGTTTGCTGTCAGGTGAATGCCTGTGGGCTAATTTGTGGGGCCTGTACTAGTTTATTTACACATTTTGAGGTCACAGACTCTCAGGAAACACATTTTACAGAGTTGGGTCTGGATGACATCTTGCCTCTTGCGCAAGAACATGAGGTGTGATGGGCATTCAAGTCTGTAAGTACTAGGAAAGCAGATGGGTCCTGATAGTATCCCCAGGAGGGTCATTAAGGCCTGTACGAATGAACTGGTAGGTGTCTTTACTAAGATACTTAACAGATCACTACGACTAGCTGTAGTACCAACTTGCCTAAGATCAACTATTATCCCCAAAATCAAAAATGCAGATAATTTAAAAGACTCCAGGCCTATTGTTCTAACTTCGGTAGACAATCTTGATCCTTATCAGTTTGCATATAGGGCAAACAGAAGTACGAAGAATGCTATTGCTTTTGCATTGCATGGTGCTCTAAGTCATCTAGAGTATCTAGCCAGTGTTTATACCGTCGCAGCTGATTATTTATATTTTATTGTTGCTATTTTGACCATTCATTTATTGCCTTTCAAGTGTACCTGTCATGTGAGCACATTTGCACTTTATCACCTATTTATGCACAGCGCAGCACTACTTCTACATTTATATAATATATATGAGTTTCATTTTTTAAATTGAATTACTGAAAAAAATTACCTTTTTGATGACATTCAAATTTTATAAGATTCACCTGTAGGGAATGGGACTGAGCTGCAACATGTTCAGTGCAGCCTGCATTGCCTGAGCAACTTCACTGTTCTCTGAGCCCCTGTTCCCTTACTATTATGGGTATTCTGTGTCTGACTTCCTGTGTACTGAAAAAGTGTGGTCCCTCGACTACCCTTCAAAGTGTCAGTGAAACATTAGCAGTGTAGAGAAGATGTCCCACCTTGTTTTGTGTCTGCCCGACCATGAGTACTCACCATCCTCCTTGCTATTAACTAAATTAATGAGACCACACACGGATTGGAGTACAAATGCCCATAGGAGCCTTTATATTAACAAAAACAACTTATCGGCCTGTTGGTCTTATGACGGCACCCAGAATTCCAACTTGTTCCACTTGTAACACTGCGGGACCTTTTACCATACCAGGCCTCCAGCCGTGACACACAAGCTCAGAGACAACCCGCAGTGCAACCATTACTGTATTCCAGCTAACCTTAGTAACTGGAAGACACCAGAGGGGCACATACCACCGATGAGCTCCTCACAATTCCATCTCAACCGTATTTTCTTCCACTGTCAAAAGACCAACCACCGCCACACGATCAGCTGCCATGATGTCCTTTGCTCATATTGCACCTGCAAAGAGAAAAAAAAGGAGGGTGGGTGGGAAACTGCCTGCTTGTCACCTGTCCCTTCTCTGCTGTCCAGGAGACCCCACCTATCCCTTAAAGGGTCACTAAAGGATTTTTTTTTTTTTTTAGCTAAATAACTTCCTTTACCTTACTGCAGTCCTGGTTTCATGTCATCATTGTTAGTTTTTGCTCTGATGTTGCTGTAATTCTGCTCTGGTCTGGACACTTCCTGGTTGTCTGTTTCCTTTGGACCACAGTACTGGGAGCTTCTAGTTTCGTTTTCAAACCCTCATTCTCTATGGCTCTATACAGCACAGAGGCAACATAACATGCAAAAACGAAACTGAAACTAAAGGTACATTATATGATTGTTTTTTAGCTATTTTTAATCGTTTTTAAAAGGAATCAGTTAACTCTTATGTAAACCCTGTAAACAGTAATTTGAGCAAAAACAAATTTTTCCTTTACAACTCCTTTAACTAACTACCACAACCCCCCCCCCCCCCCTCATCCTGTTGCTCCAACCAATCCACCTCTCCCCCATTCTCCACCTACAATCCTTAACCCCATAGTTGATTCCCCTTCTCAAACTGTCATGCCGGCCCTGCACTATCTTTCATTTTATTTTCTCTCGCGCCAGGCATTACTGTCCTTCAAGTCTTATTTCATTGAAAGTAAAAAATGAAAATAAAATAAGAGTCCCGTGACTTCACACAATGGCTTAGTGGTCACAGAACTCTCACCTCTATGCAGTGTAAAAATCAGCCTTATAGGTATCCTGTGATGGTGGCAGGCTCCCACTTCCAGACTAACGATGGCTGGGTTGCTCCAAGTGCCTTCCTGTGTACTGAACCTGGCTACTGTCTGTGCTTTCCTGCCACCCACCCTGACCTTGGCTTGTTTCCTGGATTCTCTTTTGTCTCCTGTCATTGTACTCAGCACAAGCTAGTGGTCTCTGCATCCTCAGCTGGGCGTACCTGCGGGCCGTGATCTGGTCCCAGTTTGCTGCAAGTCCATCCCTACCTTTGTGAAGGAGCAGGCTGGGGCTTAGACTCTTGGCACCCCTGGGAACCCTGAGTTGGTGATCTACAAGGGCTCACAAGCACTGAAACCTGACACATAGGGCCAGATCCTCAAAAGGGATACGCCGTCGTATCCCTGTTTCTATCTTTGGAACTGATCCACAGAATCAGTTTCCAAAAGATAGGCAGAAGATCCGACATGTGTAAGGGACTTACACTGCCGGATCTTAGGCTGGGGGCATTTCGAGTCGAAATGCCGCTTCGGGTATGCAAATTAGCACTTACGGAGATCCACAAAGCTTTTACGCTTCGTTTTTTTAAGTATTAAGTTGCATGTGTAAAATTAGGGCTTCTTTTACAAAGTGTAAACTGTTTACACCTTGTAAAAGCAGACCCTTCTGTCCAGCGACGCGTTTTTTTTTTTTGTTTTAAATTTTTTTTTTTTCGCCGTATCTTTTTTTTTTCCCCGACGCAACTTTATTGACCTGGCGCGATCCACACAGCTCGGCGTAACGTAATTTTGCGCTACGCACGTCAGGAAAATGACGTCACGAGCATGCGCAGTACGGCCGACACGGGAGCACCGTACTGCGCCGGCGGAATTTAAGTTACACAGCCGAAAATTTCTAGGTAAGTGCTTTGTGGATCGGGCACTTAGGTAGAAATTTTAAGGCAGTGTAACTTAAATGGGAATGTTTACGTTACGACGGCTATTTGTGGATCTGGCCCATAGGTCTTGGAAGATTTATGCCTAAATATGTAACTATTGTTGGTTAAAATAAAGTGCTGTCTTCTATGAAGTTTAAACTTTCATCTTGCTCATTTATAACTAACCCATCTTTAATATGTACTTTGGATAGCACTAATTATATCTGCTTTTTCAATTTTCTGTTCTGTAAAAAACATTTCCGTTAAGTGCATAATCATGATTGTACTATACTCATTCAATGGGGGGATCTGTAGTGGAGAAGGATCTGGGGGTTTTAGTTGATCATAAGCTCAATAATGGCATGCAATGCCAAGCTGCGGTTTCCAAAGCGAGCAAAGTTCTTTCTTGTATTAAGAGAGGTATGGACTCCAGAGACAGAGATATAATTTTGCCCCTGTACAAATCATTAGTAAGACCTCATCTGGAATATGCAGTTCAGTTTTGGGCACCAGTTCTCAAAAAGGATATCGGGGAGCTGGAGAAAGTGCAGAGAAGGGCAACCAAACTTATAAGAGGCATGGAGGAGCTCAGCTATGAGGAAAGATTAGAGGAACTGAATTTATTCACTCTTGAGAAGAGGAGAATAAGGGGGGATATGATCAACATGTACAAATATATAAGAGGTCCATACAGTGAACTTGGTGTTGAGTTATTCACTTTACGGTCAACACTGAGGACAAGGGGGCACTCTTTACGTCTAGAGGAAAAGAGATTTCACCTCCAAATACGGAAAGGTTTCTTCACAGTAAGAGCTGTGAAAATGTGGAACAGACTCCCTCCAGAGGTGGTTCTGGCCAGCTCAGTAGATTGCTTTAAGAAAGGCCTGGATTCTTTCCTAAATGTACAGAATATAACTTGAGTATTAAGATTTGTAGGTAAAGTTGATCCAGGTGAATCCGATTGCCTCTCGGGGGATCAGGAAGGAATTTTTTCCCCTGCTGTAGCAAATTGGATCATGCTCTGCTGGGGTTTTTTGCCTTCCTCTGGATCAACTGTGGGAATGGAGTTGGGTGTATAGGATTTTACTGTGTTTTTTATTTTTGTTTTTTTATTTTTTGTGGTTGAACTGGATGGACTTGTGTCTTTTTTCAACCTGACTAACTATGTAACTATGTAACTATGTAACTATGTAATGTAATGCTTCTTTTCTGGGCTCATTCGAGTTGCTGATTTTTTTCATTTTGTAGAGTATGTCTTAGTAGCAATAAGTAAGTAGATCTAAATCTTAAAGGCATTGCACACTTTCAAATGTTGTAGGTATTAGTTGTGGTGCATATTGTCGCTGTAGATTGTGGTGTCTTGGCCAATCGATTCCCTTATGTCCATGTATTGCTAGAGATATCGGGCCAGATTCAGAAAGAAGTTACGTCGCCGTATCTCGAGATACGCCGCGTAACTTCTAGGATGCGCCGGCGTATCTTTTTTCTGTATTCAGAAAGCAAGATACGTCGGAATTTTGCTAAGATACGACTGACGTAAGTCTCTTACGTTGTCGTATCTTAGTTGCATATTTACGCTGGCCGCTAGGTGGCGCTTCCGTAGATTTAGGCGTCGGATATGCAAATTAGGTAGATACGCCGATTCACGAACGTAGTTGCGCCCGGCGTATCTATATGCGTCGTTTGCGTAAGGCGTCGGACCGGCGTAAAGTTACCCCTGCTATATGAGGCGTATGCAATGTTAAGTATGGACGTCGGGACAGCGTCGAATTTTCCGTCGTTTGTGTAAGTCGTTTGCGAATAGGGCTGTGCGTAACTTACGTTCACGTCGTAGGCAGTGTTTGGCGTATCTCTAGCCGGCGTAGTTTAGAGCATGCGCACTGGGATACGTCCACAAACGGCGAATGCGCCGTTCGTTAGAAACGTCAAATACGTGGGGTGACTAGTTATTTACATACAACACGCCCACTTCAAGCCTACTTTGAATTACCCGGGCTTACGCCGGCCCATTTACGCTACGCCGCCGTAACTTAGGACGCAAGTGTTTTGTGAATACAGCACTTGCCTGTCTAAGTTGCGGCGCCGTAGCGTAAAAAAGATACGCTACGCCCGCACAAATTTACACCCATGTCTCTGAATCTGGCCCATCCTGTCCCTAATTGCCAAAGGGACAAAATAGCTTCCTGTTCCAAAGAGCAATAGGTGTGACCTGCCCTGTCCACAGTAAAAGGCCTTCATCCCTGGCTATATAGAATAAAAACAAAGGAAAAAGAATGGGACTTTAAATGAGGCTTATTGCTGCAAAAATAAGTGTATGGAGTATATATATGATAAAACCTTTATTGTATCAAACGCAATTCCGTGGTCAACAAAGGCATGATAACATTTTCAAAACATAACCATATAGAAAAGCTGACATATTGCATCTGAGGAAACTAAATGTGTCCATATTATTGCGGTGCTATTATTTACCGTATTTATCGGCGTATAGCACGCACAGGCGTATAACACGCACCCTAACTTTAAGAGGGAAGTTTCAGGAAAAAAACTTTCCACGGCCCCCTACGCATAACAAGCAGGTACAGTTTACCCTCCATTTTCAGGGTAAAAAAGTGAGTGTTATACGCCAATAAATACAGTATTTGGAAGTTATGAAACATGTGGAACTTTCATACTTATTCCACGGTTTAGACTTTCATGGGTACTAAGGCATTTACGACCGGGATCTGCTGATTCTCTGAGGTGAGAGAATCAGCTACAATAGGTGCCGCCGATTTTATGTCAATCTCGCCTCTGCTAGCGGTGAGATTGACCACCCACGATCCCCATCGCGGGAGCCAGCACCGAACGATGTCGCTCCTCCCGCTCGCCGCCCCCAATGGATTCCTATGGATGCGCGTCATCTCGTGGGGGCAGCGAGCGCGAGAAGCACAGCCTCCAGCGGCAATATCCAGCGTGATCCCATTGCGCTGGATGCACAAAATCGGAGGCACCTACTGTACATCACTGACCTAGTCTCTAAATACCAACCAATTTGTTCTCTTCGTTCTTCTCAAGACCTCCTGCTTTCTAGCTCTCTTATCACCTCCTCCCATGCTCGTCTCCAGGACTTTACCACAGCCTCTCCATGCCTATGGAACTCCTTACCCCAATCTGTCCGTCTATCTCCTTTTCTATTAGCTTTTAGAGTATCCCTGAAAACCCTCCTCATCAGAATAGCCTATCCCACCCACACCTAACAACTGTATTTTCATTTTGTCCATCTGATCACCCCCCACAGCTACTACTCTTTGTTCCACTTAACCCTCCCGTCTAGACTGCAAGTTCTAACAAGCAGAGCCCTCTGATCCCTCATGTATTGAATTGTATTGTAACTGTGCTATTTTCCCTGATGTTGTAAAGCGCTGCGCAAACTGTTGGCGCTATATAAATCCTGTATAATAATAATAATAATAGTGAACATATGCACTGTATACAACGATGATACATAATTATACATATACATACAACTGAGTACATGCTGTATGAAAGCCAAACTGTCTTGGCATCACATTATCACGTTCACTCCACGTCACAGGTCCTAGGAGACAGCGAACTATTGGGAAGGCGCAGTGCGTCTCCCACATGCACAGTAAGGAGCCGGCTATGAAGCACCAGGAAGTCACAGCCAGCATCCCACATCCAAGATGGCAGTGTCAGGGACCCAAAGACCAGGGTAGAAATGGCCCAGGTGAGGACAACAGTGGATCCCTGAACTGGTAAGTGCACGTTCATTAAAAGTCACAAGCTACAGTTTCCATACCTCCCAACATTTTAAGGTGGGAATGAGGGAAATTAAAATGTATGTAGACATAGGAAACACACCCTGCCACGCCCCCTTAACCACTTAAGACCCGGACCTTTATGCAAGTAAAGGACCTGGCCAGTTTTTGCGATTCAGCACTGCGTCGCTTTAACTGACAATTGCGTGATTGTGCGATGTGGCTCCCAAACAAAATTGGCGTCCTTTTTTTCACACAAATAGAGCTTTCTTTTGGTGATATTTGATCACCTCTGCGGTTTTTATTTTTTGCGCTATAAACAAAAATAGAGCGCCAATTTTGAAAAAAATGCAATATTTTTTTAATTTTTGCTATAATAAATATCCCCCAAAAAGATATAAAAAAACATATTTTTTCCTCAGTTTAGGCCGATACGTATTCTTCTACCTAATTTTGGTAAAAAAAATCGCAATAAGCATTTATCGATTGGTTTGCTCAAAATTTATAGCGTTTACAAAATAGGAGAAAGTTTTATTGCATTTTTATAAAAAAAAATGTTTTACTACTAATGGCGGCGATCAGCGATTTTTTTCGTGACTGCGACATTATGGCGGACACATCGGACAATTTTGACACATTTTTGGGACCCTTGTCATTTTCACAGCAAAAAAATCTATAAAAATGCTTTGTTTACTGTGAAAATGACAATTGCAGTTTGGGAGTTAAACACTAGGGGGCGCTGTAGGGGTTATGTGTGACCTCATATGTTTTTCTAATTGTAGGGGGGCGGGGCTGGACATGTGACGTCATTGATCGTGTTTCCATATATTAGGGAACACACGATCAATGAAGCTGCCACTGTGAAGAACGGGGAAGCTGTGTGGCGATCGGTCCCGCGGTCACGGAGCTTCGGACCCACGGCTGGGCACTTAGGCCTCGTACACACAATATGTTAACCAGAGGACAACGGTCTGATGGACCGTTTTCATTGGTCCAAACCGATCGTGTGTGGGCCCCATAGGTTATTTAACCATAGGTTAAAAAAAAGCCAACTTGCTTTAAATTTAACCGATGGATTCTTAACCGATAGGTCAAAACCGATCGTTAGTAGGCACGACCATCGGTTAAAAATCCACGCATGCTCAGAATCAAGTCGACGCATGCTTGGAAGCATTGAACTTTGTTTCTTTCAGCACGTCGTTGTGTTTTACGTCACCGCGTTCTGACACAATCGTTTTTTTAACTGATGGTGTGTACACACGACGGACCATCAGTCAGCTTCATTGGTTAACCTAGGATAACGGTCCATCAGATGGACCGTTGTCCTCTGGTTAACCTATCGTGTGTACAAGGCCTTAAAGAGGACGTACAGGTATGTGCTTGTGCCCAGCCTTGCCAGCCGTGCCATTCTACCGACGTATATCTGCAGGGGAGTCGGGGAGTGATTACTGAAGTCACAACCGCACACCTAACTTTCTAAGCTTGAACGTGGAATGGTCTAATCTGCCACCAGCTCAATTACCTAAGCAGCAGCTCCAGTACACCTGCACAAGGGCTGTGAGTAACACTTGGGCTATTCGTTGGTCCGCTGTGACCACTAGTTCACCTGGAGGATATCTTTATTTTTTGTTTTACACCGTGTCAGTTTTTGGATTTATACACTGCTTGTAACAAGAGTTACCTTTGTGAGTGCATTCTTTGGGAGATTTGTAGTGTGTTATTAAAAGTTGTGTTACAGTATCACACTATTGTGCTCTCTTTTTCTTATTTGCATATGGCTGTTATCTTGGAGTTTTCTTTTTGCTTCGGATCTCCATCTGTTTAACTGAATGCTCCACTCTATATGAAAAGAAGGAGTTCTATCAACTAAACTGAGGGGGTCAGTTAACAAGCCTGTGTGCCTAAACACGAAAGTGTCAGGCCATTTGTTGCGGTGAGTTTGCATTTCTGATGGGTGGTGGAAGCACGCAGTCACTGTGGTGTGGTGAAAGCACTTATTGAAGATCGGGAAGGATTTTTTCTTTTCCTTTGCTCTCCATTTATGAACTATTTATATATATTTTTTTGTTCACTTAGACAGTTCATGGACTTTATTTGCCAACCTGGTATTTTTTGATGCGATTTTTGCACGGATTTTTGGACACTTATATATTGACTCACTTAGAGGGTGGATTATTTATTTATTTTTCACTATGTCACTGTACCAATATTATATTTGTTGATTTACATTTTCACCTATTTTTTTGAGCGCTGTTTAATATCACATTTGGCACCTTATTTATAATAGGTATCACTGTATTTGCATATTAACTATTTTGGATTCTATCATTTTTAAAGCAGCAGCTCTTGCATATTTATTAATTTATTCATTTATTTTATAAATATCACTAGTGTTCACATTTATTCTCCAGCTACGCGCAGTGAGGGTGGCTCACATTAGACGGCCCTTATCTCCACCCCTTTTTTCTAACCTAGGATAACGGTCCATCAGATGGACCGTTGTCCTCTGGTTAACCTATCGTGTGTACAAGGCCTTAAAGAGGACGTACAGGTATGTGCTTGTGCCCAGCCTTGCCAGCCGTGCCATTCTACCGACGTATATCTGCAGGAGGCGGTCCTTAAGTAGTTAAAGGAGAATTATACAAATACATTATTAGTTAAACCCACAAGTGCTTTATTTTTACCACTACTATTCATTTATATTGGCTTTTGAAGATTACAAATGCAGCACTTTAGTAATTAGATAACAGATTTAGCACTGGGAATCACTTTCTGAAAGATAAATAGTGCATTTAACCGGTTGCCGACCGCCGCATGTACATATACGTCCACAGAATGGCACGTACTGGCATATGGGCGTACATGTACGTCCCCGCCTTTCCGCGGGTCGGGGGTCCGATCGGGACCCCCCCCGCTACATGTGGCGGTCGGAAAGCCGCGGGGAGCGATCCGGGACGAGTCCGCGGCTATTCGTTTCTAGCCGCCCCCTCGCGATCGCTCCCCGGAGCTGAAGAACGGGGAGAGCTGTATGTAAACACGGCTTCCCCGTGCTTCACTGTGGCGGCGTATCGATCGAGTGATCCCTTTTATAGGGAGACTCGATCGATGACGTCAGACCTACAGCCACACCCCCCTACAGTTGTAAACACACACTAGGTGAAACAGAACTCCTTCAGCGCCCCCTGTTGGTTAACTCCCAAACTGCAACTGTCATTTTCACAATAAAGAATGCAATTTAAATGCATTTTTTGCTGTGAAAATGACAATGGTCCCAAAAATGTGTCAAAATTGTCCGAAGTGTCCGCCATAATGTTGCAGTCATGAACAAAATCGCTGACCGCCGCCATTAGTAGTAAAAAAAAATTTTTTTTTATAAAAATGCAATAAAAATATCCCCTATTTTGTAAACGCTATAAATTTTGCGCAAACCAACCGATAAACGCTTATCGCGATTTTTTTTTACCAAAAATATGTAGAAGAATACGTATCGGCCTAAACTGAGGAAAAAAAAAATTATATATGTTTTTGGGGGATATTTATTACAGCAAAAAGTAAAAAATATTGCATTTTCTTCAAAATTGTCGCTCTATTTTTGTTTATAGCGCAAAAAATAAAAACCGCAGAGGTGATCAAATACCACCAAAAGAAAGCTCTATTTGTGGGAACAAAAGGACGCCAATTTTGTTTGGGAGCCACGTCGCACGACCGCGCAATTGTCTGTTAAAGCGACGCAGTGCCGAATCGCAAAACCTGGCTTGGGCATTTAGCTGCCTAAAGGTCCTGGGCTTAACCGGTTAATATACAATTATATAGATCAGACCAAAATGAGGGACAAATGAGGAGGAATGAGGGACAGAGGGACTTTGTTCCAAATCAGGGACAGTCCCTCGAAATCAGGGACAGTTGGGAGGTATTTGTTATCTGTAGTACAGTAACTATAAAAAAATAATCAGTTTTGGATATACTTGCACTTGAATCCCACTCATGCACAAGGTTTACACATGATGAGCAGTCATAATCACTTTAATATGAACAGTAGGACGAATTGTAAACAAGAGCATGCTAAAGTATAATAAAGTAGTGAAATTAACCATGTAGCATATGTTAAATGAGGGTAGAGATTGCCTTTGATAACAGTGTGAATTTTAGCCTTCATTTTTCAGTCAACATAAGTTTTTTTTTTGTAATTTAAGGGTAAGAAAAGCACATTTTAAATTAGCTTGGAAAGACTCCTCACTGCACAGCATTATCTGGTCCAATTGTTAATTTGTAATTTTGCACACTTTTTATGATGCCGTTTTCATGCCACATAAAGAATAAATGATAGCATTCTTTCGCGGCAATGGAAAAATAAATGTATCTTTTAGCAGATTAACCTGCCGTTATTGGCTTTCTACCAAAAGCATGATGATGATTGTAATCTTCTGCCTTCCAAAAAAAAAAACTAGCAAATATTTTATCAGCTCTCCAAGGTAAACTACTTTATGCCAGCCATAGCTAGGTCAGTTTTTGGCATGTTCAAGGCAAGTTCTGACATCAGAAAAGGATCAAAAACATTTAAGGATTTAAGTGGGTAATATAAGTAAAAGTTTGTTTCATCTCAGATGATTTTCGTGCAAGCTAAAAAAAAAAAAAAAAAATACTAGCAGAATCTTTCTTTATAATCCTTCTGAAGACTTAGGGCCAGATTCACGTAGAATCGCGGCGGCGTAACGTATCCTAGATACGTTACACCGCCGTAATTTTTCATCGCAAGTGCCTGATTCACCAAGCACTTGCAATGAAAACTATGCCCGCGGCCTCCGGCGCAAGGCGGACCAATTCAAATGGGCGTGTGCCATTTAAATTAGGCGCGCTCCCGTGCCGGACCTACTGCGCATGCTCCGTTTCCTAACTCCCGCCGTGCTTTGCACGCCGTGAAGTCATTTTTTTGAACGGCGACGCGCGTAGCGTACTTCCGTATTCCCGGACAGCTTACGCAAACGACGTTAAATTTTGAATTTCGACGCGGGAACGACGGCCATACTTTAGACAGCAATACACTTGCTGACTAAAGTTAGGGCACCAAAAAAAAGACTAACTTTGCGACGGGAAACTTGACTACGGACGACGTAGCGAACGCGAAAAAACGTTGTGGATCCGCCGTAACTCCTAATTTGCATACCCGACGCTGGTTTACGATGCGAACTCCCCCCAGCGGTGGCCGCGGTACTGCATCCTAAGGTCCGACAGTGTAAAACTATTACACCTGTCGGATCTTAGGGATATCTATGCGTAACTGATTCTATGAATCAGTCGTATAGATAGAAACAGAGATACGACGGCGTATCAGCAGAAACCAGAATCCAGATACGCCGTCGTATCTCTGAGTGTGCGGGGTCGTATCTATGCGCCTGATTCATAGAATCAGTTACGCATAGATTTCCCTAAGATCCGACCGGCGTAAGTGACTTACACCGTCGCATCTTAGGCTGCATATTTACGCTGGCCGCTAGGTGGCGCTTCCGTATATTTATGCGAGGAATATGCAAATGAGCTAGATACGCCGATTCAGAATTGTACGTCTGGCCGGCGCATTTTTTTACGTCGTTTACGTTAGGCTTTTTTCGGCGTATAGTTACCCTTGCTATATGAGGTGTATCCTATGTTAAGTATGGCCGTCGTTCCCGCGTCGAGTTTTGAAAATGTTACGTCGTTTGCGTAAGTCATTCGCGAATAGGGCTGGACGTAATTTACATTCACATCGAAAGCAATGACGTTTTGCGGCGGAATTTCGAGCATGCGCACTGGGATTTTTTCACGAACGGCGCATGCGCCGACACAGATTGCATTAAAATTGAACCGATGGACGCCTAACCGATAGGTCAAAACTGATGGTTAGTATGCAAAACCATCAGTTAAAAACCTGCGCATGCTCAGAATCAGGTCGACACATGCTTGGAAGCATTGAACTTCGTTTTTTTCAGCACGTCGTTGTGTTTTACGTCACCGCGTTCTGACATGATCGGTTTTTAACCTATGGTGTGTAGGCACATCAGACCATCAGTCAGCTTCATCGGTTAACCAATGAGAACGGTCCGAAGGTCCGTTCTCATCGGATGGACTGATCGTGTGTACGCGGCCTTATTGGATGTAGAGACCATTATATTGTTGGAAAATATTTGTGTCTAAAAAAGTGTTTGTGATATTTAGAAGGGATCATAATCAAGTTTCTGTTAACTCCTCTACATCTAATTTGTCTAAAGTAATGCTTAATTCTTCCTTAGCAAGTTGACAGAGTCTCTTTAAATGGAACTTTTCATTTATTTTTACATTTCCAGCCTGTTCATCTATCGCCACTCCATCGTACTTTGGCTATCACTAATTCTATCTACTTTTTAATTTTCAGCAGAGTTCTTGGAAAAGCATTTTTGAGAAGTACATAACCAAGATTACACTGCGTTATTTTTGTAGATTACTACTAATTCAACTTAATGTACCTCTCCTCCGCACATTAGAGCTGATTATTTCCTCAATTTGTTGCACTATAGACTGTAATGGTTGCAGATTTGAAAAACAAAGTCCATTCTCTTAAATTTACACATTGTTTATCAGCTGAAAATCAGTACTTCAGCCTGTACTGTAATCTTCACAACTTGCAATCAAACCATTCCCAATTTCTTATATTTCTTTAAATGGTTGATTAAATAATCTTGAGTTTTTTGTACTGGCCCATCATTCATCCGCTGAAAGATCTGATCAGGTTCAAGAGATGTTTCTATAAAAATTTATATTAATTATTTTGTGTGAAATAAATTAATGTTCCGAAGTTCTGTGGACCAACGCAAAAATTAGTGATGAGTGAAATTGAGTCTTTTACAGTTCCTCCGAATTTCAATGAAACTCTGGAAATTTCAGCATTTATAATTTTGGTGAAATTCATCGGTGGAAAAATTTGATAACCAATAGATCCTGCATAGAAATGGCAATACATTACAGGTGGTAAGATGATCACAGTGTCAACTTTTCAAGCCGAAAATGGAAAATAGAAAGTGATATTCATTCTACACTCTGAAGACCTCCATAGACTTTATGATCGAGCCCAACCAAGATGAACCTCATTATAGGGAGGAGCTCCGGTGGATGCCACTAAAATCTTTTAAAAAACTGATAGACTGACGACTTTGGAATGGGGTAAGAATATTTATTTTAGCCTCTTATTGAATGTGATAAAAAAACAAAACAAAAGTGAACTTAGGTTATTTTTTGCTGGTTTTAAAGGGTCTACAGGCAGTCCTCAGGTTACAAATAAGATAGAGTCTATAGATTTGTTCTTAAGTTGAATCTGTTTGTAAGTCGGAACAGGTAAAACAAATGTTTTTAATTGTTTATTTATAGAAGAATAAAGACAATGTACAGCATATCACAAGAGAAAAGGTATTTCAACTTTCGGTGATGCAAAGCAAATTGAACTGAAAGCATATCAGGAACACAGGAATAGTCTGGCAAGACAATTTTTAACAAACATTTAACAAGGCATTGCAGACACAAAGTAATCTGAGATAATCAGAACTCAATGATAATGATCAGTTCCAAGTGAAAAAAGAAATGAAATAAAAAAAAAAATGAATCCAAAACAAAAGCACAAAAACCCTATTATAAACAGATGGAAGCACCATGGAGACAAGTGTTCTGAAGAGATTCAGGCAAAAAATCTGAAGAGAACTCAGAATCGTCCCATAATTTCCATATTTTATCAAAGAGAGTTAAAGTGTCATCAACCTTAGCAGTCAAATGTTCCATCCTCCGTGTGTCAGCTATGATAGAAAGGACATGATGGAGAGTGGGGGGTGAAGTGGAGAGCCAAAGCCTAGGAATGGCTCTCTTTGCAGCTAATAGAACAAAAGACATAAGTTTCTGCGAAGTTTTAGGCAATTCCGAAAGGGGCAAGCCCAAAAGGAAGTGTATAGGCGACAAAGGTACAGGGTGAGATAGCAGTTTCCACAGGAGCTCTTGAATCTTAATCCAAAAAGTGCCAATGAGGGGGCAGTCCCAAAAAATATGGAAAAGGGAACCCACAGACCCACCGCACCTCCAACAACACTTAGAAAGGGTGGAGTCACGAGCGTGCAGTAAGTCCGGGGTCCTATACCAAAACATCAAAATTTTAAAGGAAGTCTCCCTCTGCACTACACAACGTGAGATTTTTGACGTATTGTCCCATATTTTCCCCCAATCAAATAACGAGATTGGGCGTTGGAGAGTAGTAGACCATTTTTTCATATAACCATGTGTAGAGTCTGTCAGGGGAGGCGTATCATGTAAAAGCTTATATATGGATTAAATCTGTTTGGACTCATAGGGACCAGCAACACATAAGAGTTCAAAATCTGTGGGCCTCTCCAGCGAGAGCGAGGGGAAGGTAGAAAGAAAAAAATGTTTAAATTGTAAATAAGAATACTGAAGGGAGGCTGGGAGGTCATATTTTGATTGTAAATCTGAAAAAGATAAAAAAATACGTGTGATCGGGTTAACCAGATGTCGCAGCTGAAAGACCCCAGCCCGCGTCCATGGATACATCCTCCTGTAAGACATACCATCAGGTATTTCTGGATTGAAAAGGACGTTCATTAAGAGAGAACACTTGGAGGAAAGGGAGAACCGCTCTACACACCTCCTCCAAATGGCAAGGGTAAACAGCATTGGGGCCAGACATAAAGATCTCAGCTGGGGCATAAATTTAGTGGAGGAAGGCCAAAGCATATAACAGGGGTGTACTGGAACAGTAATCGCCATCTCTATCTCTGCCCATCTAGAGGGGGACTTTCTAGAAACCCAGGAAGTTAGCGTACGAAGATGAGAAGCGTAGTAATATTTAATAATGTCCGGCGCTGCCAAACCACCTCTATGTTTAACCACTTCCATACAGGGCACTTATACACCTTCCTGCCCAGACCAATTTTTAGCTTTCAGCGCTGTTGCACTTTGAATGACAATTGCGCGGTCATGCTACAATGTACCCAAACTAAATTTTTGTCATTTTGTACCCACAAATAGAGCTTTCTTTTGGTGGTATTTGATCACCTCTGGGATATTTATTTTCTGCAAATATTTTCTGTTATAAAACATTGTAAATAAGTAAGTTTTCTCCTTAACTGATGGGCACTGATGGTACTGCACTGACGGGCACTGATAAGGCGGCACTGATGGGCACCGATGAGGTGGCACTGATGTGATGGGATTGATGGGCACTAATATGCGGCACTGATGGGCGGCACGGATGGGCACTGATAGGCGGCACGGATAGGCGGCATGGATGGGCTAGGATAGGCGGCACGCATGGGCACGGATAAGTGGCACAGATGGGCACAGATAGGCGGCACGGCTGGGCACGGATAGGCGGCACGGACGGGCATGGATAGGTGGCACGAACAGGCACGATAGGTGTCACGGACGGGCACGGATAGGCGGCATGGACGGGCACTGATAGGCGGCATGGATGGGCACTGATAGGTGGCACGGATGGGCATAGATGGGCACTATTGTATGTGTTGTACTAATGGATGCCAATCAGTGCCAAACAATGCCTGCCAATCAGTGATGCCCATTGTGGGCACTGATTGGCATTCATTGCGGCACTGATTGGCATCCATTTTCTGTGTCCTCCTCATCCCTGGTGGTCTAGGGTGGCATCCTTTATTTTTATTTTTTATTATTTATGGTCGTCTATTTGCCCATCCCTGGTGGTCCAGTGGGCATCCCTGGTGGTCCAGTGGGCATCCTCGGGGGGCTGTGCTGATGATCGATCAGCACAAACCCCCCCTGTCACAGGAGCAGCCGATCGGCTCTCCTCTACTCGCGCCTGACAGACGCGAGTGAGGAAAAGCCGATTACCGGCTTTTCCTATTGACATCGTGATCAGCCGTGATTGGACACGGCTGATCACGTGGTAAAGAGTCTCCGTGAGAGACTCTTTACCTTGATCGGTGTTGCGGGGTGTCAGACTGACACCCTGCAACAACGATCGCCGCAATGCGCGCCCCCAGGGCTCAGAATCCTGAGGACGTCATATGACGTCCAGTCAGGATTCTACAACCTTTTTGCCGACGTCAATTTGTAATTGGCGGGCGGCAAGTGGTTAAGAGCATACACCACTGACTGTGCAATCCTATGGGAAGCATTATTCCAGATAAACTTGAGGCATCGCCTCTGGAGATTTTTTCAGCTGCGACATAGGGACCGAGGTTGGGAGAGTCTCAAAAAGGTATAACAGTTTAGGGAGTATCGACATCTTAAGGACATTAACCCTTCCCAAGAGAGATATCGGAAGAGAGGTCCACAGATTCAAGAGACTGGTTATTTCCGCAAACATGGGGGGGAAATTAGCTTGATATAGGGTGGAGTACGAGGAAGTGATATACACTCCCAGGTATTTCAATGAAGAAGAGCACCAGCGATAATTGAACTTGTCCTGGAGAGACTTAAGCACATCTGGTGATACATTAATTGGTAACGCTTCCGTCTTTGACTGATTAATTTTGAACCCAGACAGGACACCAAATGTAGATAGAGTGTCGTGCAAGGCAGGTAAAGAGGTAGAATGGTGAGTGAGGGTCAAAAAGATGTCGTCAGCAAAGAGTGATAGCTTATAGTCCCTCTGTCTCAACGGGATCCCCCGTATATCTGGATGGTGCCTGATGGCCGCTGCCAGAGGCTCAAGACTCAGAATAAACAGCAAGGGCGACAATGGGCACCCCTGCCTGGTGCTGTTACTAAGGGAGAACCACCGAGACAGACAGGAGGAAAGCTGTACCTGGGACGAGGGAGTGGAATAAATAGCTCGTAAGGCTTGAATAAAAGGACCAGAGAACCCATATCTATCAAGGACTGCAAACATAAAAGGCCAGCTAAGGCGATCAAACGCTTTTTGCGCATCTAGGCTTAAGACAACCGCTGCCTGTTTAGTTTTGGTTAAAAGGTCTATCAAATCTACAGTCCGTCTGGTATTATCGCCTGCGTGTCTCGTGGGAACAAAACCCACTTGATCTCTATGGATTAAAGTCGTCAACAATGGGGAAAGTCGGTTTGCCAGTAGTTTTGTAAAGATCTTATAATCTGAGTTCAATAATGCAATGGGACGATAATTATCAGGTAATGAGGGATCCTTGCCCGGTTTAGGGATAACAGTCAGGAATGCATGCAGAAAATGTGAATGGGGGACGGTGCCTTTGTGCAAGGAGGAAAACAGAGACTGTAGATGAGGGTTTAAAATTTCTGAAAAGGTTTTATAATATGCATAGGAAAGTCCGTCTGGACCTGGGGACTTATGGGATGGGAGAGCTTTTAGTACCTCCGTTATCTCCTCTAAGGAGACAGGAGCATTAAGTATGGAGTTTTGTTCGGTAGATAACCTGGGCAAGACCAAGGAAGACATAAAGGCCTTAAAGCTAGCCTGGGAGAATTGGGGCGTCGAGCCAGTATTCAAACAGTTGTATAATTTCCCATAGAAGTCTCCAAAAACCTGAGTCATAGCTTTGGGACAGTACGTAGGAGTACCATTCGATTGCATTAGGTGATCAGGAATCGAGAGGTGGGGACGTGGTTTAAATCTATTAACAAGCATTCTATGTGGTTTGTTGGCGTATTCGTAGAACTTTTGCCTAGCCCATACCATAGATTTGGAAATCATGTTCATATTAAAAGATTTGCTACGGTTCCGTAAAGACGTCACCACCCTCAATCGTTCCACCGTGGGGGAATCAAGGAGGAGCGTCTCTGCAGATCTGAGCTGAGCCAGAAGATCTGCTTTAAGCTTCATGGAGTCTCGTTTTAAATGAGAACTAGCAGAAATACACTCCCCCCTGAAAAAGGCTTTGTGGGCCTCCCACAAAGTGGAAATCTCTGACACTGAACCCTCATTTAAATTAAAAAATTCTGATCATTTTTGTTGCAACTGGGCTTGCATCAATGGATCCTTAATAAGGGACTCATTGAGACGCCAATGGCAGGTCCTGGGGGTTGGAGCAGACAATACTATATCGATCTCAATGGGTGCATGATCCGACCAGGTAATTGGATTAATCTCAGAGGAGACAACATATGGGAGCAGAGGGGCTGTTACAAAAAAGTGGTCCAGTCTGGAATAAAGCTTATGAGGCGGCGAATAAAAGATGAACCCCCTCTGAGTCGGGTGTTTCACTCTCCAAGTATCATAAAGATTATATGATCTAGTCAGTTTACGAAATGAGGCAGACAACTTCTGGACAGCACTTCTTGGAGTATCCTGAAATAGGGCCCGTCTATCCTTGGTCGGGGACATGCACACATTAAAATCACCTCCTAAAATCATAAAGGGATGGGAGATGGTTTGTAATTTCTCAAAGAACATCGAGAGGAAACCAATTTGGCCTACATTAGGGGCGTATATGTTCGCCAATGTAAACTGGGTATTCAAGTGACTACAGTCCAGGAGCACGAAACGACCCCCAGGGTCCAAGTATGAGCAAAGGACTCGGATCGGACAAGAGCGTTTAATAAGGATTGCTACTCCTGCCTTTCCCGATGGATCCGAAGCCATATATGCTGTGGGAAATTGTTTGGACGCAAATTTAAAGGGTCCCCCATGTTTGAAGTGGGTCTCCTGAACCATAATCACCTCCGTACCGGAGGACCTGAATTCCTTCAAAGCTTGCCATCTTTTACCAATGGAATTCAGACCCTTCACATTACAGGAGAAAATCTTCAGAGCAATAATAAATCAAAAGTACCGCTGTAGTAACTGAAACTAGAACTAAGCTGTAAAATAGCCATGGTGTATAACACAGTAGAGCAAACAAGCATATAAGTTGAAATGGTGCAGCAAAAAAACACTAGATACCTGAGCAAGGTAAAAAAAAAGACCTAGAAAAGAAAATACAAAAAAGAAAAAAAAAGAAAAAAAAATCAAGAAAAAATTGAAAAGACAAAAAACAAAATTGAAAAACACATTTTTTCAAAAAGCCCTGGAGATGAAAAAACTCCAGGGAACCCAGACAACAGCCTGGGGTTAAGGTGGGGGGCATGACAACCCACGGGAATCCGAGGGTGGGTCCTCATCTCAGCAGAGAAAACAGTCAGCGCCGATCCAAGATGAGCCTTCGAATGAAGCATCAAAGGGGCTGTCCATAATGGCAGTCAGTGCAAACATAAGAGGATTCAAATAGGTCAGGGCCGGAAGTTCAAATAGGCATCATTGGTGTGATCAAAAAATACAAATAACAGGCAGAAAATATGGTTCTTGGGCCCAAGAACTCCGACACGATCATAGCAGTCATCAACTGACCATGAGATAAGAGAAATAAGGGAGGTTGTAAGAAATTTCACAAGAGCAAGATTCTTCAGGTTTGGGATCTGGGAGGATTAGCCCGCTGTGGAGTAGAGAATGACTTCCGCGACCTGCGTTGCACCGGGGTCCAGATCTTGGCCGGTGTCATCAGAGGCTTGGGGTTCAGGACAGGGAGTTGAAGATCCTCTTCAGGGACAGGGGGGAGACCAAGGTTGCGAGTGAAGGCCTCACTTTCGTATAGGTCTCTCAGAGAATATTGGACCCCATCTTTTAGGACTGATAAGCGGAAGGGGAACCCCCAACGATAAGGCACTTGATGGTTTTGCAAATGGGTGGTAACAGGACGAAAGCTGCATCGCTTTGCCAAGGTAATAGGAGAAAGGTCATTGAAGATCTGTATCTTGGCCTGTTTAAATTCAATGCAAGACTTTTTACGGGTCGCAACAGTGAGAGCTTCCTTGCTCTCATAGAAATGAAAGCGAACAACAACATCTCAGGCGGTTTAGGAGCAAGAGACCTGTGAGCCCGGTCAAGGCGAAAATCAATATCTGGTATGTGGGGCGCTAAGGTGACGAAAAGTCCCAATAGATACGGGCGTAGCTCTTTATCCGTGACCGATTCGGGGACCCCTCGTATCCGAAGGTTCTGGCGCCTTTCCCTGTTCTCTAAATCCTCCTGTTGCAATTGGAGTTGGGAAATTGTATGTTTCATGGCAGCATTATCTTCTTCTAAAACATATACATACTGGGTAAGGTCATCGAATTTAGTCTCCAGTGTGTCCGTGCGTTCCCCTAATTGATCAATCTCCCTCCGGAGCTCTTGAGTAATTTTGCCCACCTCTTTGGTGATGTTATGAGTCAGGTCTTGGAGGAGTGACTGCAGCTTATGGTCCAGAACAGCAACTGTAACCACGTCCATGGTCCCCAGTGACTGGGCTTGCTGGGATCCATTGTCCGCCATAGGAGCATTTACATCCACCGATCGGGAGTCGGCACGATCCGACGGACCCACCGAGATAGCCGAGTCCGGGGATTGCGGCCTATACAAGAAACGCTCCATATCACGGTCAGGTCCCGGGAGTGGTGGCGGAACAAAACCTCTGTATACATGTTTTTGGAAGCCAATTTTTCCCATATGATGCTGAGATGAGAATCGGCGCTTGCTCGATAAACTCCTGGAGCCGTGTCAGCTTTAGATGCTTAGCAGGAGCTGCGTATATTGAGACGGGGACTGGATCTATCCCTCTATGCGACCACCATCTTCAGAGGCCGCACTAGCACCTCAAGATAAGGCTTATCAGAGGCAGTGATAATTCAGCAGATCTGGTGACTCTGCAGGTGGCAGGTTTAATTTATGTTGCAAGGTTTTGAGCAGCCCCAGTCACACTACTATCTGGGGTAGCAAGATGGCTGCTGCCCCTGGGTGTAAGGATAGGGCTGTCTCCCCTCAAAGAAGTACTTAATTCCTCTCCAAACTCCAGGGGGACGAGGAGGCTACCCTTTGGGCACACAAGGTGTAGCAAGATGGCTACTGCTCTCCTCTATCCACGGAGTTCTGTCCTCTGCTAGGGACCCCCGGTGATCCTCAGCACTCCTCTGTGGAGTATTCTCGGACCAGGGATGCAGTCTCCGCTGGATCCAGGAGGTGCCTCCGCTCGTTCCATAGGCCATGGCACCCGAGCACGGATGGTACAGAGGCCTCAGGTACATTTTTTAAGTGTATCTCCAGTCCAAAAAAATATTTTTAAGCTTTTTGGATATCCTAAGGAAGGGTTATCACCCTTGTAACATTTGTTTTGCTGTCTGTGCACCTGTTCAGAAGATTTCACCTCACTTTCTGTCCCTACGACCAGGGCCGATCCTCCCTATAGGCTCACTATGCAAGCCGCTTAGGGCCCCGCAAAGCTGCGAAGGGCCCCCAAATTACTAGAGACCCGCCTGGTGAGAAGTCATTTTCAACCCCTTACCCCGCTTCTAAACTCGCTGGCTGAGTCATTTCCAACAGCAGAACACCCCCTCCCCCCGCTTCTCATCTTTCTTTAATGTGACATGTCACTGTTGTCAGCGCCCCCCGCTTCTCATTTTTAATGTGCCATGTCATTTTGCTTAGGGCCCCAGGGAGGTCAGGATTGGCACTGCCTACGACAAGTGGATTTAGAACATTTGGGTTTTTTAGGGAAACATGGACTAGTGATAAAGCATCAGTGGAGACATATTTTTCCCATAATAACTCTTACAGGAGTAAATTTCCCTTCCTAGGGGTAGATTTTCTCTTACTTCCTGTTATCTCCCTATGTTTGTAAGTATGAGTCATATGTAAGTCAGATGTTTGTGAGTAGGGGGCTGCCTGTAATGGGTTTTAATTGTTAATGCATTTTACAGAAGCTCCCAAGATTCAAAAGATGCGGGCCACACTCCTTTCAGTGTTCAATCTTGATAATAGATGTGTGATGGTAGTGACTGTAGCAGATGCCACCATGAAAATCACATTAAAACGATAAGATGTCACCAGAACCCCAACATTTTGGGGCCACTCAGAGTCCCTTCTGCAAATTTACACAGTCACAACTCACAATGCACTCAAATATATATATATATATATATATATATATATATATATATATATATATATATATACACACACACATACAGTAAGTGAACATGCAGAAGCAAATACCCACCCCCAGTGATGTCATATTGACATAATCTAATTCTACGTTTAAAAAATTAAGTATATACAGAGAAATATTCCATATACGTAAACAACCAAACAAGTGTGAAGGGTACCTCAAAACCCAGAAATGCCATGTGGTTAGTGAGATAAATTGAGAATTCGGCAGTGGTGTCATTATTGCCTATTATTTTTTGACTTGGGATCCTACAGTGGTGCAGTGCAGTGGTGCAGTGCAAAAATAATCGCTAAAATCTGTTAGCCCGCCTAATTCAAATGGGGCGGGCACCATTTAAATTAGGCGCGTTCCCTCGCCGAGCGTACTGCGCATGCTCTGTCCGTCAAATTACCCGACGTGCATTGTGTTAAATGACGTCGCAAGGACGTCATTGGTTTGACGTTAACATAAATGGCGTCCAGCGCCATTCACGGACGACTTACGCAAACGACATGACATTTTAAATTTCAAAGCGGGAAGGACGGCCATACTTAACATTGGCTAGACCACCTAGGGCTTAGCTTTATCTTTACGACGCGTATCGCTACGGAAACGACGTAAATTTAGATCGACGGGCATCGCGGATGTTTGTGAATCGCCGTCACTAGTCATTTGCATATTCTACGCCGACCGCAATGGCCTCGCCACCTAGTGGCCGGCCTAGAATTGCAGCCTAAGATCCGACGGTGTAACACAAGTTACACCTGTCGGATCTTAGGGTTATCTATGCGTAACTGATTCTATGAATCAGTCGCATAGATACGACAATCGTATCTCAGAGATACGCCGTCGTATCTCTTCTGTGAATCTGGCCCATGGTGTCTGTCGGATGTTCTAAGAGATTTGACAAAGCAGCTAAACTGTACGATGCCGCAATTGTACATTTCCAGTCGAATGCTCCTCCCACAAGCTATAGTAGAATTCTAATGTTGTATGACACTAGTAATAATTATATTTATTAATTATTATTACTAGTCAACCAACATTAGAATTATTCTATAGCTTATGGGCGGAGCATTTGACCATAAATGTCCGCTTGTGGCGATCGTATGTTTTTAGCTGCTCCGTCGAATCTTCATGTCTCTATAATGTCGAATCTTTCCTCTCTATGTAGAATAATCTTGGACTAATAGAGTTAAGGTTAGGCACATTTGACCACAGATTCGATAGACACAGATCGCTATTGTCACCGTCATGTCAAATATTCTATCTATATCGAACTGTTGTCGCAAAGAAACGAAAATAAAGCATTTTTTATGTTGGATCTTTTGGATTCTGCACGTTTGTTATCGTTTGTAAAAACAAACGCGAAAATCCTTGAAATTCGGACGAATGCACATGACTAGTTTCCTTTGGTTCCCCAACCATGACCACTAGTGCAAAGTTTTGAGTTATGTCTGATGTAGGGTTGTGAACACTTTCAGTTGAGGCAAAATAGTGACATCATTCTATTCTAATCCGTGACTTAAAAAAATAAAATAAAATTAGAGTGGTTTCAAAAATGTATTTCTAAAGCCCTGTGCACACGATCGGACCTTTGTCCGACCAAATTCACATCGGAATTCCAGCAGAATTCCATCGGAGGAAAAAAGAACCTGTTCTCTATGTAAACTCCGATGGAATTCATCTCAATTTCCGATGGAATTACTCCGATGGGGCATACACACGGTCAAAACTCCGTCTGACTTTTTCCATCGGAAATTCCGATCGTGTGTATTAGGCCCTGTACACACGATCGAACATGTCTGTTGAAACTGGTCCGCAGACCAGTTTCAGCGGACAGATCCGACCGTGTGTACAGCCTAGCAGACAGGTTTCCAGCAGACAAAAGTTTTAAAGCATGCTTTAAAACTTATCTGCTGGAAACCCGTCCGTCCGACATGTCCGCTGGTTAGTACGCGTAACCAGCGGACCGAAATCTCCTGCATGCGCCGAATGGATTTGACGCATTCGTGGAAACATTTTACTTCCTGGTTTGCAGACATGGTGCCGTCAACGTAACGTCACCGAGCTGTCTGTCCGCAGGGATTTTTGGTTTGATGGTGTGTACAACCATCAGACCAAAATCTCCTAGCAGACATGTCCGATGAAAACGGTCCGCGGACCGTTTTCATCGGACATGTTCGATCGTGTGTACAGGGCCTCAGAGAGCATTTGAGACCTATCATCGCAATTAACACTTGTCATCATATATAACACATATTGAAAATTGCTTGGTGCAGTAAGTAGAACATCGAAGTCTTGTTATTTTTCATGCTGAGTATTATATCGTTAACAACATATACTGTATGATTTTTTTATATACAAATAGTTAACTCAATTGGAGGCCTATCCATGCCTACAGATTCAACCCAACAGGGGTAGGCTGGTACAGGCTACCAAGTATTGTATTGTTATAAGAACAATCTTATGAACCAAGGTAACTCGGTTGGTTACTAAGGATTAATATGACAATTTTAATCTGTATTGTTAACTAAATACTTTCAATAAAAATCTATTGTTAAAAAAAAAAAAAAACATATACTGTATAACACTATTTCAACCATTAGAAAACAGTCAGTGTGTTTTGCATTAGGTTTCGCTTTGTCAGGACCAAGAACAAAATAGTCAATTTGCAGAATACATATCCACAGCTGTTATAACGATCAACATTAATAATATGAAACAGAAAACATACATTCTGTATATAGTAAGAAATGGTGTATGCAGACAAGTTATAAAAAGGGTGCAAATGATAGTTCATTTAATCCTGCCTTAAAAATCAACATAGCTGTTTATGGCTTTTGTACTCAGCAGGCTTGAACATTATACATTTAGGCCCTGTACACACGACCGAACATGTCTGCTGAAACTGGTCTGCGGACCAGTTTCAGCAGACATGTTCGGTCGTGTGTAGGCCCGAGCGGACAGGATTCCAGCGTACATTTGCCCGCCGGGCCTTTCTCCAGCGGGCAAATATTTCCAAACTTGTTTAGAAATAGCCCGCTGGAATCCTGTCCGCTCTGACATGTTCGGTCGTCTGTACAGACCTACCGTACATGTCCGAGCGCCCGCCATCCCTCGCATGCATCGAATGACTTTGACGCATGTGTGGAAGCATTGAACTGGCAGGGCCGCCCACGTCGCCGCGTCATCATCGCGGAGACGGCGCAGCCACGCCCCGCGTATTGTTTACGCGCAGATTTCTGTATGATGGTGAGTACAGCCACCATACAGAAATCCCCGGGCAGACATGTACGGTGAAAACGGTCCGGCGGACCGGTTTCATCGTACATGTTTGCTCGTCTGTACAAGGCCTTAGCCATAGGTGTGCGCACATGGTGTGCTGGGTGTGCCTGGGCACACCCTAATCACCCTGTGTACATTAACATTATCCAGGAGTGGGACCAGGTGGGTGGTTTGGGGTGCCAGTGGCCAGTGTAAATGTCCCATTATATTAAAGGCTAGGTTCAACCATAGGAACACACTACACTCGTATTTAGAGTGTAGCATAATATGCTCTCAATCATCTGTCTCCCACCACCAGAGCCTCCTCCATGTGGCAGCAGGTGGTGTTCATGTGTGTTTGAGCTTTGGGGTGCACACCCAAATGCAATAAGCTGCGCACACCTATGGCCTTAGCTATATATTTTCTTTAGTTCCTCGGAGGCAGAGCCAGATAGAAGGTGGGGAAAACATGCCAATGCCATACTAAGGTTTAATTAAGGAATATATGCATTTAGCCTGTGTTGAAAAACCTTACATTAGTTTGTCCTAAACTCCAGCTAAACAGAAAAACAATCAATGCAGTTATGCATTTATTAGAAATAAATGTACATGTTTTAAATGCAGCTATTATGAATACCTACATTTCAGCGTCTGTAAATGACCTGTACAGCGGCACTGATATTTGGGGCGGGCAGTGCTTGGGACCTATTGGGCCCCGTACACATGTTCGGTTTGGTCCGATGAGAATGAACCGAAGTTCATTTTCATCGGACCAAACCGACCGTGTGTATAGGCTATCGGTCTGGTTTCCTTCGGTCCAAAATTTCTAAACATGCTTCAAAACCGAACCGATGGACCGCTGCCCCATCGGAACAAATCGATGGTTAGTACAGAAAAGCATCGGTTCAAAACCCGCGCATGCTCAGAATCAAGTCGACACATGCTTGGAAGCATTGAACTTCTTTTTTTTCAGCACGTCGTGTGTTTTACGTCACCGCGTTCTGACCCGATCGGATTTTGAACTGATGGTGTGTACACACATCAGGGCGTACGGCCACTTCAGAGGTGAACCGATAAAAACGGTCCGACGGGCCAGTTTCATCGGTTTGGTCCGACCGTGTGTCTTGCATGAACATGCTGATAGTAGGAGAGAGCACAGACATCTCATCAGTCTGTTGCTGCTCCTTCACTGTCCAATCACATGTTGTGGTCAGGATGGTAACCTAGCTTTGTTGCTTAAAGGGGTTGTAAAGGTAAAACATTTTTTTCCTAAAGAGCCTTCTTTACCTTAGTGCAGTCCTCCTTCACTTACCTCATCCTTCAATTTTCTTTTAAATGTCCTTCTTTCTTCTGAGAAATCCTCACTTTCTGTTCTTCTGCCTGTAACTCCACACAGTAATGCAAGGCTTTCTCCCTGGTGTGGAGTGTCGTGCTCGCCCCCTCCCTTGAGGGGGTGAGCAGGAGAGTCAGAACGCTCTCTACGTTGCAGATAGACAAAAGAAGCTGTGTGTTAGTGGGCATCCTGACTCTCCTGCTCGCCCCCTCCCCCCTCAAGGAAGGGGGCGAGCACGACACTCCACACCAGGAAGAAAGCCTTGTATTACTGTGTGGAGTTACAGACAGAAGAACAGGATTTCTCAGAAGAAATAAGGACATTTAAAAGCAAAATGGAAGGATGAGGTAAGTGAAGGAGGATTGCACTAAGGTAAAGGAAGCTATTTAGGGAAACTTTTTTTTACCTTTTACAACCCCTTTTTTACTGTGGCAGAGAATATTATATCACCATCTCCATTGCCCGGGAATCCCTGTAGATGTAAGCAAAAGGGGTGGGATGGTTGACAAAAATGGTGTGGGGTTCCTCCAAAATTCATACCAGGTCTGGTAGAATTTTTTAACAGGGTTACAAACAACAAAAAATTTCCCAGCACACTTACCAGCTGTTCTGCAAACAAACCGAATTGGCACTGTCTAACAGTTTGCATTGAAACAGAGGTTTTAGTTGCACACATTTGCAAATATATGTGAAAGCCACAGTGCCTCTCCTCTGCATACTGTGGTACTAACTATAGTTCTAAAAGTTTCCAATTCAGCACATATGGCAGTGGATTAATTAAGGGCAGGTTTGCCTAGAGCAGTGGTTCTCAACCCTCTAGTGCCGTGACCCCTTGATAAAATTTCCCAAGTTGTGGGGACCCCTAACAGTAAAATTATTTTTGTAGCGTGGGTTGTCAGCACCCAAGGCATGACAAGTAATTTGTGTCTAAACCACAGACATTTAGCGCTCCCTGTGTCCTTTTAATGGCAACTATAATCACACTCACTGTGTCTCCAACTTTGTGGTGTCTCGCAGCAGTGACACCAATGCCGAAATCAGGAGATGGGGTCTCCTCCAGCCCCTCCCACTTCACATTCCTCACCAGTCAGCTGACCTCTAGTCTCTGCCCCAGCCATGCTGTGAACTGAACGGGTGCCTGCAAAGAGGCTGAGTGGTCGGCCCGCGGGCACCAGGGACAGCCTTGCTGGCTTCAGGAATAGCCAAGGATTCGGTGACCCCTGGCAAATTATCATTTGACCCCCGAGGGGGTCCCGACCCCCAGGTTGAGAACCACTGGCCTAGAGGGAGCCCATTCCTCCTTAAAGGCACGAGGACAGACTGGACACCCAGCAAAAGCACAATTTCAGCTGAAGGTATCCACTGTATCCCCACGTCAAATTCTGCCGGCAAGCTGTACAGATAAGTGACAACCACCCCAATCTATAACTAGCCTTTACGGTAAAGTGCACATGGAAGGGGCTTTGCACATTACAAACAACAGGAAATTTCCCAGCACACTTACCAGCTGTTCTGCAACCAAATCGAATTAGCCCTGCTAACAGTTTGTGGAAAAACAGGGGGGGGGGGGGGGGACCCCATGCAAGACAAAAAAACTAAAAAATGAAGTCTCACACAAATGATTATTATTATTATTATACAGGATTTATATAGCGACAGCTTACGCAGCGCTTTATAACATGGGGGTAGACAGTGCAACTACAATACACAAAAGTAGGAATCAGAGAGCCCGGCTTGTTAGAGCTTAAAAAAATACCACAACCTTATCTGAGACTGCAGCCTCGCTAGCTAGGAAAGGGGGGGCATGTGCCCCCCACCCCCTGAACCATGAAAGGCCACATGGCCTCAATATGGGGGTACCTTGCCAGGGAGGCCCGCCCTGGCAAACCACCTTGCCCCCATGTGGATGAGAACAAGGGCCTCTTCCCCAAAACCCTGGCCTGGAGATTGTATGGGTCTGCATGCCTAGGGGTTATCAGAATCTGCAAGCTACTTTTAACAATAAGAATGTCCTCAGAAACCAGCCCCCCTGTGTACATGAGTAAGGGATCCTCCTATTCACAAAAATACACAGTTTTAACCACTTCAGCCCCGGACCATTTGGCTGCCAAATGACTGGGCCATTTTTTGCGATTCAGCACTGCGTTGCTTTAACTGACAATTGCGCGGTCGTGCGACGTGGCTCCCAAACAAAATTGATGCCTATTTTTTCACACAAATATAGCTTTCTTTTGGTGCTATTTGATCACCTCTGCGGTTTTTATTTTTTGTGCTATAAACAAAAAAATAGCGACAATTTTGAAAAAAAATCGATATTTTTAACTTTTTGCTATAATAAATATCCCCAAAAAATGTATATAAAAAAAATGTTTCCTCAGTTTAGGACGATACGTATTCTTCTACATATTTTTGGTAAGCAAAATCAGAATAAGCGTATATTGATTGGTTTGCACAAAAGTTATAGCGTCTACAAAATAGGGGGTCGTTTTATGGCATTTTTATTATTACATTTTTTTTACTAGTCATGGCGGTGATCTGCGATCTTTTTATCATGCCTGCGACATTATGGCGGACACATCGGACACTTTTGACACTATTTTGGGACCGTTCACATTTATACAGCGATCAGTGCTAAAAAAAATGCACTGTTACTGTATAAATGTGACTGGCAGGGAAGGGGTTAACCACTAGAGGGCGGGGAAGGGGTTAAGTGTGCCCTAGGGAGTGATTCTAACGGTTAGGGGGCTTGGCTTACTGTGACATGCCACTGATCGCTGCTCCTGATGAGAGGGAGCAGACGATCTGTGTTGTGTCACTAGGCAGAACAGGGAGATGCCTTGTTTACAAAAGGCATCCCCCCGTTCTGCCGTTCCGTGACCCGATTGCGGGACAGCGGTGGACATTGAGTCTGCGTGTCCCGCAGGCACGGTCACGGAGACCGCAGCAGTATATTTAAAGCAACTTATATGAATGTTGCTTTGCCTGCCCGCGCCATTCTGCCGACGTATAAGGCAAGCGGTTGATTCAACAAATAAAAAGTTCGGGGGCGTGGCCAACTGCCGAGCTGAATGGACCCCTGATTTCACAGTTCCCGCACTAACTGGACAACAGCTACGATTACCGCACTAATCTACGTTACCAACATGCATCATTCTACTCCTCAGGCACTGGGGAATCCGACCGGGTCCTCCCGCAAACGGAAGGACGAACGCCAGCCACGGAAATTAACAGATTTATTTTCTCTGCCTCACGGCACTCAAGGCCAAGATGGCGCCCGCGACCGCTCACCGCGCGGGGACAGAGCATACACTGACCTCCCGGATGATGATGACTCGTCCATCCACCCACGATCATCCCCTCCTGCTGTATCTCCGCCGCCCGGACCGGCCTCCACTTCTACCAGTCACGCGAAAACACGGATGCGGCTGGACTCTGGCACTCAGGCCTCTGAGGTAAGGCCTGCATTAGACAGCCTCCCCACACTGTCACCAGTATCATCCCCCATCGCTGCCTTCCCCACCAATAATCAGCCAGTCATTGACACACTGCTGAAAGACATGCTGATCTCTCTACACAGTTCCCTGCATAATGACATTTACTCCATGTTCTCAGCGTTTAAAACTGAAATGGTGCATATGGGACATAGAGTGGGCCACATTGAACAACAAATGGGCGCCATGACGCATGATCGCACCAGGGATAAGCATCAGTGGGTGCGAGCCAAGATGGCGGATCTCAAAGACAGGTCCAGGCGCAATAATGTGAAAATCCGTGGCATACCAAAAACGATCGCACCAGCCAATCTCAATGCTTACGCCAGGAAAATGATTACTTCTCTCCTACCTGATCTCCCGGGTGTGGAGACTGTCATCGATCGTATCCATCGCCTACCAAAACCCTCACACCTGCCGACAGAAATCCCTTGCGACACTCTCATGAGAATACATTTTTTACCACACTAAAGACATGCTCATGTCCAAATCCAGGCGACTGGGTCAACTACCCACGCCGTACGCAAAACTACAACTTTTTGCAGACATCTCCCAATACACCCGGCTGCAAAGAAGACAGCTCCAGACCATTACAAAACCACTGAACAACCATAAAATCCCCTACCAATGGGGGTTCCCGACCAAACTTCTGATCACTAAAAATGAGGTGAAGCATAGCATCCATACAGTGGAAGAAGGCATTCAGCTCCTCAAGAAGTGGCACATACGGTAATTCCCGGTGATGTCGCACCGATGCAATTGTCGATCCCCGATAACCCACACTCCAACGTCGCGGGTCCTCACCTCAGTGTCAACATGTGACCATGTGGTTAGTATACTCCTTACCACCATTCCTATAATGCACTCCGGTTTAGTGCCTGCTCGTTGCAGTTAGTACACAAACTTTTACCCCCCAAGATATTCAGTAGTCTTTCTGGTATACTACTGACCCTGGTGTCTTTCCCACACCCATCAACGTTGCTGTTCCGCATACGTTACCTGTTGACTTTCTGTTTTTTTTTCTTCTGTCTTTTTATTTATTTTTTCTTCCTCCCTCCCATCCGGTATCCAGAGAGCACCGGAATCCTGAAAACATCTCCTTCCTGGTCCGCCGGCTTACCTCTCACCGCAACTTTCTCTACGTTGAATAGTGGACTTCTGGCAAACTGTGAGTACTTTTTTATCTACACATAATGCGTTAACCTACCCAAGATGCCAAAGTTCCTGACTTTGAACATCAAGGGCCTAAACCACCCTGTTAAAAGGGCATCAATGTGGAAAACGGCTCAGTCATCCCTCTGTGACGTCCTCTGTGTACAAGAAACACATTTTAAATCCTCCGCAGAACCAATCTGCACCAATAAGCACTTCACCAACATCTTTAAAGCATCTGGTCCTGACAAAAAGAATGGAGTCCTGATTGCCATCAAAAATACAATATCATTTAATCTCCACAACAGCTTAGTGGACATCAATGGCAGATACTTACCTCTGGATTGCTCCATAAATAACGTTCGATACACCATTGTAACGATATACGCCCCTAACACAAAACAAATCTCCTTCCTGTCCAAGCTGCTGAAAAAAATAGACCGCTTCAAGCAAGGGCACCTCATACTGTGTGGGGTTTTTAATATAGTCCCTGACAACTCACTTGATGTTTCATCTCGACCGAGCAGGGTTGCCTCGCCTATGGGCTCCTTCCTGAGAGCTCATGATCTCTATGACGCCTGGAGATGCCTTCACTCTACAGAGAGAGACTATTCCTACTTTTCTCCTCGCCACAACTCCTATATACGTATAGACTATTTCCCAGTGGACAAATGGTCCCTTCCCAAAGTCTCTGCATCTGATATATCTACCATTACGTGGTTCGACCACGCACCTGTCACCATGTCTATCAGTGACTCCCCTTCCCCTTCACGGATGAGGATTTGGAGAGCCAACGCCTCCCTCATTCACTCCCCTACTCACTCTGAATATATCAAGGAATGCTTATCTGTGGCGGATAACTCTGTACTATGGAACGCTCATAAAGCGGTCATTTGGGGGATTTTTATCCAACTGGGGGCTAGGGAGAGGAGGATGAGAACACAGCGCCTAGATGCCCTTACTTCCGATATAAAAAACTTGGACGCCCAAAATCAATCCGATCCCAACCTTGCGACCAAACGCAAACTGGATCTCCTTAGACACGAACTGAGGGCCCACTGGATTCCTTTGAGAGGGCCCACACACATTTTAGAGCCAAACATTATTCCACTGGCAAAAAAGCGGGCAAAACCATGGCCAATAGAATTAAAGGACATTTCGCCAAAACTAAGATCGCCCACCTATTTCATCCGGCCTCCAATCAAAAATTAATTGACCCTTCGGCCATTGCCGATGCCTTCAGCTACTATTGCCATAAATGATATAACCTAAAATATGACCAGTCAGTCCTCCAACCTACCCCTCAAGACATAACATCTTTTCTCCAAGAAATCAATCTCCCAACACTGTCTGAGGATCAATTGGAGACACTGAATGCCCCCTTTACCCACCTGGAAATCCTGTAAACAATCTCAGCGCTGTCCTCTAATAAATCCCCGGGCCCCGATGGCCTTACTAGTGAGTACTACAAAAAATTTGGTCCAATCCTATCGCCATTCCTTGCTAATGTCTGTAACGATGCTGCCTCATCCTTCTCTCTTCCCCCTGAAATGTTATCTGCTTTGATTGTCACCCTGCCGAAGCCAGGCAAAGTACCCACCTGTGCCCAAAACTTCCGACCCATCTCTCTCCTAAACCTAGACGCTAAGATATATACCAAACTTATAGCCAACCGATTGATCGACTTAATGCCCCTACTTATACATAAAGACCAATCTGGTTTCACCAAAGGCAGACAAACCTTTGACGCAACCCGTAGGATTATCAACATCATCCACACTGCAGAGTCGACCCGAACGCCTTCTCTGCTCCTGTCACTAGATGCGGAGAAGGCGTTCTACCGGGTCTATTGGGGATATATGCATGCCACCCTCCAAAAATTTGGATTTCAGGGCCATATCCTGTCCGCCATCATGGCACTTTATTCTTCTCCCTCGGCCCGAGTATACACCTCGGAAATACTCTCGAAACCCTTTTTGATCACCAATGGCACCCGCCAAGGCTGCCCCTTGTCTCCCCTGATTTTCAACCTTATTATGGAACCCCTAGCTGAACATGTCAGAACCCACAACAAAATCGCAGGATTCAAAATTGCCGCCTTAGAGCATAAAATTAATTTATTTGTGGATGATGTGATCATAATGCTAACAGACCCCCTCTCCTCCCTGGCTTCGGTACAAATGTTGTTGCAAAGATTTAGTAACGTACCTTACTACAAAGTGAATGAACATAAATCCTACATTTTAGACATGGGCTTAGACGCAATTACCAGCAACTTACTTCGAAACAAATTCCCTTACCCATGGGCAGATTCGGGAATACCGTACCTAGGTATCACTTTAACCAAAACCACAAAAGGTCTATTTCCCAATAACTACGCTGAAGTAAAACAGATGCTTGTCCGTGAAACAACGAAAATCTCCAAACATGAATTTTCGTGGGCACACATTCCTACCTCAAATCCTTACAATGTATCATAGGACGTTTCATTTGGCAAGGCAAAAAACCCAGATGTAGCCAGGCTAAAACTGTGAAACATAGATCTGTTGGGGGCATGGGTTACATTGACATTAGGGACTACTATGTTGCCACGATTCTCTCACAACTACGGGAGTGGATGTCCGCTGCTCCTGACACACTCTGGGGCGATATTGAAACCAACATGGTCTTGGGATCGAATCTATCCCAGTGGCTGTTTAGTACGACCGTTCAGTACCCGCAGCTATGCCTGTACTCCCCCACCATCCAAGCCTCTGTCAAGATTTGGAAAATAATACCGTCCTACGAGTGGACGACTCTCCCGACCAAACCTATCCCCATACCTTTAGCAATGCTGAAACTCTTAACCCCCGATTTAAGTATCCCAACATGGCTGACGGACAAGACAACCCACACTCACGAACTGCACCCCCTAGTGGCTCGCACATCCTTTTCTTGTATTCAAACAACTTTCCATGCACCCGACTCGGACTACTTTAATTACTAAAGACTTCAACATTGTCTCCTGGCAAATCCTTCTATAGAAGGGTCCTTGCCTACAAACTTGTAGCGGTACCTCTTTTCTGGGACTCAATCCGTTAAGGGTACCTCCTTAATTTATGCAACCCTGCAGGAAAAGAAAAAATCCAAACCTCTTGCTGACTGGGAATCGGACTTATTGACCCAATTTTCGGATCAACAGTGGCAAGCAGCGATCAGATCCATTTACAAATGTACTTCCTGTGTCTCCCTTTGGGAACTCGCACAAAAACTATTGATGAGATGGTACCTGACACCATCCAGAGTAGCTAGTTTCCAACCACACACCTCCCCTAATTGTTGGAGGGAATGTAACAGCAAGGGGAATTTTATTCACATCTTTTGGGCCTGCCCCTGCATAAAGAATTTATGGACGGCAGTTGAATTGATGCTACAGAGAGTACTCTGCCTCCCTGTCTCACTGACTCCCCATCTAGCTATCCTTAACCTGACCATTGACGACGTACCACCTCCCTTGAGACTGGTGACATCACACATCTTACTGGCGACTAGACTTTTAATTGCTAGACGTTGGGAATCTAAAGACATCCCCACGTTATCCAAAGTAGTAAACTTAGTACAAACCCATTACTCCTACGAGACCATCCTTGCTCGGGGTAAACACACGCACTCCACAGTAATGGCCCTTTGGAACCCCTGGCAACAATGGTACACCCACGAGTGGAATCATTGACACACCCTTTGAACTTACTAGTTGCTCTTGGTGCTCTCAAGGTACTTGTACCCCCAACTTTTGTCCTCCCGCACTGCTCTCTCCCTTCCCTCCTTGCTTATACCCCTCTCTCCCTCCTCCTGCCCACCCCCCATCTTGTTAGTGCAGATGTATTCTGTTGAACCGACACTGTTTGAAATGTCTGTATTTTGACTATTGGGCCTCCATGGTGTGCTGTTTGCCACTGCCTGTTCATATGATCCATTAATATGTTCTACACTGTTTATGACTTTTTCACCTTTACACTGTCATACCAATGTATTTGAAATATACTCAATAAGAACCATTTAAAATGTCCACCTTGTCCACGTCAGTCACGATGTCCGCTGACCCCCTAAAAACAAAACAAAAAAAAAAGATGACACAATGTTACCCCAATGACTGCTTAGGGGTTTCCGATAGCTCCGGCAGATAACAGCGGATTTAAATAAAGGGTTTTGTTCTCCAAGTTGAGATCTTTGACCATATTTGGACATGACCATATTTGGACAATGACATCACTGTGATGGCAGAACTGAATTTTACCATTCAGCTCCCACTGACTTCAATGGTGTTCGAATTTGGCACAAAAACTTTATTCATGTTAGCCAAACCCTACTTGAAGCAAACTCAGATGTGTTTGGCTCATCATTACTGGAAATATATTTGTTGCTTGAATCTTTTTTTTTTTTTTCTGTTAGTGCCTCAGATGGCTAAGAGGAGTCACATGTAGTGCTGGCAGAATATTCTTCAACTCCTTCCCAGAAGAAGAATTGTCGCCACGATGCGAATGAAACAAAAAGATGATTAATCATTTGGCCTCATTAGCCAATATGATTCCCCATCACGAGAGCATGAAATACAGCAAGTCTAAAACAAAGACGAGACATCATAGAAGCCTGTTCTCGATAATTAATACTATTCAAACAAACCGGAGTTTGAAGGGAGTAAATTGAATAGAAATTCCTAACATGACTGGCTTTTTCATTTGACAATTTCAAACTATTTCATACATTTGCATATTTTATTAAATGCCACAAGCAAATGATTTTGCATTAGCTGTTCGGTTATTGCACATTACAAGGCGCGAGAGCCTCTCTTTGTGCACAAGGATAGATAAAGCTCCCCTGACATTCAGCAAGCAATAGAAACATGCGCTGAGTTTTAATTTTTCATAAACTCTGCAACATACTGAGATTAAAAGCTTTTAGCTGGCTTGGTTTTTCAAAGAGTGCAGCAGAAGTATTTTAAAGATTCCTTGTAAGAGCCATTATATTCTAACACAACCATACAGCAACACCTCAGATGCACTGATTAACCACTTGCCTACTGGCAGTGGTGTATTTAGGTTTTGTGCTGCCCTAGGCCTAACGAAACTCGTGCACGCCCTAATTTAAATATGACACACCCCTTCCCTATTAAGACCACACCCCCATTTTTTTTAAGTGTATTTTGTGCGTGTACTCGAGAGAGGAGCCGGACTGCAGGAGTTGGGAGTAGGCAGGCCTCCCCCAGAGGCAATCTGCCACCTTTCTCTATGCCCCGGGTGGCAATGGCGGGTGTGAGGGGGTCCTCCCACATAGCCTGCCCTACCTGCTCCGCTTTGAAGCCCAACGGGGCAGAGGGACTCCCTATAAGGGAGTGAGAGGATCTAGCCCGCTCAACCAGCCCCGTTAGTCCTTCGCCTCTCTTTATTTAGAGACCGCGTGGTCAAAGTGCGTGCATGTTAACCCAATTTCGAGTGCGTGTAAGTGTGGTGGTTTTTGTGGGAGGGGGGTGGGCGTACTAAGCGCAGGCTTACCTCGCATAGCACACCCACCAGGAGCCGGGCTGAGACCACCAAACTCAATTCACATGTAGCCGAGACCGGGATCCCAACCCCTAGCCTTGTCAGTGCAGTGCCAATCGCGTTGAGCCACCGCAGCTCCGCCACACCCCCATTTAAGACCCGCCCTGACATTTTCCAGTGGGGACACTAGTTCTGAGGACTTTGGGAGGGCAGTAGAGTCCCTTAATTTGCAGGGATTTACTTTGACTTCCTGTTGTGCTATGGAGCCCGTCGGCTGACTTTTTGACAGTTTTTAGCTTCCCTAACAAGGCATCTGTCTCTCTCTAGCTGAGAACTCAGGTGGGAGGTCCACTGTTATGATAGAACAGTCAAAACTAGAAGCGTCGCAAAGCCCCCCCCCCGCAGTTGCGGAACGCCGCCCACCCACACAACAACCCATTGGTTGGGGTCTGCCGCCCTAGTCTCCTCCATGTGTGTGGGCTGTCCCTCTCCCCTGATGGTGGCCCTGCCAGTATTGTTATACCGGCAGTAGTGCGGCCGCTTTATGGGGGCACTAGACTGCCCAGTTCGCCCCAAGAGTGGCACTACACTAAAAGCATAGCGCAAGCCACTGGGACTCTTTTTGTGCTGCCCCCCTGCAAAGTGCTGCCCTAGGCCTGGGCCTTGTTGGCCTAGGCCAAGATACAGCATTGCTTACTGGGCACATAAACCCCCCTCCTGCCCAGACCAATTTTCAGCTTTCAGTGCTCTCACTCTTTGAATGACAATTGCACGGTCATACAACACTGAACCCAATTTGGGTACAGTGTTGTATGAACTGCGCAATTGTTTATCATTTTTTTTCCCACAAATAGAGCTTTTCTTTTGGTGGTATTTGATCACCTCTGCTGTTTTTATTTTTTGTTACAAATATTTTAAAAGACCAATTTTTTTAAAATAAATAACATTTTGTTATACAATTTTGCAAGCAGGTTATTTTTGTCCTTCATTGATGTACACTGATGAGGCTGCACTGATGGGCACCAATGGGCTATATTCATGGGCACAGATAGGCAGCACTGATGGGAAATGATAGGCGGCACTGATGGGCACTGAGAGGTGGGACTGATAGCTTCCAGTGATGGGCACTGATGGGTGGCAGTGATGGACACTGATGGGTGGCAATGATGGGCACTGATCGGCACTGGTAGGTGACACTCACAGGCAGCACTGCTAGGTGGCACTGATGAGTGCCAATCCAGGCTTTTTAAATTGACTTTACCTGACCCAACATGGCCGCCAGGGTCACATGCTCTGTCAGCATCCAACCGGATTGCTGCCCCAGGAAACCATAGATGACCCGTTGCGCTGCCGCTGTGGTTAAGCGCTGCCTGCATTGGTGAAAGAAGGCACCTGCCTACAAGGTGACCCTACTGTTTGGACAGATTGGGTCTAAAGAGGTATATTAATGTATAAAGCAGCATTTGAAACAGAGCATGGGTTTATTTTAATGTAACATTTTTTTTCTAATGTACGATGATTTCAAATTATATACAGTAAGCACATAAAAGCACATCTTTTGCCTTTACTAATGGAGGCTAAGGTTACTGATCTGTGATGTTTCACAGTCATTGTACTCTACAGCTTGTCTTTTTGAAGAAAAGCTTATCTGTTCTTTCAGACTAAAAACACTGCATTCATCAAGTGGCTCATAATGGTATTTCAGCGTATATTCACTTAGAGCTGATTGAGGCAAGATCTGTAATCATAAAGCTAAACTCCAGACAGACAGTCTTTCATTTAAATATATAGCCACACATAAAATACACGTTGTGTGCACCCAATGCCGGCCCAAGACATTGTGCTGCCTGGGACCAAGAATGAAATGCTGCCCCCCCCCCCCCCAAGAAAACAAAAAAAATCACACCCACCAAAAGGCCCCCGCATTCATTATTTTATATCAAGATGACTAAAGAGGACCTGTCATGGTATACATGTATAGAAGTAAAAAGAGGACCTGTCATGGTTCTATACATGTAATACATGTATAGAACCATGACAGGTCCTCTTTATACTCCTATATACATGTATAGAGCCATGACAGGTCCTCTTTATACTCCTATACATGTCATGTATAATGGAGTATAAAGAGGACCTGTCATGGCTCTATACATGTATAAAGAGGGCCTATCAGGGCTCTATACATGTATATGGGAGTATAAAGGGACCTGTGCATGGCGGGCGGCTGCGATGTCTTTTGTGCAAACAAATCAATGAACGCTAATTGTGTTGTTTTTTTTGGTAACAAAAATATGTAGAAGAATACATATTGGCCTAAACTGATGAAGACATTTTTTTTTTTCATAAATTGTTTGGATATTTATTATAGCAAAAAGTAAAATATATATTTTAAATGGTTGCTCTTTTGTTGTTTATAGCGTAAAAAATAAAAACCACAGAGGTGATCAAATATCACCAAAAGAAAGCTCTACTGTGGGAAAAAAAGGACATCACTTTTATTTGGGTACAGTTGCGCATGACCGCGCAATTGTCAGTTAAAGCAACACAGTGCCGTATTGCAAAAAATGGCCCAGTCATTAAGGGGGTTGTAATGGTTCGTGTATTTTCACCTTAATGCATCCTATGCATTAAGGTTAAAAACCACCTGGAAATGACGGCCCCCCCAGCCCCCCTGTTTTACTTACCTGAGCCCATTCACCTACTGTGCGCATCCCCCTGTCGTCCTTTTCTCCACGGAGTCTGGCCGTTGATTGGCTAGATTGGATTAATTGATAGCAGCGCAGCCATTGGCTCGCACTGCTGTCAATCACATCCAATGACGCGGCCCTAGGGTTGCCACCTCATCCCTTTAAAACAGAACACATATGAATTACAAAGGTTCTGTGGCTAATTAAGGTGGTAATTAGACTCATTTGGTGCCTTACCTGCATTAAATCAGCCACAGAACCTGTGTAATTCATATGTGTTCTGTGTTAAAGGGATGAGGTGGCAACCCTACGCGGCCCGTGGAGGGGGGCGGGACCGAGTCATACACGCTGTGTATATGGACGCAGCGTGTATGACAGGGAGCGCACCCGCAAGCTAAAACCCTTGGGAAAGAGCTTCCCAGAAGGGGGTTAGCTGATGCGGGGAGGAGCCAAGACAGCCGTCGAGGGACCCGAGAACAGCAGGATCGAGGCCACTCTGTGTAAAACGAACTGCAGAGTGGAGGTAAGTATAACATGTTTGTCATTTAAAAAACAAAAAAAAACAAAGCCATACAACAACTTTAAGTGGGCAAATCCTTCCGGTCCTTAAGGCCCGGTACACACCAGCAAACATGTACGATGAAACCGGTCCGCCGGACCATTTTCACCGTACATGTCCGCCCGGGGCTTTCTGTACGATGGCTGTACTAACCATCGTACAGAAAGCCACGCGTAAACAATACGCGGGGCGTGTCCACGGTGTCGCCGCGACAATGACGCAGCGACGTGGGCGGGCCTGCCAGTTAAATGCTTCCACGCATGCGCCAAAGTCATTCGACGCATGCGAGGGATGGCGGGCGCTCGGACATGTACGGTAGGTCTGTACAGACGACCGAACATGTCCGAGCGGGCAGGATTCCAGCGGACTGTTTTAAAACAAGTCCAGGAATATTTGTCCGCTGGGAAAAGGCCCGGCGGGCAAATGTTTGCTGGAATCCTGCATGCTCGGGCCTACTCACGACCGAACATGTCTGCTGAAACTGGCCCGCGGACCAGTTTCAGCAGACATGTTTGGTCGTCTGTACGGGGCCTAAGTGGTTAATCAGGGCTGGGCAAGGCAAGTCCCTCTCAGGCTCTCATGTCTCATATAACTTGTGATGTGTGTTTGTACTTACAGTTTTGCTTCGGACTCCACCACCAGATGCGAGTTGTCACTTGCCACACGTTGCGGGTTGTCACTTGCCACACGTTGCGGATGGTCACTTACGTCACCTGCAGGTTGTCACTTGCCGCATCACGTCACACTTTGCGGATTGTCACTTGCCACATGTTACCTGCCATACGTTGCGTATTGTCACTTGCCACACATTGCGTATTGTCACAACGTCACATGCCACACGTTGCAGATTGTCACTTGCCACACGTTGTGGGTTTTTACTTGCCACACGTTGCGGATGGTCACTTACGTCACCTGCGGGTTGTCATTTGCCACGTCACATGCCACACTTTGCGTATTGTCACTTGCCACACGTTGCGGATTGTCACCTGTCACACGTTGCGGATTGTCACTTGCCACACATTGCAGATTACCACTTGCCACACATTGCATATTGTCACTTACTGTGTTTCAGTGTGATTGCTGGCAGCAGAGTGATGATGTAATTGAGGGCGGAACTGTGGTGATGCAGGGCGGGCGGTGAGAGATGACATCTCACTGCTACCCTGCAAGCTCACTCACTGACTGCTCCAAGTCCCAACCCGTCCCCCCCCCCCCCCCCCCACCGGGCTGCGAGTGTTCTGTCTGCCGCTGATCACTAACGGCAGCGGCAACTTTCTTTTCTGATTGCACCCCCCCGGCTGCGAGTGCTCTGCCCGCCCATCACTGTTAACGGCAGCGGCGCCGGGCTCCTCGCAGGCAGCGGCGCTTGAATGCTCCCCCCCGCCCGGGCTGCGAGTGCTCTGCCAGCCCATCACTGTTAACGGCAGCGGCGCCGGGCTCCTCGCAGGCAGCGGCTTCTGACTGCTCCCCCCCCCCCCCCCGGCAAAAAGCGTGGGGGGGGACTGGGCTCCTCAGACAGCAGAGCGGCCAAATGAGCTGGCTGACAGGCATCGATTTGCTGCTCCCCTAAAGTGCTGCTTGGTACCATGGGTACCACCCGGTCCCATCATAGGACCGGCCCTGTGTGCACCCAATGTCTTTGCAACCTCAATTTTTACATTATAAAACTAGCAGTGACATCATCACAATGCTGTACATAGCCTGTGCAGAGATCAGAGTTGTGGGAGGGGACCAGCAGGCTCCACCCACTACAGGCATCCTGCAGATAACTACAGGAGGGGGCGGAGACAAGACCAGTCACCCTGCACAAGGAGAGAGAGGAGCAATGAGCGGTCTTTATTACAGGGAGCTCCTGCACAGAGGCAACGTTTCATGTATTCAGGTTTTGTTAAATCTAGAACTAGTTTGAAACATTTAGTTGGGCTAGTAATACTTAAGAAGTGTCACCACTATTCTATACTTCATCTGATTGTTGGGAACACAGACTAATTGTTCTGGAACTTCCGCTTTCCGAAATGCCCCCCCCCCCCCCCAGGTGTCACATTTGCCAGGCTAATTTTACTAAGCAGAATCGGGTGTTTTTTTTTAAATGAATGCAGTACTTACCGTTTTAGAGATCGATGTTCTCCCGCCACTTCCGGGTATGGGCTGCGGGACTGGGCGTTCCTATTTGATTGACAGGCTTCCGACGGTCGCATACAGCGCGTCACGTGTTCCCGAAAGTAGCCGAACGTCGGTGCGCAGGAGCCGTATAGAGTCGCACCGACGTTCGGCTTCTTTCGGCAACTGGTGACACGCTGTATGCGACCTTCGGAAGGCTGTCAATCAAATAGGAACGCCCAGTCCCGAAGATCATACCCGGAAGCGGCGGGAGAACATCGATCTCTAAAACGGTAAGTACTGCATTCATTTAAAAAAAAAACACCCATTTCTGCTTAGTAAAATTAGCCTCAATCTAATGTTAAAAAAAAAAATTCGGGTGAACTCCCGCTTTAAGACCCGGACCATTATGCAGGTAAAGGACCTGGCCCCTTTTTGCGATTCGGTACTGCGTCGTTTTTAACTGACAATTGCGCGGTCGTGCGACGTGGCTCCCAAACAAAATTGACGTCCTTTTTTCCCCACAAATAGAGCTTTCTTTTGGTGGTATTTGATCACCTCTGTGGTTTTTATTTCTTGCGCTATAAACAAAAATAGAGAGAAATTTAGAAAAAAAATCAATATTTTTTACTTTTTGCTATAATAAATATCCCCCAAAAATATATAAAAAAAACTAATTTGTTCTCAGTTTAGGCCGAAACATATTCTTCTACCTATTTTTGGTAAAAAAAAAAATCGCAATAAGCGTTTATCGATTGGTTTGCGAAAAATGTATAGCGTTTACAAAATAATATAATAATTTTATGGCATTTTTATTAATTATTATTTTTTTACTACTAATGGCGGCGATCAGCGATTGTTTTCGTGACTGCGACATTATGGCGGACACATCGGACAATTTTGACACATTTTTGGGACCACTGTCATTTTCACAGCGAAAAGTGCTATAAAAATGCACTGATTACTGTGAAAATGACAATTTCAGTTTAGGAGTTAACCACTAGGGGGTGCTGTAGGGGTTACGTGTGACCTCATATGTGTTTCTAAATGTAGGGGGGCGGGGCTGGACGTGTGACGTCATTGATCGTCATTCCCTATATCAGGGAACAGACGATCAGTGACACTGCCACAGTGAAGAACGGGGAAGGTGTGTTTACACACAGCTCTCTCCGTTCTCCAGCTCCTGCGACCGATCGCGTGACACCGGCGGCGATTGGGTCTGCGGGTCACACGCGCGCGACCGAAGGCTGGGCTCTTAAAGGCGACAAACCTGTACGTGCCTGCGCCCAGCCATGACATTCTGCCGACGTATATGTGCAGGAGGCGGTCTTTAAGTGTTTAAAGGTAACACTAATCTCATAGGGAACACATTTAACCCTTTTATTGCCCCTGATGTTAACCCCCTTCCCTGCCAGTGCCATGTATACAGTGACATTGCATTTTCTTAGCACTGATCACTGTATTGGTATCACTGGTCCCCAAAAAGTGTAATTTAGGTGTCAGATTTGTTTGTCGCAATGTTTTCAGTCCCGCTAAAAATCGCTGATCGCCACCATTACTTTTAACCAAAAATATGTAGCAGAATACATATAGGCCAAAATTTATGGAGACATTTGATTTTTTGTTATTGTTTTATTGGATATGTTTTATAGCAAAGTAAAAAATATTGTTTTTTCTTTTCAAAATTGTCGGTCTTTTTTTGTTTCTAACGCAAAGAAAATTCAACTGCAGAGGTGATCAAATACCACCAAAAGAAAGCTCTATTTGTGGGGGGGGGGGACATCAAATGTATTTGGGTACAGCGTTGCACGACCACGTACCGTATTTATCGGGGTATACCGCGCGCCGGCGTATAACGCGCACCCCAACCTTAGAAAGGTAGTTTAAGGAAAAAAAAGAATCTTTTCCCTGCGTCCATCGGCGGCCTTGTCCGACGTCCGTCTGCGGCCTTGCGCAGGGTGCGTCCAGCCTTGTGTGTGTCCGTCTGTGGCTTCCTTGCGCAGGGTCAGTCCAGCCTTGTGGCTGTCCGTCTGCGGCTTTGGAGGTGTCCGTCTGCGGCCTCCATCCAGGTGTCCCTCTCCGTCCAGCGTGTCCGTCTGCGAGTCCATCCACACCTTGTCCGGGGTTGCAGCGGTGTTTGTTTTTGGATTTGGCTCCTCTCGGCCGAGCTGAGAGAAGCCGGATTTCCTGTGTGTTCGGCTCCTCTCGCGTGGCTGCGGGCGGAGCCGAGCGTGGCCAAGCCTAGCCGAGTGCGCAGTACACTCGGCTCGGCTCTAGGCTGCGGCGCTCAGAGACAGCGGGGATCGGCGTATATGTTTTAAGGGGAAAAAAGTGCACGTTATACGCCGATAAATACGGTAATTGGCAGTTAAAACAATGTAATGCAGTAAAAAAATGGCCTGGTCAAGAAAGAATTAAAACCTTCCGGAGCTGAAGTGGTTAAAGTCAGCAGCTTTGTAGCTTTTGACTTTTAATTTTTTAGAAACCATTCCTCCTTAAAGTATAAGTCCAGGCAAAAAACATTTTTTCATACAAAATAAGTCCAGTTGGATTTGACAAATAGCTTCTTGCTAGTAAAAAAATAACCAAAATTTATGGTAAATAATTTTTCATTAATGCAAAATGTGGAGTGACGAAAAGTACAATGCAGTTACTCTGTTAAATACAGGATTTGGGAAATCTGTTGCAGATTTTCGGTAGATGATGTGAAGAAGTGAAGTGGAGAGAGCAGGGCAATGGGGCAGAGCTCAGGGGAGAGAAGCTTTGTGATATGCAAATAATCCCGCACGTGTCATATTATAATGGTGAGGAAGATGCTGTCTATCACAATCTAGCAGAATTCACAATTGGCGTTAAAGAGAGTAAAACTCTATTTGCAAAGTTTCTTGTCACATCTGGGTCATCGGAAGTCTACAGTGAGTTCCCTGTTGACCGAAGATACTTTGTCAGCTTACCGTCAAACATGGATGCTTCAGGGCAATAAGAAGTTCCCTTGATGGCCATAGTCATAAACAGCTATCAACTATGGGGTAGATTCACATAGAAGATACGTCGTCGTATCTCTGAGAGTGCGGGGTCGTATCTCTGCGCCTGATTCATAGAATCAGTTACGCATAGATTTCCCTAAGATCCGACCGGCGTAAGTCTCTTACACCGTCGTATCTTAGGCTGCATATTCACGCTGGCCGCTAGGTGGCGCTTCCGTATATTTACGCGAGGAATATGCAAATGAGCTAGATACGCCGATTCAGAAACGTACGTCCGGCCGGCGCATTTTTTTTTACGTCGTTTACGTTAGGCTTTTTTCGGCGTATAGTTACCCCTGCTATATGAGGCGTATCCTATGTTAAGTATGGCCGTCGTTTTACGTCGTTTGCGTAAGTCGTTCGCGAATAGGGCTGGACGTTATTTACGTTCACATCGAAAGCAATGACGATTTGCGGCGGAATTTCGAGCATGCGCACTGGGATTTTTTCACGAACGGCGCGTCAAATACGTGGGGTCACAGTTAACCACTTGAGACCCGCGCTATAGACAAAAGACGTCCACAGCGCGGCTCTCAAGTGCCGAGTGGACGTCTTTAGACGTCCTTTTATGTGCATTACCCACGCGCGCCACAGGGGGGCGCGCAGCGGGTAAACACTGTCCCGGCGCATCGCCGAAGAGCCGATGCGTGTACCTGGCGGCCGCGATGTCCGCCGGGTACACGCGATCGTCGGTAAGACAGCAGGGACGTGGAGCTCTGTGTGTAAACACAGAGCTCCACGTCCTGTCAGGGAGAGAGGAGACCGATCTGTGTCCCTTGTACATAGAGACACAGCATCGGTCACCTCCCCCAGTCACCCCCCTACCGTCCCCCACACAGTTAGAACACACCCAGGATACACATTTAACCCCTTCCTCACCCCCTAGTGTTAACCCCTTCCCTGCCAGTCACATTTATATAGTAATTAGTGCATTTTTATAGCACTGATCGCTGTATAAATGTGAATGGTCCCAAATTTGTGTCAAAAGTGTCTGATACGTCCAACGCAATATCGCAGTCTCAATAAAAATCGCAGCTTGCCGCCATTACTAGTAAAAAAAAAATAATAATAAAAAAAATCATAATTCTGTTCCCCATTTTGTAGGCGCTATAACTTTTGCGCAAACCAGTCGCTTATTGCGTTTTTTTTTTTTTGTTTTTTTTTACAAAAATACGTTGAAAAATATGTATCGGCCTTAACTGAGAAAAAAATAGTTTTTTTTAAAAAAAAAATGGGATATTTATTATAGCAACAAGTAAAAAATATATATATTTTTTTAAATTGTCGCTCTTTTTTTGTTTATAGCGCAAAAAATAAAAACCGCAGAGGTGATCAAATACCACCAAAATAAAGCTCTATTTGTGGGGAAAAAAGGACGTCAGTTTTGTTTGGTAGCCACGTCGCACGACCGCGCTAATGTCAGTTAAAGCGATGCAGTGCCGGAAGCTGAAATTTCGCCTGGGCACGAAGGGGGTTTATGTGCCCAGTAAGCAAGTGGTTAATATACATAAAACATGCCCACATCATCCACATTTGAATTAGGCGGGCTTACGCCGACACAGATACGTTACGCCGCCGTAACTAAGGGCGCAAGTTGTTTCTGAATACAGAACTTGCGCCCTAAATTACGGCGGCGTAACGTATCTGAGATACGTTACGCCGGGCGGATAGATAGACCATTCTATCTGAATCTAGCCCTATGTCCGCAATTATCAACACAAACTGACAGTGATGCAATAGCTGAATGCCCAAAATGGCATCACGGACAGGATTTAAAACAGGTGTAATCACAAAGTAGTTCAAAAGGTTAATCTCTGTGGATAATGTAAGTTGCCCTATGTTGATGCCAGCAAGTGTGCAAGCGCCACAAATCACAAATCCTGAAAGTAAAATTGTCAGCAGTGACTAGACGTAAAGTATACAGGGGGCAGTTTGGGCATATTGCATACTCCTGGAACCAGATGCAGAAGTCATCATTAACTTTAAAGGGACATTAACCACTTTACCCCCGGACCATATTGCTGGTCAAAGACCAGGCCACTTTTTGCGATTCGGCACTGCGTCGTTTTAACTGACAATTGCGCGGTCGTGCGACGTGGCTCCCAAACAAAATTGGCGTCCTTTTTTTCCCCACAAATAGAGCTTTCTTTGGTGTTATTTGATCACCTCTGCGTTTTTTAGTTTTTGCACTATAAACAAAAATAGAGCAACAATTTTGAAAAAAGATTATATTTTTTACTTTTTGCTGTAATAAATATCCCCCAAAAATATATAAAAAAACAACTTTTTTCTTCAGTTTAGGCCGATACGTATTCTTCTACATATTTTTCGTAAAAAAAAAATATCGCAATAAGCGTTTATTGATTGGTTTGCGCAAAAGTTATAGCGTTTACAAAATAGGGGATAGTTTTATGGCATTTTTATTAATATTTTTTTTTTACTAGTAATGGCAGCGATCAGCGATTTTTTTCAGTACTGCGACATTATGGCGGACACTTTTGACACATTTTTGGGACCATTGACATTTTTATAGCGATCAGTGCTATAAAAATGCATTGATTACTATAAAAATGCCACTGGCAGGGAAGGGATTAACACTAGGGGGCGAGGAAGGGGTTAATCATGTTCCCTGGGTGTGTTCTAACTGTAGGGGGGGGGTGGGACTGACATTGGGGAAATGACAAATCGATGTTCATACATTGTATGAACAGACGATAGGTCGTTTCCCCCCCTGACAGGACCGGGAGCTGTGTGTTTACACACACAGCTCCCAGTTCTCGCTCTGTAACGAGGGATCGCGGGTGCCCGGCGGTGATCGCGACTGCCGGGCACGCTCGCCAGCGTCAGGGGAGAGTGGGGGGCTCACGCGCCGCCCTATTGGCTGCTGGGAGAGGTGACGTATAGCTACGTGCTCTCGCCCAGCAGAGCCGACCTGCCGCCCTATAACTGCAGCGGCTGGTCGGCAAGCAGTTAAAGGTTTATTTTTTTTAAATAACAAACGTTTTGCACAGAGTGGCCCCAAACATCGTCTGCTGGGGTCCCTCGTCGGCTCTCGCGGCTCCTCCCCGCATTTGATAACCCCCTTTGTAGAAGAGCTCTCCCGAGGGGGTTACCTTGTGGGCGGGCTCCCAAGTCATACACTCTGCGCCCATAGATGCCGAGTGTATGATTCGGCCCTCCCCCCCAGCGCCCGCCTCATTGGATTTGATTCACAGCAGCGGCAGCCAATGGCTCAGGTGAGTTGCATATGATGCATTAAGGTGAAAAAACACAAACCTTTACAACCCCTTAAGACCAGGCCTTTTCTGGCACTTTTTGTTTACATTTAACAATTTGTATTTTTTTCGAGAAAATGTTTTTGAGAACACCCAAAGATTATATATTTTTAAAGCAGGGGCCCCAAAGCATAGTTCTGCAAACTTTCCAAACATTGGGCCAGTTTATTGTCCTTCAGTCTTCAGGGGGGCCGGACTGTGGCCAATTGGAGTAAAAAATGCCCCAGCATCAGTGGGAGTAAACAATGCCCCATCATTGGGTATAGTGGGAGGAATAGTGTCTCATAATTGGTATGAGTGTTAGGAATAATATCCCATCAATTATGTCAGTGGGAGGAATAGTACCCCATCATTGGCATCATTGGAAGGTATAGTGGCCCATCATTTGTGTCAGTGGAAGGAATATTGGTCCATCATTGGTATCAGTGGGAGGAATAGTGCCCCATCATTGGTATCAATGGAAAGAACAGTGGCCCATCATTGGTGTCAGTGGAAGGAACAGTGGCCCATCATTGGTATCAATGGAAAGAACAGTTGCCCATCATTGGTGTCAGTGGAAGGAACAGTGGCCCATCATTGGTATCAATGGAAAGAACAGTGGCCCATCATTGGTGTCAGCTGGAGAAAAAGTGTCCTAATGGCCAGATAAGGGCAAGCAAAGGTTCGCATCATTTGGAGACCACTGCCCTAGAGAATAAATTGATGGATGTTGCAATTTTTTAAGTCACATGGTATTTGCACAGCGGTTTTTCAAACATGTTTTATTTGGAAGAAAAATAAATTTGTTTAATTTCAATGCAAAAAAAAAACACAATACATAACCCAATATATGTTGGTAAAATACACAGGGGGAGATTCACAAAGAGATACGACGGCGTATCTCTGAGATCCGACGGTCGGATCTATGCGGCTGATTCATAGATCTCCCTAAGATCCGACAGGTGTAAGTGACTTACACCGTCGGATCTTAGGCTGCAATCTTCCGCTGTCCGCTAGGTGGCGTTTCGTGTTTTACTTGCGACGAATATGCAAATGAGGAGATACGCCGATTCAGAAACGAACGCCCGCTTTTTTTTTTTACGTCGTTTACGTTCGGCTTTTTCCGGCGGATAGTTACCCCTGCTATATGAGGGGTAGCTAATGTTAAGTATGGCTGTCGTTCCCGCGCCGAGTTTCAAATTTTGACGTCGTTTGCGTAAGTCGGTCGGGAATACGGATGGCCGGAATTTACGTTGCCGCCGAAAACAATGACGTCCTAGCAACGTCATTTGGAGCATGCGCACTGGGAAATATCGCCGGCCGCGCATGCGCAGTTAAATCGGCGCGGGAACGCGCCTGATTTAAATTGTACACTCCCCCTAGCCGCGGAATTTGAATTCCGCCGGGGGAGTTACGATCCGCCAGTGCAAGTTTGGAGGTAAGTGCTTTGTGAATACTGCACTAGCCTCGCAAAAGTGCGCCGGCAGATCGTAAACCACATAAATTACGCGGATCTAAAGATCCGCTAATCTATGTGAATCTAGCCCAGAGTGTCTTGGAAAAGTATTCACCCCCCCCCCCCCCCCCGGCTTTAGTTCGATGTTTTTTTTTTAATCTGAATTATATGTGATGGATCAGGACACAATAGTCTAAATTGGTGAAGTAAAATTAGAAAAATAAATACATAAAACTATGTTTCAGAAGTTAAACACTGAATATTGGCTTGGGCTTATTCACCCCCTTTGCTATGAAGCCCATAAAAAGCTCTGGTGCAACCAAGTACCTTCAGAAGTCTCATTATTAGTGAAATGATGTCCACCTGTATGCGATCTAAGCGTCACATGACCTGTCATCACATATATACACCTTTTTGAAAGGCCCCAGAGGCTGCAACAATTAAGCAAGAGGCACCACTAACCTAACACTACCATGAAGACCAAGGAACTCTCCAAACAAGTAGGGGACAATGTTGTTGAGAATAGTGTTGCTCACGAATATTCGCATTGCGAATATTCGTTACGAATATGGCATATTCGAATATTCGCGAATAACTCGAATTTCGCGGCCAATATTCGCTATTCCGAATATTCGTATTTTTTCAATTTTATTTTTAAAACAGATCACATCTTAGTGATCTCCATCGACGTCTAAAAGCATTGCTGGTATGATTAGAGACCCTGGGCCGAGTAGCTAAGCTGAGGCGATCCTTTTATGTTGCCGAATATTCGCAATCGCGAATATTCGATTTCCGAATATTCGCAAATACTTTCTCCGCCCTTCTTTTGCATCAGAGCCAATCAGAGTTCTCCTACCACAGTTGTCATAGGAGAGAGAGGAGTGTTTCTGTGCGTTTTTCCAGTGTATCACATCTTCAAAGAATTTTCCATCTTTTGTCCCGTGTCATCATTTGCATTTCACCTCTTTAATGAGAATAATAACTGTTTAACATAAAGACATTTAAGAGATGTCAACGTAAACGGTTTACTTGTATTTTCCAAATCTATGGTTATTCAATATTTATTAAACTAATCAATATACAAATTGGTCGAAGTAAACCCTCAAATCTATATAATAATGTATTTATTTTATTAATACCTTGTTAGTTGCAGGGTCCATTACGTAAAACCACACTTTTTCCAAAGGGCAGGTGAAATTGAATGTTTCAAAATTTCGCAATCAATTTCGCATTCGCATTAGCGAAATTTCGCAATATTGTTTATTCGATAAAATATCACGAATATTCGATTTTAGCGAATATTTCTCGAATATTCGGCTATATATTCGTGATATATCGCGAAATCGAATATGGCGTATTCCGCTCAACACTAGTTGAGAAGTACAAGTCAGGGTTAGGTTATAAAAAAATATCTAAACCTTTGATGATCCCTAGGAGCCCCATCAAATCTATCATAACCAAATGGAACGAGTATGGCACAACAGCAAACCTGCCAAGAGATGACCGCATACCGGGCAAGGAGGGCATTAATCAGAGAGGCAGCAAAGAGACCTAAGGTAACCCTGGAGGAGCTGCAGAGTTCCACAGCAGAGACAGGAGTATCTGTACATAGGATGACAATAAGCCATACGCTCCATAGAGTTGGGCTTTATGGCAGAGTGGCCAGAAGAAAGCCATTACTTTCATCAAAAAAAAATGGCACGTTTTGAGTTTGCGAAAAGGCAAAGGAGACTCCCAAAATGTATGGAGGAAGGTGCTCTGGTCTGATGAGACTAAAATTTAAAAAAGCTATGTCTGGCAAAAACCCAACACATCACATCACCCAAAGAACACCACCCCCACCCACATGGTGGTGGCAGCATCATGCTGTGGGGATGTTTTTCAGCATTCAGGACTGGGAAACTGGTCAGAGTTGAGGGAAAGATGGATGGTGCAAAATACAGGGATATTCTTGAGCAAAACCTGTTCCACTCTGTGTGTGATTTGAGGCTAGGATGGAGGTTCACCTTCCAGCAGGACAATGACTTCAAACACACTGCTAAAGCAACACTTGAGTTGTTTAACCACTTAAGACCCGAACCATTATGCAGGTAAAGGACCTGGCCAGTTTTTGCGATTCGGCACTGCGTTGCTTTAACTGACAATTGCGCAGTCGTGTGATGTGGCTCCCAAACAAAATTGGCGTTCTCTTTTTCCCACAAATAGAGCTTTCTTTTGGTGGTATTTGATCACCTCCTGTGGTTTTTATTTTTTGCGCTTTAAACAAAAATAGAGCGTCAATTTTGAAAAAAAAACAATATTTTTAACTTTTTGCTATAATAAATATCCCCAAAAAAGATATAGGCCCGGATTCACATACATCGGCGCATATTTATGCTGGCGTAGCGTATCTAATATATGCTACACCGACGCAGCGCACAGAGGCAAGCACTGGATTCACAAAGCACTTGCTCCCACTCACTCTTAAAAATACGCTGGGTTTCCTTGACGTAAGCCAGCGTAGGTGGAAGTGGGCGTGAGCCATGCTAATGAGGCGTGACCCCATGCAAATGATGGGGCAAGCGCCATAGAAGTACTTAAAATGAACGGAGCACGCGCCGTACCGTGGCCGCATCCCAGTGCGCATGTGCAGAATCACGTCGGAACTACTCCCTAAGATACGCCGGATCACTGCCTACGACGTGAACGTAGCCTGCCCCTAGCCATATTAACGTACACGACAAAAGATACGACGGCTTGTGTTCCCTGGTCTATACCTTTGCATGGGTTGCGCCTCTTATATGGGGAATAACTTTACGCCGGACGTACGACTTGCGCAAACCGCGTATATTATGCGCCGGGCGCAAATACGTTCGTTAATCGGCGTATCTCCCTCATTTGCATATGTGCATAGAAAATCTATGGGAGCGGCAAATGCGCCCAGCATAAATATGCGCCCACGATACGCCGGCGTAGGAAAGTTACGTCAGTCGGATGAACCCTATTTTCAGGCGTATCTCAGTTTATGGGCACGGCGCATAGATACGACGGTGCATACTTACACTTACGCGGCGTATCTTGAGATATGCTGGCGTAAGTGCTCTTGTACATATTTGTACATATTTTTGGTAAAAAAAATTGCAATAAGCGTTTATCAATTGGTTTTATAGCGTTTACAAAATAGGGGATAGTTTTATTGCATTCTTATTAATAAATTTTTTTTTTTACTACTAATGGCGGCGATTATTGATTTTTTTCGTGACTGCGGCATTATGGCGGATACATCTGACAATTTTGACACATTTTTGGGACCATTGTCATTTTCACAGCAAAAAATGCTATAAAAATGCATGGTTTACTGTAAAAATGACAATTGCAGTTTGGGAGTTAACCACTAGGGGGGCTGAAGGGGTTAAGTGTGACCTCATATGTGTCTCTAACTGTAGGGGGGCGGGGCTGGACATGTGACATCATTGATCGTGTTTCCCTATATCAGGGAACACACGATTAATGACAGCGCCACAGTGAAGAACGGGGAAGCTGTGTTTACATACAGCTCTCCCTGTTCTTCAGCTCCGGGGACCGATCGCAGGACTCCATCGGCGATCGGGTCCCGCGGCCTCGGTCACGGAGCTTTGGACCGGGTCACGGGCGCCCGCTGCGGACGCGACCCACGGCTGGGCACTTAAAGAGGACTTGCAGGTGCGTGCTTGTGCCCAGCCGTGCCATTCTGCCAACGTATATGTGCAGGAGGCGGTCCTTAAGTGGTTAAGGGGAAACATGTAATCGTGTTGGAATGGCCAAGTCAAAGCCCAGACCTCAATCCAATAGAAAATATGTGGGCATACTTAAAGATTGCTGTTCGCAAGCGCAAACCATCCAACTTGAAGGAGCTGGAGCAGTTTTTCAAGGAGGAATGGGCAATAATCCCACTGGTAAGTTGTGGCAAGTTCATAGAGACTTATCCAAAGCAACTTGGAGCTGTGATAGCTGCAAAAGGTGGCTCTACAAAGTATTAACTTTAGGGGGGTGAATAGTTATGCACATTGGACTAGATTCAGGTAGCCCTGCGTAACATTGTGCGGGCGTAACGTATCTCCGATACGTTACGCCGCCGTAAATTAGGGCGCAAGTTCCGTATTCAGAAGGAACTTGCACCCTTAGTTACGGCGGCGTAACGTATGTGCTCCGGCGTAAGCCCGCCTAATATAAATTTGGATGATGTGGGCGTGTTCGTAAAAGAATCCCAGTGTGCATGCTCCAAATTCCGCCGCAAATCGTCAATGCTTTAGACGTGAACGGAACTTACGTACAGCCCTATTCGCGAACGACTTACGCAAACAACGTAAAAATTTCAAAATTCGACACAGGAACGACGTCCATACTTAACATTGCGTACGCCTCATATAGCAGGAGTAACCTTACGCCGGAAAAAGCCTACCGTAAACGACGTAAAAAAAATGCCCTGGGCGTACGTACGTTTGTGAATCGGCGTATCTACCTAATTAGCATATTCCTTGCGTAAATCGATGGAAGCGCCACCTTGCGGCCAGCGTAAAATTGCAACTAAGATACGACGGCGTAAGAGACTTACGCCGGTCGGATCTTAGTCAAATCTATGCGTAACTGATTCTAAGAATCAGGCGCATAGATACGACGCCGCAACTTAGAGATACGATGGCGTATCTGGAGATAAGCCGTCGTATCTCGTTCCTGAATCTAGCCCATTGACTTTTTTTTTGCCCTATTTTTTGTTTGCTTCACAAAATAAAACACTGCTTGTCAAAGCAATCCAGCAGCTAGTTAGCCATTAGGATTGCTTTAACAAGAGAGCTGACCATCGGCTCTAAAAAATGGTACCGGGATGATGCCTGCAGCTGCTGGCATCATCCCAGTATAACTACCTGATGTCCAGTGACGTTCCGGTATGTCGCTGATTGTGAAGTCGTTAATGCATTGGAAGAGAATGTCAGTTAAACTATCATCAATACATCAAGACTATTGTTCTACTTTTGACAAGATAATCAACATGCTGGAAGGTATTTTTAGTACATTATCATCACTACCCATGATCTGAAAAAGTTTCATACAGAGACCTAGGGCCAGATCCTCAAAAGGGATACGCAGGCGTATCTCCTGATATGCTGTCGTATCCCTGTTTCTATCTATGCGGCTGATTCATAGAATCAGTTACGCATTGATATTCCTAAGATCCGGCAGGTGTAATAGTTTTACACTGCCGGATCTTAGGATGCAGTACCGCGGCCGCCGCTGGGGGCATTTCTCGTCGAAATTCCGCGTTGGGTATGCAAATTAGCACTTACGGAGATCCACAAAGGTTTTTCCCTTCGTTATTTCTCTGTAAGTCTGAGTTTGCCATTGCAAAATTAGGGCTGCTTTTACAAAGTGTAAACTTAGTACACCATGTAAAAGTATACCCTTCTTTCCCGCGTCGCTGTCAAATTTTTAAAAAAAAAAAAAAAATTCCCGCCGCATCTCTTTTTTACCTGTCGCGATTCACAAAACTCGGCGCAACGTAACGCAAAGCGCGTCGGGAAAATAGCGTCGGGAGCATGCGCAGTACGTCCGGCGCGGGAGCGTGCCTAATTTAAATGGGATTTGTGGATCGGGCACTTAGGTAGAAATTTTGCGGCGGTGTAACTTAAATCGGAACATTTAAGTTAAGCCAGCTGGTTGTGGATCTGGCCCATAGAACCTATCCCCCAGTGTGCCAGTGTCATTAAAGATGAAATAAGGGGAAAATGGCAGAGGGTGGCTTTTGGATCTGGAGGCCTGACTGATTGATAAGTTTATACTAAGCCTGTGCAGTTGTTTCATCTGTAAAGTTCTGAGAGAGAAAGAGAGAAAAAAAAAGGAAAATCAATCCAGAAATCAATCTGGATATGCCACTTTTGCAGATCCAACAGTTGGCTGTACTTCTAAGGCCTCATAGAGACAGGGCGTTTGCTTTTCTCCTCTGAATGCCATAGCTACTGGCAGGAAAAAAAAGCCTATAAAGTAATTGAAGAAAAAGAAAATCTTAAAAAAAGCATAATTCCACACTTTGCACACGTGTTTAGGCATGTGAAACATTTGAGCGCTAATGGATTCCACTGGGCAGATTATTATTATATTCCTATTATATTATTAACCCTCAAATATGCCTAAACGCTTCTAGCATATACACTCGCTGACCACTTTATTAGGCACACCTGTTCAACTGCTTGGTAACACAAATTGTTAATTAGCCAATCACATTGCAGCAACTCAATGCATTTAGGCATCTGGATGTGGTGAAGATGACTTGCTGAAGTTCAAACCAAGCATCGGACTTTGATGCTCGGTAAGTTTGAACGTTGTATGGTAGTTGGTGCCAGACGGGCTGGTCTGAGTATTTCAAAAACTGCTGATCTACTCGGATTTTCACACACAACCATCTCTCGGGTTTACAGAGAATAGTTTAAGAAAGAAAAAATATCCAGTGAGCGGCAGTTGCGTGGAGGAAAATGCCTTGTTTATGTCAGAGGAGAATGGGCAGACTTTAAGGTTTAAGATGATAGAAAGGCAACAGTAACTCAACTACCTACTCGTGACATCCAAGGTATGCAGAATACTATCTCTGAACGCACAACACATCGAACTTTAACCACTTAAGGACCGGACCAATATGCTGCTACATGACCCAAGGGGTTTTTATAATTCGGCACTGCGTCGCTTTAACAGACAATTGCGCGGTCGTGCGACGTGGCTCCCAAACAAAATTGGCGTCCTTTTTTTCCCACAAATAGAGCTTTCTTTTGGTGGTATTTGATCACCTCTGCGGTTTTTATTTTTTGCGCTATAAACAAAAATAGAGCGACAATTTTGAAAAAAATGCAATATTTTTTGCTATAATAAATATCCCCCAAAAACATATATAAAAATATATTTTTTTCTCAGTTTAGGCCGAGACGTATTCTTCTACCTATTTTTGGTAAAAAAAATCGCAATAAGCGTTTATCGATTGGTTTGCGCAAAATTTATAGCGTTTACAAAATAGGGGATAGTTTTATTGCATTTTTATTAATTTTTTTTTTTTCTACTATTGGCGGCGATCAGCGTTTTTTTTCGTGACTGCGACATTATGGCGGACACTTCGGACAATTTTGACACATTTTTGGGACCATTGTCATTTTCACAGCAAAAAATGCATTTAAATTGCATTGTTTATTGTGAAAATGACAGTTGCAGTTTGGGAGTTAACCACAGGGGGCGCTGTAGGAGTTAGGGTTCACCTAGTGTGTTTACAACTGTAGGGGGGTGTGGCTGTAGGACTGACGTCATCGATCGAGTCTCCCTATAAAAGGGATGACTCGATCGATGCAGCCGCCATAGTGAAGCACGGGGAAGCCGTGTTTACATACGGCTCTCCCCGTTCTTCAGCTCCGGGGAGCGATCGCGACGGCGCGGCTATAAACTAATAGCCGCGCCGTCGTCCCGGATCGCTCCCCGAGGGAATCCGATCGCCGCGTGTAGCGGGGGGGGTCCCGATCGGACCCCCGACCCACGTCTAGGCAGGGACATACAGGTACGCCAATGTGCCATTCTGCCGACGTATATCTACATGCGGCGGTCAGGAAGCGGTTAAAGCAGATGGCTACAGCAGCAGATCACCACATCGGATGCCACTCCTGTCAGAACAGGAAACTGAGGCTACAATTCGCACAGGCTCACCAAAATTGGACAATAGAAGATTGGAAAAACGTTGCCTGGTCTGAGTCTCATTTTCTGCTGCGACATTCAGATCGTAGGGTCAGAATTTTGCGTAAACATCATGGAAGCATGGATCCATCCTGCTGTGTCTCAACGGTTCAGGCTGGTGGTGGTATAATGGTGTGGGGGATATTTTCTTGCCACACTTTGGGCCCCTTAGTACCCATTGAGCATTGTTTAAACACCACGGCCTACCTGAGTATTGTTGCTGACCATGCCCATCCCTTTAGGACTACAGTGTACCCATCTTCTGATGGCTCCTTCCAGCAGGATAATGCACCATGTCACAAAGATCCGATCATCTCACCACTGGACAATGAGGTCACTGTAATCCAATGGCCTCCACAGTCATCAGATCTCAATCCAGTAGAGCACCATTGGTTTGTGGTGGAGCGGGAAATTTGCTTAATGGATGTTCAGCTGACAAATCTGCAAAAACTGCGTGATGTTATCAAGTCAATATGGACCAATTCCTCTGAGGAATGTTTCCAACACTTTGTTGAATCTATGCCACAAAGAATTAAAGCAGTTCTGAAGGCAAAAGAGGGTCCAACCCAGTTCTAGCAAGGTGTACCTAATAAAGTGTACGTAAATGTAGATCCACTGTGTTGCGCTAATCAATAAGTATATCAATAAATTCCAATAGTTACCAAATATACGAAAATGTCCCAAAACCAATTAATATGATTACTATAAAAAGTCCACAATATGAGTGAGTAATTAAGAATCTTTCACAGAAAAATCTTGAAATGTGCCATGATAGACCAGGAACCTCCACCAGGTGGACAGAAATGCAGGCATATCAAACATATCTGACGCCCTAATATTGGATAAATCATAAAAAGCATGTATCATGAAGATCCACACAGACCATGTCTCCCCAGCTCCTCCTAAGGCCGCGTACACATGATCAGTCCATCCGACGAGAACGGTCCGTCGGACCGTTCTCACCGGTTAACCGATGAAGCTGACTGATGGTCTGATGTGCCTACACACCATCAGTTAAAAAAACAATCGAGTCCAACGCGGTGACGTAAAACACAACGACGTGCAGAGAAAAATGAAGTTCAATGCTTTCAAGCATGCATCAACTTGATTCTGAGCATGCGTGGGTTTTGAACCGATGCTTTTGCGTACTAAACATCGGTTTTGACCCTACCGGTTAGGCATCCATCGGTTCAATTTTAAAGAAAGTTCTCTTTTTTTGGACCGAAGGACAACTGACCGATGGGGCCCACACACGGTCGGTTTGGACCGATGAAACTGAACTTCAGTCCGTTTTCATCGGTTTTGTCCGATCGTGTGTAGAGGGCCTTAGAGTCTCCAGGTAACCATGTTACTTATATATTTCCACCTCCAGCCTTCAGCCATGAATGCTAAACATCAACAGGGTAACTGTGCTTTAAAAGTCCACTCCGTCCGGCATACCAACAAACCTACAGGTCACTTCCGGTTGAGCAATATAAGCATGTAGCTCCGCCCTATGCGTTTCATCATACATAACTTCATCTGGTGTATTTAGGCATTTTGGTGCATTTATGCACAGCTTCCCCTTTCTTCACTGTGGCGCCGTCATTGATCGTGTGTTCCCTTTTATAGGGAAACACAATCAATGACGTCACACCTACAGCCACACCCCCCTACAGTTAGAAACACAAATGAGGTCACACTTAACCCCTTCAGCGCCCCCTTGTGGTTAACTCCCAAACTGCAATTGTAATTTTCACAGTAAACAATGCATTTTTAATACATTTTTTGCTGTGAAAATGACAATGGTCCCAAAAATGTGTCAAAATTGTTCGAAGTGTCCGCCATAATGTGGCAGTCACGAAAAAAATCGCTGATTGCTGCCATTAGTAGTAAAAAAAAAAAAAAATGAATAAAAATGCAATAAAACGATCCTCTATTTTGTAAACGCTATAAATTTTGCGCAAACCAATCGATAAACACTTATTGCGATTTTTTTTTTTACCAAAAATAGGTCGAAGAATACGTATCGGTCTAAACTGAGGAAAACATTTTTTTTTTATATATTTTTGGGGGATATTTATTATAGCAAAAAGTAAAAAATATAGATTTTTTTTCAAAATTGTCGCTCTATTTTTGTTTGTAGCGCAAAAAAAAAAAAAAAACAGAGGTGATCAAATGCCACCAAAAGAAAGCTCTATTTGTGGGAAAAAAAGAACGCCAACTTTGTTTGGGAGCCACGTCGCATGACCGCGCAATTGTCAGTTAAAGCGATGCAGTGCCGAATCGCAAAAACTGGCCAGGTCCTTTTAGCTGCCTAAAGGTCCGGGTCTTAAGTGGTTAATAAAAATATATATAAAAGAAAATTTAAGTAACTTTACGATTTTGTGTTGGGCCGTATTCATAGCCGTCTTGGACCACAGGTTAGACACCCCTGCAATAGACCATATACCACCAGAACAATTTTAGGTAATGTGTACTGAGTTGGTGAATTTTATTTCATTCTGTCTGCTAAGATAATCTTTGAAGAGAGAGGGGCCATCTTGGGAACCTCCTATCAATCAACTAGTCTATTTGTTGGCTGGGTCAAATAGGACCAACAGGTCATTAAGGACAAAAGCAATATAAAAGGAGAAGATTTTTTAATCCCCTTCTTCTCATCTATTCTGCTTCCTTGCATTGTGTATTATAATACGGTTGTAAAAAAAAAAAGGACAATTTAAATTTTCTCTTCACGCAATAAAAATCATTGAATTTTAATGTGTTAAATAATCTGAATTGTAAAAGAATATCACATTTAAAATTAGAATTATACATAAACATGGGTTTTTTATTTTGCCATCTGTTTTTTATCCAACCACCTGAGGGCGCAGACCATATGTTGATAAACTTTCACTTACCAAAGGTCTAGCAAACCTTCTGCATAATATTTAATACAAGTCTATTCTTTTTAAATTAATTGCTCTGATGATCTTGTTCTACAAGGAACTACATCCTGAGGAACTGCCTCTTGTACATTTCCCATGGTGAATAAATTAGTATTCTAAACTCAAGAATTAGTATTCTAAACCAAGGAATCGAAATTCAAAATTATGGAAATTGAGGTCACTCTGAGGAGAAGTGTTACACCAATTATTTCCGCAACCATCACGTAAAATCCTTGAGTTCTCATCTAGCTTCCTTATGTGATATCTGACGAGCTGCTCTTATCTAAGATGTTTGTGTGAAACTGGATTGCACCTTGATAACCTACAAATCTACCCTATTCAGGGGGACCAGAAGCTGTACAGAGAAATTAAAACCGGGTCCAGGTATGTCCTTTCATAGCTAGCCCAGTGGGTGCAGGACTAAGCTTATTCTCAACCTTGACAACAACCAAATAAAAAACGAGAGAAGATTGCACAATGTGTCCACTAAAAAAAACTATTTCCTTAATTTCAAACTACCATAGGGAGCAGCAAGCATGCAGCTGGCTACCATGTGTATACGAGTTTGCATACCCATCAGAATTAGTGGAGTGCTTTGAGAGGGGTTCCCAAAAATGGGGCTACCCCTCTTAAAGCTAGAGAAATGGGCTCTTCCACATCCAATGGCGGCCCGGAGGGGATGTTGGCAATGTAATCTCACTCTAAGACTTTATGGGAAAAAGACCTCTCCCAATCCTTCCACATTCTACAATGGCACAACGCCACCGACAATGTATTTAAACATTCTACATGTACTACACACTGGGAATCGCAACTAAAACGTGTCCACCGCTGGTACTATACACCAACACGCCTATCCAAGTTCTCCCCTTTCTACTTACCACTTTGTTGGAGACAATATGGAGAACCAGGATCCCTGTTGCACACATGGTGGTAGTGTCCTAAACTATTTCCATTCTGGATCAAAATATTTAATTTCATCTCTTCAATAACTGGTTTTAAACTGGATCCAGACCCTGCATCAGCACTCCTCCTCCTAAAATATAAACACTGGCCCAAAAGGCCATACACTGCATGATTGCAGCCAGGAGATCCATCACATCTAAATGGAAGCAAGCAGAACCTCCAGATCTCTCCTTTTTCATGGACTACCTTAACACACAATCTCAATTTGGACCTATGTTCTCCATCAAGAATGACGAAGGCCAATCCTTCTGGTCCATTTGGTCACCTTGGCTGCAACATCCGTCCATCCTGAGTGAGTGAATTACTTATATAGCGCTACAAATGCAAACTAAATCGCCTCAAGGCGCTTGGTATCCATTTTCCGTCAGTTTAACCCTCAAAATAGATGGGTCTTTAGTTTTTTTCTGAAGGCCAGGTGATCAATTTCCATTCCAATATTCGTTGGTAAAGCGTTCCATAGTCGAGGTCCTTGAACTGAAAAACGACGTTCTCCTTTGGTCTTGTATCGGGCTTTGGGAATTTGTAATAATTTTTGGTTAGTTGATCTAAGAACTCGATTTGGGTTTTGTTGTTTTATTTTCTCACTTAAATATAAGGGCGCACTTCCTTGTACACATTTGTGCATTAGGCATAAGGCCTTGAAAGCGACATAGTCCTTTATGGGCAGCCAATGGAGGGATCTCAGGGATGGGTTGATTGGTTCCCAGGGTTTTTTCCCTGTTTCCAGTCAAGCTGCCATGTTTTGGATGATTTGGAGCCGGGCGAGCTGGTACTTTGGGAGTCCGAGGTAAAGGACATTTGCATAATCTAATCTGGAGTTAATGATTGACACTACCGCTGTGTCTTCTTTAGGGATGAGGGGAACCACTCTTCGTAGGAGCCGTAGAAGATGGTGCGATCCGCTAATTACTGAGCCTATTTGTGCATCCATTGTCATGTCCGAGTCAATGTCAATGTCAATTGTCATGTCAATCCTGCACAGCAAATTCATAATGATGGCACAATAACACCCTTTTTTCCACTGGGAATCCATCCTTTATTCTCCCCAAGCCTATCCTTTATGATCTCCCCTCTCTTTAAAAAACACGACTGGGTTTTTCTCCCTGGAGTTGTCAGAACCAGATACCGCATTTATGTAGCAGTTCTCTTTCTTACCTGCTACACCTGTTCATCCTTTAAGAACTTGATATACTGAACTACATCCTAAAGAATATTTGGATCATTATCACTGGTTTCTTTTTCTTTTGTTTGTTCAAAAAATAATTTTTTTAATTCCACATGTCCAAGATTGGACACCGACTGGAATATTATTATTTGAAATCTATGTTCATTACTTATTCGTAGCAAAATGTAATAAATTGTAATAATAACGCTTGTATTTGAAACTTGAAATTTAATAAAAAAATGGGAGCCTATGTGACACCATAGGGGGCAAGTAAATGGTTGTGGTTTTAGGAGTTCTTTGATGTCCTGAAGTGGTCTTAAACACAACAGTCCATATTTGGGCTTAGTTCAAATATGTGCAAGTACATTGCCCATGTTTGCACTAATTCCAAAGATGGATATTGACGTCACTAGGAACTTTGGCGAGACACTCCCCTAAAGATTTATGCAGCATTTATAACTGTAGCCGCAGACTGGTTGAGGAATTGCTAGAATTCCTAAAGGGCAGGTACAGAGGTACATTGTATGGTGATAATTATGAACACATGACCAGCTTACCTATTGTCAGGGCCTAGATCCAAACCTGCAAAGTCCTCTGTGTCTGGCAATATCTCTTCTTGTTGAACCACCTGGGATGCTGGACAGCTCCTTAGACATTTCCTTGAATGATCATGCCTTGATCTTTGTTTCTGTTGAACATTTAACCCTCCTGTCCTCTACATGAACTTCCTATTTTAGCCAGGGATAGATTTCCTGTTTGCCAGATTATTGTGCTCTCTCTAGCCAATATCTCACTTGTGTCTCTCTTGCTGCCATACGTATCTCCTCTACCACTTGTGACTGTCCTTTGGCTTTTTACTCAACTATTCTACTACCCTTTGCAGCTATACGATTTCTCCTTTCCAAGAGATTTGGGAGAGTCTGTAGGAATTTGTGCCCCTTAAGCCAAAAGAGTGTCTAGGTACTGATGCTAGATGAGAAGACCTGGCTTGCCATGAATCATTCAAATTCATACCAAATGTCTTCAACAGGCCCAAGACCAGGGCTCTGTGCAGACCATAAATATTTCTTCACACCAAACTGATCAAATGATGTCTTCATGGATCTGCTAGCATGGGCCAAGTCCTGTTATAAAAAAAAGAAGGGGGGACTTAAGCTGTATTTGTATTGTATGCTGGGACATTAACAGTAGCTTCCTCTAGAACATCCAAACTCAATAATTTTGAGTAGTGTTCACATACATTTGGCCATATAAAAAAAAACAGTTTTTCTAACCGCCATACTCCATTTTTGCTATGCTGCAATCAGCCATTAAGAAAGAAACTCTTCAGACTACTCCTCATTTTAACAATAAGCCATGAACATCTCTCTAACAACCATTGTCTGACATATTTTTTCATGAGCACAATTTTTTTTCACCTTGCAGCTAATTTTTGTCCTTCTCCAGGAAACGTCTAATCCTCCATGTTTGACAGTGTAATGATAATCTTTGTAAATGGTATGACTGTGCCTTAACACTACTGCAGGCTGGTTTGAGACAAATAATTTAAATTGGCTTCATGCAAGCCAAGCATAACACAATTTGAAGGGGAAGGATATTTCAGGATAAAAATTTTTCTGATTTAATAGAAGCTTATACATATACTAATAAGCCGGTGACCACATCGTGCTACCATTGTATCCATAATGTAGGCTATTAGAAGTGACAGTCGACTGACAGTTCAAACACAATTGCAGATGAGAATGCCCTTCCATTTCCTAAATGCTTTTGGAAGTCTGTTATTAAGCAGCCAAGGATAAAAGTTGAAATTGCATTCCCTTGACGTGTATATGGGGGTTTGTTTTAATGTCAGGCTTTATAGAGCAGACTTTTTCACACAAAATGTGACCAGTTTGTACAACTACCAACCACTTACCGCCATGATTTTTGTTGCAACTTGACCTTGTTAAAGACTATGGGGCAGATTCACGTACATCGGCGCATTGTTGCGGCCGGCGTAGCGTATCTCTGATACACTACGCCGCCGTAACTTACAGCGTAATTTCCTTATCCTCAAAGAATTTGCGCCATAAGTCACGGCGGCGTAGTGAATGTTTGGCGGCGTAAGGGCGCGCAATTCAAATCAATGTGATGGGGGCGTGTGTTTAATGTAAATACATCGTGACCCGACGTAAATGGCGGTTTTTTTTAGCGGCGCATGCGCCGTCTGTGGGGGTATCCCAGTGCGCATGCTCGAAATTAACCCGAACAAGCCAATGCTTACGACGGTGACGTCAATCTACGCAAATCCCTATTCGCGAACGACTTACGCAAACGACGTCAAAAATTCAAAATTCTACGTGGGAACGACGCCCATACTTAACATTGAGTACGCCTCTGATAGCAGGGGTAACTATACGCCGGAAAAAGCCGAACGCAAACGACGTAAAAAAAAGCCCCGGCCGGACATACGTTCGTGGATCGCCGTATCTAGCTAATTTGCATACTCGACGCGGAATTAGACGGAAACGCCACCTAGCGGCCGGCGGAAAAATGCACCTACGATCCATGTAAATTCTGGTGCCTGTGCAGTTCTTTACAAATGTCACACACATCAGCCCTCACCTTGTGACTTGCTACACAGTTACCATATTACTAGAGGAGAGGAGACTGGGAAAATGCTTTCTCCTGCCATATCAGGCTAGTGGCGTTATCTCAGTTTAGACAAAATTACAAACAGGAGCCCAAGCACTGCTGCTTTTTAAGCAACACTTTTTTTTAAAAGTTATGCTGTTGCTGTATGTATCGAAATGCCTGAATTTTATTTGCACAAACTTGTAAAGATATTTAAAAAATCCACTTTAAATAGAAACTATGGTGTACTTTCAGTAAGTACCTATTTTGAGTTATTATTGTAACATTAACCTGAAAGAATGATGACACCATTATCATATCTTTTACCCACCTGCTGCTCAGTGTTTTGATTATTGCATTTCATATTAAGGTTATTTAAAGCAAATCATGCAATAAACCTGCACAATTCACACTGAGCATAAGATTGAAATAGAGGAAGAGGTTACCTTCCGGATGTCAAAGCAGTCAACAAATTAAGAGATGTAGGCATCTGGAGCTACAGTATATACAAATCTCTACTTTTTTTTTATATATCCAACAAAATTGTATTAAGTTTGCAGAAGTAAATTTCAGACTTATTCCCAATTGCAGTATGGGTTAAAAGGCATTACATACATATTCTTCAATGCATTATGGGATTAGGTACAAACATCAACGGAACCACATCAGTATCTTCACATTATCCCCTTTATTATTTCACATATCCCAGATCTCACCCGACATTTATTCCCAATAGTCTGCCACTAGGTCCACTGGGGCCAATCCTGGCACATCCAACCACATTGCCCATAATTTCTCAAACTTGTGTGCACTACCCCTATGCTGGTACACCAATTTTTTCATTCTCAATACGACACCAATACTGTCAATCCACTCCTTTATGGTCGGGGGAGCCTCAGACTTCCAACATAACATAATTCATTTCCTTGCCTGAAATAGAACTCTATAGCCTCTCTGCAGTGTTCTTCCCACTCGTATTCCTCCAGAACACCCAGGAGGCAAGCTCTCGGGTCCTGTGGAAGAGATACTTTAAATATCGAGTTGACTGTAGTCACCACTCCTGCCCAATATGTCTGAAGTTTGGGACACCGCCACAGCATATAGATAGGGATGAGCTTCGAGTGCGAGTCAAACTCATGTTCGATTTGAACAATTTGGGGTGTTCGCGGCAAGTTTGTGTGAACTTTTGAACCCTGTCTATGGGACTCGAACGTTTGTAATCTAAAGTGCTAATTTTAAAGGCTTATATGCAAGTTATTGTCATAAAAAGTGTTTGGGGATCTGGGTCCTGCCCCAGGGGACATGTATCAATGCAAAAAAAGTTTTAAAAACTGCAGTTTTTTCGCGAGCAGTGATTTTAATAATGCTTAAAGTGAAACAATAAAAGTGAAATATTCCTTTGAATTTCGTACCGGGGGGGGGTGTATAGCAAGCCTGTAAAGTAGCGCTTGTTTCCCGTGCTTAGAACTGTCCCTGCAGAAAGTGTCATTTCTGAAGGAAAGGAGGTCATTAAAATCACTCGCGGCTATAATGAATTGTCGGCTCCCGGCAATACAGAGAAAAGTCATTCATAAAAAAAAAATGCGTGGGGGTCCCCCCAAATTCAATTTCCAGGCCCTTCAGGTCTGGTATGGATATTAAGGGGAACCCCGAGTCAAATGAAAATGACGTGGGGTTCCCCCAAAATATCCATTCCAGACCCTTCAGGCCTGGTATGGATTTTAAAGGGAACTCCACCCCAAATTAAAAAAAAAATGGCGTGGAGTTCCCCCCAAAAATCCACACCAGACCCTTTATCCATGCACGCAACCTGGCAGGCCGCAGGAAAAAATGGGGGGGACGAAAGAGCGCCCCCCCTCCTGAACCGTACCAGGCCACATGCCCTCAACATTGGGAGGATGCTTTGGGGGTCTGTGACTCCTCAAAGCACCATGTCCCCATGTTGATGGGGACAAGGGCATCATCCCCACAACCCTTGCCCGGTGGTTGTGGGGGCCTGCAGGTGGGGGGCTTATCGGAATCTGGAAGACCCCTTTAACAAAGGGGACCCCCAGATCCCAGCCCCCCATGTGAATTGGTAATGGGGTACATTGTACCTCTACAATTTCACAAAGAAGGTGTAACAATTGTAAAAAAAAACACAGACACCGTTGGGAAAGTCCTTTATTAAAAAAAAAAAAATTCCAGCAGTGGTAATCCACTCTCGGTCTCCGCTAGCATCAGAGGGGAACGGGGTCACGTGATGCGTGCGCTGGATGGACATCTCATCGCTGGATCCTGGACCTGAATGAGGAGATCACCCATCGGAGGATACCAACAGCGTTGGAGCGGAGACCGAGAGTGGATTACCACCTCTGGAATCTTTATTTTTTATTTTTAATAAAGGACTTTCCCAACGGTGTCTGTTTTTTTTTTTTACAATTGTTACACTTTCTTTGCTAAATGGTAGAGGTACAATATACCCCATTACCAATTCACATAGGGGGGCGGGATCTGGGGGTCCCCTTTGTTAAAGGGGTCTTCCAGATTCTGATAAGCCCCCCGCCCGCAGACCCCCACAGCCACCAGGCAAGGGTTGTGGGGATGAGGCCCTTGTCCCCATCAATGGGGACATGGTGCTTTGAGGGGGCCACAGACCCCCAAAGCATCCTCCCAATGTTAAGGACATGTGGCCTGGTACGGTTCAGGAGGGGGGTGATCTCTCATCCCCCCTCTTTTCCTGCGGCCTGCCAGGTTGCGTGCTCGGATAAAGGGTCTGGTGTGGATTTTTGCCATTTTTTGCCATTCTTTTTTTAAATTTGGGGTGGAGTTTCCCTTAAAATCCATACCAGACCTGAAGGGTCTGGAATTGATATTTGGGGGGAACCCCACATATTTCTTTTTGACGCGGGGTTCTCCTTAATATCCATAGCAGACCTGAAGGGCCTGTTAATTGAATTTGGGGGACCCCCACACATTTTTTTTTTATGAATGGCTTTTCTCTGTTTTGCTGGGAGCCGACAATTCATTATAGCCACGAGTGATTTTTAATGACTTTTTTCCTTCAGAAATTAAATGTTGTGCAGGGACAGTTCTAAGCACAGGAAACAAGCGCTACTTTACAGGCATTCTATAAACCCCCCCTAGGTACGAAATTTAAAGGAATATTTCAATTTTATTGTTTCACTTTTAGCATTATTAAAATCAATGCTCCCGAAAAAACTGCAGTTTTTAAAACTTTTTTTGCATTGATACATGTCCCCTGGGGCAGGACCTGGGTCCCCATACACTTTTTAAGACAATAACTTGCATATTAGCTTTTAAAATTAGCACTTTGGATTTCAAACGTTCGAGTTCCATAGACTTTAACGGGGTTCTAAAGTTCACACAAACTTTTGTTCTGTTCGCATGTTCTGGTGCGAACCGAATGGGGGGGGGGTGTTCAGCTCATCCCTACATATGTATAAGATCCCCATGGTCTCTTTTACATCTTGTGCATGTGGAGTTGAGCTGTAGAATCATCAAATGAAGCCTATGGGGGGTATAGTAAGTTTGTAGCAGGATATATGGCTGGGTAAGCCTTGGGATACATTCAGTAAGCACTTGCCCGCCGCCTGAAAAACCTCTTCCCATTGTTCCCCGTCTAACTGTCCAACGTCCGCCTCCCACTTCTCCCTTAACTTCAGAGGATTCTGCCTCATCACGGACTGTAACAGGATAGCGTAACTTTGGGAGATAAAGCCTTTAGACGAAGCAGCATCCCCCAAAAGGCTAAACACAGGGGTCAGGGACAGATGCCACTCCAAAGAACGGCTCTGTGCTGCCTCCGCATGGCTAAGTTGTAAGTAATAGAAGTGCATCGATGATGGAAGACCATAGGCTTCCCTCAGATCAGCGAAGGAGCGCAACACCCCAATGCGGAATATGTGCTTGAGATGTGTAACCCCATACGTCTTCCATCTAGCTCCGGACTGCAGCTTGGCCAGTTCAGTGTACGTATCGTTCTGCCATATGGGACTGTACGCTGTATAGCCATCCGCATTCTGGATATATTTGGATTTGTTCCATACCTTCTGGACTAAACTAAAGGTTGGGTACTTTTAATAAGGTTTAGCAAAGTCCAGTACCTCCAGCACCATGGGAATCGGCCCCCTGCACACAGGATGGAGTAGTAGTTTCTGAGAAGAGCTTTGAAAACTAGCCACCATCTTCCCTGCTGCTGGAAACATGCCAATGAGATGCTGCAACTGAGCTGCTAGGTAGTTTTATTGGTTTTACAAAGGAGGTTATAAACAAGGAGGATACAAACAAGGAATGGTGCACGATACAATACAGAGATATCTCTGGTAAAGAACAAGTATGTATAACACAAATTATGCATATCAATAAAGCATTGGTTTCAAGTTGGCTATAACTGTTAGAACAGCGATAACTGGTGAGGAAGAGGAAGATTAGGGAGATGGTCCTGTAGCTAAAGAGCTTTTTGGCTGGTCTTTCTGTTGTGGCCAGAGGGACCATGTATGGTCGAATTGCCCTTGTGTGAGAGAGTTGATTGCCAGTAGGCGTTCATATGAATAATTTAATTGGTCGATGACCTCAGAAACATTTGCAGAGTCTTGTGTTTTTCATTTCCTGAGAATAATGCTGTGAGCTTCTAGTAAGATATGGGTTTTGACAGTGCGAAATTGATATGGGAATTTGTCTATTAAACGTTAAGCCGGGTGTGGAGTGGTGAATATACCAGTCAATGTGGACAGCAGCCGAAACACTTGTGGCCAATAACTAGTCAGGCTAGGGCATCCCCAGAGAATGTGTAATAGACTGCCAGTATGTCTGAAGTTTCTCCAGCACCCAGGTGACATAGAGGGAGAAAACTTGACTAGTGTGGAGGGGGTGTAATACCATCTGTTAGTGATTGTTAGCATCATCTCCCAATAGTTAATGCAGTGGGATGATTTGTATACCGTGGCTAACTGCCATTGTTCAGGGGAATAGGAAGTATTAAGATCGGATTCCCCATTTTTGCATGGTTGAGTCTTTTTGGAAGGAGGACTTAATTTGTAAGAGATTGTACAAGCGGGATATACCCTTTGTTACCGTTTTTTGTAAGAATTCCCAAGCTTTGGGATGGATGTGTAGTGTGGGAGTGGAGTGTTTAGTTTAGAAGTGTAGGATACGAGACAAAGAACGGCGCGCTCTAAAACTGTAGAAATAGCAGCATGATCTGACCAGGTAATGTCATGAATGTCAAATGAGATCTTTTGCAGTAGCCATTTATCCGTAATAAACATATCTATGTGTGAGTATGTATGATGTCTAGAAGAGAAGTAGGTATAGTCTCTTTCATTTGCATGCTGGCATGCTCCAGACATCATACAGGTCTTCTGAGTGGAGCAGTGATGGAGCGAGGGTGTGTGGTATCTCCTGTGGGGGCCGCCGGTAATGGCACATCTAACTGAATCAACGACACGATGTGCCATTGCTTCAGTGCGCATGTGCAGATGACTTCGGCACATGCAGACACAGGGGGATATCTCCTAAACCGCGTGTAGCTACAGGTAAGCCTTAATATAGGCTTACCTGTAGCATAAAGAGTGTTGTAAGGGTTTACAACCACTTTAAGGGCTAGAGGAACTGTGTTAGGAGTGATTGTTTTTATGGGGGGAGGGGGGATTTGTGCTGGGGGGATTTAAAGAGAGAGAGGATTTGAGCTGGGATGGGGATGGGGGATGGGGGATGGGGGGAAAGATTTGTGCTGGGAGGGGGATTTTCAGCAGGAGGCAGATTTGAGCAGGGAGGGGGGCAAAAAATTGTGCTTGGAGCTGGCATTTTATCAGGGGGCAGATTTGTCCTGGAAGGAGGGGGATTTTATGCTTGGGGGGGTGTTCGTAGTCTGGCATGTTCGCCCTGGGCCCTAGATGACCTTGTCCCGGTACCGCACGAATGTCATTAGACCTCTAAGGTATGCTGTATCTGCCACTAAGCCATCAGACAACTGCACCAGATTTTGCACACTCCAGTTGTAGCAAATCAACCCCAAGGAGTTATTACTGGGAAAAATTGAGGAAGGGGTATAATTAAATTTTCAGGACGATTGAAATGTGTCCTGAATGGTTCAGACTTGGGGCCGGATTCATAAAGAATTTACGTCGGCGTATCTATTGATACGCCGCGTAAATTCTAAGCTGCGCCGTCGTATCTTCTTTCTGTATTCAGAAAGCAAGATACGCCAAAATTTGGCTAAGATCCGACTGGCGTAAGTCTCTTACGCCGTTGTATCTTAGTTGCATATTTACGCTGGCCGCTAGGTGGCGCTTCCGTCGATTTACGCGAGGAATATGCAAATTAGGTAGATACGCCGATTCAGAAACGTACGTCCTCCAGGCGCATTTTTTTACGTCGTTTGCGTAAGGCTTTTTCTGGAGTAACGTTACCCCTCATAAAGCAGGGGTAAGTCATGTTAAGTATGGACGTCGGAAACGACCGAACAGCGTCGTATTTTACGTCGTTTACGTAAGTCGTTCGCGAATAGGGCTGTATGTAAGTTATGTTCACGTTGAAAGCATTGACAGTTTGCGGCGTAATTTGGAGCATGCGCACTTGGAAACGTTCACGGACGGCGCATGCGCCGTTCGTAAAAAACGTCAAATACGTGGGTCACAATTAATTTACATAAAACACGCCCACATCATCCACATTTGAGTTAGGTGGGCTTACGCCAGACAACATATGCTACACCGCCATAACTTAGGGCGCAAGTTCTTTATGAATACGGAACTTGCGCCCTAAGTTACGGCAGCGTAACGTATCTGAGATACGTTACACCCGCACAAAGTTACGGCGGGCTATCTGAATCTAGCCCTAGGTCTTTAAAATGTGCTTTCCTTGATTACTTTTCTCTCCTGCTATTAGTGTTAACTCTCTTCATCAACATTATTCACTTCAATTTGCATTACTGGTTTCAATTACTGTGTGTAAACATTCGCATTAATCACTCCAATTTTACATCTTTCACTTCATAGGAAGATCACGCTGTGCTCATATTCTGAAAGAGAAATTGTAGGAGCAGCAAAAGGTAAACTCAGAGTGTCAGATGAAAAAACATTTTTCACGCAGTTGCTTTTGTTTTGCCACTTAGATAATTAACTTGGAAGTCATAAAAACATTATCTAGATGTGCCACAATAAGTGATTAATATGGTCTGCATTTCTAGTGTGTTATTATCTGCAGGCAACTGAGCTAGAACAACAAGAAAGCGATAGATAGATAGACAGACAGACAGACAGACAGACAGACAGACAGACAGACAGACAGACAGACAGACACTCCCCATGCTGCTTTACTACAGAGAAAGGTACTGGGAAATTTCTGTATTCTGTCCCTTTTCCTGTTTCAAAAGTGAGACATCAGAGGTCTGTTTAGACCCCTGATATTTCACCAAAGCCCCCCAGTGGGGCTCATAAAAAAATTGTAAAAAAAAATAATAACAATAATAAATGATTGCAAAAAAATATTGTAAAAAAAAAAGTTATAATAAAAAAATAATACAAGTAAACTACTGACACCAACCTCTGCCATACTGCTCTACTGCTATATATATATATATATATATATATATATATATATATATATATATATATATATATATATATATATATATATATATATATATACCGTATTTATTGGGGTATAGCGCGCTCCTGCGTATATCGCGCACCCCTAAATTTGCCCAGAAATTCCTGTGAAAAAAAGATTTTTGTACTTACAGTTTGGTGTCTTGTACGGCATCCATCGGCGGCCTCGTCGGGTCCGGCGTCCATCTGCGGCTTCGGGTGTCCTCTTCGTCGGGTCCGGCGTCCTTCCTGCTCGTTTCCCGCGCCGAGTTTGAATACTGTGCCGGCATATACCGAGCGCAGTCCACTCGCATATAGTCGGCAATGCACGGCTACTCTCGCGCTGACGTCCTGGACGTACAGGACGTGAACGCGAGTGTAGCCGAGACTGCCCGACTATACACGAGTGTACTGCGCTCGGTATATGCCGGCGCAGTATTCAAACTCGGCGCGGGAAAGCGGGTATCGGCGTATATCGCGCACCCACGATTTTGCCCTGATTTTCAGGGCAAAATTGTGCGCGGTATACGCCAATAAATACGGTATATATATATACACATACAATGCATTAGGCTGCGCACACCTATGAGATAGATAGATAGATAGATAGATAGATAGATAGATCATATGGATGTATTAATAGATATATTAGTTGTAAATGTTATTTCTTTTTACCCTTACGGAACCCCTAAAACCCATCCATGGACCCCCGTTTAGGAAAACCCTAGTTCATTGAGAACTACAAGCCGGTAGCCGTAAAGGATGTTGGTACTTGTAGTTTTGCCATTTGCAGGACACTTTAAACGAATGATGCAGAGCCTCACACAGCTGTGTTTTTTTAAATTGTGACAGCAAGCTGGAGGAGAAGATCCCCAGCTCACTGTCCCAATCGGCCGGGGGGAGGGGGCTGGTGCATTTGTACCATGTTACATCTCACTCCATGAGTATGGGTGCACCGTAACATTTTACAAAAAATAAAACTTTTCCTTTTAACTGCTTCAGCTCCGGAAGAATTTACTCCCTTCCCGACCAGAGCACTTTTTGCGAATCGCACTGCGCCGTTATAAATGACAATTGCGCGGTCGTGCGACGTGGCTCCCAAACAAAATTGACGTCCTTTTTTTCCCACAAATAAAGAAAACTAGCATTGGGACTTTAAATGAGGCATATGAAAAACGTACGCCTACATCCCTGTTGGATACAAAAAAGAGGGGAGATTTGGGGACTTTAAATGAGATGCGTTTTTAAGCAAACAGTAAGTATAAATAAAGTTGTAAACGTTTTGGATCAGGCTCACACTTATCACCCAAATAGCAAGCCAAATTCAACTGTCTAACTGTGTATGTTAACCACTTACCCCCCGGACCATATTGCTGCCCAAAGACCAGAGTACTTTTTGCGATTCGGGACTGCGTCGCTTTAACAGACAATTGCGCGGTCGTGCGACGTGGCTCCCAAACAAAATTGGCGTCCTTTTTTTCCCACAAATAGAGCTTTCTTTTGGTGGTATTTGATCACCTCTGCGTTTTTTTTTTTTTGCGCTATAAACAAAAATAGAACGACAATTTTGAAAAAAATGAATATTTTTTACTTTTTGCTGTAATAAATATCCCCCAAAAATATATAAAAAAACATTTTTTTTCCTCAGTTTAGGCCGATACGTATTCTTCTACATATTTTTCGTAAAAAAAATCGCAATAAGCGTTTATTGATTGGTTTGCGCAAAAGTTATAGCGTTTACAAAATAGGGGGTATTTTTATGGCATTTTTATTAATATTTTTTTTACTAGTAATGGCGGCGATCAGCGATTTTTTTTTCGGTATTGCGACATTATGGCGGACACTTCGGACATTTTTGACACATTTTTGGGACCATTGGCATTTTTATAGCGATCAGTGCTATAAAAATGCATTAGATTACTATAAAAATGCCACTGGCAGTGAAGGGGTTAACACTAGGGGGCGGGGAAGGGGTTAAGTATGCCTGGGTGTGTTCTTACTGTGGGGGGGGGGGGTGGCCTCACTTGGGGAAACACTGATTTTCTGTTCATACATTGTATGAACAGAAAATCAGCATTTCCCCTGCTGACAGGAACGAGAGCTGTGTGTTTACACACACAGCTCCCGTTCCCCGCTCTGTACCGAGCGATCGCGTGTGCCCGGCGGCGATCGCGCCCGCCGGGCACACGCACGGGAGTCCGGCGGCGCGCGTGCGCCCCTAGTGGCGGCTAAAGGGTAGGACGTCCATTTACGTGGTCTCGCCTAGGAGAGCCACCTTGTGGACGTAAAATGACGGTGCGGCGACGGCAAGTAGTTAAAAGCAGAGGATTGGTTGCACGCATTTGCAAGTACATGATTAAGCTGCAGAGCCATCGACAAGGCTCTCTGCGTTCTGCAGTCCTAACTAAACTTTTAAAGTCTCCTCAATAGAGGCATATAAATACTGGTGGGTAGATAGAGGACAGGTGACTAGGGGTGTGTCCCCGCCTCCACCTTTTCCCCACAAATAGAGCTTCCTTTTGGTGGTATTTGATCACCTCTGCGGTTTTTATTTTTTGCGCGATAATCAAAGAAAGAGCAACAATTTTGAAAAAAAAATAACAATATTTTTTTGCTATAATAAATATCCCCCAAAAATATATAAAAAAAGTTACAGGCCTGGATTCACAAAGCACTTACGCCGAGGTATCTCGAGATACGCCGCGTAAGTGTAAATATGTGCCGTCGTATCTGTGCGCCGTGCCCACAAACTGAGATACGCCTAAAAATAGGCTTCATCCGACCGACGTTACTTGCCTACGCCGGCGTATCGTAGGCGCTTATTTACGCTGGGCGCATTTGCCGCTCCCATGGATTTTCTATGCAAATGAGGGAGATACGCCGATTCACAAACGTACTTGCGCCCGGCCCATAATATACTCGGTTTGCGTAAGTCGTACGTCCGGCGTAAAGTTATTCCCCATATATGAGGTGCAACCCATACAAAGGTATGGACTAGGGAACACAAGCCGTCGTATTTTACGTTGGACGTGAATATGGCTGGGCGTAGGTTACGTTCACGCCGTAGGCAGTGATCTGTCGTATTTTAGGCATTCGTTCCGACGTGATTCTGAGCATGCGCACTGGGATGCGTCCACGGGACGACGCATGCGCCCTTCGTTATTTGTATCTATCTGGCGCTTGGCCCATCATTTGCATGGGGTCACGCCTCATTAGCATGGCTCACGCCCACTTCCACTTACGACGACTTACGTCTAAGAAACCCAGCGCAGATTTGGCAGCACTGGCTTTGTGAATCCAGTGCTTGTCTCTCTGCGCTGCGTCGGCGTAGCGTAAATAAAATACACTACGGCGGCATAAATATGCGACGATGTATGTGAATCCGGGCCATAGCATCTACAAAATAGGGGATGGCATTTTTATTATTATTTTTTTTTTTTACTAGTAATGGCGGCGATCAGCAATTTTCATTGTGACTGCGACATTATGGCGGACACATCGGACACTTTTGACGCCATTTTGGGACCATTGTCATTGATACAGCGATCAGTGCTATAAAAATGCACTAATTACTGTGTAAATTACATTGGCAGTGAAGGGGTTAACCAGTAGGGGGCACTGAAGGAGTTAAGTGTGTCCTAGGGAGTGCTTTTAACTGTAGGGTGGATAGGCTGTGTGTGACACGACACTGATCACCGCTCCCGATTACAGGGAGTGGTGATCGGTGTCCTGTCACTAGGAAGAATGGGAAAATGCTTGTTTACATCAGCATTTCCCAGTTCTTCCTCTCCATGAGACGATCGCTGCTATCCCCGCGGACTCGATGTCCGCGGGGATACCCGCGATCGTCTCACGGAGAGGAAGAACAGGGAAATGCTTGTGGTCGGACTCACGGAGCTTGCGGCACGCGCGCACCCCCAAAACGATGCCACTTTTTAAAGGTGACGTATATACACGTCGATGTCTATGTTTATATGCGTGACCTGGTCCCTAAGCGGTTAAAGATATTTCTTTGTATAACTGGCAAAACATCTTCAACATTACGGAACAAGTCTAGTCCAGGAGAACAGAAAAAAAAAAAGATTACCTTACCTGTTCTGCTCCTCTGTACAGCTAAAGTGATCCTCACAGCTTGTTCTTCCCCGCACCCCATTGATCTTGGATTTATCATCATGAAGACAAAAGTAGGGTTCATAGCCCTGCATTGAACATGATGGTGCTGAGGGACAAATCACCACTGGAGCGTGGGGGGGAGGGGGGGGAGGCCTCTGCCAACAGAGCAGAGGATCAGGTAAGTATAACTGGTGGCAAGGGAGGAGCAATACTAATAGTGGGTTGTGTGTGCTGCACTCCCCAAATAATAATATATTTAGAAAAGATACCCCAAAGGGCTTTGAATTGCAGCAAAAAAAATGTTGTATGGTATAAAAATATTTAATTGAAAAAGATTTGTCACAAGGAGAACATCTAATGGAATCAAAACATGAGCTCTGTGATATAGTTTAAAGCGGATGTGCCACGGGAAAAATATATTAAAAGCCAGCAGCTACAAATACTGCAGCTGCTGACTTTTAATATTAGGACACTTACCTGTCCTGGAGTCCAGCGCCGATCGCAGCAGATGACGAGCCGATCGCTCGTCACCCTGCTGCTCCCCCCTCCATCCTCGGTGAGGGAACCAGGAAGTGAAGCGCTCCGGCTTCACTGCCCGGTTCCCTACGGCGCATGCGCGAATCGCGCTGCGCCCGCCGATTGGCTCCCGCTGTGTGCTGGGAGCCGAGTGTTCCCAGCATACAACGGGGGACGGACGGGAAGGAAGGAAAAAACCCGTCCTTTGCCCGTATCGTAGGGCCGGAAGTGGGTGCAGATACCTGTCTGTAGACAGGTATCTGCACCCCCCTCCCCCCTGAAAGGTGTCAAATGTGACACCGGAGGGGGGGAGGGTTCCGATCAGCGGGACTCCACTTTAGAGTGGAGATCCGCTTTAAAAACATGTACATATTGATATAGCTGTATAAGTTAATATACAAAATAGCAGGATAGTCTTATTATCAAGTCATACCCCCCAACACGTTTCGACCTTAACAGTAGAGGTCTACATCTGGGGGAAGAAAAAAAGAGAAGATCTAGACCAGGGGTCCTCAAACTACGGCCCTCCAGTTGTTCAGGAACTACAATTCCTATCATGCCTAGTCATGTCAGTGAATGTCAGAGTCTTGCAATGCCTCATGGGGTGTGTAGTTCCGCAACAGCTGGAGGGCCGTAGTTTGAAGATCCCTGATCTAGACAGAAATACATTATATCAGGCATCACCAAATGGCGGACAGCGGTCCAGTTCCGCCCCAGTAGCCATACTACCTGGACTGCAGCCTCGCCATATAGTTGCCTGTGTGCCCTCTCCCCGCCGCCGGCTCGCCTGTCAGCCTGCTGATATGTGCACAACATGGCAGGCACGCTGCGTATGGGTCTGTCCCTTCGATAGAATCACTGCACTGCCCCTCCCCACACTGCCTGTCTTATTCCTAAAAATAGACAAGAGGAGAAACGCAGCTGCTCTGGACGAAAGGCGGGACTTTTTAAGTTAAAAAGTGGGTGATTGGTTGCTACACAGTGGGGCAATCCCAGCAATTAATCACTCACCTTTAACATGTAAAGTCCTGCCCATTGTCCAGGGCTGCCATGCTTTCCATCTTGTGTGAATAAGGTAGGGTTCTGAGGGAAGGGGGGAGTGCTGTGCTGTTATGAGGACAGGAGTCTACCATCGAGGGGGGGTTTGTGATGGGGGGAGCAGTATGTGATGGGGGGAGCAGTCTGTGATGGGGGTCAGTCTGTGATGGGGTCAGTCGGTGGTTGGGGGCCAGTATGTGGTGGGTCAGTCTGTGATTGGGGTCAGTCTGTGATTGGGGTCAGTCTGTGATTGGGGTCAGTCTGTGATTGGGGTCAGTCTGTGATGGGGGCGAGTCCGTGGTGGGTCAGTCTGTGATTGGGGCCAGTCTGTGATTGGGGCCAGTCTGTGATTGGGGCCAGTCTGTGATTGGGGCCAGTCTGTGATTGGGGCCAGTCTGTGATTGGGGCCAGTCTGTGATTGGGGCCGGTCTGTGATTGGGGCCGGTCTGTGATTGGGGCCGGTCTGTGATTGGGGCCGGTCTGTGATTGGGGCCGGTCTGTGATGGGGGTCGGTCTGTGGTGGGTCAGTCTGTGATTGGGGTCAGTCTGTGATGGGTCAGTCTGTGATTGGGAATAAATCTGTGATGAGGGGTCTGAAATGAGGGGCCTGTGATGTGCACAGGAGGCTGTGATGTGGAGGATGTCATCTGGAGTCATAGCACCAATATGATACTTGGACCCCCGCTAGAAGAACTTTTTTTCTGAGTGAGTGAGAAACTTGTATAGCGCAACACATGCAAACTGAATCGCCGCTGGGCACTTGGTATCCATTCCCTGGGCCCTCAGAAGAGATGGGTCTTGATCTTTCTCCTGAAGGCCAGGTGCTTTACCTCCAATCGGATGGTGGTTGGTAGAGCGTTCCATAGTTCCATAGACCGCAAATCTTCGTTCTCCTTTGGACTTGTATCTGGCTTTGGGTATCTGGAGTAGATTTTGGTTGGTGGATCACAGAATGCGATTGGTGTTGTGAGCTTTTAGTTTCTCCAATAGATATTGGGGGGCGTTTCCCAGAATACACTTATGCGTTAGACAGAGTGCTTTGAAAGTGATTCTGTCTTTTACGGGCAACCAATGAAGGGATCTCAACGAAGGTGAGATTGATTCCCAGGGTTTTTTCCCAGTCACAAGTCGAGCGGCCGTATTTTGAACGACTTGCAGGCGAGTGATTTGGTATTTTGGGAGTCCAAGATAAGTCTGGAGTTGATAATTGTTCCCACCACGACTGCTATGTCTTTTTTTGGGATAAATTCTGACCGGACCCCCTTGAATTTTAATTCACTACCCCCTGCATTATATCAATGAGATTGTTCAAGCAGCAGAGAACACACTCAGCAATAATACATGTACAGTCATTATAATGTTAACATTGGTGAGTATATTTACCATTAACGGCTGGAGGAAGGAGCCTCCATCTGCGTTGGAACTAAAAACTGACCGCGGAGTGGGGCATGTGGCTGGATGTACCGGGCTTGGCCCCCGGTGGACCTGGTCACGGGTAGACTGCTGGGCCTAAGTACTTGAACATGGTGTTTAGATCGTGACTGGGCCTCATCTGCGGGGCATGGGGGTCCTTTACAGTGGGAGGAGGAGGCTGGGCAGGGCCGGTATTGGCTAATAACATGTATGTGGTTGGTGCAGTGGTATGGTTTATTTTGCTTGAATTTGTACTGGATTGTTTTTTGTTTGTAGCCTCGATGTATGTTTGTTTTTACTTGTGCTTCAATAAACTTTTTTTCTGGATAAAAAAAAAAAACTGACCGCGGAGCCCATGACCATAACAGAAATCCCACGTGGAACGGGGGTTTGAAGGAAAGGACCAGGCTGTAAGCAGGTAGACGTCCTCCAGGCCTACGAGAGGTCGCACTCCTGACCCCACACAGAGCGAGAGAGGGGGGGAAGAGGGGCAGAAAGAGCAGGGGGAAGGGGTGGAACCCTGGAACACGAGGCCCAAAACAGGCACCCAACCCTAAGAAAATATCTAATAATGAAAAAATCGTAACCATAATAGTTTACACGCAACTACAAATATATATAAAAGGTATAACTGTTTCTCCTCTCCCCTAGACAAAGCAAGATATTAACCCTTGCAGTGGGGCTGTGCCCGGATAATTTCTTAGTTGCCCAGTGTTGGGGTTTAACATAAAAAAATATACAATCTGATACTATGTCCCCTTTAAGCGTAGAACCTGGCAGTAAACCGATAAGCCCAGAGTTTGATGGATACAGCTATAGCAACATCAGAAGCTTATACCCTGCAGCTTGGCTGGGATAATCAAACAGTTCTGTATCGTGTAATATCATTTTAAGTGTTTGATGAAATATACCCAGGCCAATCACAAATAACGCACCTTTTCTTTTTTTTTATGAAGCAAGGCAGCCAGAGAGTGTAATATCCACATGAGATATAACTGGCTTTCTTTAGTGAGTTGAACTGTACATTAACAGCGGAAAACTATTTTCTCTTTCCAGATAACCGCCAATGAAAGACATCATTTTTCCCCTCTACGGAACAATGGATTTCTCCAAACTCTCTCAAGTTCATTCCATTATGAATAAATACAATTTGACACATTAATACGATTTCGTCCCACAAAGGATACATGTATAATTGTTTTTCTTCCACTTGTTTTGCAATTTTTAAAAAAAAAATGTTTTCCGAGAGAATCCATAACTAAGAAAAATAATGAAAAAAAAAAAAAAAAGCAATAGTCATTTTCAAACAGAAATTATGTTGGTTTTGGGTCAGCTTCATTTGTTACTGATTTTTATTTATTATTTTACTATTCATAAAAAAATATATATTTGCATTACAAAAAAATAAAAAAATAATAAAGTGGGCCTTATCTCATATAGTGAAGATTTTCTAGAATATAGGGAACACACAGAAATATTAATTGTGAGTAAAAAGTATTCTGAGAGATTTGTGACTTGAATCTCCACTGGAAAATAGCAGTAATGCTGCGTACACACGACCGTTTTTAATGGTCTAGAACAGTGGTCTCCAAACTGCGGCCCGGGTGCCGGATGTGGCCCTTTTCTTGCCTTTATCCGGCCCTCGGAACATTATTCCTCCCACTGATACAAGACACTATTCTACCATCTGACACCAAAAATGGGGCACCAGTTCTCCCATTGACACCAATAATGGGGCAGTATTCCCTCCCCCATACGAAATGTGGCGATGTTTGCTTCCACTGATGCCAGGAAAATGTTCACTCCCGCTGGCCACAATCTGGCCCTCCTTAAGTCTGAAGGACAATAAACCGGCCCTTTGTTTAAAAAGTTTGGAGACCCCTGGTCTAGAAAAAAACAACGGGCCAAATTCAGAAAGAATTTACGTCCGCGTATCTATTGATACGCCGCGTAAATTCAAAGCTGCGCCGGCGTATCTTCTTTCTGTATTCAGAAAGCAAGATACGCCGAAATTAGGCTAAGATCTGACTGGCGTAAGTCTCTTACACCGTCGTATCTTAGTTGCATATTTACGCTGGCCACTAGGTGACGCTTCCATCGATTTACGTGAGGAATATGCTAATTAGGTAGATACGCCGATTCAGAAATGTTTATCCGCCCGGCGCATTTTTTTTACGTTGTTTACGTTAGGCTTTTTCTGGCGTAAAGTTACCCCTGCTATATGAGGCTTATCCTATGTTAAGTATGGACGTTGTTCCCGCGTCGAATTTTGAAAATGTTATGTCGTTTGCGAATAGGGCTGTACGTAAGTTACGTTCACGTCTAAAGCATCGACGATTTGCGGCGTAATTTCGAGCATGCGCACTGGGATTCTTTCATGACGTTCGTAAAAAACGTCAAATACGTGGGGTCACACTAAATTTAAGTAAAACACGCCCACATCGTCCAGATTTGAATTAGGCGGGCTTACGCCAGACCACATACGCTATGCCGCCGTAACTTAGGGCGCAAGTTATTTATGAATACGGAACTTGCGCCCTAAGTTATTGCGGCGTAACGTATCGGAGATACGTTACGCCCGCAGAAAATTACGCCGGGCTATCTGAATCTAGCCCAACTTTTTTTCCCACCCCGATTATTGTTAAGCCAGCCTTGCCTACACACGATCGTGAAAAAAAAAATGCTCTAGCAAAGCGTGGTGACGTACAACACGTACAATGGCACTATAAAGGGGAAGTACCATTCGGTTGGCGCCACCTTTGGGGCTGCTTTTGCTGATTTCGTGTTAGTAAAAGACAATTCGCGCTTTTCAGTCTGTTACAGCGTGATGAATGTGCTTACTCCATTACAAGCGCTAGTTTTACCAGAACAAGCGCTCCTGTCTCATAACTTGCTTCTGAGCATGCGCAGGTTTTTCACGTCGTTAAAGCCCACACACGACCATTTTTTACAACGTTAAAAACGACAACGTTAAAAACTACGCGAAAACTTAGAGCATGTTCTAAATTTTTAATGGCCATTTTTAAAGTTGTGAAAAATGCTCTGGAGCCCACACACAATCGTTTTTAATGTCATTTTTTACATCGCGAAAAACGGTTGTGTGCTTTAATCACCATAGATCGATTCATGCATTAATATATCTATGGTCGCTGCTGACAACCCCTATTCAGGTGTCCGGCACCTTTTCGAGCGCCGAGTGCCTGAATTACAGCAGGCGGGGGGTGTTTTTTGGAAGCACCTGATTCGAGCCATAGGTTCTAATAAGCTCCCAAAAATTTGAATAGCGGGCACAACACTGTGCGTTCGCTACTCAGCTGTGTGTTATCAAAGCGCAGGAATTTGCTTTGCTAACCGCCTCTCAGCAAATCAGGTTTTTAGGGTCTGTGTTATCTGTCACCTGATTGGCTGAAATGACAGGCGCTGTGATTGGACGCCCTAGGCATCCAATCATAGGAGAGGACGAGAGGAGGAGCAGGCGGGAGAACAGAAGACACTGAGGAAGAAATTAAGGACACCGCTCGCCGCCTGCCACCGTCACCCGCTGCCCACCCGTGACAAGGCAAGGGCCGGGCAGGAGGCACAGTGGCAGCAATTGGGGCACAGTAGCAGTACTTGGGGCATAGTAATAGAAAAAAGAAAGCCCTAAGGCTGACGCTGCGCTAAAAAAAGTGATGAATAAAAAAAAAATATATATATATATATATATATATATATATATATATGTATATATATATATATATATATATATATAATTATGATAAATAGCAGCTCGCACCTAAGTTTAGTACAAAAAACTTAAATACAGATAAAAATTCAAAAATTCAAAAAAGTGCAGCGCTAAAGTGATAAAATGAATTAGCACATATATATACCAAATTAATATTGAGAATAAATATAATGTTTTGGCCCTAGTTAGATATACACAATAGCCAGCAAATATGTGAATAAATCAAGTGATAATAAATTCTAACAATAAAAACACTCAAAAAAATAAAAAAGGATATTTCAAAAGAAAAAAAAATAAAGCAGAGTCCCATCCAGATTATAATAAGAAAAGTCCATGTTAAAGGTTGTCTTCCAAAATAGATCAAAGTGATTACAAAGAAACAGTTAGGCCCCGTACACACGACCGAGTTTCTCGGCAGAATTCAGCCAGAAACTCAATCGGAGCTGAATTCTGCCGAGAAACTTGGTCGTGTGTACACTTTCGGCCGAGGAAGCCGACGAGTTCCTCGTCGAGCCAAATAGAGAACATGTTCTCTATTTCCTCGTTGTTCAATGAGGAAAGTTGGCTCGCCGAGATCCTCGGCGGCTTCACACATAACTCGATGAGCAAAACGATGAGTTTTGCCCGTCGAGTTCCTCGGACGTGTGTACGGGGCCTCAGTGACACCAATCTTCTAATGAAAGCAAACGTGTCTTCAAACACCCAATAGTGTAGTAGCCTGCTTACCAAAGAACCGTGACTGCAGGTAACAGTCTCACCAAGCTCAGGGACATGGGTCTCGCCAGAACCAATCAAGAATAGAGATGTACAGAACTGTTCGCCGGCGAATAAATCGCGGCGATTTTTGCGCGTTCGCGTTCGCGTTCGCCGATGCGCGCGAACATATGCGATGTTCGATCCGCCTCCTATTATTTTTCATTGAGCAAACTTTGACCCTCAATGTCACAGTCAGCAGACACATTCCAGCCAATCAGCAGCATACCCTCCCTCCCTGACCCTCCCACCTCTAGGGCAGCATCCATTTTAGATTCATTCCGAACCTGCATTCTTAGTGAGAGGAGGGATAGTGCTGCTGCTGCTGAATTGATAGGGAAAGAATAGCTAGAGTAGTGTTTTCAGTGTCCTGAACGACTCATCTGATCTCTGCTGTAAGGACAGCACCCCAAAAAGCCCTTTTTAGGGCTGGTATATCAGTCTGCTTTTTTTTCTCTGTAATCTTATCTCATTGCAGTTGCCTGCTAGGAAGGCAGCCTGTGTGTGTGTCAGGATCACAGCGTACACTGCCCAGTGCCATCCACCACTCATCTATCTTGGTGGCTTTTTTTTCTCTGTAATCTCATTGCAGTTGCCTGCTAGGAAGGCAGCCTGTGTGTGTCAGGATCACAGCGTACACTGCCCAGTGCCATCCACCACTCATCTATCTTGGTGGCTTTTTTTCTCTGTAATCTCATTGCAGTTGCCTGCTAGGAAGGCAGCCTGTGTGTGTGTCAGGATCACAGCGTACACTGCCCAGTGCCATCCACCACTCATCTATCTTGGTGGCTTTTTTTCTCTGTAATCTCATTGCAGTTGCCTGCTAGGAAGGCAGCCTGTGTGTGTGTCAGGATCACAGCGTACACTGCCCAGTGCCATCCACCACTCATCTATCTTGGTGGCTTTTTTTTCTCTGTAATCTCATTGCAGTTGCCTGCTAGGAAGGCAGCCTGTGTGTGTCAGGATCACAGCGTAAACTGTGCCCAGTGCCATACACCACTCATCTATCTTTCTTGGCACAGTAGATAACATTTAAAAAAAAAAAAAAATATTATTGCAATATAATTGCAGTCAGTTGCCTGTCTGCCAGCGTGTGTCAGGGTACAGCGTACACTGTGCCCAGTGCCACCCACCACCCATCTGTCTTGGTGGCACAGTCGATAACATAAAAAAAAAAAAAAATTATTACTGCAATATAATTGCAGTCAGTTGCCTGTCTGCCAGCGTGTGTCAGGGTACAGCGTACACTGTGCCCAGTGCCACCCACCACCCATCTGTCTTGGTGGCACAGTAGATAACATTTAAAAAAAATAAAAAATTATTACTGCAATTTAATTGCAGTCAGTTGCCTGTCTGCCAGCGTGTGTCAGGGTACAGCGTACACTGTGCCCAGTGCCACCCACCACCCATCTGTCTTGGTGGCACAGTCGATAACATTTAAAAAATATATTTTTATTACTGCAATATAATTGTAGTCAGTTGCCTGTCTGCCAGCGTGTGTCAGGGTAAAGCGTACACTGTGCCCAGTGCCACCCACCACCCATCTGTCTTGGTGGCACAGTACATAACATTTAAAAACCCCTAAAAATTTACTGCAATAGAATTGTAGTCAGTTGCCAGCGTGTGTCAGGCTCATAGTGTAAACTGTGCTCACTTGCCCAGTGCCACCACTCATATATCTGGTGGCATAGTATATTAAATTTAAAAAGAAAAAACACAATTTTGACTGCAATAGAATAGCAGTTAATTGTCTGCCGGCGTGTGTCAGGCCTACAGCGTCTACTCTGCCTACTTCCGCCAGTGCACAGTGCCACTCATATCTGGTGTCACAGTAGCTTGCACGCATAGTACAACTAAACAAATAATAAAAAATGACTGGCAGAGGCAGGCCACCCCGCAGGGGCTATCGTGGTCGTGGTGCTGTGATTCCCTTTGGCCCTAGAATAATGCCGAGTGTTCAGAGGCCACGTACCCTGAACTCGAAAAGTTCTGAGGACATAGTTGACTGGCTAACACAGGACACCCAATGTTCTACAGCTTCTGCTCATAACCTTGACACACCATCCTCCTCCAGCTCAGCTTCGGGCACCTCTCAAGTTACCACTCGTCCGCATGCCGCCACCACCAACACTAGCATCACAGCTGCTTCACTTGATCCGTCAGAGGAGTTATTTACACATCAGTTGGAAGAAATGAGTGATGCGCAACCATTATTGCCCGAGGTTGTAGATAAAAGGGATATGACTCAGTCAGGCAGCATTACACACATGGACGTATGGTGTGATGATGATGTACCCGCTGCTGCTTCATTTGCTGAGTTGTCAGATACAAGTGAAGCGGTTGATGATGACGATGTGTCCGGGGATGTCACGTGGGTGCCCGCTCGAAGAGAGGAAGAAGAGGGGGAAAGCTCAGATGGGGAGACAGAGAGGAGGAGAAGACGAGTTGGAAGCAGGGGGAGGTCGTCGCAGGGAGCAAGTGGCACAGTCAGACAGCATGTATCGGCACCCAGGGTCAGCCAGACAGCATGCCAATCAACACATGCTGTTGCCACCACCAGAATGCCGGCATTGCAAAGCTCAGCAGTGTGGCATTTTTTTTGTGTGTCTGCCTCTGATAACAGTGATGCCATTTGCAACCTGTGCCAAAAGAAACTGAGTCGTGGGAAATCCAACACCCACCTAGGTACAACTGCTTTGCGAAGGCACATGATCACACATCACAAACGCCTATGGGATCAACACATGCTGAAGAAGAGCACAAGCAGCACACAAGCTCAAAGCCACCATCCTCTTCCTGCTGCAGCATCTTCAGTCACATCAACCACTGCTGTCTTCCTTGCCCCCTCTCAACCATCCGCCACTCCATCTCTCACCTTGAGCAGTTCCTGCTCATCTGCCCACAGTTTGGTGTCTGTCAAGGACATGTTTGAGCGTAAGAAGCCAATGTCACAGAGTCACCCCCTTGCCCGGCGTCTAACAGCTGGCTTGTCGGAACTCTTAGCCCGCCAGCTTTTACCATACAAGCTGGTGGAGTCTGAGGCCTTCAAAAAATTTGTAGCCATTGGGACACCGCAGTGGAAGGTACCCGGCCGAAATTTCTTTTCACAAAAGGCAATCCCCAACCTGTACTCTATTGTGCAAAAGGAAGTCATGGCATCCTTGACACACAGTGTTGGGGCAAGGGTCCATCTGACCACTGACACCTGGTCTGCAAAGCACGGTCAGGGCAGGTATATCACCTACACTGCGCATTGGGTAAACCTGCTGACGGCTGACAAGCATGTAATGCGTGGCTCTGCAGAGGAGTTGGTGACACCGCCACGACTTGCAGGCAGGTCTGCTGCCACCTCCTCTACTCCTCCTACTCCATCCTCTTTGATAACCTCCTCGGCTGAGTCGTCTTCTGCTGCTGCGTCTTGCTCCACATCAACTTCACCCCCCCAGCTCCCCAGGGGCTATTCCACATCACGCATACGACAGTGTCACGCCGTCTTGGGGTTGACTTGCCTGAAAGCAGAGAGTCACACCGGACCAGCACTCCTGTCCGCCCTGAACACACAGGTGGATCAGTGGCTGACTCCGCACCAACTGGAGATCGGCAAAGTGGTGTGTGACAACGGAAGCAATTTGTTGGCAGCATTGAATTTGGGCAAGTTGACACATGTTCCGTGCATGGCACATGTGATGAATCTGATTGTACAACGCTTTGTGCATAAGTACCCAGACTTACAGGATGTGCTCAAGCAGGCCAGGAAGGTGTGTGGCCATTTCAGGCGTTCCTACACGGCCATGGCGCACTTTTCAGATATCCAGCGGCGAAACAACATACCAGTGAGGCGACTGATTTGCGACAGCCCGACACGTTGGAATTCAACACTCCTAATGTTCGACCGCCTGCTCCAACAAGAAAAAGCCGTCAATGAGTATTTGTATGACCGGGGTGCTAGGACAGCCTCTGCGCAGCTGGGAATTTTTTTGCCACGTTACTGGACGCTCATGCGCAATGCCTGTAGGCTCATGCGTCCTTTTGAGGAGGTGACAAACCTAGTCAGTCGCACTGAAGGCAGCATCAGCGACATCATCCCATTTGTTTTCTTCCTGGAACGTGCGCTGCGAAGAGTGCTGGATCAGGCCGTAGATGAGCGAGAGGAAGAGGAAGAGTTGTGGTCACCATCACCACCACCAGAAACAGCCTTATCAGCATCGCTTGCTGGACCTGCAGAAACGCTGGAAGAGGAGTGTGAGGAAGAGGAGTCAGAGGAGGAATGTGGCTTTGAGGAGGAGGAAGACCAACCACAGCAGGCATCCCAGGGTGCTCGTTGTCACCTATCTGGTACCCGTGGTGTTGTACGTGGCTGGGAGGAAGAACAGACCTTCAGTGAGATCAGTGAGGACGAGGAACGGGACATGAGTAGCTCGGCATGCAACCTTGTGCAAATGGGGTCTTTCATGCTGTCGTGCCTGTTGAGGGACCCTCGTATAAAAAGGCTGAAGGAGAACGACCTGTACTGGGTGGCCACACTACTAGACCCCCGGTATAAGCAGAAAGTGCCTGAAATGTTACCGAATTACCGGAAGTCGGAAAGGATGCAGCAGTTCCAAAATAAATTAAAAAGTATGCTTTACACAGCATACAAGGGTGATGTCGCAGCACAACGGGAATCTAACAGGGGAAGAGGTGAAAGTAATCTTCCTCCTACCATGACCACGCCGGCAAGGACAGGACGCTTTACAGACGTGTTGTTGATGGAGGACATGCGGAGCTTTTTCTGCCCTACGCGTCGCCACAGCCCTTCGGGGTCCACCCTCAGAGAACGAATCGACCGACAGGTAGCAGACTACCTCGCCTTAACTGCAGATATCGACACTCTGAGGAGCGATGAACCCCTTGACTACTGGGTGTGCAGGCTTGACCTGTGGCCTGAGCTATCCCAATTTGCGATAGAACTTCTGTCCTGCCCCGCTTCAAGTGTCCTTTCAGAAAGGACCTTCAGTGCAGCAGGAGGTATTGTCACTGAGAAGAGAAGTCGCCTAGGTCAAAAAAGTCTAGATTACCTCACCTTTATTAAGATGAATGAGGCATGGATCCCGAAGGGACTGACAGTGGGCGATACATTTGACTAAAGGCCTGATGAGATGAGCTTCCTTGGGCTACAAATGGTCCACACACTGCTGTATTTTATCTCTGCCGGATGACTTGCGTGGCTTATCCGCCACCAACTAGGGTTCATGCCTCAATCTTTTAGTGCACTTTCTGCCTGGAAAACGTAAATTTTTCTGGCCGCTGCTACAGCAGCAGCTGCAACAATACTTAATTTTTTAGACATGTGTACATGCCTAATTTTTCTGGCCTCTGGTGCTGCACTGTGGCTGCAAAAACAAAACAAAAAAAAAGGCACAAACATGTGTCAATTCCCCTTCGTGATCGATACCTTGTTGTGGTGAAGGGGCTTGCGTATCACGATGAAGCGACCACCTCTATGAGTGTGTTGGCAATGACAATGCTGGCACACCCCAGATGATAAGGTCGTTGCTTCATTGTGATCAGACCAAAAGCGATCAGCTGGATAATTTTGCATAGAAAAACCATTAAATTTCTTTGTGATCATCTAAGGTGATCATTAAAGCCTACTAGGCCAACAATGGGCCCACACTGCAGAATCATTGTTTTCTGGGTCACTTAACTGTCACTGAACTACCTCAGCACGACCATAGGCTTTGAAAAACCCCCATCGCCTGCAATCTCAAAAACGTTCATTGACGTCAGTGAGGACAAGGAACGGGACATGGCTAGCTTGGTATCCAACCTTGTGTAAATGGGGAGTTTGCGGTTGTGCAAATGGACTGTTTGCAGGTGTTTGCGGTGCGTTAAACGGGGAGTTTGATCTGTCAGAGTTTGGTCTGTCACTGTGAACCCTAACCCTATTACAGACAGGGTTAGGGTTACAGATAGGGTTAGGGTTACAGATAGGGTTTGGGTTAGGGTTACAGATAGGGTTAGGGTTACAGATAGGGTTAGGGTTACAGATAGGGTTAGGGTTAGGGTTACAGATAGGGTTAGGGTTAGGGTTACAGATAGGATTAGGGTTAGGGTTACAGATAGGGTTAGGGTTACAGATAGGGTTAGGGTTAAAGAAAGGGTTATGGTTAAAGAAAGGGTTAGGGTTAGGGTTACAGATAGGGTTAGGGTTACAGATAGGGTTAGGGTTACAGACTGTAACCCTAACCCTATCTGTAACTCTAACCCTACCCTAACCCTAACCCTAACGCTATCTGTTACCCTAACCCTAACCCTATCTCTAACCCTAACCCTAACTGTAACCCTATCTGTTACCCTAACCCTAACCCTATCTGTAACCCTAACGCTATCTGTTATCCTAACCCTAACCCTAACCCTAACCCTTACACTACCTGATCGATATAACATCATACTTGATGTTTTAGAGCACGTTATTCCAAACAATTTATGAATGTTAGGTGATTTATACCCCTTATGGATTAAAAACGGACTCTGCGACAACTACGTAATTTTCCATTGGAGTTTTGCCATGGATCCCCCTCCGGCATGCCACAGTCCAGGTGTTAGTCCCCTTGAAACAACTTTTCCATCATTATTGTGGCCGGAAAGAGTCCCTGTGCGTTTTAAAATTCGCCTGCCCATTGAAGTCTATGGCGGTTCGCGCGGTTCGCGCATGCGCGAACATATGCGCAAGTTCGCAATAGGCGTTCGCGAACGCAAAATTTTAGGTTCGCGACATCACTAATCAAGAACAGCAGCTAGTAATCCAAGGGTTGCCAGTCAGAGAGGACCTCTCAATAATGACCACCAACCAACGGAGGGGCAAGCAGGTGTCCATAGGACAAAAGAAGGGCTCAATTAGCAGCCACAGAGGGCCTATAGTGAAATAGGGTGGAGGGTGCTCGAAATAAGGTGAACAATAATATCACTGGAATGGCACCTTAACAAGATAGTATGAGGTGCAGTTCACCTTCCGTCTCACTTGTGGCACAGTGGCAGCAATTGGGGCACAGTGACAGTATTTGTGGCACAGTGGCAGCACTTGTGGCACAGTGGCAGCACTTGTGGCACAGTGGCAGCATTTAATGGGCACAGTGGCAACATTTGGGGCACAGTGGCAGCACTACTTGTGACGGCTAGATTTGAAATCAGATTTTGTGATGCGACTATTGTGCTACTCACTGTTCTCCTTGCTGGAGGAGAAGCTGGATTTGAGAACCTGCTGTGCAAGGACTTCTCTGCTTCTGCTTTATTCATTCTTTGGATCTGTGCCCACTAAACCTCAACTGCTTTTTTATTCTTCAGTCATCAGGTGACCAGTCATCGATGGTCAGCTGTGGCATGAAGAAGCAAAACCCTTCCTATATTAAGATGGCAGCCTGCACACAGAAAAAACAGTACCAAAGAATGCATGGTAAGTCAGTAAAAGAACAGCTACAGGAAGATTACAGGCAATAACAGACCCTTATCCTCTGCTTGCCTATTTAAAACACCATAGACAACCATGAGAACAGAACAGAACGGAGGATGGGGAGCAGTCCCCGCTCTAACACATTATACATGTAAATTAGAGTTATTGAGTTCTGTAAACAACAAAATATATTTTTTTTTGTACCAAATAAAAAAGTTTGTAAACAAAAGAAAAATATATTTTTTAGTCCTGGCCATAATAATTATAAATATTGTGTAAAATCACTAAATATATGAGGGTTCTTATATATCTAGGCCAGTCTTTCTCAAACTTTTTTCAGTCAAGGCACCCTTTACAATTATGAACAATTTGGAGGCACCCCATTCTAAAATTTAAAAACACGCCCCCTGCTATGGCTCTTAAAAGGGGCCGACGTACCTATACGGCGGTTTGCGCAGCGGTGCCATTCTGCTGCTGTATATGTATGTGAGGCGGTCAGGAAGTGGTTAACTGGTGACGCCATTGGTTGTTAGGATGCCAGTGTCTAAAAACCCGTAATGGTGCACTATGAAAACCCATGGCTTTGTGTAACTAAAAGGCAGGCTTGATCCACCTGCTGACTTGTATACTGTTTTTGATAAATTTGTAGGCAATTTGCCAAGGCACTCTTGGGTGCCAAGCACTCTGGTTGAAAAAAAAATGATCTACTGTAGTTCATAGTATGGGCAGTTGTCGTTTTTCACATTCAATTGGACTTGTTCTGTAATGTTAAAGTTTGTTCTATAACTGGCAAAACATCTTCAACATTACAAAACAAGTCAGGTTAAGTGTGACTAAATACTATTAGACAAAAATATTATAGATTACCTTTGAATAGAAACAGTATTCTCAGTGAATGCACATTCTTAGATATTAATATTTTACTTGAATGATATTGTATTCAATGTTAGCATTTATATTTGCTTGCCATTGCATATATTTTTTTTTTATTACAGTATATCATATATGGATTGGTAACTTCTTCTTTGAGTAGTTCTCTCTATGTAATATAAATAAATTGCTCTCCTTTTCAGGAACCTTTTACTACCCTTTCCAATTGCTGATGGCACTGTAGCTTGGAGTAGGTTAGCATGTGCTTCCAAGGACTACCAGCAGGTGGCTCTTTGCATATACCGTATTTATTTGAGTATAACGCGCAAAATTTTATACCCAAAAAAAAGTTCAAAGTTTGGGTGCGCGTTATACTCGAGGACTTTTTCCCCCCCGCCGCTACCGCCGCCGCACACGCCGCTGCTACCGCCGCCGCACACGCCGCTGCTACCGCCGCCGCCACCGAAGCCACAAACGCCGCTACAACGTTAATCACGCGGCGCGGGGGAACATTAGACAGCTTTCGTTTGAATAGCTGTTTTCCCTGCCGCGCGTCGACACTCCCCCTTGGACGCATCTGTCCAATCGCGAACGAGGGGGAGTGTCTATGCGTGGCAGGGAAAACAGCTGTTCAAACGAACGCTGTCTGTAATGTTCCCGCGCGCCGCGTGATTAAAGGTAAGGGGGCATTGCTGGACATACGGGGGCACGGCTGGACATACAGGGGGCACGGCTGGACATACAGGGGGCACGGCTGGACATACAGGGGGCACGGCTGGACATACAGGGGGCACGGCTGGACATACAGGGGGCACGGCTGGACATAAATGATTTTTGGCAATTACAATGATTTTATACCGATTTTTAATTGAAAATTAGGGGTGCGCGTTATACACGGGTGCGCGTTATACTCGAATAAATACGGTACTTGGCTGGGGCAATACAGTGGTGTGTTGGTTAGCACTTGTATCTGGCAAATACCAAGACCCCCCGATCAAATCTAGCAAGGACACTAACCGCATGGAGTTTGCATGTTCTCCCTGTGCTTGAATAAGTTTCCCCCACAGTTCAAATACATGCTGGTAGGTTAATTAGCTTTTTTTCTGATTGGCCCTGTGTGGGACTGATGTCTGTGTAATTATTATATCTTTACTGCTGGGAGGTTACATATTTCTGCCTCTGGAAATTTAATAGGGGGGTGGGTGGTGCTGCTGTCACCTGAAGACTGAACCTCCAGGGGTGAATCACACTTCTCAGGTGAAGGTGCAAGTGCTAGATTAAATACTTATTTTCCAAACCAATAACGTGTAAATAATTAATAAAAATAATACAATTTTAAAAAGTATATGTGTATCAAAAAAGCAAAATCCATCAAATGGATCCATCAGAGAAATTCCTCAACCAATTCCATCTTTTTTTTTTTTTTTTTAGTTTAGTTTAAGTGTATTTTGTGCGTTTAAGTGTATTTTGTGCGTGTACTCGAGAGAGGAGCCGGACTGCAGGAGTTGGGAGTAGGCAGGCCTCCCCCAGAGGCAATCTGCCACCTTTCTCCATGCCCCGGGTGGCAATGGCGGGTGTGTGAGGGGGTCCTCCCACACAGCCCGCCATACCTGCTCCGCTTTGAAGCCCAACGGGGCAGAGGGACTCCCTATAAGGGAGTGAGAGGATTTGCCCGCTCAACCAGCCCCGTTAGTCCTTCGCCTCTCTTTTTTTAGAGACTGCGTGGTCAAAGTGCGTGCATGTTAACCCAATTTCGAGTGCGTGTAAGTCTGGTGTTTTTTTTGTGGAAGGGGGGTGGGCATACTAAGCGCAGGCTTACCTCGCATAGCACACCCATCGGGAGCCGGGCTGAGACCACCAAACTCAATTCACATGTAGCCGAGACCGGGATCCAAACCCCTAGCTGCAGAGGTGAATGGCTTATCAGCGCAGTGCCAATCGCGTTGAGCCACCGCAGCTCCCCAATTCCATCTTTAGTGCAAATTTAAGAAAATTCACAGATATCTTGTGGTGGTATCCAAAGTGACTTGTGCCTGTACTTATTCACAGACCGTGTGCAGAGGATGAAGTGACATTTGTGCTCCCCTTCAGTTCCACACTCACCAGATCCTTATACACCTAGAGGGGAAAAATGCATGTAGTGGGTATAATAGCGATATACAGAACGATCCTCCTCTGTGGCACATTAAACCTTGGGATATCCAGAATCTTGGGTAAACCGCATGCAGTAGCTGTAATTTCTGCATTTAAAGCAGTCACATAAATATGAAAGAGAAGGGCACTCATAGCGTAATTACGAATGGGTTAAATTAATTTTATTAATGCATTAATGCATTAAAAACATAGCATAAAAAAATCAGCAATGCAAGAGATCCAGGTCAGCATGCGTTCCACCGGCCGTAACACCGCAAACTGGATGTGACGTGGGTGCGTACTAGGCTCCACCTTACGCGTTTTGTTATAGGACGTCGTCTGAGGTTGTGCCATCTTGATACACTTCACGTCTACTATAATGAGTGGTAGTGCAGAATCCGCCCCCCCCCCCCCCCTACAGTAACTAGGTGTAAGAGGCTAATAGGCCAGAAGATTAACTTGTGCTACATATATCTGTCTCTCCTTCAATCACATTGGATAGAAGAAGATCCTGGACTACCGCACTCCTTAAAACAATGTCTATTGTACAAATAAAATCCAAAAAAACAACCAAAGCAATACAGTCAAAATGTAGTGTACAACAGGAAAAAGGTGGCTGACATGTTTCACATCACGTGATGCTTACTCATAGCTCATAGCCCTCCTTCAACCGCATACTCTAGCTAGAATTCGCTCTTCGTGCTGTTCTGACTTCCTCTCAACCCTAATGCTAGAGAAAAAATACCTGCTCTTACCCCATGTGTGAGACACATGTGCTTAAATGTGATGTACCAACAAATACTTGTGAAATTTAGGAATATACAATGCATATCAAATGCCATACAATAAAGTAAAACACTATCAATATCAAAATTGCCCAGTGACAATCAGTATAAAGTCCCGATAATAAAAGTGCAAAATTCTTGCATAAGTCTGTTCAGAAAGTGCATTTTGTGAACTGGAACAAATCTTCAAAGCACGGGTTACTGTACTGTATGAAAGGGAGGCAGGTGAATTCCAATTGTATCTCCACCTAGCTTTCTTCCAACACTACCGGTGCCCCCACCTGGCTGTACACTCACCAGAATGTACTAACCACTTAAAGTGATTGTAACGTCTTGTTTTTGCTATAAAAATAATAAACATGTTATACTTACCTGCTCTGTTGCAGTGAATTTGCACAGAGCATCACAGATCCTCCTCTACTTGGGTTCCCCTTCGGAGCTCCTGGCCCCTCCCTCCTGTTCACTGCCCCCACAGCGAGCAGCTTGCTATGGGGGCACCTGAGCTGAGTCACAGCTCCCTGTGTCCATTAAGACACAGAGTCCTGCCCTGGCCCCTCCCCCTCTCTCTCCCGATTGGCTTGCTGACTTTGATTGACAGCAGTGACAGCTGTGTTTCAGCCAATCAGGGGGGGGGGATTGCAGATGGCTAAGACACTCCTGGACATTGCTGGACAGGGAGGGACCCCGGGTAAGTATTAGGGGGATGTGGATGGTAATGTAGCGCTACGTGTGAGCCAAAAAGCAATGGCTGTATACACCTAATGGGGTGTGACCATATATTGTGACACAAAGGATGTAATGGCAAAAATTGCACCACAACAAAATGTGAAATTCAAATCAAAAAGTGAACAATATAAACAAAAATTTTATATAGTGTCCATAAACAATAAAATGATGAAGATGTCATGAGATGGTGAGGAACTTCCCAACAGAAATCTTCAAATATGAGGTGGAATACATATGCGCTTACCGCAACCGTTGGACCCAAATGTCTTACGACAGTGGATCGATCGAGCTTGGAATGTCTCACAGAGATGTCACCGGAAGTCCAGAAGGAAATGGAGTCTACCTCCTAGGCAGTCAGATGTCGTCAACCCAGGAAAGGGCAGGAAGACCAGGGCCCGGATTCACGTAGAATCGCGTATCTTTGTGCGGGCGTAACGTATCCTATTTACGTTACGCCTCGGCAACTTTTACAGGCAAGTGCCGTATTCTCAAGCGAAAGTTGCAGGGGCGTAGCGTAAATAGGCCGGCGTAAGCCCGCCTAATTCAAATGTGGTAGATGTGGGCGTGTGTTATGTAAATTTTATGTGACCCCACGTAAATGACTCTTTTTACGAACGGCGCATGCGCCGTCCATGAAAGTATCCCAATGCGCATGCTCCAAATTAACCTGAAAGAAGCCAATGCTTTTGACGTGAACGTAAATGACTTACGCAAACAACGTAAAATTTTCAAAATTTGAAGCAGGAACGACGTCCATACTTAACATTGGTACGCCACATCTTCGCCTCATATAGCAGGGGTAACTTTACGCCGGGAAAAGCCTAACGTAAACGGCGTATCTGTACTGCGTCGGCCGGGCGTACGTTCATGAATTCACGTATCTAGCTTATTTACATATTTCTAGGCGTAAATCAGCATACACGCCCCTAGCGGCCAGCATAAATATGCAGTTAAGATACGACGGCGTAAGAGACTTACGCCGGTCCGATCTAATACAAATCTATGCGTAACTGATTCTAAGAATCAGGCGCATACATACGACGGCTCGGACTCAGAGTTACGACGGTGTATCTGGAGATACGCCGGCGTAACTCGTTTGAGAATCCGGGCCCAGATGTTGATCGGCCACCGACTACTCCAATACTGAAGATCCTAGTAAACCGTGGGTATGGCAATCATAAAAGATCCTCTAAAGCATCCAAACACGATCTGGTTCAGGTAAGTGAGAACCCTGGCATTGGTACTGGAAACCAACTGGAGAGGGCTCAAAAAAACCTTATCTTCCACAAATTCATGTAAAGAGAAGAAAAAAAATGGGGGCTCCAATGGTGTAGGTCATAAAGAGGTTTTAATGAAAAAAACATTATACATAATAAAATATAAAAAAGGTGATCACATTTCATAAGTATTAAGAGAGAGAGAGAGAGAGAGAGACTTGTAAAGCGCAACACATGCAAACTGAATCCATTTCATGGGTAAGGAACCCCTTGACCTCAGAAGAGATGGGTTTTAATCTTTCTCCGAAAGGCCAAGTGGTCCGACTCCAGTCAGATGGTGGTTGGTAGTGCATTCCACAGGCGAGATCCCTGGACTGCAAATCTTCGATCTCCTTTGGACTTGTATCTGGCTTTGGGTATCTGGAGGAGGTTTTGATTGGTGGATCGCAGAATGCGATTGGGGTTATGGGCTTTTATTTTTTTGCATTGATATTGGGGGGCGTTGCCTTGAATACACTTATGTATTAGGCAGAGTGCCTTGAAAGTGATTCTGTCTTTTACCGGCAACCAATGAAGGGATCTCAGTGAAGGTGAGATTGATTCCCATGGTTTTTTCCCAGTCACTAGTCGAGCGGCCGTATTTTGAACGACTTGCAGACGAGTGATTTGGTATTAAAAGCAATATGGGGAGCAAAATGCATGGCCCGATGCGATTCAATCCAATAGAATGTCTACAAGTATTAGGGGGGCCAAGGGGGGCTGCTTCACACACAAGGATTGTTATCCTAATGCATAGAATGCTTAGCGTTGGCGCAACGATCTCTTTATCGAGATTGAGAGCCCGCACCTCTGTGAAATTTTCTCAGTGCTAATTTGAAAATAATTTTCATCAAAACCATTATGCATGACCCTAATTGCTGACACTGCCCTCCCTCACTGGGAAATTCAATCTTTCTATCCAAAGTTTAAAACAAAGTTTCATATGGTAAATATATTCTAAAAAAATGTGTAAAAATAAAAAAGTGACCCGTTTGACTGTCTAATATTTGTAGATATCCACCATCTGCAGATTTCTTAGTCAGAGTTGGAGATAATTCTGCCAGTGCCAGTTTACGTATCTCTCATTACAAAAGTAATCGTGGTCCCAAGTTCCAAGAAACAATGGCAGGCAGTCTGAAAAGTTGAGAGAACTGGTGCGGGTCACATGCTATTAGGTTGATAAGGTTGACAGGAGACATCATCAGGATGCAGACAGAGGAACATTGAGTGCTGACATAGAATGAGATTGTCCAAAGGGTAATAGAACATCCTCCATCTCTCATTTAGCATTTCCCTGCTTCAGATTTAGATGATAATGACAAGCTAGTTACCCTGTCATGATAATGTATGCAATCTTAAGGAATCATCTCAGCTCTTCTCAAAAGTTCTATCAATAGTGACATTGGGCTGACTAAGCCAATGCAGGGATATGTGATAATGGCGAGGGCGAAATGACAGGAAGACAAGTCGTGTGAAGAGAGCAATAAAACAATGATGGGCATAATTAGAGATTGTGATATTTTGCATAGTTTCAGAAGATCTTATTTCCAAATGCCAGCGATCACACCACTGTTCCTAGATGGTAACCATGTCGGACCCATGTCCATATAAAAAAGCTTACTCGGATTGGAGGAATTATTATAAATGTAAATTAGAACAATTACATTTGTGTCTATTGCACATTTACTAGCATTGGGTCCAGAAATATATCAAGCCCAATTCCAATTTTAAATGGGTACCCCGCAGTGTTGCCAACCTACCAGATTGAAATCTACTGGCACGACACCTGAAATTTACTGGCACAGCCACGTTTTTACTGGCATTTCACAAAAGTTACTAAATTACATTTTTAGGTGCACATTTCAGTATTTAGGCTACAAACAAGTACGCTAGGCAAATAGCAATGTGATTTAAGGTAGATATTAAAGGAGTTCTCCAAGCTAAAACTTTTAACCCCCGCTGTGCCCGGGCTGTAAAACTATACAAAATAAACTTTCACTTACCTGCCTACGATCCCCCGTTGTTCCGATATCGCTGTCCCGTTCTCCGGTCCCGGTCTGTTCCACTTCCTGCGGGTCGGTGACTCACAGTGTGCTCAGCCTATCAGCGGCCGCAGCAATGTCCCGTCGCGGCCGCTGATAGGCTGAGTGCACTGTGAGTCACCGACCCGCAGGAAGTGGAACAGACCGGGACCGGAGAACGGGACGGCGATATCGGAACAACGGGGGATCGTAGGCAGGTAAGTGAAAGTTTATTTTGTATAGTTTTACAGCCCGGGCACAGCGGGGGTTAAAAGTTTTAGCTTAGAGAACTCCTTTAATCACTTAAAGGGTCAGTAAAGGAAAAACATTTTTTAGCTGAAATGACTGTTTACAGGGTATAGAGACATATAAGTTAACTGATTCCTTTTAAAAACGATTAACCACTTAACCCCCGGACCATATTGCTGCCCAAAGACCAGAGTACTTTTTGCGATTCGGGACTGCGTCGCTTTAACAGACAATTGCGCGGTCGTGCGACGTGGCTCCCAAACAAAATTGGCGTCCTTTTTTTCCCACAAATAGAGCTTTCTTTTGGTGGTATTTGATCACCTCTGCGTTTTTTATTTTTTGCGCTATAAACAAAAATAGAGCGACAATTTTGAAAAAAATGAATATTTTTTACTTTTTGCTGTAATAAATATCCCCCAAAAATATATAAAAAAACATTTTTTTTCCTCAGTTTAGGCCGATACGTATTCTTCTACATATTTTTCGTAAAAAAAAAATCGCAATAAGCGTTTATTGATTGGTTTGCGCAAAAGTTATAGCGTTTACAAAATAGGGGGTATTTTTATGGCATTTTTATTAATATTTTTTTTTACTATAAAGGGGGGGGGTTTCAAATTTGGGACTGTATTTGAGTTTGTCATCTAATTTATAGCCCCAAAAAAAAAAAACCCCTTTTTTCTATATTAAATACCCCAGCTTTTTCTGTCAAGTATATATATAATTGTTTACAAAATTTCTTTAATAATGCAATATAGTCATGGACGGTGCATTATTTGAAAGTCTTGAAATTAATAACTTATTCCATATCTATTATTTTCCCCCTATCCATTGTAATCTGATCCCTGCACATGCTTCATTTAAAGTCCCGCTCTCTCTTTCTTTTTTATTATACAACCAGGGATGGAGGTGGTTTACTAACTACCTCATTTAAAGTCCCAAATTTGAAACCCCCCCCTTTATTCCAAAATAATGAGGGATGGAAGCATGTGAGTTGTGGGACTCGATTGTCTAAATCAGGTGTCTGCATTGATTTTAGCTATTGCTGCAGTTTCTTTTTGTGGTTTTGTTTTTTCATTTCTTACCAGGCATAGGTGAGGTGGGGACACCCCCCCCCAATCACCTGTCCTTCATCCACATATCAGTTTGTACATGCCTCCATTGAGGAGACTTTAAAAAGTGTGTAGTTAGGACTGCAGAATCGCAGGGAGCCTTGGCGATGGCTCTGCAGCTTAAAACATATATTTGCAAATGTGTGCGACTAATCCTCTGCTTTTAATATGTATAGTTAGACCGTTGTACTTGGCTTGCTGATTGGATGGTAAGGAGGAACCTGGTTAGAAATGTTTATTGCTTCACCTGTATTTGAGTTTGTCATCTAATTTATAGCCCCAAAAAAAAAAACCCCTTTTTTCTATATTAAATACCCCAGCTTTTTCTGTCAAGTATATATATAATTGTTTACAAAATTTCTTTAATAATGCAATATAGTCATGGACGGTGCATTATTTGAAAGTCTTGAAATTAATAACTTATTCCATATCTATTATTTTCCCCCTATCCATTGTAATCTGATCCCTGCACATGCTTCATTTAAAGTCCCGCTCTCTCTTTCTTTTTTATTTTTTTTTACTAGTAATGGCGGCGATCAGCGATTTTTTTTTCCGGTATTGCGACATTATGGCGGACACTTCGGACATTTTTGACACATTTTTGGCACCATTGGCATTTTTATAGCGATCAGTGCTATAAAAATGCATTAGATTACTATAAAAATGCCACTGGCAGTGAAGGGGTTAACACTAGGGGGCGGGGAAGGGGTTAAGTATGCCTGGGTGTGTTCTTACTGTGGGGGGGGGTGGCCTCACTAGGGGAAACACTGATCTTCTGTTCATACAGTGTATGAACAGAAGATCAGCATTTCCCCTGCTGACAGGAACGAGAGCTGTGTGTTTACACACACAGCTCCCGTTCCCCGCTCTGTACCGAGCGATCGCGTGTGCCCGGCGGCGATCGCGCCCGCCGGGCACACGCACGGGAGTCGGGGGCGAGCGGGGGGCGCGCGCGGGCGCCTCCGGCGGCGCACGTGCGCCCCTAGTGGCGGCTAAAAGGCAGGACGTCCATTTACGTGGTCTCGCCTAGGAGAGCCACCTTGTGGATGTATAATGACGGTGCGGCGACGGCAAGTGGTTAAAAATAGATAAAAATCAATCATATAATGTACCTCCTAGTTTCAGTTTCGTTTTTGCATCTAGCTTAGTTTTTGCATGTTATTTGATGCTTCTGTGCTGGACAGACCCATAGAGCAGTATTGGTTTGGAAAACAAAACTAGAATCTCCCAGTACTGTGGTGATCAGGAAACAGACAACCAGGAAGTGTCCAGAACAGAGAGGAATTACAGCAACATCAGAGCAAAAACTAACAATGAGGACATGAAACCAGGACTGCAGTAGGGTAAAGGAAGCTATTTAGCTAAAAAAAATGTTTTCCTTTAGTGACCCTTAGCGGTATCCCCGTGACTCAGGGTGGTTTTTCCATGTTAGGATCGGTATCCCCGAATCACGCTCGGGTAGATGTGCAGCGCGGCTTACCTTTCACAGCATCCACAGACTGGGAATTACTTACCTTGTCCCTGGATCCTGCGATTTATCGCCGCTGTGTGAGCGAGCGGGTCCTCGCTCGATTCACAGTGTCCCTGTGTGCCGCCAATCTCCGTTCCCTGCGACGTTACGACGCACGGGGGTGGAGAACGGCGCCAAATTAAAAAAAGTAAACAAACACATTACATGCAGTATACTGTAATCTTATAGATTACAGTACTGTATGTAAAAAATACACCCCCCCCTTGTCCCTAGTGGTCTGCCCAGTGTCCTTCATGTACTTTTATATAATAAAAACTGTTCTTTCTGCCTGAAAACTGTAGATTGTCCATAGCAACCAAAAGTGTCACTTTATGTCAAAAATGGTTTTAGAGCAGCTAGAAAACAGCGATAATAAATTATAATCACTTGCAGAATTGTGCGATAGCGATTTGTGGGGAAATTCGTCATAAAAAAATAAAAGTAATGACAGCGACAATTCTGCAACTGAGCAAATTTCAGTGATTTTGAGTTGATTACATTATTGAATAATTTTTATTATAATTGTATTATTATTTGTTATAATTATTTATTATATTATAATTTATAATTTTGTTTTTAAAAAAAATTCATACCCGGGATGCCTACTAGACTCTTGTTTGGTCAGATTTAAATTAGTTATTTCTAAGAATTGCAGGCCTACAGTATAAAACGCCAAATTTCCTTGCAAAATAATTGTCCCGCTTTTGGTACGTAATTCCAGACAGAATCATACCGCCAGGGAGGTTAAGACCCGGACCTTTAGGCAGGTAAAGGACCTGGCCAGTTTTTGCGATTCGGCGCTGCGTCGCTTTAACTGACAATTGCACGGTTGTGCGACGTGGCTCCCAAACAAAATTGGCGTCCTTTTTTTCCCACAAATTGAGCTTTCTTTTGGTGGTATTTGATCACCTCTGCGGTTTTTGTATTTTTTGCGATATAAACAAAAATAGAGCGACAATTTTGAAAAAAATTCAATATTTTTTACTTTTTGCTATAATAAATATCCCCCAAAAACATATAAAAAAAAATTTTCCTCAGTTTAGGCCGATACGTATTCTTCTACATATTTTTGGCAAAAATAAAATCGCAATGAGCGTTTATCGATTGGTTTGCGCAAAATTTATAGCGTTTACAAAATAGGGGATAGTTTTATTGCATTTTTATTATTTAATTTTTTTACTACTAATTGCGGCGATCAGCAATTTTTTTCGTGACTGCGACATTATGGTGGACACTTCGGACAATTTTGACACATTTTTGGGACCAAAATGCATTGTTTACTGTGAAAATGACAATTGTAGTTTGGGAGTTAACCACAAGGGGGCGCTGAAGGAGTTAAGTGTGACCTCATCTGTGTTTCTAACTGTAGGGGGGTGTGGCTGTATGTGTGACATCATCGATTGTGCATCCCTATAAAAGGGATCACACGATTGATGACGGCGCCAAAGTAAAGAACGGGGAAGCTGTGTTTACACACAGCTCTCCCCGTTCTTCAGCTCCGGGGACCGATCGCGGGACTCCATCGGTGATCGGGTCCGCGGGTCCCGCGGCCGTGGACACGGAGCTTTGGACTAGCTGGGCACTTAAAGAGGACGTACCTGTACGTTGATGTGCCCAACCGTGCCATCCGGCGGTCCTTCAGGGGTTAAGGTACAAAAATATTTTTGTTATTTTTTATATAAAAATAGCAAATTATTTAGTCACATCACCCCCTGCCTCCATCCCCCTCTGCCATCAACACCCCCTGCCTTCACCCCCCTCTGCGGTGTCACAATCTCCCCCTGCCTCCAATCTCCCCCTGCCTCCAACCTCCCCCTGCCTCCAATCTCCCCCAGGCCCCCTGCCTCCATCGTCCCCTGCCTCCACCCCCCTCTGCGGTGCCACCAACAACCCCTGTCTCTATCCCCCACCCTCTGTGGTGTGACCATCCCCCTCTGCGGTGCCACCAATACCCCCTGCCTCCAATCACCCCCTGCCACTAGGGGATTGACTGGGGGAGGTGACCGATGGTTATCCTTATATACAAGGGACACACCATCGGTCTCCTCTCCCTGACAGGATGTGGATCTCTGTGTTTACAAACAGAGATCCATGTCCCTGTCTCTGTGACTGCCGATCGCGGGTGCCTGGCGGACATCACGGCCGCCAGGCACGCGCATCAGCACCTGAGTGGCGCAGCGGGCGTGCGCTCGCGCCGACGCCAGCGCTTGCGCGCCACCCAGGGGCTTGAGGCCGGAGGACGTATATAGATGCCTCCCGGCATTTTAGAGCCACATTGTGGCCGTAAAAACTCATTGGGCGGGTGGGAAGTGGTTAAAGAATAGTTTACTACCGCTTTAATAAACATATATTAAACTATACAAAGTTTGAAAGGATCTAAGCTATGGAAATGTTTCAATTTCTTTTATAAGTTAATTAATTGTTTTTAAAGAAATGGGGCAAACATGTCGGCTGCCATTTCTGACCTCTTCTTCTGAAAATTCTATCTTCCTGCCTGTCATGCTGTTTTAGTCGTATCAGAACGTCCTCGGTCGCTGACCTGGAACAGGTATGCAGATCAGAAGTTCTGGGCTTCTTTCTGCACTCTTCCTTCAAGTCATTCATTTGAAAAGTAATATAAAAAGGAGATAGCCAGAGATAGCCAGACAACTATTATTTTTAGAAGAAGGTCAGAAAATGGCAGCACCCATAATTCTCATAGGATTCCTATAGGAAAACACAATTTTGTATTAAATGTGTACAAAAACTTTTTTTCTGGTATTTATCAGGGCCGTCTTTAATGTTGATTGGTCCCTGGGCAAAAAATGTGTTAGGTTATTGCCGGTTATTTATATGTAAACACAGGGGGCCGGATTCAGATACATTTTCGTATCTAACGGCGGGCGTAGCGTATGTCAGATACACTACGCTGCCGTAACATAGGGCGCAAGTTCCTCATTCAGAAAGAACTTGCGCCCTAAGTTACGGCGGTGTAGTGTAAATGTGTCGGCGTAAGCCCGCCTAATTCAAATGTGGATGATGTGGGCGTGTTTTATTTAAATTACTTGTGACCCCTGTAACGTTCGGGGGCTATAGCTCGGTGGGATTAAGTGCACAAACCGTTCGACCTGAACATCCGAGATCTAATGCTCTTATATGATGAGAGTAATCCAGAAGATATGGATCCAGCATCTATTGTCTATTGGCAGCCAATCCCCGTAGACGTCCGTATTGCGACGAAACGCGTAGGAGGAGCTTAGCCGTAGTGACGTCATCACGTTAGAAGGAGAGACACGTGACGAACGGAAGTACGAGGCAAACGGAAGGTCGAGGAAACGCCATCCTCTCCACGCTATATCCCACATGCAAATTTACCAAGTCTTTGCTGTAAGTGCACACTTGTTTTTATTAAAACTCAATCTTTATACAGTAACGCACTATGTGGTTTCCTACCATTTTTTATTTTATGAACACATCAACGCCACATTGTTAATCTGGAGTGGATCTGATCAGGATTTTGTCCCCTGGAGCTCTTATGCTGGTGTTAGTAGCAGTGTCTGGAATAGTCTTTTCAAGGAAGACTTTAAACATCCTTATACCCTATGAGACCGTTGAAAGTCCGGTCTTTTTCTCTGGTAAGGAGATTTCATTTCCCACACATTGGGTGTCCTTTTATCTCATCTTCGGTGGAGGATCTTTTCACATGCAGATAGTGTTGGTCACTTAAATTGGACTCAATTCACTGTTATTTATGGACTATGTTTTATCACACCCATTGACCAATTGGATGGGTCAGATATTTTGAATTGTTCATTCTTTATTCACTCATTGTGTTCACTTATATTATTTATGGTCATTTCACTTATCATTTTCAAAGGTTAAGATATTAAGCGCTGTATTATCTTGTATTTTGTGTTCTTTGTTTACTATGGTAATTAGTAATTAATACTGGCAGCTTTTTTAATTCACACGATCATTTAATTGATTTATTTTGTTAGCGCAGTGTTTTTTTCTGTTTAGACAGAGAAATCCCTTTCCATTGGAAAATCTTTATTCATTGTCTGGACCTTCGCTCACTGCTTTGTTCTCCAACTGCACCTCTAGACCATATCAAGGTAACTTAATATGCCGATCCCAACAACAAATCAGCGGCTCCTGCGGGGGTAGCGCTATATATATATATATATATATATATATATATATATATATCATTTGTTTCTTGCTTTTTTGCAACATACGTTTTTGATTGCTTAGCAATGATAAGAACATGGCATTGAACTGGTTAATTAACCTGCTGCTGACACCCCACAGGGTGGAGGGTCTGGCTGGGTATAAATTCCCAGCTTATAAATTAAACAAATGGGCTTTGATAAAAGCACAATTCAAGTATGAACCACAAAATCCATTCCTTCCTTGCTTGTACATGTAGTGCTCTTCATGTTCTTTGTGGTTTTATATGAACAAAGGCTTTTGGATCTCAGTTTGGTGTGCAGCCATCTGGATTTTTTTATTATTATTATTATTATTATTATTATTATTATTATTATTATACACAATTTATACAGTGTCAACAGTTTACGCAGCGCTTTACAATGTATAGGGGGGACAACACAATTACAATACAGTTCAATACAAAAGGTACAGGAGGGCCCGGCTCGTTAGGTTGTCCACATTTCCAAACTACCATTCAGGGACACCTTCCCTTCCCAAAAATTAGCTTGTGCTGTAACAAATCACAGCACAGTGATTGGACAAAAGAGGCGGGATTTATGATTTCCCCAATCACAAGCAGGGGGCGGGATTGTGCCCCTCCAGGCATTCCCGGCCAGGACAAGTACTGTCACTAAGTAAAGCAGTGAAGTGGCAGCCTTTTTTGGGGGCATCAGATTGGCCCGGGGGGGGGGGGGGGGGTGGCTGTGTCAGTTTCATTCCGGGACACTGTATTGTCCTGGAATGAACTTGCCCGGGACAGACCTGCAAAATGCGGGACTGTCCCGGGCAATCCAGGACAGGTGATCACCCTACTGCTCGTAGAGCTTACATTCTAAAGGGAGGGGGTGGTGGTCAGCTGTGACTGAGTGAGCACCCTGCTGTGAGGAGATTGAATCCATCATCCGAAAATGGAAAGAGTATGAAGAGAATAACACAACTGCAAACCTACCAAGACATGGCCGTCCACCTAAACTGACAGGCCGGGCAAGGAGAGCATTAATCAGAAAAGAAGCCAAGAGGCCCATGGTAACTCTGGAGGAGCTGCAGAGATCCACAGCTCAGGTGGGAGAATCTGTCCACAGGACAACTATTAGTTGTGCAGTTTGTATGAAGCCATGTGGGCAGGGCCACTGTTAATAATCACGTGGCCTCGTACAGCATACCGGACGCCCCCTCCCCCTCACCCCTTGCAAAAATTTCAAAATCCCCCCTCCTAGCACAAATTTCCCTCACTACAAAAAAATCACCCGCCTAGCACATATCCTATTTCTTCTCAAAGTTTCTATCCTAGCACAAATCTTCTCCCCTAAATCCACCCTGCTAGCACAAATCCCCCCCTAACCCTTCCTATTAGCACAAATTCGTCCACCAGCTCTCCCCTCCCAGCACAAATCTGGTGGTCAGGGACTGTGCGGACATACAGGGGTGGTCAGGGACTGTGCAGACATACAGGAGGTGGTCATGGTAATGACAAGCAAACTCTCTGTCTCATCTGACTATCAAGGTAGAAACATCACATTGCAGCAGCAGCCCCCACCAAACAGATGCCAGGGCAGGACAGTTGATCACTCTTCTGAGTCCTCCGTCCCCTACTACAAGCAGGACTCAGGAGAAGCCGACTGTCCATTTTGAGCGCCCGCCCTGCAGTGCATTCTGGGAGGTGTAGTCTCTGCAGCGTGCAGGCACAGCTCGGCCGAGTCTAGTGTGTGCTGTAGAGAACTACATCTCCCATCATGCAATGCGGTGGACTAGGACAGCGGTGGAGCCTGCTATTGGCTGCTGCCACTGATGAGGATGTAACAGGGGGGGGAACTTAATGTGTGTCGGCAGTGATGTTATTTCTGTCACGCTAATCTGGCAGAACGCCGGCCTGCTCGCGGCTCACCCCGCCAGCCTTTGCCTAACTGGAGAGCCGCCTCTGCAGGCAGGGGCCCCCTATTGGGCGGGGCCCATGAGCTTGAGCCTATTTAAGCCCAATGGTAAGTCCGGCCCTGTGTACAGAGTTCTGTCTGTTTACCCTGACAGATCTCCGTTCTGTCTATCTCAGAAGCATTGGCTCCATCATCGCACACGCCCCCCCCCCCCCCAGTGGTCTTAAAGCGACCAACGTATAGTTATGACAATTTGCCCAGGAGAGTCAACCTGCAGCAGTATAACTGCGGCTGGTCCTCTAGTGGTTATAGTGACGCCTATGGAGATTTTTAAGTACCACAAGTTTGTTGCCATTCTACGAGTGTGTGCTATTTTAAAGCGTGACATGTTAGGTATCCATTTACTCAGTGTAACATCATCTTTCACATATACAAAACATTTGGAGTAAATATTGGGCCAGATTCACGTAGGAGCGCGTATCTTTGTTCCGGCGTAGCGTATCCTATTTACGCTACGCCTCCGCAACTTAGACGGGCAAGTGCAGTATTCACAAAGCACTTGCCCGGTAAGTTGCGGCGGCGTAGCGTAAATTGGCCGGCGTAAGCCCGCCTAATTCAAATGTGGAAGAGGTGGGCGTGTTTTATGTAAATCAATTGTGACCCCATGTAAATGACGCACTTAAAGAACGGCGCATGCACGAGCATGCTCAGTCTCACGTCAAATTTTTTCCCTAAGTTACGTCGGCTCAATGGCTGTGACGTGAACGTAACCTACGCACAGCCCCATTCACGTACGACTTACGTAAACGACGCAAGAAGATACGCTTGTACCGACGTCCACTTTGCATTGGCTACGCCTCATATAGCAGGGGTAACTTTACACCGGACGTAAGCCTACCGTAAAGGGCGTAGTGGGCGCAAGTACGTTTGTGAATCGGCGTATCTACCTAATTTACATATTCAACTAGTAAATCTACGGAAGCGCCCCTTGCGACCAGCATAAATATTGCACCCAAGATACGACGGCGTAGGAGACTTACGCCGCTCGTATCTTGGCCAAATCTATGCTTAACTGATTCTAAGAATCAGGCGCATAGATATGACGGCTCGCATTCGGACTTACGATGGCATACGTGGAGATACACCGTAGTAAGTCCATCGTGAATCTGGCACATTGTGTTTTGTTTTTAATCCATTAAAGTGTATTGTGACGGTATCGGTATGATATCCCCGTCAAGCATTCCCTCCTCTCCATACAAGAACATCACAGGATCCCCCCACACATGAGTCAAGACTGGATGCTGGAACCAAGACACTTTATTGACACAAAAACTCAGCTTATATGTGGTTACAGCCTGTTAGGAACGCCCCCCTCACACAGTGGGGTTTCCCATACAGATTATAGGAGACAAGTCGGAGCCGACCATGCAGACACGTTTCTTTAGATAAAGACATCAGTGGAGTTAATTAATACACTGAAGCAATCAGAATAATTAACATACTACTTCTCTAATCATTTAGCCTGATGATACAATACACATCTTTTAAGGGTAAACACAGATCTTCTTTACACAACACAATAGATCAATTAACCTTTAGAATAGTGAGGGGACATTAGCACGTCAATAACCGGTCAGAGGAATGAATCACACATGAAATTCCTTTCTACCTCTACCCATATGGCTAGCAGGGAGCAGTAAACTGAGACATATAGGCAAATGTATCACAATGGCCCCCCTTTTGCTCCCTGCTCCGGCAAATCCGGTTGGACCTTCCCTGGTCCAGTAGGGTTGACGGGTTCAGAGCTTTTAGTCCGAGGTTAACTCCGTTTGGCATGACTGACCTCCCTTGGCAACTGCTTCAGACTCAGGTATGTCACCGGGTCGTCAGATCACACGCCGGTCAGTCCCCAAGTCTTTGTGCGATCTGCAAAGTCACCAGAAGTCAGTGTGAAGACAGCGAATGGGTCTGTGCGCCGCCGTCTAGGTGTCCCGCTATGGGAGGGGGCAGGTTATGGCTCTGAAGTGACAATCACAGGAGATTCATAAAAAGAAAAAGTTATATTTGTTGAAATGCTGTAGCACTGGTGCTCAGAGTCCGGGGGGGGGGAGGGGACTCAGAGCCCCATAAGGTCAGCCACCCCCTGCTCCCTCCGCAGCCGCCGGTTCTCCTCTTGGAGCTTCTCCAGCTCCATCTCCAGTTCATGGAGCCTGGGGGGGTCAGCCTGCTGTGACCTCAGGTGGTTGTTCTCCTCCTCCATGCGGCTTATGCACTCCTCCAGCTCTATGTACTCACAGATCAGCTCCTGCTTGCTCATGTCCTGCAGGCTCTCCACGTGGTCCTTCATCATCAGGAACTGGGTGGTGGTGTAAGGGGCCACCGGTGGGCCCTTGGCGAACATCTCGGCCCGCATCTGGGACGCCCGCTGCGACTCCCTCTCCTCCAGTCGCTTCTTCTCCTCCCAGGTCAGCTTGTTATACGGCTTCCAGGACCTCTTCTTCTTGAAGGGTGGCCGGCGGTGCCTCTTTCTGCCCAGCTCCCTCCAGGGCCCCTCCGGCTCAGGGCTGGAGCCCATGACCAGCTGACAATGGTGTTCCCTGTTGTCCGTAATAGCAGATTGTACCATGAGGGCTTCGTAAGGGGTGCCCAATGGTTCTTCCCGACCCCGCTCCTGGGGATCCCAAGCCGAGTCTACACAATGGGCTGCTGCTGGTGGGCGGTACCCAGGTTGAGACCAATTTGACCTGGTGTTGTCATTCATGGGGCAATTCTGCTTGAAGTGACCCAGCTGTTTGCACCGGAAGCAGCGTTGTTCGTTGCCCTCCTGGCGTGGATAGCGAGGGCTAGATGTCACCGGTCTGTTAGGAGGTTGGTATCTAGCGGCTGGTGGGTGTGAGGGCACCGTTTGTGGTGGAGGTTGTTCCTGTGGTGTGATCTGGTTCGTCTTGCGAGTATCCGCATATTCATCCGCCAACTTAGCGGCCTCTGGTAGAGTCATGGGCCTGCGATCTCTCACCCAATCTTTGACATCCGTCTGGATGTGATTGTAAAATTGCTCCAGGAGCATTAGTTGCAAAATGTCCTCTGCGGTGGTGGCCTGGCTGCTGTTAGCCCAGTTAGAGGCCGACCGGGACAACTGGCATGCCCATTCCGCATAAGAGTCTTTCGTGGTTTTGCGTGAGTCCCTGAACTTCTGTCGGTGGGACTCTGGGGTTACTGCATAACGAGCCAGGAGCACTTCTTTAACCCGGGCGTAGCTATGGATATCCTGATCTGGCACGGTCCGGAAAGCATCAGAAGCTTTGCCTGACAGTTTGCCTGACAATATTGCGACCCACTCTCTTCTAGCTATTCGGTGCAGGTTACATTGTCGCTCAAAATCCGCCAGGTAGTTATCAATCTCACAGTCCTTTTCATCAAAAGCTTTAAAAGCGCTAAACGGAATCTTCCTTGCGTCTGCTGTGCTGTACTCACTGTTTGGAGAAGGTGCGGCTGCTGGTCGGACTGCTGCCAGTTTTAACTGTAGTTCTGCATTTACTAACAGGTCCATCACTTTCAGCACCACATCCGGCGTTGGGTTCGGGCCGAACCACGCTAGATTCTCTCTCATTAGCTTGTTGGCTGGCGATTCCTCCTCCTGAATCACTGGTGTCTCCATCTCTTGTACTGCTGGCGTTGCTGCAATCCCGTCCTCCTGGTCTAGCTCCATTGATTCTGCTATGATGACCCGCTTGGTTTTGTTGCTAGCAATCCTTCCACGAACTTCCAGTAGTTCTTCCAGTGTCTGCTTGGAATCCGGGTGTAAAGGAGAGTAGAAGGGAAAATCCCACTGCTACCAACCAATTGTGACGGTATCGGTATGATATCCCCGTCAAGCATTCCCTCCTCTCCATACAAGAACATCACAGGATCCCCCCACACATGAGTCAAGACTGGATGCTGGAACCAAGACACTTTATTGACACAAAAACTCAGCTTATATGTGGTTACAGCCTGTTAGGAACGCCCCCCTCACACAGTGGGGTTTCCCATACAGATTATAGGAGACAAGTCGGAGCCGACCATGCAGACACGTTTCTTTAGATAGAGACATCAGTGGAGTTAATTAATACACTGAAGCAATCAGAATAATTAACATACTACTTCTCTAATCATTTAGCCTGATGATACAATACACATCTTTTAAGGGTAAACACAGATCTTCTTTACACAACACAATAGATCAATTAACCTTTAGAATAGTGAGGGGACATTAGCACGTCAATAACCGGTCAGAGGAATGAATCACACATGAAATTCCTTTCTACCTCTACCCATATGGCTAGCAGGGAGCAGTAAACTGAGACATATAGGCAAATGTATCACATGTATTTTTTCCCCAAAAATTGTGTTTGCCAAACCGCTGTGCAAATACCGTGTAACATAAAAAATTTCAACGATCGCCATTTTATTCCCTAGGGTTTCTGCAATTTTTTTTAAAATAAATAATATATATATAATATTTTGGGGCTATAAGTGGTTTCCTAGCAAAAAAATACTGATTTAAAGTGAATGTAAACCCAATTCATGAAATGTGAGCTGAACACATATATCTGAAGCCAGGGTTTGTTGTCTCTCTTCAAAGATCTTAAGTCCCGTAGCTCTCTCCTAAACCTGTTATCAGTCTGAAAACTCCCGACAAATTCTTGGACACATCAGATAAAAGCAGCCTGAAATTTCTGTCAGGGGAGGTTGCTAAAATAGATTAGCAGGGTGCTGGCCCTGTTACAAAACACCTCTGAGAGTCTCTGCCTATGATGAGAGGGGGTTTGTGCTTTTTCTCCAATCAGCAATGTTGGCTATCTTGGCTGTACGCCCAGACATCACACTCTGTGTTAAACAAGAAAATCTCCTAACACGATCTAAACTTTCTAAACAGTATATAAATATGAATACAGAAGATATACATGTAAACCTATGTAGGAAGATTTGGTTCATCTCTGTGTATTATCTGAGGCTGTTCACTTCACTGGGTGTATGGGGGGGTTTACATCCACTTTAAACTTGCAAACAAAAAGTGTCAGAAAAAGTGTGGTTGTCAAGTCAGCATGACATACCAGTAGTCCAAGGTCTGCTTCACGGAAACTACTACCCTGCCTGATTTGCTCTGCCCTAGTATTGAAGCTGGGACATGTTGTCCATTGAACATCACAGGAATAAGTACTCACCCATTTTCACACACAATCACATACCTGTATGCAGTGTGATCTCTAGGGCCAAAACAAATAATCGATTAACCGACAACTAATCGATTATGAAATTCATCGATTACAATTTTCATAATCGATTAATCGGCCAGTAACATAATGGGGTTAAAAAAAATAAAATTGGCCCTTTATAGTACAAAAAAGCAAATCGCTACTGTAAATATTACATTCACTGTCCCACAGTAAAAAAAAAATGAACCCCTTACAGTAGCGATTATTTGCTCTTTTTGTACTTATTTTAGTACAGGAGAGGATCCTCTACAACTGTGCAAGACTGAAGGGAAGGCTGAAGTTCAGCTTTAACCGGTTGCAGACCACCGCATGTACATATACGTCCACAGAACGGCACGTACAGGCATATGGGCGTACATGTACGTCCCCGCCTTTCCGCGGGTTGGGGGTCCGATCGGAACCCCCCCCGCTACATGCGTCGGTCGGAAACCCGCGGGGAGCGATCCGGGACGACGGCGCGGCTATTCGTTTCTAGCCGCCCCCTCGCGATCGCTCCCCAGAGCTGAAGAACAGGGAGAGCCGTATGTATACACGGCTTCCCCGTGCTTCACTGTGGCGGCGCATCGATCGAGTCATCCCTTTTATAGGGAGACTCGATCGATGACGTCAGACCTACAGCCACACCCCCCTACAGTTGTAAACACACACTAGGTGAACCCTAACTCCTACAGCGCCCCCTGTGGTTAACTCCCAAACTGCAACTGTCATTTTCACAATAAAAAATGCAATTTAAATGCATTTTTTGCTGTGAAAATGACAATCGTCCCAAAAATGTGTCAAAATTGTCCGAAGTGTCCGCCATAATGTCGCAGTCACGAAAAAAAAACGCTGATCGCCGCCAAAAAAAATAATTAATAAAAATGCAATAAAAATATCCCCTATTTTGTAAACACTATAAATTTTGCGCAAACCAATCGATTTTTTTTTACCAAAAATATGTAGAAGAATACGTATCGGCCTAAACTGAGGACATTTTTTTTTTTATATATGTTTTTGGGGGATATTTATTACAGCAAAAAGTAAAAAATATTGCATTTTTTTCAAAATTGACGCTCTATTTTTGTTTATAGCGCAATAAATAAAAATCGCAGAGGTGATCAAATACCACCAAAAGAAAGCTCTATTTGTGGGAAAAAAAGGACGCCAATTTTGTTTGGGAGCCACGTCGCACGACCGCGCAATTGTCTGTTAAAGCAACGCAGTGCCGAATCGCAAAACCTGGCTTGGGCATTTAACTGCCTAAAGGTCCGGGGCTTAACCGGTAAAATACATGTTTCTATTCTGACAGGTCCCCTTTAAGGCGAACAAAAAGAAGAACAATTTCCTCCACTTTGTCCGCCCCCTAACTCCTACAGCGCCCCCTGTGGTTAACTCCCAAACTGCAACTGTCATTTTCACAATAAAAAATGCAATTTAAATGCATTTTTTGCTGTGAAAATGACAATCGTCCCAAAAATGTGTCAAAATTGTCCGAAGTGTCCGCCATAATGTCGCAGTCACGAAAAAAAACGCTGATCGCCGCCAAAAAAAAATAATTAATAAAAATGCAATAAAAATATCCCCTATTTTGTAAACACTATAAATTTTGCGCAAACCAATCGATAAACGCTTTTTTACCAAAAATATGTAGAAGAATACGTATCGGCCTAAACTGAGGACATTTTTTTTTTTATGTATGTTTTTGGGGGATATTTATTACAGCAAAAAGTAAAAAATATTGCATTTTTTTCAAAATTGACGCTCTATTTTTGTTTATAGCGCAATAAATAAAAATCGCAGAGGTGATCAAATACCACCAAAAGAAAGCTCTATTTGTGGGAAAAAAAGGACGCCAATTTTGTTTGGGAGCCACGTCACACGACCGCGCAATTGTCTGTTAAAGCAACGCAGTGCCGAATCGCAAAACCTGGCTTGGGCATTTAACTGCCTAAAGGTCTGGGGCTTAACCGGTAAAATACATGTTTCTATTCTGACAGGTCCCCTTTAAGGCGAACAAAAAGAAGAACAATTTCCTCCACTTTGTCCGCCCCCGTTTATGAACTAGATAAGTAGTCATTCTGTATAAACTAAACTTTGAGTTTTGGGTTTGCTGCACACAACAAAAGCGTAAGCAATGCATTATTATGCGGCGCCATAAGTCTATCGCGCTGTGAACTCCTTCTTATTATAGAAGTCTTGTATGTTTGTAGAATAAGGTCATCTTCAAAGTCAGAAGTGAACAGATCATTTTTAAATGGAGCTGGCAGGGAAGTACTAACCTTTTCTGCTATGCAAATGTGTTTACGCCTCACTCAAAGCACTTTTTGTTGTTAATTTTTGGACCAGCTGCCAGCCCCGATCCATTCCTGTCTGTTCTAAAATACTGCCCAGGGCTGTCAATGATATTTCCAATGAATAAATAGAAATGCTGTTTCATGAGAATGGACTTTTTAAGCAAGGCCTCGTGGGAACTTTTTATTTAATTTTTTTTTTATTATTATTATTATTATTTTGACTGAATGCATTATAAGAATATTTTATTGTTTAGAGAAATATTTCAAACGACCTTATTTAAAGGGCTGTGACTTACCCAAAGTCAAGCACAATGATCATGTAGTGGCTGGAAGGGGGAGGGGGATGGTCTTCTAAGTTAAAGTGTATGTTATCCTTAAAAATCCTTAAAGACTTTGGGAAGACATTGCTCTGCCTCTCATACTCCAAACACTGGTCCGATTTATTTGTATTTTGCATGTAGCACCCTGGAGTTTAGTCAGGGTTGCGCCTAAAAATGTACTCGCCAGGAATAGTCATCCTGGCTAATTGTTAGAGATCTATTGATTTCTCCCTAAGTTTGGCATTGTTGCACTTTTCTCTTCTACCACTAGGTGGCCGGGTGCTTGGTGGTATTAGATACGAAAAGGGCAATGCAAGGTCAGATTATGGATATATGGGGTATCTCAGCCAATGGGCAGAGGTTTTCTTGAATCCCTTGGCCTGCTGGGGGAGCCTATATATTTGGGTAAAGTCAGGTGATCTGTGGTCTATGCCACCTGGGCGGCTGTCTGGGTGGACGTGTGTTGTATTGCCCCGGGCTGCTAGGCCAAATATTGGGCCTATTCTGGGGGTGTCTGGCTGCTAGGCTGTCTAAGGGCCTATCCAGAAGCAAGAGAGCAGTACAGGTTGGCATTGCGGCTTGCAGTCCAACCGGAAGTGACGGTTCTGTCAGCCAGAGAACCTGTCGTGGCCGGAGGTAGAAGGGAAGCTGTCAACACTAAGGGGCCAGCCACCCTATTACCAGGAACCACAGTGAGTAACTGAAGCAGAGCAGCATTCTCACCAACCGGGGACGGTGAAGAATCGGGAAACTTCAGTAGCCATAAAGCCAGGGACCCAGCCAGCGGAGGTGAGGCTTGCAGAGCAGCCATGTGTGTCATGCCAGGGACCGAGCAGTAAGGTGACCAGATTTTGAAAATGAAATCCGGGGACATATTTTTTTTACTAGTAATGGCGGCAATCAGCGACTCTCTGCCCGTCGCCGTGGGTAGGTATCACATGGGTAGGTACAGAGCATGATGGGACTGTGAGGCCTATATAGGTCTGATGCAAGCCACGCACCCATCATTTCAGCGAGAAGAGCCGGCGTGTCAACATCGGGAGAAGAGAAGAAGATGACGTCACAGCCCGGAAGAAGAAGAATACGTCACAGCACGGAAGAAGAAGATAGACGTTCAGCGCTGAAGGAGAAGGCACCGGACAGCTGGAGGAAGAACCGGGGTGCGCCGAGTCAACAGCTGTCATGATCTGTGTCATGACTCTGGTCGCCTGCTGGTGGCACTGTTCTCTTCAGTGGCAGGGGTGCAGTTCTGGTGGCCTCCAGCGGGTGTCGCTCAATACAGATTTGCACAGGTATTTAAGCCCGCCCTAAACTGGAGTTCAGGGCTTCAGTATTTGCTTGTCAGCCTGTTCCCTGCCTGACCTGTTAGCTGTTGCCCATCTGTTCCTGCTTCGCTCCCTGCCCTGGACCCTGTCGCCTATTGACCCCGGCTTGTATTTTGGACTTTGCTGCTCTCTCCTATCCTTGACCCCTGGCTTGGACCTCGGACTTGCTTATGTCTTATCCCTGCATTACCTGCTTAGTGGTTTTTGGTTGCTGTGTCACGCTTGCTTTCATTGATTGTTTTTCACGTGTGCTTTAACTTAATAAACATATATATTTTTTCACTATCTTGGTGCCTGTTTCCATTAGTGCAGCCCATTGACCTGTAACTCAGTACTCGGATGCCTGCGTGGGCATCCCCTGACATAATACTGAAGCCATATAAACAGGTCGGCTGCACTTGGGAAATTGGCTCTGGGCATTTGCTTTTATAAAAATGCATCTAGAAGATATTGTGTACCTGTCACTCTTGGCAACAGATGACAGAGATTTCTGCTATCAGGAACTAAGTGAATACACTAGTGAGCAGTTGTTGGAATGTATCCGTATGGCTCATGTTTTTATTGATCATGGCAGTGTTTTGTTTGATGATGTGCAGCCATTGATTCGGATCTGCACAGAGTTGGCTCAGTCTGATGCTGCTACTGGGCGTGACGATTACACACCTCCTTTTAGTGCAGCTCAGGTAGAGTCTTTGGTGTGGCTGTTGGAGGATGATTCAGCTTTTTTTTATGAGCAGTACTCAGCTTGTCCTCAACAGGTGATTGCAGCATGCATTAATTCTGTGCAGTCTCTGGTCAGACAAGCTGTGTGCAAACCTGATTTTGTGCAACCATTATTACAAGCCTGGTCCAGTTTGTTGTACTCAGCCCCTGCCAGCTTCCAACCATCCATTTCTAGTTACCAACCTGCTGGGATGTCTTTTTCTTTACCCCCAATTCCCACTTTTGCTGAACAATACACCCTGCTAACAACAAAGTACCAGTCCCCTGTTTCCTCCTGCTGCACTTACCCTGCCTTTAACCCTTCTGCTGCTTCTCAACTGCCTCCGTTTGTTCCACCAAAATCCTCTTCACCCCTACCAGCCGTATCCATTACCTCCAACCCTATACCCATATACAAACCCCCAGTGGTGAAACCAAAGAAGAAGAAGAAGAAAACGTTTTTTCCAACCCACTCGATCCTGCCACTAACCCAATCTGCATCCACTTCAGCCAACCTGCTTCAGTCTGTTCCAGTGCCACCTGCCCAGCCTGTTCCAGTGCCATCTGTTCAGCCTGTTCCAGTGCCATCTGTTCAGCCTGTTCCAGTGCCATCTGTTCAGCCTGTTCCAGTGCCATCTGTTCAGCTTGTTCCAGTGCCGTCTGTTCAGCTTGTTCCAGTGCCGTCTGTTCAGCCTGTTCCAGTGCCGTCTGCTCAGCCTGTTCCGGTGCCAGCGGTCCAGCCTGACATGCCAGTTGCCCAGCCTGATGTGCCAGTTGCCCAGCCTGATGTGCCAGTTGCCCAGCCTGTTGTGCCAGTTGCCCAGCCTGTTGTGCCAGTTGCCCAGTTTGTTTTGCCAGTTGCCCAGTCTGACGTGCCAGTTGCCCAGTTTGACGTGCCAGTTGCCCAGCCTGACGTGCCAGTTGCCCAGCCTGACGTGCCAGTTGCCCAGCCTGACGTGCCAGTTGCCCAGCCCTACGTGCCAGTTGCCCAGCCCGACGTGCCAGTTGTCCAGCCTGACGTGCCAGTTGCCCAGCCTGACGTGCCAGTTGCCCAGCCTGACGTGCCAGTTGCCCAGCCTGACGTGCCAGTTGCCCAGCCTGACGTGCCAGTTGCCCAGCCTGACGTGCCAGTTGCCAAGTTTGTTGTGCCAGTTGCCCAGCCTGTCGTGCCAGTTGCCCAGCCTGACGTGCCAGTTGCCCAGCCTGACGTGCCAGTTGCCCAGCCTGACGTGCCAGTTGCCCAGCCTGACGTTGCAATGCCAACATACCAACTTGTTGAGCCCCTGTCTGCAGCCCAGCCGGAGGTGTTCCTGTCTGCTGCCCAGCCGGAGGTGTTCCTGTCTGTTGCCCAGCCGGAGGTGTTCCTATCTGCTGCCCAGCCGGAGGTGTTCCTGTCTGCTGCCCAGCCGGAGGTGTTCCTGTCTGCTGCCCAGCCGGAGGTGTTCCTGTCTGCTGCCCAGCCGGAGGTGTTCCTGTCTGGTGCCCAGCCGGAGGTGTTCCTGTCTGCTGCCCAGCCGGAGGTGTTCCTGTCTGCTGCCCAGCCGGAGGTGTTCCTGTCTGCTGCCCAGCCGGAGGTGTTCCTGTCTGCTGCCCAGCCGGAGGTGTTCCTGTCTGCTGCCCAGCCGGAAGTGTTCCTGTTTTCTGCCCAGCCGGAGTTTTTCCTGTCTTCTGCCCAGCCGGAGTTGTTCCTGTCTTCTGCCCAGCCGGAGTTGTTCCTGTCTTCTGCCCAGCCGGAGTTGTTCCTGTCTGCTGCCCAGCCGGAGTTGTTCCTGTCTGCTGCCCAGCCGGAGTTGTTCCTGTCTGCTGCCCAGCCGGAGTTGTTCCTGTCTGCTGCCCAGCCGGAGGTGTTCCTGTCTGCTGCCCAGCCGGAGGTGTTCCTGTCTGCTGCCTAGCCTGATTTGCCACCGTCTGCTGATCTGCCACCATCTGCGGCCCAGTCTGGCGGCCTGGTTCCTGTTGTCCACCCCGACGTCCTGGGTACGGGCTCCCAGCCTGACGTGCCTGACTTTCAGTTCGATGTGTCACTTTCCCAGCCTAATGACCCTAAATTCGCTGCCTGGCCTGTTTCCACCTCTAGATACCAACTTCCAGACCCTGGTGGTGGTAGGATGCAGGTTCCGTTTCCGGACTTGGGGGGCTGGTCTCCCAATGGGTTAAAGGGCTGGGACCGAAGGACTATTTGGGACTCTTCTGCATCCACATGCACTACCAGGGCAAGGGCAGAATGGGGTGTCCAGAGGCCACCCCTTGGGGGGGGAACTGTCATGATCTGTGTCATGACTCTGGTCGCCTGCTGGTGGCACTGTTCTCTTCAGTGGCAGGGGTGCAGTTCTGGTGGCCTCCAGCGGGTGTCGCTCAATACAGATTTGCACAGGTATTTAAGCCCGCCCTAAACTGGAGTTCAGGGCTTCAGTATTTGCTTGTCAGCCTGTTCCCTGCCTGACCTGTTAGCTGTTGCCCATCTGTTCCTGCTTCGCTCCCTGCCCTGGACCCTGTCGCCTATTGACCCCGGCTTGTATTTTGGACTTTGCTGCTCTCTCCTATCCTTGACCCCTGGCTTGGACCTCGGACTTGCTTATGTCTTATCCCTGCATTACCTGCTTAGTGGTTTTTGGTTGCTGTGTCACGCTTGCTTTCATTGATTGTTTTTCACGTGTGCTTTAACTTAATAAACATATATATTTTTTCACTATCTTGGTGCCTGTTTCCATTAGTGCAGCCCATTGACCTGTAACTCAGTACTCGGATGCCTGCGTGGGCATCCCCTGACAACAGCGGAGAGCGGCGAACATAGCAGAAGACCCCCGGAGAGTGAAGAAGACCCCCCGGATAGCCGAAGAAGACCCCCCCCGGATAGCGAAAGAAGAAGCACACCACCCCCCGCCGAAGACGTCGGAGGAAACCCGCCGAGGAGTGAGCGCTTTTATAAAAGCGACCCCCCCGGCGGTGGAAGAGAACCGGACGGCGGCGAAGAGCGGCCCCCACCCGAAGACGTCAAAGAAGAAGCCCCCCCTGGTAAAAAGAGCTAAAGAAGACAGGGGGCGGCCTCCGGAGCAGACTAATTAATTATTTTAAAAACTCTTGTGTTGTGTTTATTGACTTTAACATTTTTCCTCCAGGTGAATGGGTAGGGGTACGATGTACCCCATATCCATTCACTTAGGGTGGGGGGCCGGTATCTGGGGGCCCCCTTATTAAAGGGGGCTCCCAGATTCCGATAAGCCTCCCGCCCGCATACCCCGACAACCAACGGCCAGGGTTGTCGGGAAGGCGCCCTGTCCTCATCAACATGGGGACAGGATGCTCTGGGGTGGGGGGGCACCGCAGTGCGCCCCCCTGCCCCAGAGCACCCAACCCCCCCCCCATGTTGAGGGCATGCAGCCTGGTACGGCTCAGGAAGGGGGGGCGCTCGCTCGTCCCCACTCCTTTCCTGGCCGGCCGGGTAGCGTGCTTTGGATACGGGTCTGGTATGGATTGTAGGGGGACCCCCTACGCCGTTTTTTCGGCGTAGGGGGGGGCTCTCCTTACAACCCATAACAGACCTAAGGGCCCGGTATGCTCCTGAGGGGGGAACCCATGCCGGATTTTTATTTAAAATCCGGCGGGGACTTCCCCCTCAAGATTCATAACAAACGCCACACACGTGTAGAATTGGCGGGAATCCAAGTCGGATCTCCCGTCGCTTCTATGACGCGCTTGCTGGAATGTGCTGTCACCATTCAAGCGAGTGCGAGATGTCGGCACCCTGTCGCCGAGAATCAGCGCGATGCTGTCGTGCTAAAAACACATTCTCGGCGGCAGGTACTGTACAGGTAGGCAGGGAGCTGTCCAGCATCTCAGGTGGTTTAGCAAGAAGAGATACTGCCAGACACAGCAGAGGTTGCAGGTTCTGATCTGGGTCCTGATATGTTTTCTATTTGTTTTCATGAATGAGCAGGTAAAGTCTCACACTGAATTACTCCACAGATCTGGAAGAAATAAAGAAATAAAGAAATAAATTCAATAAAGAATGCACATGCTCTTGAATTTAGACAACATTCGCTTATCTGGGAGATTAGCTTTAACAATACTAGAAGTGACTGTCAAGTTGGAAAGTTTCAGGTCATCTGCACTGTGGGTTCTTCTACCTGATTCTTCGTAATGAAACTGAAATTGAATATGTTTTATGAGCAGTAAATAATCAGCGATTCCGGAGAGACCTCAATACAATGATAACGCTGCTTAGCAACCAACATACAAGCACAAGGGTCAATTGCACATCTCAAAGAAAATACAAGCCTCTAAAGGAAATGAGCAAGTTGATTCATAAAGTGGTTTACGTGGAATTACTGCAATCATATTTACATGGTGCCACAAACATGGAAAGAGTTATATTGCCGAAGGAGGGGACTGGCTATTTTCAAGTTCTGTTTGACTACCAAATGGGCTGAAAATGAAAAGTCTTGCAGTTAAAGAGGAACTTCAACTCCCAATCCCCAGGGTTAATTTAACTTTTAATCCCCTTACCTTTTTTGCTGCTTTAAACCAAAGTAACTTATTTTTTTTTTACTTTTTTTTTTTTTAGTGTATTTTGTGCGTGTACTCGAGAGAGGAGCCGGACTGCAGGAGTTGGGAGTAGGCAGGCCTCCCCCAGAGGCAATCTGCCACCTTTCTCCATACCCTGGGTGGCAATGGCGGGTGCGTGAGGGGGTCCTCCCACACAGCCCGCTCTACCTGCTCCGCTTTGAAGCCCAACTGGGCAGAGGGACTCCCTATAAGGGAGTGAGAGGATCTAGCCCGCTCAACCAGCCCCGTTAGTCCTTCGCCTCTCTTTTTAGAGACCGCGTGGTCAAAGTGCGTGCATGTTAACCCAATTTCGAGTGCATGTAAGTGTGGTGTTTTTTATGGGAGGGGGGTGGGCGTACTAAGCGCAGGCTTACCTCACATAGCACACCCACCGGGAGCCGGGCTGAGACCACCAAACTCAATTCACATGTAGCTGAGACCGGGATCCGAACCCCTAGCTGGAGAGGTGAATGGCTTGTTAGCGCAGTGCCAATCGCAGTGCCATTCGCAGTGCCAATCGCAGTGCCAATCGCAGCTCCCTGCCAAAATAACTTATTTAACCACTTAAGCCCCTGGAATATTTGGCTAGCCAAAGACCAGAGCACAAAATTGACGTCCTTGTTTCCCCACAAATAGAGATTTCTTTTGGTGGTATTTGATCACCTCTGCGTTTTTTTTTCCGCTACAAACGAAAATAGAGCGACAATTTTGAAAAAAATTTAATATTTTTTACTTTTTGCTATAATAAATATCCCCCAAAAACATATATAAAAACTAGGGTCACCATATGCGGATTGGCACACCCCGTGATCCGCAGAGCTCTGCTGCTGCCTTGGACATCTTGGTCCACCCGGCGGCGGCCTAAGTGAGCCTAGAGCGGTGCGCTGACGTTATCACCCGGCCTCAACTGCTCGTGTTTGGCCGGATTCTCTGGTAAGACTAAGCAAGTACTAATCTTCCTATACAGTGGGGGAGATGTGGACCATATTACAGTGGGGAGATGTCTGTGGATATTACAGTGGGGGAGATGTGGACCATATTACAGTGGGGAGATGTCTGTGGATATTACAGTGGGGAGATGTCTGTGGATATGACAGTGGGGAGATGTCTGTGGGTATTACAGTGGGGGGAGATGTCTGTGGATATTACAGTGGGGGGAGATGTCTGTGGATATTACAGTGGAGGAGATGTCTGTGGATATTACAGTGGGGAGATGTCTGTGGATATTACAGTGGGGGGGGAGGATTTCTGTGGATATTACAGTGGGGGAGATGTCTATGGATATTACAATGGGGGAGATGTCTGTGGATATTACAGTGGGGAGTTGTCTGTGGATATTACAGTGGGGAGATGTCTGTGGATATTACAGTGGGGAGATGTCTGTGGATATTACAGTGGGGGAGATGTCTGTGGATATTACAGTGGAAAGATGTCTGTGGATATTACAGTGGGGGAGATGTCTGTGGATATTACAATGGGGGAGATGTCTGTGGATATTACAGTGGGGGAGATGTCTGTGGATATTACAGTGGGGAGATGTCTATGGATATTACAGTGGGGAGATGTCTGTGGATATTAGAGTGGGGGAGATGTCTGTGGATATTACAGTGGGGAGATGTCTATGGATATTACAGTGGGGAGATGTCTGTGGATATTACAGTGGGGAGATGTCTGTGGATATTACAGTGGGGAGATGTCTGTGGATATTACAGTGGGGGGATGTCTGTGGATATTACAGTGGGGAGATGTCTGTGGATATTACAGTGGGAGAGATGTCTGTGGATATTACAGTGGGGAGATGTCTGTGGATATTACAGTGGGGAGATGTCTGTGGATATTACAGTGGGGTAGATGTCTGTGGATATTACAGTGGGGGAGATGTCTGTGGATATTACAGTAGGGGAGATGTCTGTGGATATTACAGTGGGGGGAGATGTCTGTGGATATTACAGTGGGGGGAGATGTCTGTGGATATTACAGTGGGGGGAGATGTCTGTGGATATTACAGTGGGGAGATGTCTGTGGATATTACAGTGGGGAGATGTCTGTGGATATTACCGTGGGGAGATGTCTGTGGATATTACAGTGAGGGGAGATGTCTGTGGATATTACAGTGGGGGAGATGTCTGTGGATATTACCGTGGGGGAGATGTCTGTGGATATTACAGTGGGGAAGATGTCTGTGGATATTACAGTGGGGGAGATGTCTGTGGATATTACAGTGGGGGAGATGTCTGTGGATATTACAGTGGGGGAGATGTCTGTGGATATTACAGTGGGGAGATGTCTATGGATATTACAGTGGGGAGATGTCTGTGGATATTACAGTGGGGAGATGTCTGTGGATATTACAGTGGGGAGATGTCTGTGGATATTACAGTGGGGGGATGTCTGTGGATATTACAGTGGGGAGATGTCTGTGGATATTACAGTGGGAGAGATGTCTGTGGATATTACAGTGGGGAGATGTCTGTGGATATTACAGTGGGGAGATGTCTGTGGATATTACAGTGGGGTAGATGTCTGTGGATATTACAGTGGGGGAGATGTCTGTGGATATTACAGTAGGGGAGATGTCTGTGGATATTACAGTGGGGGGAGATGTCTGTGGATATTACAGTGGGGGGAGATGTCTGTGGATATTACAGTGGGGGGAGATGTCTGTGGATATTACAGTGGGGAGATGTCTGTGGATATTACAGTGGGGAGATGTCTGTGGATATTACCGTGGGGAGATGTCTGTGGATATTACAGTGAGGGGAGATGTCTGTGGATATTACAGTGGGGGAGATGTCTGTGGATATTACCGTGGGGGAGATGTCTGTGGATATTACAGTGGGGAAGATGTCTGTGGATATTACAGTGGGGGAGATGTCTGTGGATATTACAGTGGGGGAGATGTCTGTGGATATTACAGTGGGGGAGATGTCTGTGGATATTACAGTGGGGAATATGTGGATATTAGAGTGGGGGAGATGCCTGTGGATATTACAGTGGGGAGATGTCTGTGGATATTACAATGGGGACTATATATGGTGGTGATCCGAAAAATGTATGTGCGTTATAATTAATGAAAATTAGTCGATTTAAAAAAAAATAAAAAAATTAATCGAACACGAAAAATTTAATCAGTAACAGCTCTAAAAAAACATATTTTTTCCTCAGTTTGTTAAAAAAAATTGCAAAAGTTATAGCATCTACAAATTAGGGGATAGTTTTATAGTATTTTTATTTATATATTTTTTTTACTAGTAATGGCGGCGATCTGTGATTTTTATCGTGACTACGACATTATGGCGGACACATCGGACACTTTTGGTGCTATTTTGGGACCATTCACACTTATACAGGGACAGTGCTATAAAAATGCACTGATTACTGTTTAAACATGACTGCCAGTGAGGGGGTTAACCACTAGGGGGATAGGAAGAGGTTTAGTGTGTTCTAACTGTTAGGGGGCTACAAGTGACACTACAGTGTGATGTCTGTGGATATTACAGTGGGGAGATGTCTGTGGATATTACAGTGGGGGAGATGTCTGTGGATATTACAGTGGAAAGATGTCTGTGGATATTACAGTGGGGGAGATGTCTGTGGATATTACAATGGGGGAGATGTCTGTGGATATTACAGTGGGGGAGATGTCTGTGGATATTACAGTGGGGAGATGTCTATGGATATTACAGTGGGGAGATGTCTGTGGATATTAGAGTGGGGGAGATGTCTGTGGATATTACAGTGGGGAGATGTCTATGGATATTACAGTGGGGAGATGTCTGTGGATATTACAGTGGGGAGATGTCTGTGGATATTACAGTGGGGAGATGTCTGTGGATATTACAGTGGGGGGATGTCTGTGGATATTACAGTGGGGAGATGTCTGTGGATATTACAGTGGGAGAGATGTCTGTGGATATTACAGTGGGGAGATGTCTGTGGATATTACAGTGGGGAGATGTCTGTGGATATTACAGTGGGGTAGATGTCTGTGGATATTACAGTGGGGGAGATGTCTGTGGATATTACAGTAGGGGAGATGTCTGTGGATATTACAGTGGGGGGAGATGTCTGTGGATATTACAGTGGGGGGAGATGTCTGTGGATATTACAGTGGGGGGAGATGTCTGTGGATATTACAGTGGGGAGATGTCTGTGGATATTACCGTGGGGAGATGTCTGTGGATATTACAGTGAGGGGAGATGTCTGTGGATATTACAGTGGGGGAGATGTCTGTGGATATTACCGTGGGGGAGATGTCTGTGGATATTACAGTGGGGAAGATGTCTGTGGATATTACAGTGGGGGAGATGTCTGTGGATATTACAGTGGGGGAGATGTCTGTGGCTATTACAGTGGGGGAGATGTCTGTGGATATTACAGTGGGGAATATGTGGATATTAGAGTGGGGGAGATGCCTGTGGATATTACAGTGGGGAGATGTCTGTGGATATTACAATGGGGACTATATATGGTGGTGATCCGAAAAATGTATGTGCGTTATAATTAATGAAAATTAGTCGATTTAAAAAAAAATAAAAAAATTAATCGAACACGAAAAATTTAATCAGTAACAGCTCTAAAAAAACATATTTTTTCCTCAGTTTGTTAAAAAAAATTGCAAAAGTTATAGCATCTACAAATTAGGGGATAGTTTTATAGTATTTTTATTTATATATTTTTTTTACTAGTAATGGCGGCGATCTGTGATTTTTATCGTGACTACGACATTATGGCGGACACATCGGACACTTTTGGTGCTATTTTGGGACCATTCACACTTATACAGGGACAGTGCTATAAAAATGCACTGATTACTGTTTAAACATGACTGCCAGTGAGGGGGTTAACCACTAGGGGGATAGGAAGAGGTTTAGTGTGTTCTAACTGTTAGGGGGCTACAAGTGACACATCACTGATCACTGATCCCGATGAGAGGGAGCATTTGACCAGTGACATGTCACTAAGAAGAACAAAGAGATGTTAACATTGACATCTCCCCGTTTTTCAGCTCCATGACACGATCGCGGGACACCGGCGGACATCGGGTTCCGCGGGCCCGGTCACGGAGCTTGCGGCAGAGTCACGCGACTACATGGCGGCAAATTTAAAGGGACGTACCTGTACGCCTATTTGACTGTCTGCGCCATTCTGTCAAAGTAAATGTTCGTGCGGCGGTCGGCAAGTGGTTAAGCATCCAGTGGCTCCAGAACTGTCCGGCCGTGATCCATGACTCACAGATCCAGCACCATCGTCACCTTTCCTTACTTCATCAGGACACAGGTGTCTCTTCTGGGTTCTGGGACCACTCATGACTGAGTCGATTGGGCATCATTGGGGTTTGTCTGGGAGAATAGCATTTCAGCACTTAACACACTACATGACATTTTAAAGACTGTGGACAGAGTATTATTTTAATTGCATTGGATCATTTTATATTTAGTACCTGAAGATATAGGCACGCTAGCCCGGATTCAGAGAGGACTTACGCCGACGTATCTTCTGATATGCCTCGTAAGTCCACAGATGCGCCGTCGTATCTATGCGCCTGATTCAGAAAACAAGATACGCCTGAATTTTGGCTTGATCCGACCGACGTAAGTCTCCTACGCCGTCGTATCTTGATCATTGATTTACGCATTGAATATGTAAATGACCGAGATATGCCGATTCACGAACGTACTTGCGCCCGTCGCTGTAATCTACGCCGTTTACGTAAGGCGTACGTCCGGTGTAAAGTTAAGCCTCATAAAGCAGGGGTAAGTCATGTTAGGGTATGGACGTCGGAACAGCCGTCGTATTTTACGTCGTTTACGTAAGTCGTACGTGAATGGGGCTGGGCGTATGTTACGTTCACGTCGTAGGCATTGAGCCGTTGTATCTTAGGGAGTATATGCGACGTGATTGTGAGCATGCGCGCGCATGTGCCGTTCGTTCGGCCCTTCATTTACATGGGGTCACACTTTATTATAATAGATCACGCCCACTACCTTCCTACTTTGAATTAGGCGGGCTTACGCCGGCCAATTTACGTTACGCCGGCGCAAGTTTGGGAGCGAGTGCTTTGTGAATACTGCTCTTGCCTCTCGGAGTTACGTCGGCGTAGTGCATATGAGATGCGCTACGCCGGCACAAAGATGAGCCACTGTACGTGAATCCGGGCCATAAAGTGTTTGAATATTCAATACCATGCAATGTGCACTCTTTATGTATATATGTTGACGCTTTGGTTTTGCTTATGAATCTTAAAATATTACTTTTTATGTATTTAAAGTATTTATTTATTCTTGGCATTTAAAGCTGTACATTGGTTTACCAATCTTCTGGGTTACCTCAACCGACCCCTCTAATGACTCAGCGCCAGGTCCATCCTCCTCCAATCACTGGGGCAGATTCATCAAGGGGATACGACGGCGGATCTCCTGATCTGCCGTCGTATCTCTGAGATCCCACGGTCGGATCTATGCGACTGATTCATAAGAATCAGTTCCGCATAGATCTCCCTTAGATCCGACTGGTGTAAGTGACTTACACCAGTCGGATCTTAGGCTGCAATCTACCGCCGGCCGCTAGGTGTCGTCGCAGTTTTTTTACGCGTCGGATATGCAAATGAGGAGAACCGCCGATTTAAGACCGAACACCCGCCCGTCGCTTTTTTTTTACGTCGTTTGTGTTCGGCTTTTTCTGGCGGATAGTTACCCCTGCTATATGAGGAGTAGCTAATGTTAAGTATGGCCGTCGTTCCCGCGCCGAGATTCAAATTTTTACGTCGTTTGCGTAAGTCGATTGGGAATACGGATGGCCGCAATTGACGTAGCCGCCGAAAACAAATTTGGCAAATTTCGCCGGCGACGCATGCGCCTGATTTAAATTGTACACTCCCCCTAGCCGCGGAATTTGAATTCCGCCGGGGGGAGTTACGATCCGACGGTGCAATTTTCGAGGTAAGTGCTTTGTGAATCATGCACTAGCCTCGCAAAATTGGACCGGCGAATCGAAAAACAGATAGATTACGCGGATCTAAAGATCTGCTAATCTATCTGAATCTGGCCCACTGTCTATAAGCTGAGGCCTCCTGGGAAAGCTGACATGGATATAACAGAAGGCTGCTGGAGCAGAGTGCACATAATTTTTGCCAGGTAGGAATAGAGGCAGGGGCAGACCGAACAATAAATAAAAAAAGAAAAGTCAACAAACAATACCAAAAAAATTAAATAAACAATAAAAAAAAGAAGTAGACTGTAGAGGCAGGGAAGGTTGCAAAGATATATTAGACCCTGGATCTCTCCTCTGACCTCCAAGGTAGCCAATAAAACACAGATTTGTTTAATCGGCTGCCTCTTGCTGATAACGGCCAGGCAAACAAGAACCACAATCGGAAGTGTTGTAATACACGTTGCTTCTAGCATAATTCATCACAGAAGAGGGGGAGAAATGGTTGCAGACCTGACTGCTTGCAAAGGCGTTGGGTGGTGGAGAGAATTGGGGGAACCCTTCTGAGCCCTGTAAAAAATAACAGACGGCTGTAGAACTACTCAGATCACTTTATCAGGAAGTCTAGCTGAGAATTTAGATAGAAAGTTATGGCTGTAGCTTCTGCATCCTGGTATAACCTACCGAGGTCATATACTGTATATGTGGCCTAAGGGCCGGAGGAGGTTAAAGAGACCCTGTTGTTGGGAACTGTGAAAAGTGCAAAAAAAAAGGGGTACTTGCCAAGTCTCCCTTTTTGTCAAACACTTTCTGTAGGTTCACTGTGCTAGTGCTCCAAAAATTAAAACTGTCGGATCAGTGAAACAGAGGGGTGGATTTAATAAAGTCCAATAGACTGTGCACCTTGCAAAGTGCAATTGCGCTCTGCAAGGGCTGTTGCTCCTGAGCTTAGTAAATGAGGGTAAAGCTTCACTTTGCAAAGAATACCCAATCACATGAAAGGGGAAAAAATGAATTTTTGCGTGCACATGATTGGTTGATGAAAGTCAGCAGAGCTTCTGCTCATTTACTAAGCTCTGCAGCAACTGCTCTTGCAGTGTGCAACTTTACTTTGCAAAGTGCACAGTATTTTTGCCTTTAGTAAATCAACCCTTAGAGGGTGCAAAAGGACAGGGGGAACAAGAATGCTGGAAGATGTAGTTTGTAGAACCCCGAGCTAGAGGTGCCAATCAGGAAGATCCAGCAGAATGTAGGAGCTGGAGTGTCAGGCAAGGAGTCAGCAGGAGAACCAGCAGAAGTTAAAGTAAAACTGTGGCTTGTCTGCATGCTCAGGATGGCAGAAATCACCAATGACACAAGCAGGCATATAGCAGCTGAATCTGGACATATGACAAGCAGGCACTTATCAAAGGCATGGAGCACAATATCTCAAGTAGCGAAGTCAAGCCAAGGTCAGCAACAAGAGACCAAAGCAGTACCAAACCAGAAGCCAGATCAAGGTCAGGGACAAAGCCGAGGTCAGAAACTGATTGAACAATAGTACAAAGCAAGAGCAAAAATCAGTAAGGCACTGAAGACCATTTAGCCATCTGGTGTCAATACTGACTCTGGGCACGTAATCGTTCACACACATACTGTGAAACACACACACAAGTGAGCACCTAGCCATACTCATGAGCAGATATCCAAGCCAGCTGGCTAGTAGGAATTCCCCGGTATTTTTTTTAGGCATGTAACTGGGTGCCCTACCCCAAAAGAAGGAAAATCCCAACAAAGTAAAAAAATACATGGAGGTTATAGTACAGTGAGCATAATTTATTGCTCCATCAAAGAATACCCCAGCAACCTCTAGCATCCCTGCCCTTTTTAAGCACTGACCTGCATTATGCAGTAGAAGTGGAGATACTCTATGGGGGTTATTTACGAAAGGCAAATCCACTTTGCACTGCAAGTGCACTTGGAAGTGCAGTCGCTGTAGATCCAAGGGGGACATGCAAGGAAAATAAAAAAACAGCATTTTAGCTTGTACACGACTGGAGGATAAAATCAGCAGAGCTTCCCCTCATTTCACATCTACCCCTCAGATTTACAGCGACTGCACTTCCAAGTGCACTTGTAGTGCAAAGTGGATTTGCCTTTCGTAAATAACCCCCTATGTATACTCTAAATGGCTTTTAGATATACAACACATGGGATAATAAGGAGGTGTAACCCCATGTGACCCCATGTGTACCCTTGCATATTCATAGCAAAGTCTTGCAATGTATGCAAACTATGAAAATGCACATAATGAATGAATGAATGAAAAACTTATATAGCGCAACACATGCAAACTTAATCGCCTCTGGGCGCTTGTTGTTCCTGTCTCCTTTGGTATCAAAAGAGATGAGTCTTGATCTTTCTCCTGAACGCCAAGTGGTTCTCCTCCAACCGAATGCTGGTTGGTAAAGCGTTCCATAGTCTAGGCCCTTGGACCGCGAATCTCCTTTCTCCTTTGGACTTGTAGTTGGCTTTCGATATCTGGAGGAGATTTTGATTGGTGGATCGCAGAACGCGATTGGGATTATGAGCTTTTATTTTTTCACATAGATAATGGGGAGCATTCCCATAGATACATCTATGCGTTAGACAGAGTGCTTTCAAAGTGATTCTGTCTTTTACTGGTAACCAGTGAAGGGTTCTCAGTGAAGGTGAGATTGATTCCCAAGGTTTTTTCCCAGTCACAAGTCTAGCGGCCTTATTTTGAACGACTTGTAGATGAGCGATTTGGTACTTGGGGAGTCCGAGGTAAAGGGCATTTGCATAGTCCAATCTGGAGTTTACAATTGTTCCCACCACGACTGCTATGTCTTCCTTGGGAATAAAAGGAGTAAGTCTGCGTAGTAGGCACAGCAGATGGTGAGATCTGCTGACTACTGACCCTATTTGTGCGTCCATTGTCATGTAGGAGTCAAAGATGACCCCAAGACTTTTGACTTTGGCACTAGGGGTGATGATTTTGCCCAGAATGGGCGGGGGGGGGGGTCCAAGTTGTTGCAGGTTGATTCATACGTTTGGCGTGAAACAGGAGAAGTTCTGTTTTCGCTCCGTTGAGTTTAAGATAACTCTTTGTCATCCAGTCCTCTATCAAAGAGAGGCATGTCTCTAGATTGAGGTGATGATCCTTTTTATTGCAAATGTGGAAATATAGTTGCGTGTCGTCTGCATATGAGTGGTAGAGCAGTTTTTGACTGCTAATAATCTCAAAAAGAGGGCGAAGATAGATGTTGAATAACACCGGCGACAGGGGGGATCCTTGAGGGACTCCTCACGATAATGTGCGTTTCTCAGAAGTGAAAGGTCCTAACTTCACTATTTGCGATCGGTTTTCCAAAAAAGAGGAGAACCAAGATAAATCGCCTTCTGCGACTCTGGCTACTTCAGCTAGCCGAGTCAATAAAAGCTTGTGGTCTACTGTGTCAAAGGCTGCGCTTAGGTCCAACAGAACCAGAAGACAAGATTCTCCTTCGTCTGCGGCCTCGAGAGCGTCGTCCCATATTTTGAGCAATTCGGTTTCTGTCCCGTGTCCAGGCCGGAATCCCGATTGAAATGGATCAAGTAGGTTGTGGGTATCTAGATGCTGTTGCAGCTGTTGTACCACTACTTTTTCCATTACCTTTGAGAGTACATTTAGGCCTGTTATTGGACGACGGTGGAGTGGGTCCTTGGGGTCCAGGTTGGGTTTCTACAAGATGGGTCGAATTATACCCTCCTTCAACTGGGAGGGCACTATGCCTTCCCTGAAGGATTGGTTGATAAGCTGCGTGATAGGAGGTGCCAGGATGTCGGCGCATTCCTTCAGCAGTTTAGTGGGGATGATATCATTCGGCGTGGTGCTGTTACGCAGAGTACCGATGATATTTTTTGTGGCATGGATAGAGATAGGTTCCAGCGTGAACTTACCTGGTTGTGGTGAATTACTGCAGGTATTGTGTAAATCATTACGGTGAGGGTTGAGGGGGGAATTATTTTGCTGAATGCTTTGTCGGATCCCCTCAATTTTATTAATGAAGTAATCCGACAATTCACTGCAAAATTCTTGTGAGTCAGAATTGGGGGCTTCAAGACATCCTGGATTCATGGTCTGAGTGACCAACTTGAAGAGTTTGCGTGGGCGATTAAGGGCGCTGTTGATAGCCTCGGAAAAATAGTTTTTCTTGGCTTTGAAGATTTCTTTGTGGTATTTTCTTGTTGTTGCTTTGTAGACGATGAGGTTCTCATCTGAAGAGCTTCTTTTCCAGGCGGCTTCTGCCCTTCTGCGCTCTTGCTTCAGTAATGCCAGTTGGTTGTTGAACCAGCTGGAGTTTTTTTTCCGGATGCAGGTTTTACGTTTCGGCGCTATTAAGTCGGCTGACTGTAATAGGGCTGTGTTTATGGAATCCAGTGTTTCTTCAGCCGTTTGATGCGGCTGAATTGTATTTATTTTTTTCCTTAACGTGGCTTTGAAGAGTTCCGAGTGGAGCTTCTTCTGACATCTAGTCCAGTGTGTTATCACTGGATTTAATGTTTTAGTTAAGGGTGGGAAATCGGAAATAATGAATTTGATTGCATGGTGATCTGTCCATGGCAATGGTTCATTTTCCAATATTTTTATTTCCAGATCTTGTCTGAAAATAAGATTGAGTGTGTGACCTGAAACATGTGTGGGCCCACATACTAGTTGTAGCCCTAATCGTTCAAAGTGATCAATACAGGCGTCGGCAACGGGGTCTTGCGGGGAGTTGGCCCAGAGATTGAAGTCCCCGAGCAGCAAAAGGTGTTTGCTGTTAAGGCTATAGGTGGAGATAAAGTCCGTCACTGATGGGAGAAACTGCGATTTTTGGCCAGGTGGCCTATAGCAGAGTAGAATCCGGACGGTCTCCTGGGAGTTTGTTTGTAGTTGCAGGGTAAGGGTTTCCATGAATGGAAGAGGGTTTTGAGGGACAGGTTTAGTGATTGCAAGATGAGTCTTATGGATCACCGCCAGTCCTCCTCCTCTTTGCCCTATTCTGTTTTCCGTTATGATACGATAGTTTTCTGGCACCAGTTCTCCTAGAATGGTGTTGCAGTCGGTTGTGAGCCAGCTCTCTGTAATAAAGAGGCAGTCTAAATCGTATTGTAGAATAAAATCATGGATTTCCAGTCGGTGTTTTACTGCCGATCTTGTGTTGATCAGAGCACATGATATATGCTTAGGCTGGGGTAAACGGCTGAGATTTTTGATAGAAGATCGACGATCGATTCTGAAAAATTGGTCAGTTCTTCGGGCTTTTTTAGTGATGGCTGGTAGTATTGCAGCAAATTGCCTCAAATCCCCAATGGTTTCTGCAGAATATTGCAGATTAACCATAGTCGCCAAACACCAGGGGGAGGAGGGGATTATCAAGGATTAACTTAATCCTCGGTCCTGACTTGGTCCAGAGGAAGGCAACAAAAAACCCTGGTCGTGCTACGCCAATATGCTACGACAGGGAAAAAAAATCCTTCCTGACCCCTTGAGAGGCGATCGGACGAACCCTGGATCAAGTACAAATGGTATTTGAGAAAGGGGGAGTGGGGCTAGGGTGTCGCAAGATGACCACCACTCCGGCTGCAAAGAGCCAAGGTGGTGACCTCGAGGGGGGGGGGGGGCAGGGGGGGGATTGCCAACTGGTAGTTATTGAGTCAGGAGATGGTGGTAGGTGACCCAATTACAAGGGGGTAGCAGGCTGGTATCTGGAGGGGAGGGGTGGGGGGCCACTCGGTCGCGGCGATGAAAGGGGGGGATGGGGCCCTACCTATCTACATCCCGTGGGCCACACGTCCTACTCCTAGGAAGCGTGCACCGGTAGCTACTGGGATGCAGTTCTAGCCCTAGGGAAGAGGGGGGTCCAGCTGGTGTCCGGGGGGGATTGATGACCAGCTGGCAGGTCGCGGCGATGAATCGGGGGGGGGCCCTACCTATCTACATCCCGTGGGCCACACGTCCTACTCCTTTGCGAAATCAAACTAACAAGCCCAGGGTACAGCTATTAAGTTTGTTCTTTTATGGAAAGCAAAGTGTTGCTTTTATCTTTTTCCAGTTATTGTTTAATATATTGTAGCACTATACCCGAAAGAGCCGCTGGTTATTTTGCATCCTTCTGTCCTCAAGAAGATGACCTGATTTGCCAGCTCCACTACTCACCAACACACCTTTGGTTTGTTAATAAAATGTATTAGGCAAAACTGCCCCGCAGAGAAAAAGAACACACATAATACAACAGCAACTGTAGTGCACTAAGGTATAGGTAATTGTAACGGTAAAACACAGAAAGTAGTAAAACCTGGTCAACACAGTACAATTTGTGGGACACAGATGCTCAAATCAAGACACCACCTCCCATGTACAGTATATATTGGGAGGAAATGGAAAAGTGGGTAACAAACCCTGGGACTTTTAACGGTGTCAATCAAACAGTACTATAGACATAGTAAAAAAATATTTTTTTATTGTACAAAATAGAACATTAAAATGTATACATAAATAACCATCCATAGAGGATATATCATGCTCAACCATGAGCTAAAGACCTGTGACCTGATTGCTCGACATGTTTCGCTCTCAGCGAGCTTCTTCAGGAGCTGTACAGGTAATACTGAAAATCACAGAAAAAAATATATAGAGGATGGGACAACACATAAATAGATAAATATTCATAATCATATTGAAATATCAGATAGTCAACAGTGAGAGTATATGTGAATACACAATCCATAGCAATAGAATAAATGAGTATATGAGTTTCAATAATAAAGTCAGATGCAAATGTATCATTTAGGCACCACTCACCAAATCAAGCCAGTTCTAGTCCATATATGTATACATCAAAATAGGAAGAACTTGTTGATAAAAAATAGCATGGGCTAGATTCATGTAGCGCGCCGTAAATTTGTGCGGGCGTAGCATATGTTATTTACGCTACGCCGCCGCAACTTACACGGGCAAGTGCAGTATTCACAAAGCACTTGCTCCGTAAGATGCGGCGGCGTAGCGTAAATGGGGCCGGCGTAAGCGCGCCTAATTCAAATGAGTATGAGGGGGCGTGTTTTATGTAAATGGTGGTGACCCGACGTGATTGACGTTTTTCCCGAACGGCGCATGCGCCGCCCGTAGAATTTCCCAGTGTGCATTGCTCCAAAGTACGCCACAAGGACGTCATTGGTTTAGCTGTGAACGTAAATTACGTCCAGCCCTATTCGCGAACGAGTTACGCAAACAACGTAAAAAATTCAAAATTCAACGCGGGAACGACGTCCATACTTGACATTGCGTACGCCTCATAATAGCAGGAGCAACCTTACGCCGAAAAAGCCTAACGTAAACGACGTAAAAAAATAGCGCCGGGCGTACGGAAATTTGTGAATCGGCGTATCTAGGTAATTTGCATATTCTACGCCGAAAACGACGGAAGCGCCACCTAGCGGCCAGCGTAAATATGCACCCTAAGATACGACGGCGTAAGAGACTTACGCCAGTCGGATCTTAGGCTAATGTCGGCGTATCTTGCTTTCTGAATACAGAAAGAAGATACGCCGGCGCAGCTTTGAATTTACGTGGCGTATCTATAGACACGCCGGCATAATTCAATGCTGAATCTAGCCCCATATCGCCAAAGCTTGCCATAGGAACCGTGAATCGCACCCCCCTCACACTATTCAATCACTGGGTCATAGTATAGAAGAGCAGAATCTGAATACAGAATTCAAAAACAACGCATTCAAGAGTCATATAAAAAACAAGATAGATCATTAACCAATGATAAATTACTGTGTAGGTGTCTCAATTTAGTAGAGAAAATGGGCCAGATTCACAGCGGAGATACGACGGAGTATCTCAGTATCTTCATAGAATCAGTTACGCATAGATAGCCCTTAGATCCGACAGGTGTAATTGTTTTACACTGTCGGATCTTAGGATGCAGTACCGCGGCCGCCGCTGGGGGGAGTTCGCGTCGTAAACCAGCGTCGGGTATGCAAATTAGGAGTTACGGCGATTTACGACGGATTTTCGCTACGTCGCCGCTAGTCTAGTTTCCCGTCGCAAAGTTAGTCGTCGTTTTTGGTGCCTTAACTTTACACAGCAATCGTATTGCTGTATAAAGTATGGCCGTCGTTCCCGCGTCAAAATTTAAAAATGAACGTCGTTTGCGTAAGCCGTCCGGGAATACGGAAGTACGCTACACGCGTCGCGGTTCGAAAAAATGACGTCACGGCGCAAAAAGCACGACGGGAATTGCGAAACTGAGCATGCGCAGTAGGTCCGACGCGGGAGCGCGCCTAATTTAAATGGCATATATATATATATTCGCCAGCACACCAGGGATCATAACGTCCAAAGATTTAATGCATATCTATTATTTCAAAAAGAGCAACGTTTCGAGGCCACGCAGGACCTCTTCGTCAGGCAAAAAGATACAAATACAATAAAGCAAACAAATATATATAAGAAGCTGTCACCAATGAAAATCTTTGAAAAATAAAACCCACCCACCCCAAACACCTCCTCCCTCTACCTACCCATCCAATCAGGAGTCTACATCGGGTATGTTATGCAAGCACCTATTAGTGATCAGTTAATCACAAACAGGCATAAGCAAAGAGTCACATGGGGTACATACCCCCAGCTGTGTTCACGGTCAAAACAGCGATCACATAGCTGCTCAGTTGTACATTGCCAGAAAAAATGTATAAATCCCATACCTGCAAAAGGAGCTATCCATGTACCCCTCCGCTGTGTCATCGATCGTAATCCCGATCGCACAGCTGATACCACGTGTGCTGTCCTGTGGTATCCCTCAGCCAATGACAGTCTGCAAAATTGCAGTCAGCGTCATTGTGCGGCCGCCGTCGCCATAGAGACAATGACGTCGGCGCGTCATACGTCGGCTCAGCCAATCAGCTTCGACCAATGTGACAGTGAGGCTTGGAAAGCAAGCCTACGTCACATGTTACAAGGGGCCAACGAGAGCGCAGTTTAACAGTTCAGGTCTATGTGACAGCGAGGCTTGAAAAGCAAGCCCCTGTCACATGGTAGCAGGGGTCAAGGAGAGCGCAGCCTGACAATTCAGGCTAATGTGACAGCGCGACTTGTAAAACAAGCCGCTGTGATATGGTTCAAGGGGAGGTACTAGAGAGGAAGCGTGCTATATTCACCCAGGATAAGATAATAAGTGAAGAAAAGAAGAAACTTTTAAAAAAAGATAAAATGACTAATGATAAGCACCAATACAGAACCAAACACCTAAATAGATAGACAAAAAAGAAAAAAAAAGGAGAAAAAGAATAAAGAAAAAAGGAAAAAAAAGATAAAATTAAACAATAATAAACAACTAGAAAAAATGTAAGAAATAAAGAATATAAATAAAAATAATAATAAATGTAAATTAACATAAATAAATATAAATAGAAAAATAAAAATAAATATAAATATAAATAAATAAAAATAAAAATAAAAATAAAAATAAATATAAAAATAAAAATAAATAAATGCAAATAAAAATAAAAATAGAAAAATACAAATAAAAATAAAGATAAATAAAAATAAAACAAAAATAAAACAAAAATAAAACAAAACAAGGCAGAAGTCAAAAAACAAAACAAAGTGAAATTACTGAAACAAAAGAAAAGAAAAAGCAAAAGAAAATACCAAAAAACAAAAAAGTAAGAAAGCACCAGGGTGAACAGACTATTAAAAAAGTGTAAGATATGACATGTAGACACAATACAAAGGGCTAACGGTCCGGGTGAGAACACCAACAGACAAATGGTCACTCAAAAACGAGCCATATCAATGTACATCCTATATCAAACCTGCCTAAAGGTCTAAGTTGATGGGGTCATCGTCCATACATAGTCAAATGTAAAAATGTCTACATTGTCAACCATGAAAAAAGAAAACAAAATACAGTTAAAAGAAGCCCACGGGGGCTTGAAAAAAACCGATGGTATAAGCAATACCATATGGGATGTCATTCCTAATATGCAATGGCAAGATAAGATCAGAGAATAACTTTAAATAAATACGACGGCGCAAGAATAATATGTGATTGAAAAAGAACACTAGATAGATAAGCCTAATCAAAGGCCATAAAGGCATTGCATAGGGGAGCTTAATGGAAGTCACAGCGATCAATCAGCGATCATCTATAAAGCACGTCAGAGACAAATTAGCGTTCAACCCACCAGGTTGCACTGTCCCTAATGTGTGTATCCAATAGGCCGCGCGGCAAAGTAGTGCTCGATTCCGATCACCACCCCTATAGGGTGCTTTAACGTGTTCAATAACCATACCCCGGAGTTCGTGGATCTGGTGTTTGACTGTCACGAAATGTAAAGCCACAGGTTTGTTAAAGTCTACCTGTTCCCCCTTGGCGGTTTTAGTCAGGGCTACCCTAATGTCACTCCTATGTTTTTGGAAACGCTTCTTAAATGGGCCTATAGTCTTTCCAACATATACCAATGTACAGGGACATTTTAGAATATAGACACAGAAGTCGGTGTTGCAGTTTAAATATTCGCGTATAGGATAGCGACCTCCCATATGTGGATGTGAAAAATATTCACCACAAATAAGGGAGTTGCATACATTACAGTTATAGCATCTAAAACATCCGGTCTTAAGGGATATCTTAGTTGCCGTCTTCGCGTACTTGTGTCGTGGGTCAGCCTGTACTAGATGGTCTCGTAGCGTTTTTCCGCGTTTGTACGCCATCATTGGTTTGGTCTTGATTGCAGGACTCAAAGATCTATCTGACTGCAATATTTTCAAATTGCGTTCCGTGGCGCATTTGATTGTGCCTGACTCTTGGTTGTACGTGTGAACTAGCATAGGGCACGAACTAGCCCTAGAACTTTTGCTGCTACCAGTTAATGCCTTATCTAGAGCTTGATCCAGAATTGGTCTGGGATAACCACGTTCGAGAAATTTCTGGTACATGATATCAAGTTCTTTCTTTTTATCTTGCTCATCTGAGCAGATCCGTAAGACCCGTACAAACTGTGAGATCGGCAAATTGTGGCGTAAATGTGTTGGATGTGCACTCTGAAAGTGTAGCAGAGTGTTTCTATCGGTGGGTTTAGTATATAGGGATGTGGTCATACTACCACCAGTGATGGTGATAAGTACATCGAGGAATGGAATACATTCACCCGAAATCTCTGGGTTAAACACGATCCCTGGGAAAATGCTGTTAATATACTCCACAAATTTCACAAAGTCGTCTCACTCCCCGTCCATATAAAAAAGACGTCGTCTATATATCTCATCCATTTTTTTACATATTGATGAAACAAAGGAGATGGATAGATATACACCTCTTCCAGATAGCCTACAAACAGGTTAGCAAAAGAGGGAGCTGCGGAGCTCCCCATAGCTGTCCCTCTAATCTGTGTATACATCGTTCCTTCAAATCTGAAATGATTGTTCACCAAAATAAATTCAAGACATTCAATAACAAAAGCCCTTGGTAACTCAAGGGAACCTCGTTTAGACAAGAAATGATCAACAGCCTGAAGACCAGCCTCATTGGGTATGCAGGTGTATAGTGAGGAAATGTCCATTGTGGCAAGCTTCCAACCGTCATCAAATATGGAGGAGGGACCAAGTTTGTCAAGGAAATCACCCGTATCACGGATGTATGCTGGTAAATCCTTGACTACCGGTTGTAGATAATAGTCTACAACCTGGGCCAATGGCTGGGTGACAGAACCAGTGCCGGAAACTATAGGCCGAAATTTAAGGGGCGTGATGCCCTTATGGATCTTAGGCAATCCATATATAACAGGCGTACGAGGAAATTCGTTGTACAAAAAATCAGCAACCTCGTCTGTCAACCAGCCATTGGTCCGACCGATACCGATCAGTCTCGCCAAACCATTCTTGGTACTCAATAGGGGATCACTCCCCAATAATAAATAACTAGACGTGTCAGCCAACATGGAAAGCATTCCCTCCCTGTAATCACTATAGTCCATGATAACCACCCCCCCGCCTTTATCGGCGGGCTTAATTATGATGTTTCTGTCATTCTTGAGGGATTTCAATGCTGAAAAGTCCATAGGTCCCAAATTGGTCTGTGCGTTTTTGGAGGCTTTATGAACGACATCATGTTTGATCGTTCTGATGTAGCTTTCGATCGAATGAAATTGTCCTGGAGGAATAAACTTACTCTTTAGTCTAAATGAAGACGGTACTTTAGATAATGACATAGGTTGATTGTGAAAGAATTGTTTAATTTTCAAGGTACGTTCAAACTTGAACATCTCTACTTCAAAGTCAAATAAATTTAATCTGTTAGCGGGGCAAAATGACAGACCCTTGGACAACAATTTGGATTCACCCTCAGTGATTGGTCTTGAAGAGAGGTTAATCACCGGGCACGCCCGGTTCCCCGTCTCGTGTTCATGCGAGGTAAAGGGGGGACCGGATTTCTTGATGCCCCTCCTGGATCTGCGTTTCCGCCGGCAACCGGAAAAAGGTTTCCGTTACTGGCATTTCCCGTGTGTTTGTTGCCTGCAGTGGTTCCGGCCTCACTGTCGCTCGATGGATTCTCGGTGGGTCGGTCACTCTCAGATGTTGGTGGTTGGCCAAATTTGCGTGTGCCACCACCACGTGTGCGGAGTCGCCTCCTAGCGCGAGTGACCCCTGATATCCAAGGGTAAACCCGTCCCTCCTGATAGTCTTGATTAACCAATCTCAACTTGTCACGTTTAGCCTGTTTCTGTTTATCAGAATATGCTAAAATTTCATTGTCAATGGTCTGCAGTGCATTTGTTTGTGTATCATCATCAAGAGTAGTAATTTCAAACGATGATAATTCCCTGTTGACTTGGCACAGTTGCACTTTTATATAAAAAGTGAAAAAATGCGCATACCAAAAAGAAACTTAAAAAAGCAGCAGACTCAAAATGTTATACAACATATAAATCAATAGTTAAAAAGTGGGAGTTGCGCTAAAAATAATAATAAATGAGTGACCATATATAAATAAAAATAAAAAAACGCTGAGCCAGAGTCAGCTCAATCAAAAACCAAAATGTAGAATATAAAATCTCAATGTGTGTTCATAAACAAATCAATAAAAAATATATATTATAAAATTGAAGAAAGTCCCCAAAAATAGTCCAAAAACACTAGGAAGTGAATCCAAATCTGTGGTTTAAAGTTGGGACAATATCCAAGTGAAAGAATTCAGGCTTGACCCTTACCAGAAGTATAGATCCCAGGGGATCAAGAAGAGCCATCCATACTGTAGCCACAAATATGTGGAGCGGTCCTATGTGGAGCGGTACAGGGGTTCCTACTTCCGTAGACTCAGCCCAGTGAAAAGTAAAGGGAAAAAAAGAAAAACAAAAATAGTGCAAAAACGGATGATAAGCAGACACAGACTAACTCCCAGTGGCTAAAGTTGACAGACACTGTGCAGTAAAGCTGGGGTCCCACCACCAAACGAACACACTGACCCTTACCAAAGATAAGCGACCCTCAAAGGATCAGTTTTGCATGTCAGTGTGTAACGATCTACAGCAGGAAGACGCTTGTCAGGCAGGTCATTTTGATCCAGAGGTCAGGTAACCAGGAAACATGAAAGATATGCAAACTCTCATAGTGAAATACCATCAAAGTTTAATTAATAAAAAAAGTAGAGCACTTACAATTAAAAAGGTTCAATGCAGCAGAGATAAAATGTAGCCGGCCGGCAAACAAACAAACGAGGCACGTCCTCTGTACGCGATGACGTCAGCACGCCAACCTCCCAACGTTTCGTCTTCGTATAGACGTGGTCACGGGAATGAGGATGCGTGCCGCGTCACCGCGTTAAATACGTGCATTTCATGGGGCGTGTCAGATACTTGATCTTTAAAGAGTGCAAGCCCGCCATCTTAAGTGAGGGAACCCAACCTGGCAGAGCCAAAACTCTAATGGTAAGGCGGATGTTGCCCCGGGACACAAACAAATATTGAACGCGCTAAACGCGCGGACATTACAGAAATTAAAAAATTGGAAAATTTATAAATTAAGGAAGGGGTGTTACAAGACCTAGTCCACAATGATTGGACAAACAGTACAGGTATAAACTAATACAAAAACATCATCCGTGCTTCCTTACAGCTGGTTTATCAATCCCAATAGAGAGGACAGGAATCTACAGCAGCAGGCTTGCAGACATCAAGTCACAACATCATCACTAGGCCGAATTATGATGAATAACCAGGCAGTGTAGATAATATATTACACATACTATAACAGACATAATATACAGATGAGCGGTCGTGTTAAAAATCAACCTAGCAGTGATTAAAACTCATTACAAAATTTATGTGATCAGGCTGTCATAAATCAATCTGACAGCAAAAAAACAAAATGACCCTACATATGTGCAAAATTAACATATAACAAACTGGGACATAAAACATATTCTAAAGAATAGCCCATTATGCAGATGTGAAAAAAATATATGTGAAAAATGGATATATAGTAAAAAATGAAAAAAATCAGATGAATAAAAAATCATGCTATATAAATATAGTATGATATAAAAAGTGCAATGAATTAATTTTAAATAAGGTAACACTGTTCTCAATGGAGATTCATAGTGTAGTCTAATAATTATAACAACAACCTCAGTGCCCTCAAAACAATTCCTTATATACACGAACTCAGTGCCAAGTTATTAACATAAAAAACATTGAGTGTCCACTGTCAAAGTGCAACCGTAATAGTAATAACAGTATTGAGCAAGTGTAAATTATAAACAAAGGGTATGGAGAAAAAAGCTGGTTTCAAGAATTTTCGATGAAACAGTTGACATCAACTTCAATGTTGAGTCCATGGGGTTCAAAGCTTCTCAGCGTATGAATCCACATCATTTCAGATTTTGAAATGCTCCTGACTAAGTCATTTCCTCTCCAATGAGCCCGGAACTTATCAATCCCTATAAATGTTGTACCTGCGGGGTTTTTATTATGTGTCACCAGGTAATGTTTCGAAACCGAGTGATTTGGAAAACCGCTCAAAATGTTTGTCACATGCTCATTAAGACGTATGTGTAGGGCCCGCTTAGTCCTCCCCACATACTGAAGCCCACAAGGGCATTGTAGGAGGTATATAACCCCCATCGTCGAGCATGTGATGAACGTATCAATGGGGTAACTGATGGACGTACGACTGGAGCAGAAATTTGTGGTCCTCTTAGGAATATCTGTATTTACTGCGCAAGTATTACAGCGGCCACATTTGAAGAAGCCCACAAGCCCAGATAAAAACATAGATTGAATTTCTGGTGGGTCGAGGACATTAGGTGCCAATTTGTTTCTAAGGGGTTGTATCCCCCGAAAGACCACCTGTGGTTTAACTGGTAGAATTTTACTCAAAGTTTTATCGCTTTTCAAGATATGCCAGTGTTTAGCCACTATCTTTTTCACGCTAGCATGCTGACAAGAGTAGTCAGTCACAAAGGGGGTCTTAAAATCTGCCGATGTGTCCTTTTTGGGTTTTACCCTAAGTAATTCCTCTCGGTCAGTGTTGATGACCGTCTCCAGAGTTTCATGAAGAGATTCTGCGGAATAGCCCTTTTCTATAAAGCGTTGAGTTAAAACTTCAGCTTGTTCTCGAAAAGTGTCATGATTGGTGCAGTTACGCTTCAGCCTAAGGAACTGCCCCTTAGGTACTGCACCTAGCCAAGTTTTATGATGACAGCTGTCATTCGGAATGAATGAGTTTCGGTCTGAGCTCTTGAAGTAGGTCGAGGTAACAAATTGGTCATTATCCACTGAGATAGTCAGATCTAAAAAATGTATAGTTGACTGACTAGCTTCATGTTTGAGCACTATGCCTCTGTTGTTCCTATTCAAAAAAGACATGAAGCAAGACAGCTCAGCCTCAGACCCTTTCCATAGGAGGAGGACGTCATCAATATATCTGGCCCACAGCATTATCTGGGGCCTAGAAGATACATCGACGACGTCCTCCTCCCATTTGGCCATAAATAGATTGGCCAGACTGGGGGCGTATTTGGCCCCCATCGCAACTCCGCGGTCCTGTCTATAAAATTGGCCATTATGCCAGAAGAAGTTGTGTGTAGCTGCGTATTGCAGCAACTCCATAATGAAAGAGATCTGGGCCAACGGTAGGCCCGAATCTCTTTCAAGAAAAAACGAAACCGCCTCCAATCCCAGATTATGTGGGATCACCGTGTAGAGTGACACAACATCGGCGGTGACCAACCACATATCGGGAGATGGTTTGAGGCTAGATAAGGTATTGATAACTTGCCTCGTATCCTTTAAAAAGGAAGGCATTTTAGCCATCAAGGGTTGGAGAAAAAAATCGACATATTTGCCCACCCGGGACGTAACAGAGTCGATCCCACTGATGATCGGACGGCCCGGGGGGCAAATAGGATCCTTGTGCACCTTAGGGAGATAATATATTACCGGTACCCTAGGAGCTTTAGGAACCAGGAACTCCTTCTCTTTGGCATTGAGAATGCCAAGACGGGAGCCCTTATTAACTATTTTGACCAATGACTTTTTGTACTTATCACCGGGGTTGAGGGGGAGGCGGACATAGGTGTCACTGTCGTTCAAGATGCGTTGCATCTCAGCCAGGTAGTCAACTTTATTTAGGACCACTATCCCTCCCCCCTTGTCAGCGGGGCGGATGACCAAATCTTTATTATCACAAAGTGACTTGATGCCTTTCTCAATGTCTAACTTAGATCTTACTTTTTTGACATTCAGCTCATCTAGGTCCCTAAGTGTCAGATCCCTGAACACCCTAAGGGCTGCCGGTAGATGTCCTGGTGGATTAAAAGTGGAGGCATTAGCCAACCCTGAATGTGTGTAATTCAGAGCTGAAGTCCTAGAGGGATTATAGGGGTTGGAGGAAAAATATCGCTGTATATTTATCTTGCGTACGAATTTATGGATGTCCATGTATGTTCTGAATTTGTTAATATTTCTTGGGGGGGCATATTTCAGCCCCTTATCAAGAACATCTAACTCCGGACCGGAAAGGGTATGTGAACTTAAGTTAAAAATCCCTGCTCCAACTAAGTCTTTGGTCTTTTTGGGCTTTCTGGATTTCCCCCCTCTAGTCCCTCTTTTACCTCTGCTAATCTTTTGGTTCCCTGGGTGACCCTGGGAAAACCCCAATTAGGGTAAGGGTGACCAATGTTTTGACTCTGGTCAACGGGGTAACCAAACTCATAAGGGCCTGATGTAGCCACCTGGCCATTAGAGGACAAAGGATAGTGGTCAACATCGCCAGGATTATCCAATTGTCCCAAAGGTAAGAAATTATTATGCGTGAGAATGTTATAATCAGGTTCGTAGTTACCCGTGTAATGTGTAACATCATTACTTCTTAACCTATGTGTCACATTCGGGTGGGGGTCTTGGGAGTACATACCCCCCTGAGAGGGGCCTTGCATGCCCAATTGTCCCACTCTATATTGCGGCGGATAGCCTGGAGGAGGACCATCATTATGGTATGGACCCCGTGGTTGGGCACTATTTGATCTATTTATAGTATTCTGGCCCCAAGTGGAGTTATAGTAGCCAGGGGGGGGAACAGGGGGTCCCCTCTGGCCACCACTCCCTCTCCCTTGGTTATGGAACTGGGAGGTCAGAGATTTTTTCCCTTTAGGTTGTCCCTTAGGGGTGCGGCTTTGGTTAGCTTTAACAAAAATGTTACTAAGTGGGGCAACGTTATAACCACCCACATTAGCTGAGATAGCCTCCATAGCAGGAGTGGCAACAGCAGCAGCCTCAGTTGCACTTTTACTTCCTCTATCACAATCAACATGTAATTAAGTGAGTTCTGCGTGGAAACCTCACACCACTTTTCACAAAACTCACGTTTGTGGCGTCCAATCGAATTGGCCCGCCTTGCACCAGAGGCCGCCGGCGTAGGTTTTCATTGCAAGTGCTCTGTGAATCAGGCACTTGCGATGAAAACTTGCGGCGGTGTAACGTATCTACGATACGTTACGCCGCCGCTCACCTACGTGAATATGGCCCAATGTACCTGGTTCCATTAGATATTAAAAGTAGAATCAATCCTATATTCCAAAAGTCCAATTAAATTACAAATTGTCGAGCAATCTGGTCACAGGTCTTTAGCTCATGGTTGAGCATGATGTATCCTCTGTGGATGGTTATTTATGTATACATTTTAATGTTCTATTTTGTACAATAAAACATTTGTTTTTTACTATGCCTATAGTACTGTTTGACTGACACCGTTAAAAGTCCCAGGGTTTGTTACCCCCTTTTCCATTTCCTCCCAATATACTGGTCAACACAGTAGTTTCAGGACATGTATTGAAGAAAATTCAGATAGCCGCACTCCAATGCAATCACATTTTTGGTATAAAAGACAGTCCATACAGTACAAAAAGTGCAGGAATCTAGATTTTCTTCACTACATGACCATTGCATGCGGAACCTGTTTTACAATAGGACACAGGTGGCAAATAAAAAATCTGACTGGGGTTATAACCAACGTTTACGCCATCCAATTTAAAAAAAAAAGTTTTGACTATAGTTCTACTTTAACCACTTAAGACCCGGACCATATTGCTGGTCAAAGACCAGAGCACTTTTTGCGATTTCGGCACTGCGTTGCTTTAACTGACAATTGCGCGGTCGTGCAACATGGCTCCCAAACAAAATTGGCGTCCTTTTTTTCCCACAAATAGAGCTTTCTTTTGGTGGTATTTAATCACCTCTGCGGTTTTTAGTTTTTGCGCTATAAACAAAAATAGAGCGACAATTTTGAAAAAAAATTATATTTTTTACTTTTTACCATAATAAATATCCCCCAAAAATATATAAAAAAACATTTTTTTTCCTCAGTTTAGGCCGATACGTATTCTTCTACATATTTTTTTATAGAAAAAAAAATCGCAATAAGCGTTTATTGATTGGTTTGCGCGAAAGTTATAGCGTTTACAAAATAGGGGGTAGTTTTATGGCATTTTTATTAATATTTTTTTTTTTACTAGTAATGGCGGCGATCAGCGATTTTTTTTTGGTACTGCGACATTATGGCGGACACTTCGGACACTTTTGACACATTTTTGGGACCATTGGCATTTTTTTAGCGTTCAGTGCTATAGAAATGCATTGATTACTATAAAAATGCCACTGGCAGGGAAGGGGTTAACACTAGGGGCGGGGAAGGGGTTAAGTATTTTCCCTAGGTGTGTTCTAACTGTAGGGGGGGTGGCATCACTAGAGGAAATGACTGATCTTCTGTTCATACATTGTATGAACAGACGGTCAGGCATTTCTCCCCTGACAGGACCGGGAGCTGTGTGTGTAAACGAGCGATCGCGGGTGCCCGGCGGTGATCGCGACCGCCGGGCACACGCGCGGGAGTCAGGAGCGAGCGGGGGGCGCACTCGCCCCTAGTGGCCGATTCGAGAGCCGACGTTATACTACGTGCTCTCGCGCAGGAGAGCCGACCTGCCGCCGTAGAACTCCGTCGGCTGGTCGGCATGTAGTTAAAGCAAAGGTACATACAGTATCATTACAGGAACCATAGTGGTGATAGCAGGCATTCTACCTATCAGAAAGGTTACGTACCTGCAACAACTGAATTGCTGCAAAGAGGTAACTTTCCAACACATAGGCCACTTAAAAGACAAGTATATGATTTTTTCTTTTATGCCGCGTACACACGATCGGTCAATCCGATGAGAACGCTCTGATGGACCGTTTTCATCAGACCAAACCGATCGTGTGTAGTCCCCATCGGTTATTTATCCATCGGTTCAAAAATGTGAAACTTGTTTTAAAATTAACCGACGGATACCTAACCGATAGAAAAAAAACGATCGTTTGTAGGCACGTCCATCGGTTAAAAATCCACTCATGCTCAGACTAAATTAGGGGACAGGAGCGTTTGTTCTGGTAAAACTAGCGTTCGTTATGGAGATAGCACATTCATCACGCTGTAACAGACAGAAAAGCGCAAATCGTCTTTTACTAACACGAAATCAGCTAAAGCAGCCCCAAGGGTGGCGCCCTTGGATTTGAACTTCCCCTTTATAGTGCCGTCGTACGTGGTTTACGTGACCGCGTTCTGACACAATCGTTTTTTTAACCGATGGTGTGTAGGCATGACTGACTACACACCAGCTTCATCGGTTAACTGAAAAAAATCCATCAGATCGTTCTCATCGGATTGACCGATCATGTGTACAGGGCATTACAAGGTACATTCTCTCATTGTTCATCCTAACCAGGGGTCAAGTCCTGGGGAAAAAAGTGTGGGAACTCCCACCCAAGATCCACTCCCCCACCAAAAAAAAAAATGATACGCTCATATGCATAATTACTAAACCGCATGTTTTTTTTTTTCCCGATCCATTGTACCTTAGTAATCCTTTATGTTACTGGCCACTTCCTGTATATGGATTAATCGGGTAGTGTGCGGGTATTCCGTCACTTCTTGGATGCCGCAATGTGTCCCGGAAGATTTTGTCATTGTTCCCAGGAGCAAGCAAGTTCTTTCTAAATCCCGCGATAACTCGCGGCAGATCTCCGCAATGTCTCCTGGGAACAATGACAAAAGCTCCCAGGAGACATTGCGGCATCGAGGAAGTGACGGAATACCCGCACACTACTTGATGAATCCATATACAGGAAGCAGCCAGTAACATAAAGGATTACTTATTAAGGTTCGCCTGCCCCTGACAGTGACTCGAGCTGGGCATCGCCGCTTAGTGAAGGATTGGCTCGGGTGGTTCGGCTGCTCTATCCTGCAAAGGGAACTGTGGGCCAAATCCTCAGCCAGGCGGCGTAACTTAACTTTCAGCAGTTAAGTTACACTGACTTAAAGGGCCATATCCACAAAAGAGATACTCCGGCGTAAGCCGTCGTATCTCTGGTTCTAACTTTGGAACTGATCCTCAGAAGCAGTTTTCCTAAGTTAGGCAGAAGATCCGACATCTGTAAGGGACTTACACTGCCGGATCTTAGGATGCAGTACCGCATCCGCCACTGGGGGCATTTCGAGTCGAAATGCCTCTTCTAGTATGCAAATTAGCACTTAGGGCGATCCTCAAAGCTTTTGTGCCTAGTTTTTTCGCCGTAAGTGTTAGTTTGCCTGGTGTAAAACTAGGGCTGCTTTTACAAAGTGTAAAGTTAGTCACACCTTGTAAAGGCCCATTCAAGCGACGGCATTTGGTATGCATTCCCGAGGGAGAACTCCACGGCAATTTGTAAAATCCAAACCGGCATGGGTTCCCCCCCAGGAGCATACCAGGCCCTTAGGTCTGTTATGGGTTGTAAGGAGACCCCCCCTTTGCCGAAAAATCGACGTAGGGGGTCCCCCTACAATCCATACCAGACCCGTATCCAAAGCACGCTACCCGGCCGGTCAGGAAGGGAGTGGGGACGAGCGAGCGCCCCCCCCCCTCCTGAGCCGTGCCAGGCCGCATGCCCTCAACATGGGGGGGTTGGGTGCTCTGGGGCAGGGGGGCGCACTGTGGGCCCCCCCACCCCAGAGCACCCTGTCCCCATGTTGATGAGGACAGGACCTCTTCCCGACAACCCTTGCCGTTGGTTGTCGGGGTATGCGGGCGGGGGCTTATCGGAATCTGGGAGTCCCCTTTAATAAGGGGGTCCCCAGATACCGGCCCCCCACCCTAAGTGAATGGATATGGGGTACATCGTACCCCTATCCATTCACCTGTAGGCAAAAAGTAAAAGTTATTAAACACACAACACAAGGGTTTTTAAAATAATTTATTATTCTGCTCCGGATGCCCCCCCTGTCTTCTTTATTAGCTCTATTAGCAGGGGGGGCTTCTTCTTCCACTCTCCGGGGGTCTTCTTCCACTCTCCGGGGGTCTTCTTCCACTCTCCGGGGGTCTTCTCTGCTCTCCGGGGGGGGTTTCTTTTTCCGCTCTCTGGGGGGGGGCTTCTCCGGACTCCGGGGGGCTTCTTCCATCTTCTCCCCTCTTCCGCTGTTGACTCGGCGAACCCCGGTTCTTCTGCAGATGTCCGGTGCCTTCTTCTTCAGCGCTGGCTGCCTGCTATCTGTGTGTTAGCTCAATTTCTAACAGGCAGCCGGCGCGGTCTTCTGTGACGTCAGGGTCTTCTCTTCTGTTCTTCTCCCCTCTTCCGATGTTGCCTCGTCGCCTCTTGTCGCTGTAATGATGGAAGCGCGCCTTGCATCCCATTTATATAGGCATCACCGTCCCATCATGCTCCGGCAGGTACCCACGTGGTGGGTGCCTACCCACGTGCACCCACCACGTGGGTACCTACCGGAGCATGATGGGACGGTGATGCCTATATAAATGGGATGCAAGGCGCGCTTCCATCATTACAGCGACAAGATGCGACGAGGCAACATCGGAAGAGGGGAGAAGAACAGAAGAGAAGACCCTGACGTCACAGAAGACCGCGCCGGCTGCCTGTTAGAAATTGAGCTAACACACAGATAGCAGGCAGCCAGCGCTGAAGAAGAAGGCACCGGACATCTGCAGAAGAACCGGGGTTCGCCGAGTCAACAGCGGAAGAGGGGAGAAGATGGAAGAAGCCCCCCGGAATCCGGAGAAGCCCCCCCCCCGGAGAGCGGAAGAAGAAACCCCCCCGGAGAGCGGAGAAGACCCCCGGAGAGTGGAAGAAGAAGCCCCCCCTGGTAATTGAGCTAATAAAGAAGACAGGGGGGGCATCCGGAGCAGAATAATAAATTATTTTAAAAACCCTTGTGTTGTGTGTTTAATAACTTTTACTTTTTGCCTACAGGTGAATGGATAGGGGTACGATGTACCCCATATCCATTCACTTAGGGTGGGGGGCCGGTATCTGGGGACCCCCTTATTAAAGGGGACTCCCAGATTCCGATAAGCCACCGCCCGCATACCCCGACAACCAACGGCAAGGGTTGTCGGGAAGAGGTCCTGTCCTCATCAACATGGGGACAGGGTGCTCTGGGGTGGGGGGGGCCCGCAGTGCGCCCCCCTGCCCCAGAGCACCCAACCCCCCCATGTTGAGGGCATGCGGCCTGGCACGGCTCAGGGGGGGGGGGGCGCTCGCTCCCCCCCTGCTTTGTGGATCAGGCACTTAGGTAGAAACTTTAAGTCAGTGTAACTTAACTGCTGAAAGTTAAGTTACGCCGCCTGGCTGAGGATTTGGCCCAAAGTTTCTACCTAAGTGCCTGATCCACAAAGCACTTCCGTAAAAATTTCAAGCCGTGTAACTTAAGTGCCGCCGTCGTAAGGCGGTCCTCCTCTCCGGGGGGCGTTTACAATTTAAATGAGGCGCGCTCCCGCGCCGGCCGTACTGCGCATGCGTGTGATGTCATTTTCCCGACGTGCAGCGAGCGAACGTAATTGACGCCGGGCGGCTTTGTGGATTGCGACGGGACACTAAAGTTGCGACGGGTGAAAAAAAAGACGCGCCGGGAAAACAAATAATTTGAAAAAAAAATGACAGCGTCGCTCAGCATGCATTCCTGAGGGAGAACTCCATGCCAATTTTCAAAGAAAAAACCGGCATGGGTTCCCCCCCCAGGAGCATACCAGGACCTTAGGTCTGTTATGGGTTGTAAGGAGACCCCCCCTCCGCCGACAAATCGACGTAGGGGGTCCCCCTACAATCCATACCAGACCCGTATCCAAAGCACGCTACCCGGCCGGTCAGGAATGGGAGTGGGGACGAGCGAGCGTCCCCCCCCCTCCTGACCTGTGCCAGGCCACATGCCCTCAACATAGGGGGGTTGGGTGCTCTGGGGCAGGGGGGCGCACTGCGGGCCCCCCCCACCCCAGAGCACCCTGTCCCCATGTTGATGAGGACAGGACCTCTTCCCGACAACCCTTGCCGTTGGTTGTCGGGGTATGCGGGCGGTGGCTTATCGGAATCTGGGAGTCCCCTTTAATAAGGGGGTCCCCAGATACCGGCCCCCCACCCTAAGTGAATGGATATGGGGTACATCGTACCCCTACCCATTCACCAGGAGGCAAAAAGTAAAAGTTAGTAAACACACAACACAAGGCTTTTTAAAATAATTTATTATTCTGCTCCGGAGGCCCCCCCTGTCTTCGTTATTAGCTCAATTACCAGGGGGGGCTTCTTCTTCCACTCTCCGGGGGTCTTCTCCGCTCTCCGGGGGGGGTTTCTTCTTCCGCTCTCCGGGGGGGGCTTCTCCGGACTCCGGGGGGCATCTTCCATCTTCTCCCCTCTTCCGCTGTTGACTCGGCGAACCCCGGTTCTTCTGCAGATGTCCGGTGCCTTCTTCTTCAGCGCTGGCTGCCTGCTATCTGTGTGTTAGCTCAATTTCTAACAGGCAGCCGGCGCGGTCTTCTGTGACGTCAGGGTCTTCTCTTCTGTTCTTCTCCCCTCTTCCGATGTTGCCTAGTCGCATCTTGTCGCTGTAATGATGGAAGCGCGCCTTGCATCCCATTTATATAGGCATCACCGTCCCATCATGCTCCGGCAGGTACCCACGTGGTGGGTGCCTACCCACGTGCACCCACCACGTGGGTACCTACCGGAGCATGATGGGACGGTGATGCCTATATAAATGGGATGCAAGGCGCGCTTCCATCATTGCAGCGACAAGAGGCGACGAGGCAACATCGGAAGAGGGGAGAAGAACAGAAGAGAAGACCCTGACGTCACAGAAGACCGCGCCGGCTGCCTGTTAGAAATTGAGCTAACACACAAAGATAGCAGGCAGCCAGCGCTGAAGAAGAAGGCACCGGACATCTGCAGAAGAACCGGGGTTCGCCGAGTCAACAGCGGAAGAGGGGAGAAGATGGAAGAAGCCCCCCGGAGTCCGGAGAAGCCCCCCCCCGGAGAGCGGAAGAAGAAACCCCCCCGGAGAGCGGAGAAGACCCCCGGAGAGTGGAAGAAGAAGCCCCCCCTGGTAATTGAGCTAATAACGAAGACAGGGGGGGCCTCCGGAGCAGAATAATAAATTATTTTAAAAAGCCTTGTGTTGTGTGTTTACTAACTTTTACTTTTTGCCTCCAGGTGAATGGATAGGGGTACGATGTACCCCATATCCATTCACTTAGGGTGGGGGGCCGGTATCTGGGGGCCCCCTTATTTGAGGGGACTCCCAGATTCCGATAAGCCCCCGCCCGCAGACCCCGACAACCAACGGCAAGGGTTGTCGGGAAGAGGTCCTGTCCTCATCAACATGGGGACAGGGTGCTCTGGGGTGGGGGGGCCCGCAGTGCGCCCCCCTGCCCCAGAGCACCCAACCCCCCCATGTTGAGGGCATGCGGCCTGGCACGGCTCAGGAGGGGGGGGGGCGCTCGCTCGTCCCCACTCCCTTCCTGACCGGCCGGGTAGCGTGCTTTGGATACGGGTCTGGTATGGATTGTAGGGGGACCCCCTACGTCGATTTTTCGGCGGAGGGGGGGTCTCCTTACAACCCATAACAGACCTAAGGGCCTGGTATGCTCCTGGGGGGGGAACCCATGCCGGTTTGGATTTTACAAATTGCCGTGGAGTTCTCCCTCGGGAATGCATACCAAATGCCGTCGCTTGAATGGGCCTTTACAAGGTGTGACTAACTTTACACTTTGTAAAAGCAGCCCTAGTTTTACACCAGGCAAACTAACACTTACGGCGAAAAAACTAGGCACAAAAGCTTTGAGGATCGCCCTAAGTGCTAATTTGCATACTAGAAGAGGCATTTCGACTCGAAATGCCCCCAGTGGCGGATGCGGTACTGCATCCTAAGATCCGGCAGTGTAAGTCCCTTACAGATGTCGGATCTTCTGCCTAACTTAGGAAAACTGCTTCTGAGGATCAGTTCCAAAGTTAGAACCAGAGATACGACGGCTTACGCCGGAGTATCTCTTTTGTGGATATGGCCCTGTGTTCCTGCTGTGAAAAAAGTGCAGGAACTCTGGACCATATTCTGAGAGAAGTTACGATGGAGTATCTCAGGATACTCCATCGTATATCTCTTTTTTGGCCCGTGTATCTATGCGACTGATTCTTAAAATCATTTTCGCATAGATACACTTAAGATCCGCCATCTGTAAGTCACTTACACTGTCGGATCTTAAATGTAATAAACTAGATGGCGTTTACGTGAAGGTCTCATTTGTTTATGCAAATGAGCCTGCTACGCCGATTCCCGAGCGATTTCGCGTCGTATACCCATCGCTAACGTCGTTTGCGTAAGCGGAAACTTACTCCTGCTATATGAGGAGTAAGTTTCCGCATGTCCCACGTAGGCCATGTTACGGATAGCGTCGGGTCCGCGTCGTGTTTTTCCGTCGGCTACGTCGTTTCCCTAAGTCTTTCTTGAATACGACTTTACGTCAATGACGCACACGTCGGCGTCATTGACGTTTTCCGCTGAGAACTGGAGCATGCGCACTGGGCTTTTTTAAGCCCGGCGCATGCGCAGTTACTTAGAATCGGGGGCGCGCTTAATTTGAATAGAAGCCGCCCCCTTGAAGATACGCGTGGCTACGCCGGGCCATTTACACTCCGCCGCCCCAAACTACGGAGCAAGTGTTTGGGGAATACAGCACTTGCTCCTGTAGTTTGGGGCGGCGGAGTGTAAATGCCTTACGCGCCGCCCGCGGACATTTACAGAGAATATGGGCCTCTGTTCCCACGCGTTCCCGCAGGACTTGAGCCCTGGTGCTAACCACAAAAAAACAAAACAAAAGGTCAATGGCCAATGTTAGCAGTCTGTTACAAATCTTCTCACCGATGCAGTAACACTCCACATGTTTAGTTCCATATTGGAATATTACAACCATTCTTCACAAATCCCTTTGAGAAAATAGAGGCAGCATTTTCATCCTTAAACATTCTATAAGGGGGCAGTATTACAAATATAAAATAGAAGAGGTTTTTGTTTCTAAAGTTCACAGGGTGCATTTTAATAAAAATGAGAAAATGAAAGTCAGAATATTGTACTTGATACGACCTCCGAGGAGGGTTGTAAAGTGATGGAATTATAAAACAATGAGGTATTTTATTTCCTCCAAACTGATATAGGAAGCCAGCATGAACATAGGTTAGATACATTTAATAATGAACAAGACTGAGGATCGTATAGTCATAGAAAAGCTGAAGAACTTCATTTGGAGGTGAAAGTAAAAATCGAATATCTGTAGGGAGAAAAAAAAATGAACAAGTAAAAGATTTATAATGCCAACACAAATACGGGATAAGAACCTTTTTATGTCTAAAGAAACATGTTTTCAGTTTTTCATTTAGCTTTTATTAAAGTAGAACCATAGTGTGTTTTCTCTAAGTTTATTACTTAGGATTGTAACACTTATATGTAAACCCTCTCAATAAAATCTAATATAAGATTTAATAAGATAAAAAAAAGAAATATATATTTTTAATATTTTTAGATCTGCAGACTTAATCAAATAAAACCTGTTGATCTTGCCATCGATGTTCTAGTTCAGATATCTCCTCAAATAGGGTGACAAGGTTCTGTCCCCTGTCTCCCAGTTGTAGTGCTAAATTGTCACACGAGCTTCTGATAGAGACTTTGAGATCCCTTTTCAGAACACATTACTGAGGCATGGTCCAGTGTTGTTACCAGGAAACCCATCCTGACGAATGCCCATACAGCTATCTTGGCGAGAAAAAAATTATGTGGTCCAAGGCACCATAGGTAAATGGCCTCTATCCCAAATTGGAACAGAAAAAAGAGGATTTGGTCAGCGGGACTTTAACCACTTGCCGCCCGCCAATGACAGATTGACGTCGGCAAAGTGGTTGTAGAATCCTGACTGGACGTCATATGACGTCCTCAGGATTCTGAGCCGCTGCGCGCCCCCGGGGGCGCGCATCGCGGCGATCGTTGTTGCGGGGTGTCAGTCTGACACCCCGCAACACCGATCTCGGTAAAGAGTCTCTCACGGAGACTCTTTACCACGTGATCAGCCATGTCCAACCACGGCTGATCACGATGTAAACAGGAAGAGCCGTTGATGGCTCTTCCTCACTCGCGTCTGACAGACGCGAGTAGAGGAGAGCCGATCGGCGGCTCTCCTGACAGGGGGGTTCGCGCTGATTGTTTATCAGCGCAGCCCCCCCTCGGATCGCCACATGGACCACCAGGGATGCCCACCAGGGAAGGGCAAAACAAAAAGGGCAAAAAAAGGTAAAAAAAAAAAAAAAAGTCTGGGGAAAAATGCCAACCACAAATGGGCACTGACTGGCAACAAGTAAATCAGTGCCGCCCCACAGTGTCCATCAGTGCCGCCCCACAGTGTCCATCAGTGCCACCCCACAGTGTCCATCAGTGCCACCCCCACAGTGCCCATCAGTGCCACCCCACAGTGCCCATCTGTGCCACCCATAAGTGCCACCCCACAGTGCCCATCTGTGCCGCCCATGAGTGCCCATCTGTGCCGCCTATGAGTGCCCAGTGCCGCCCATGAGTGCCCATCAGTGCCGCCCATGAGTGCCCATCAGTGCCGCCCATGAGTGCCCATCAGTGCCGCCTATGTGTGCCCATGAATGCCGCCTATGTGTGCCCATCAGTGCCGCATACCAGCACCGCCAATCAGTGCCACCTCATCTGTGCCCGTCAGTACTATCTCGTCAATGTCCATCAGTGCCATCTCATCTGTGCCCATCAGTGCCACCATATCAGTGCCCGTAATTGAAAGAGAAAACTTACTTATTTACAAAAAAATTACAGAAAAAAATAAAAACTTAATTTTTTTCAAAATTTTCGGTCTTTTTTTAGTTGTTGCGCAAAAAAAAAAAATCGCAGAGGTGATCAAATACCACCAAAAGAAAGCTCTATTTGTGGGTAAAAAAGGACGCCAATTTTGTTTGGGTACAGTGTAGCATGACCGCGCAATTGCCATTCAAAGTGCGACAGTGCTGAAAGCTGAAAATTGGCTTGGGCGGGAAGGTACGTAAGTGTCCAGTATGGAAGTGGTTAAATGAGGCCAATCACCATGCGGAGTAAGCATGTAAGGTATACAATATTGATTAATTGGGTTCCAACACAAAAGGGGGGAGTTAGTTCGGGACTTGGAATGAGAGGTGTATAACAAAGAGCAGTCTTATCAAAGAGCATTTTATTATGCCTTGTGATATAATATAAAGCATACTGAATGACAAAAAAATTGCATCCACAAAATAGCATAAACATGCTACAAATTACATATGCATAATAACACCATGGTACTTGGCATATCGTGGAGTAAGGACAAGTCCTGCACAACATGAACCACTGGAGGGGCTTGATGGTATAATGAGAGTCTGGGAGTAAAACAGTATAAAAAACATAAAATCATCTGTATGAACATCATGCATCTATGTATGCCCGATGCGTTTCGTTGGGATCTTCCAACTCTTTAGGGGCGAAGTTCAATGCTTCCAAGCATGCGTCGACTTGATTCTGAGCATGCGCAGGTTTTGAACAGATGCTTTTGCGTACTAACCATCGGTTTTGACCGATCGGTCATCAGTCCATCAATCCGATTTTAAAGCTTTTTAAAGTTTTAAAACTTTGGTCTGAAGGACAAAAGTCTGATGGGCCGTACACACGGTAGGTTTGGACTGATGAAACTGAACTTCAGTCCGTTTTCATCAGTTTGGACAGGGCCTAAAAAAAAAAAAAAATAGGGATACTTATATAGTAAAAAGTAAAAAATATTGCTTTTTTTTCAAAATTGTCGCTCTATTTTTGTTTATAGCGCAAAAAATTAAAACCGCAGAGATTATCAAATACCACAAAAATAAATCTCTATTTGTGGGGAAAAAGTATGTCCATTTTGTTTGGGAGCCACGTCGCACAACCACACAATTGTCAGTTAAAGTGACGCAGTGCCGAATCTCAAAAAGAGGCCCGGTCATTTGGCAGCCAAATGGTCGGGAGCTGAAGTGGTTAAACATACATTTGTGGTTTATCTAATACAATTGTTTGCTATCTTTGATACATGCAGTGGGTTATTTCTAATTTTACGCTTTAGGGATGGTTGAGCCAAGACAGGTTTTTTTATTCTCAGTTCTAATTATGCATTTACCGCAGGCTCACTCCATCCATTTTCCCAGTTACTTGAGTTTGACAAATCTCAATAGTTCAACTGTTTGTTTTCTTTTTGAACTTTTTCGATCATTGTAATTTTGTGTTAGGCCTTACAGTACCTTGAGGGCCCTTTCATTTTGTAGTATTTCATCATCTTTCTGTGCACGTGTTTCTTTCTGCTGACCCGCTGTGGGTTGAACTTCAGGATCCTGTGTTGACATCACATGAGGACCTGCCACTTCGACTTTCTACTTCCCATTGCCCAGACCATGCACCGGTATTCTGAAGTGGTCATGTAACATCTCAATATTTGCCTTAGCCGACACAGACTGACTCCTATGGGCCAGATTCAGGTACAATTACGCCCATGTAACGTAAGCCGTTTACGCTACACCGCCGCAAGTTTTCAGTTTTAGTGCCCGATCCACAAAGCACTTACCTGGAAACTTGCGGCGGTGTATCGTAAATACGTCCGGCGCAAGGCGGTCCAAATCGAATGGGCGGGTACCATTTAAATTAGGCGCGCTCCCGCGCCGGACCTACTGCGCATGCTCCATTTCGAAATTCCCGCCGTGCTTTGCGCGAACTGACGTCATTTTTGAGATCGGCAACGTGCGTAGCGTACTTCCGTATTCCCGGACGTGTTACGCAAATGACGTGAAATTTTAAATTTCGACGCGGGAACGACGGCCATACTTTAGACAGCAATACGTTTGCTGTCTAAAGTTAAGGCACCCAAAACGACGACTAACTTTGCGACAGGAAACTAGACTAGTGGCGACGTAGCGAACGAGAAAAACCGTCGTGGATCCTAATTTGCATACCCGACGCTGGTTTACGACGCAAACTCCCCCCAGCGGCGGCCGCGGTATTGCATCCTAAGATCCGACAGTGTAAAACAATTACACCTGTCGGATCTTAGGGATATCTATGCGTAACTGATTCTATGAATCAGTCGCATAGATACTCTGAGAGATACTCCGTCGTATCTCGACTGTGAATCTGGCCCTATATGACTATAGTATGGCTTGTTTGTTTGAGAATCCGAGTTTTCACATTTATTTTAAAGTAGCTGAGCAGTAAAAAGTAGTGACAACTGTGCAAGACACAGTGGGGTAGCCGAGTACAAGGTACAAAGCCACCAGAGACTTCATAAAACTAGCAAGCCAGAAAAAACAGAGAATCCGTACAGCAGATTAAATGAAAGAAAACCAATTACAATTACATTTATTCAAGAATCTAAATGTTCAGCCTTAAATTTTTTTAATTGCACAAGCTTACTTATAAAATATTTAAACTTGCCTCTTTGTTTTGCCTATATTACTTTTGGCCTTCTTCGTTAAAGAGCTCTTTTTTCTTATGTGATAATTCATTGGTCCAGAAATTTAAAGCAACCAATTGTAATGCAGGAGCGTGCGCTGACAAGGGTAAAAAAGCAAATGTTACCACCTACGGACCGCTGCACACCGATATACGTCGGCTGTTTGAAGAGGGATATCTCTGTTAAGGCAGAAGCTAGCTACCATAACCCAGGTATCCTCTTCTTCAGCCGCCGGTCCGGTTTCCGATAATGTTGGTCTCTGTTGCGTATTCACCGCAAGGTCACTGTTATTGGTGGCGGTAGAGGGCCCCCCTCCCGCCGCTCTCCCGTGCCCTCTGCCGCGTACCGGAGCTGTCGGCAGTGGCGGAGGCGATCAGGTCCTTCTGGTTGCTGGGTATGGAGACTAGGGATGAGCTTCGAGTTCGAGTTGAACTCATGTTCGACTCAAATTCGAAAAGCCGCGGAACACCCTGTAAAAGTCTATGGGAGAAATCTAAAGTGCTAATTTTAAAGGCTAATATGCAAGTTATTGTCATAAAAAGTCCTGCCCCATGGGGACATGTATCAATGCAATTTTTTTTTTTAAACTGCCAGGCCCAGATTCACAAAGGAGATACGTCGGCGTATCTCCAGATACGCCGTCGTATCTCTGAGTCTGAGCCGTCGTATCTATACGCCTGATTCATAGAATCAGTTACGCATAGATTTCTATTAGATCCGACCGGCGTAAGTCTCTTGCGCCGTCGGATCTTAACTGCATATTTACGCTGGCCGCTAGGGGCGTGTACGCTGATTTACGCCTAGAATATGTAAATCAGCTAGATACGCAAATTTACGAACGTACGCCCGGCCGACGCAGTACAGTTACGCCGTTTACGTTAGGCTTTTCCCGGCGTAAAGTTACCCCTGCTATATGGTGGCGTACATGCGGCGTACCAATGTTAAGTATGGACATCGTTCCCGCGTCAAATTTTGAAAAATGTACGTTGTTTGCGTAAGTTGTCCGTGAATGGGGCTGGATGTCATTTACGTTCAAGTCGAAACCAATACGTCCTTGTGGCGTACTTTGGAGCAATGCACACTTTGAAATTCCACGGACGGCGCATGCGCCGTTCGTGAAAAACGTCAATCACGTCGGGTCATGGTTAATTTACATAACACACGCCCACCTCTTCACAATTTGAATTAGGCGGGCTTACGCCGGCCTATTTACGCTACGCCGCCGCAACTTTCTTTTGAGAATACGGCACTTGCCTGTAAAAGTTGCGGAGGCGTAACGTAAATAGGATACGTTACGCCCGCACAAAGATACGCCATTCTACGTGAATCTACCCCCAGTTTTTTGGGAGCAGTGATTTTAATAATGCTTAAAGTGAAACAATAAATGTGAAATATTCCTTTAAATTTCACACCTAGGGGGCGTGTTAAGTATGCCTGTAAAGCAGCGCTTGTTTCCCGTGCCTAAAACTGTCCCTGCACAAAGTGTAATTTCTGAAGGCAAAACAGTCATTTAAAATCACAGCTATAATGAATTGTCGGCTCCTGGCAATACAGAGAAAAGTCATTCATAAAAAATTAAAAAAAATGGCGTGGAGTTCCACTCAAAAATCCACACCAGACCCTTTATCCGAGCACGCAACCTGGCAGGCCGCAGGAAAAGGGGGGAGACGAGAGAGCGCCCCCCTCTCCTGAACCGTACCAGGCCACATGCCCTCAACATGGGGAGGGTGTCCCAATGTTGATGGGGACAAGGGCCTCATCCCCACAACCCTTGCCCGGCGGTTGTGCGGGTCTGCGGACGGGGGGCTTATCGGAATCTGGAAGACCCCTTTAACAAAGGGGACCCCCAGATCCCGCCCCCCTATGTGAATTGGTAATGAGGTGCATTGTACCTCTACAATTTCACAAAGAAAGTTTAACAATTGTAAAAAAAAAAAAAAACACAGACACCGTTGGGAAAGTCCTTTATTAAAAAAAAAAAATTCCAGCGGTGGTAATCCACTCTTGGTCTCCGCTCCAACGCTGTCGGTATCCTGCGATGGATGATCTCCTCTTCATCCTGGTCCAGGATCCAGCGATGAGATGTCCATCCAGCGCACGCATCACCTGTCTCCACCGGAGACAGCCCGGTAATGACGCAGCTTCAGCCAGTGACAGCTCTTATGTAGGTGAGGGTGGGCCACCCGTCACGTGACCCCGTCCCCCAAGGCTTTCCCAGTGACGTGTGGGTGTCCCCACCCCCCTCTGATGTAACGCAGGTTTTCTGTTACATCAGAGGGGGCGTCACATCACTGGGAAAGCCTGGGCTTTCCCTTGCATCAGAGGGGGCCGTTCACATGATGGGTGGCCCCGCCCTCACCTACATAAGAGCTGTCACTGGCTGAAGCCACATCATTCCCGGGGTGTCTCCGGTGGAGACAGGTGATGCGCTGCGCTGGATGGACATCTCATCGCTGGATCCCGGACTTGGATGAAGAGGAGATCTTCTCATCGCTGGACCCCGGAGAGGAGATCACCTATCGCAGGATACCAACAGCGTTGGAGCGGAGAACGAGAGTGGACTACCACCGCTGGATTTTTTTTTTGGAATAAAGAACTTTCCCAACGGTGTCTGTGTTTTTTTTTTTTTTAATTGTTACACTTTCTTTGTGAAATGGTAGAGGTACAATGTACCCCATTACCAATTCACATGGGGGGGGCTGGGATCTGGGGGTCCCCTTTGTTAAAGGGGTCTTCCAGATTCAGATAAGCCCGCAGACCCCCACAACCGCCGGGCAAGTGTTGTGGGGATGAGGCCCTTGTCCCCATCAACATGGGGACATGGTGCTTTGAGGGATCACAGACCCCCAAAGCATCCTCCCAATGTTGAGGGCATGTGGCCTGGTACTGTTCAGGAGGGAGGGGTGCTCTCTTGTCCCCTCTCTTTTCCTGTGGCCTGCCAGGTTGTGTGCTCGGATAAGGGGTCTGGTGTGGATTTTTGGGGGGAACTCCACACAATTTTTTTTTATTTGGGGTGGAGTTCCCCTTAATATCCATACCAGACCTGAAGGGCCTGGTAATTGAATTTGGGGGGGCCCCCACGACAATTCAATATAGCCGCGAGTGATTTTAAATTACTTATTTTCCTTCAGAAATTGCATTTTGTGCAGCGCTACTTCACAGGCATACTATACATACCCCTCAGGTACGAAATTTAAAGGAATATTTCACTTTAAGCATTAATAAAATCACTGCTCCCGAAAAAGCGGCCATTTTTAAAACTTTTCTTTGCATTGATACATGTCCCCAGGGCTCAAGTCCTGCGGGAACGTGTGGGAATGGAGTTCCTGCACTTTTTTGACAGCAGGAACTCAGTTCCCTTTGCAGGACTAGAGCAGCCGAGCCACCCGAGCCAATCCTTCACTAAGCGGCGATGCCCAGCTCGAGTCACTGTCAGGGGCAGGCGAACCTTAGTAATCTTTTATGTTACTGGACGCTTCCTGTATATGGATTCATCGGGTAGTGTGGGGGTATTCCGTCACTTCCTTTATGCCGCAATGTCTCCTGGGAGCTTTTGTCATTGTTCCCAGGAGACATTGCGGAGGTCTGCCGCAAGTTATCGCGGGATTTAGAAAGAACTTGCTTCTTTTATATCCCGCGATAACTTGCGGCAGACCTCCGCAATGTCTCCTGGGAACAATGACAAAAGCTCCCAGGAGACATTGCGGCATCGAGGAAGTGACGGAATACCCGCACACTACCCGATAAATCCATATACAGGAAGTGGCCAGTAACATAAAGGATTACTAAGGTACAGTGGATCGAAAAAAATAAATAAAAACATGCGGTTTAGTAATTATGCATATGAGCGTATCATTTTTTTTTTTTTTTGGTGGGGGAGTGGATCTTGGGTGGGAGTTCCCACACCTTTTTCCCCAGGACTTGACCCCTGCATGTCCCCTGGGGCAGGACCAGGGTTCCCAAACACTTTTTAGGACAATAACTTGCATATTAGCCTTTAAAATTAGCACTTTAGATTTCAACCGTTCGAGTCCCATAGACTTTAACGGGGTTCTAAAGTTCACACAAACTTTTGGTCTGTTTGCAGGTTCTGGTGCGAACCGAACGGGGGGGGGGGGGGGTGTTCGGCTCAGACGTCTCTTTACCATAGCAGAGCGGAAGCCACGTCAAAACTTAATTTCCGCCCATAGCTCTTTTTTTTTTCAAATGACAAATTTTTTTTTTTTTTTTTTTTTTATTGCATTTTAGTGTAAATATGAGATCTGAGGTCTTTTTGACTCCAGATCTCATATTTAAGAGGACATGTCATGCTTTTTTCTATTACATTCTTTGTAATAGTAATAAAAGTGACACCATTTTTTTTTTTAAAGAAGTGAATGCTTGCGCACAGAAGCAAACGCATACATGAGCATCGCCCGCATATGTAAACGGTGTTCAACCTCTGTAACGCAAAACATGCAACCTGTAGAATTTGTTAAATGTGGCCTATGGAGATTTTTAAGGGTAAAGGTTTGTCGCCATTCCACGACCGAGCGCAATTTTGAAGGGTGACATGTTGGGTATCAATTTACTCAACGTAACATTATCTTTCACGATATAAAAAAATTGCGCTAACTTCACTGTTGTCTTATTTTTTTTATTAAAAAAAGTGTATTTTTTCCAAAAAAAGTGCACTTGTAAGACCGCTGCGCAAATACTGTGTGACATAAAGTATTGAAACGACCGCCATTTTATTCTCTAGGGTGTTAGAGAAAAAAATGTATAATGTTTGTTGAAAATGTTATCATGTTTTGAGACAAATAGAGCTTTATATTGCTGGTATTTAAACACCACTTGTTTTTTTTTTTTTTTCACTAGATGAACAAAGAAAATAAATATAAAACATTTCTTTGTTTCTGTTATAAAATTTGAAAAAACTTTCTTTGTAACTTTTGGCCAAAATGTATTCTGCTACATTTCTACGGTAAAAAAAAAAGTTATAGAGTCTACAAATGATGGTATATACAGTATATTTGTAAATTGATCAATCTTGATGTAATCTGACTCATATCTTGAGGCCCACGAATGCAAGGACAGCACAAATACCTCTAAAATGACCCCTTTTTAGAAAATAGACAGTCCAAAGTATTTAGTAAGAGGCATGGTGAGTTTTCTGAAGTTGTAATTTGTTTTCTAAATTTTTGGAAAAAATTAAGAAATTACGTTTTTTCCCCCCCACAAAGTTGTCATTTTAACTAGGTATGTCTCACACAGCATAGACACCCCAAACCACATTCTGCCAGGTCTCCTGAGTATGTAGATACCACATGTATGCCCAAGAGGGCAGTGCTGGAAAATAATGGTGACCACACAAAATATTCACGCTTTGGACCCAATTTGGACATTTTCATTTAGGGCTGGGGTGTACTCACTTTTGTTGCCAGTGTTTTAGACATTAATGGCAGTGTGTTGTGTTATTTGTAGCAGACAACAAATTTACACTGTTATACAAGCTGTACACTCACTACTTTACATTGTAGCAGAGTGTAATTTCTTCAGCGTTGTCACATTAAAAGATATTTAATAAAATATTTGAAAAAATTATGTTTGTGAGGCCACCATTATTTTTCAGCAATGCCTTAACCCTCTTGGGTGTGGAGCTCACCAGAGCTTCACAGTTTGCCACTGGAGTCTCTTCCACTCCTCCATGACGACATCACAGAGCTGGTGGATGTTAGAGAACTTGAGCCCCTCCACCTTCCGTTTGAGGATGCCCCACACTCCTAAACCTTGTGAACACCATAGAACACTTTGTATTCGTTCAGAAAACACAAAGCATATAAATGGTGCCTGTGCCAGTTTGACCTCCTGGGTTCATTAGGTAGAGTTGCGGCTCCCTGGTACGGGACCTGGAAGCAAGTGGAGATCACAGAAGCAGTGTCTACTACAATGATTTTCAGCTTTCAGGGGCATCGAATAGGTTTATGCCTAGTTACATTGGTCCAAGCTGTAACTACGGTATGTGTAGCACACACCCTAAGAAGTCACAATTAGAATGGGATCCGCCACCCTGCACAGCCAGGCACACCAAAACTTCAGAGGCCCACAAGTCAGAGAACAGTACGTGACTTTGTTTTTCTTGTTTTTTTTTTGAGTAATAACCTGGATAGGGATGGGAGGTTACAGGATGCCCATTTGTCTTCAACAACAACTTCAGGGACAACGTTTCCTATATACAGTCTATATATTCAGCTCTTCTTTTTCACTCCAGTACACACTTGCTTACAGAACTTGGCTGGAGCATTGAGAGTACTTGACATTCAGGTGAAGCAATTGCGCTTTACAGGCAGGAACCCAAGGCCCCTATAGTTGTGTAGCAGAATTTCAGTGTCCAGCTAACATCACTCCTGTGGCTTCTGATTCCAGTGCTACCTCTTCAGGCACTGCCAGCCCACATGGCTGCAGCTGTCCCTTTCACTAGCCCTCCAGGCTAACTTCTCCCCATAGTCCTCCAGACTGACACTCACCTGACACTCATCATCCCACCTGGCTGACTCTCAGGCGATCTCCCAGACATACTGACCTGCCCCCGTTGTCCTCTCTTCTTGCTCCCGTACCTCCAGGAATTGTTTCCTCCATGTGTTTTGGAAGGAATCTTCCAGCACCCAAGCCCCAGGCCCAAGGTCTCCCCCCCATGACTCATGTCGATTTATGAGATGGCCTCCCCCCTGCCAGCCCTTCACTGACTGATGTCCTCATAAATATTCCAAGCAGCTCCTCCTAGCTTCCACCCGCTATGTCCAGAACATTCTCCAATGTCCCAGAAAACAGGGGGAGGCACCAGAGAAGCTTCTAGGATGAGTCACCCAGCCCTGAATCACTAAACAGCCCAGGCTTGGCCCTAACCCAAGCTAAAATGTTCCTACACTAACAGCTATTTTTACATTCTAACACACTAGAGGGTGCTACATGTGTATAGCATACCAATGCTTGGAATTCTTTAAAAATACTGCTACCGTTTCTAATTGGGAAAATTAAAGGCAATATGTGCTAAAGAAAAGGAATAAAAAATAATTAAATACATAAACCTGCCTTGCAGTTTATTAAGGCAGTATAACAAATTAAGTGGAAACAACTCTATTTGCAATTACATGGTTCCTTTTTCGACTTTCTTTTTTGTTCTGCTTTTCTGCTTTTACCTTTATTCAGAACATTACAGTTCACATTACAGTTCCAGTGTGTAACTCTGCCTAGCTAAACTGAATCCCATCTCTGTAGGCACCGATGAGGCTGAAGTAAGAGTCAACCTTTGTAAAAATACAGAATAACTACCTCCAACTCTTAATAAAAGAAGAAAATGTTCCAGCAGATTTGATTCCCATGAAACATAAAACCACAAGACAACGTTTTTGGGTTTGGTGGCCACCTGTTTCTTAACATTGATTTCTGCAAAGATGTATTATCTCACTTGCATAACCGTGAGAGCAGAGAGCAGTTTATCATCTTCATTAAAAGGAATTAAACAGTCAGTGGTTTCTGTCATTAATAACTGTATCAGGTGGCTGGCTAACACTTTTCTTTCACAGTTTGTGTTTTACCTGAAGTGTTTTAGGTGGAATTTTTTTTTATGTTGCATTAATTAGTTGATAATTTAAGGCAGTGCAATTAAAGGTTGTTGATATTTTGTATTTGTTATTTGAAATTGCGATAAAATATGTTCTTTATTTAATAATAATTAATTTACACTAAATTAGAAACATACTGCTTAGGGCTCAAAAAGATAAATGGCCATCAGTTCAAACTTTTCACAAATTCTAGCATTTTTCAACCTTATATTATACTGTATATTACAAAGTGCTACTCAAACTGTTGGCGCTATGTAAATCCTGAATATTAATAATAATAATAATACATATAATATTCTTATCAGAATGCTTAGAATGAATGCCTTGCATGGCTCATGGGAGAAGCAGGAAGACCCAGACGTTCCCGTACTCGACTTAGGACTACAGAACTACCTAGAACATCTCAAGAAATGTTCAGGTCTAATTAATGTATATAATTCTGTTGTAGCATTCTGGGTTATGGTTAACATCTCTTCCTGTTTGCCAGGGATGCATACCTCCCAACTTTTTGAGATGGGAATGAGGGACACCTATCAGCAAAAGTATGCAGGCATAGGACACACCCCTTCCCACGCCCCCTTAAAGGAGAATTGTACAAAAAAATAAGATTGGTTAAACCCACAAGTGCTTATTTTTACCACTACTATTTCTTTATATTGGCTTTTGGAACTTACAAATGCAGCAATTTAGAAATCAGATGAAAGTTTAGTGCTGGGAAACACTTTTTGATAGATAAAAAGTGCATTTTATATACATCTATATAGATCAGACCAAAATGAGGGACAAATGAGGAGAATGAGGGACAGAGGGACATTGCTCCAAATCAGGGACAGTCCCTCCAAATCAGGGACAGTTGGGAGGTATGGGGATGGTATACTTTTTGAAGGATCTGTCCCCAGCAAACATATATCCCGGTTTTCTATTCACTATCTTGGGCTGCAAGGTAGCTATGTTGGAGATGACGTCAGTAAGAATCCCAGGCAACACTCCAATATGGCCCTGCTGGATATGAACCAGTTGGGTTGTTCTCTATCCGCTATCTTGTCCTGCTAAATACCCATGTGTTAGCGAAATCAGGCTTTATGCAGAGCACACAGACAGATATCATGTCTCTAATAGTAATGCCGCATACACACCATCACTTTATGTGATGAAAAAAAACGACATTTTCTGTGAAGTAAAAAACAACGTTTTTGAAACTTCAATTTTCAAAGACGAAGTTGCCTACACACCATCGTTTTTCTCACAATGCTCTAGCAAAGTGAGGTTACGTTCCACCACGTTTTTCCATTGAAGCTTGCTTCATAAGTAGCTTCTGGGCATGCGCGGATGAAAAAACGTCGTTTTAAACAACGTTTTTGCTACACACGGTCAATTTCTGTGAAGTAAAAGTTGACGTTTTGAAAAACGACACATAAAATTGAAGCATGCTTCAATTTTTTTTGGTCGTTTTTTAGAAGACATAAAACAACGTTTTCCCCCACACACGGTCAATTAAAGTGACGTTTTTAAAAACGTCATTTTTTTTCATCACATAAAACGACCGTGTGTACGCGGCATAACACATTTTGTCTCACTGATAAAATGCACCTTAAAGTTAGAAGGTTCACTCACCATTCATTCGATCTTCCATTCATTCAAGTCAATAGACATCAGCATCCTGTTATGTTCTCATCTCAGCTCCCCAGCCTCACTGGTTTGCCGACGCCCTCACAGGCTGTTTTATTAAAATCCCAGCAGGAAGTGGTGTTACAGCATGTGACCTCCTCCATAGGAACTGAGCTCACAGGGTGTGAGTTCCACCCAGCAGATGCCCATATATGGATTTGACAACACAGGATGTGATAATACATGATAACCCATCTAACAGGGATATTTAGATATATACAATACTTGAATACAATATAATACAACAACAGCACAATACGATACAATAACAATACTGGCTAAAGTCTTATGGGCGTGTCCAGGCAGGGAAAGCATGTATGCTAGTAGCAAACAAAGCTGTATTGCCTTTAAAACATGGATGCCTTCCCTGACCTTCCCTGAAAACGCTCACAAGCTCTCATATAACCGCTGATAGGATTCCTTATTTTGCGCCATTCCATAGAATAACACATATTCAGATTATACCATTATTGTAGGTGAAATGGAGACTGCAGGCGTGTGCTACGAATCCTGACCATGCTAATCAGACACAGCAGAGACAGGAGCGCACATCCGCCTATAACCACTAATGTCCTTGTGGAGCGAGCATATGCCCTCCTCAACGATCGTCCACGCTAATGCACAGAGGGCCCCTCGTTGACTGACATATCCCCACGCCGCAAACATCACACTCCAACCTCAAGACATTTTCCACTACCAGATGGGATTCAAACAATCTTGAGCGGGTTGCAGGAAGTACTAACACTGGGTGACACTATGACAATACATATTAAATACATCTTGAAATTTCCACAACACCATGTTAGACATGGCACCAGTAAGAATCCCAGACAACACCCCAATATGGTCCTGCTGGATATAAACCAGTTGAGTTGTCCTCTATCCACCATCGTGTGCTGCCAGCTAGCCATGATAGAGATAGCACCAGTAAGAATCTCAGGCAATACCCCAATATGTCCCTGCTGGATATGAACCAGCATCCATCTCTCAGGTTGGCTTTCCTATGCACTGTGTTATGATTTCCATGTATTTGCTTGGCATTGCCATCTGTTTGCCAGGGATAGTTTTTGAAGGGTATGTCCTCAGCAAACAAACATCCCCAGAGACATCCCAAGTTGTGTTGTCCTCCACTATCCTTAGCTGCCAGGTTGCCATGTTAGGGATGGAGTCAGTAAGAATCCTAGGCAACACCTCAATATGGCCTTGGTTGATTCGAACCAGTTGCAAATGTGCAGCAATTGTCTTTCGGGCTGGCTTTCCTATGCATTGTGCAATCTTATTGGGGGATGGCACCACACACGGACACATTCTACTCCAACAACTGTAGCACCCCTTCGCCAAACAGACAAGAAACAAAGGGGTTGATTTTCCAAAGGCAAATAGACAGTTACTCTAGAACTTAGTAAATGAGCAGAAACTCTGCTGACTTCCATAATCCAAGCATGTACAAGCAAACAGGCTGTTGTTTTCCTTTCATGTGATTGGGTAATCTTTGCAACATTAAGCTTTATCTTATTTACTAAGCTTTGGAGCAACTGCACTTGCAAAGTGCACAGTCTTTTTACCTTTAGTAAATCAACCCCAGAGTTTCCACTGAATGGGTAAAATTCTGCTAAAGGGGACACATTCAAAGGCGGTGCGTCCATAAGCTCTAATAGGTTTCAAAAAAGGTGGACTGTGAGCTCAGAGCATTGCGCAAACAGTCCACCCGGATGTGTTATTAAAGCAAATTAATACCGTCTAATACCCGTTACCTGATTGGCTGAAGGCGCTCCCATTGGACGCCTAGCAATGTGGAACAACAGTAGAGAGGGAAGCATGGAGGACACATGAGCCACCCCACAGCTCACCACCATCACCCGCTGTTTGACCCACCACTAAGATGAGGTAAGTGCCGGGCAGACAGAAGGCAGGCGGGGGTCAGAGTGACGGCATTTTATGGGCACAACTGGTGGATTTTGTTGGGCACGAGTGGCTGCATTTTATGGGGCACAAGTGGTTGCATATGATGGGCACAACTGGCGGCATTTGATGGGAATGACTGGCAGCAGTTGATGGGCACTAGTGGCGGCATATGACGAGCACAAGTGGCTGCATATGATAGGCACAAGTGGCTGCATATGATGGGCACAGTGGCTGCAATTGATGGCACAGTGGCTGCATTTGATGGGTACAATAGCTTCAATTGATGACACAGTGGCTACATTTGATTGGCACAATGGCTGCATTTGATGGGCACAGTAAGGATGAATTTTTTTTTTTTTTTTTTTTTTTACAGTATTTTTCAGTTTGGACAAATTTATAAAAGACATCATGCCATGGAAGCAAGCACTATATCAATTCAGCCTCTTGATGGGGAGGATCTGACGACAGCCCAGTGAACGGTGATTACAATGTTCTTTGGTTTATTGTATATTGTTTATCGTATATTCAGTTTCTTTCAAGTTTCTATCAAAACAAGACTCTGCACGCCATTTCTTTAGATTTGTTCTGCTCTTTCTATATATTCATTTATTCTGGAGCAAATGATGCTCTTATGCATGTCTTTGTGTCCTCTTTTTTTTTATTTTTTTACATTTTGTTTTTATACTTTGATTGTTTGCCTCTTGTTCCAAAAGACTGTGTTCAATTTCTTGTGGATCTGGCTACATATAGGTGCATGGTTTTGGTTTTATGTAAGTCTTTATATCGTTACATTTAAATCACAACACCATTGTATTATATATTGTTACCTGTATGTTATTAATTTATCGGTTTACATACTATGTATTATATTTAGGGGTACTTCGTAGTTCTATTCATTATGTGACACATTCATGTTACACATTTTTACATTTGTTTTGAACAGTAGCTTTGAATAGGCACTTTACAGTGCAGAGTTGCGGGTAGAATTATGAAATTGTTAGTTACAGTATTTGATTTGATTTGTAAATCACAGCGCTTTAGACATCTGTGCTGTGTGACACTTCCAGGTGTGTCAGATATTGTGCCCCTTGCTGGATGTAATTGGCGCAGGTTTAACACACCAATTGCCAGAATGATAGGTGTAAAGCTTTTTTTTTTCTGCTGAATGAAGCTTGCCCAAAGCATGATAAAAATGTTCACAGTATAACCTAAAGCTGTATTGCCTTAGGGCTGATCCTTTTTGGACAACAACCCCTAAGAAAGAGAGGATACTAGATGGGGATGAGCATAAACAATTCATGTCAATAAAGTGAATTTTAGGCTGATTCTGGCATGCAGCATTTTGCTCCATGTTGTCCAGTGGATTGTGAGAAGAGATGAGCTTGGGAGCTGTGCCCACACCCAAGATGGGACGAAAGATCAAAATGTAGGTGTAACCGACCCAACCAGGACAGGGACTTTTGCAGGGGACTAGGAGCTTGCCTCCTACCCACTGTTTATGGCCCATGGAGGGAGCAACTCATCCTCTAATGATGGATAACTGTCACATACCTGGTCGGAGTCTGATATGATGAGGTCGGCCTCTCTTGTATCTCCAGACCAAGCCCCACTGAGAGTGGAACAGATGGCGACTAGGGTCAAGAGGAACACGAGTGCCTGTAAGTGTTGCTTGCAGAACTTGCAGATGAAGATGTAGGCTTAGGGATACTGACAGATCAACAGGTACAGAGCACGGGCAGTGCTTGAGGGACCAGCCGGAGTTAAGGGGAACTCCAACCGGCCGTAAACAGCTTGCTGGAACTTTCCAGAATGCAGAGGTCAGAAGAATAGCCGGGTAGGTTAACAGGCGGGTGGCAGGGTACCAAATCATCAGCAGGAGCAGGGTCAAATGGGTAGTCGGGTTTGATAATGGACAGGCAACAAGGTACAAGGGATTCAGCAGGAGCAGAGTCAATGTATAGCCGAGATCAGGAACCAAGTAATCAGAGAGGTATCAGAGTCCAGAGCAGGGTCAGGGAAAGCCAAGTCAGCAACGGGAATCAGGCAGAACACAATGGGAGTCAGGAAATCAGGGCACAGCTGAAGACCAGTCAGCACCGCCTGGAAGTCAGAGCCCCCTTTAAATAGGCAACCTGGCGCCAGGAGGGATTAGGGATGCATGCGCGCCAATGGTCTGGGAAGTCTGTCGTTGTTCAAGAATGCGTGCATGCGCACGCGTGTGCGCCAAAGGCGTTCTAATTACTCTCTTACAACAACAATGTGGTGAACGCTAAAAGCGAGGCTTGGATTACTTCTCTGAATAAGGACAATAAAGCTTCCCTTCTGAATTGGATGGAAATATGTAATATTAATATTGTACACATTAATGGTCATAGGGGGAAAGATGGCTCTCCTGCAGACTGGGTTGGAGAAGCTCCATTAGATGGTGTCAAGGAGCAGGACAGGACAAGGAGAAGGTAGATGGGATCAGGCTGCAGGGCAGGCATACAGGAAAACAGGGTCACAGGAGGGACAGGATCAGGTACAAGATCACAGGAACAGGTTCATGTATAGGTACAGGTTCACAGGTTCAGGTTCAGATCAGGGCTCAATACAATACCAAGGCAGTGAGTGTAATCAAGAGCCTGGTATATAACTGGTGGACATCGGTACTGGGGCCCAAGGATCTAACAGTGCCACCAGCAGGTGAAACCTTTGACAACTCAAGACTGTCAGGAGACACCCGCTGATGGACACCAGTACTGCGATCCACAGGACCAACAGCGCCACAAACAGGTGTAGCCTTTCCTGACAATATCCTTCAAGAAATATATAAAGATAAATGAATTCCACTGTATCAGACTGCTGGAACATTTTATGAGGTGGTTCATAGACTGTTGTAGATGGGTGCGGGCCAGCCTGTGGTGGGGTGGGATCATAGGTGCACAGCCTATTGCATTAGTGTGTGCACACCAAAACTCAAACACATATGCGTGTATGTGATTGTGTACTATACTGATGGTGTCATTAGAGTGGTGGATGGTTTCAGTAGGGCAGAGATTCATGTCAGTAGGGCAGTGGACGGTGTAATTAATTTTTTTTATTATTATTTACATTTTTATTTTATTTTTCCTTTTTTTTTATAACTTTATGTTTTTACAAATATTTTTACTAGTAATGGCGGCAATCTGCGATTTTTGTCACGGCTACGATATTATGGCGGACACATCGGACACTCTTAACACATTTTTGGGACCATTCACATTTATACAGCGAACAGTGCTATGAAAATGCACTGTTCGCTGTATAAATGTGACTGTCAGGGAAGGGGTTAACATTAGGGGCGATCAAGGGGTTAAATATGTTCCCTGCTGGGTGATTCTTTCTGTGGGGGGAGGGGACTGACTGGGGGAGGTGACCCATGGTTTTCACTATGTACAAGGGACACACCATCTGTCTCCTCTCCCTAACAGGATGTGGATCTCTTTGTTTACACACAGAGATCCACATCCCTGGCCCTGTGACTGGACATCGCGGCCGCCAAGCACGCGCATCAGCACCTGTGTGGCGCGCGGACGGAGGCCGTATATTGATGGCCTCCTGGCAGATTAGAGCCACCTTGCGGCCGTAAATAGTCACCCATCGGATGGCAAGTGGTTAATAATCATGCTAAATGCTTGCGTATTACCCTTCAGACTACTTGCATTGGCAGTATCCCTAGGAATGAAAATGAGGAAAAGATACTACATTTTGAGCAAATTAATAGAGGACAAATCTGTGAAGAGGTGATATTCCTCACATGGGAAGGATATCCTCTCACTTCCTGTTGCGTCTACAAGACTGGAAGTAAAGGGCAATCTCCCTGTTAAGACATAGATGGCAAAAATACAACTAAAATCAATGCTGACCCTTTGCTTTGTTTGGGTAGACATTATGGGCTAGATTCAGAAACAAATGCCTATCTTTAGGCGGGCGTAGCGTATCTCATATACGCTACGCCGCCGTAACTTTGAGAGGAGTATTAAGAAAGAACTTGCGCCCGAAGTTTCGGCGGCGTAGCGTATAAGGGCCGGTGTAAGCCCGCCTAATTCAAAATAGGCTGGTAGGGGGTGTGTTGTATGCTAATTAATCATGACCCCACGTAATTGACGTTACTAACAAACGGCGCATGCGCCGTCCGTGAAAGTATCCCAGTGCGCATGCTCCAAATTACGCCGCAAATAGTCATTGCTTTAGACGTGAACGTAACTTATGCACAGCCCTATTCGTGTACGATTTACGCAAACAACGTAAACGACGCAAAATTTGACGCTGGCCCGACGTCCATACTTAAAATTGGCTACGCCTCATATAGCAGGGGTAACTTTACGCCGGAAAAAGCCCAACGTAAACGACAAATGCGCCGGGCGGACGTACGTTTCTGAATCAGCGTATCTATCTCATTTGCATATTCTACGCGGAAATCTATGGAAGCGCCCCTAGCCGCTCGTATCTAGGCAACATTGAGGCGTATCTGATTCTATGAATCAGGCGCAGAGATGCGACGGCCCGCATTCGGAGTTACGATGGCGTATCTGGAGATTTGACGTTGCTTCCGCCCTGCTATGGTATGGAGACAGGTGGGGATCTTAGGTGCATTTTTCCGCTGGCTGCTAGCTGGCGTTTCCGTCGAATCCCGCTTAGAGTATGCAAATTAGCTAGATACGGCGATCCACGAACATACGTCCGGCCCAGCCCATTTTTTTACGTCGTTTGCATTCGGCTTTTTTCGGCATAGAGTTACCCCTGCTACATGAGGCGTATCCTATGTTAAGTATGGCCGTCGTTCCCGCGTCAAATTTTGAAAATGTTACGTCGTTTGCGTAAGTCGTTCGCGAATAGGGATTTGCGTAGAATGACGTCACCGTCTTAAGCATTGGCTTGTTCCGGTTTAATTTCGAGCAATGCGCACTGGGAAACCCCCACGGACGGCGCATGCGCCGTTAAAAAAAAAAACGTAATTTACGTCGGGTCACGACGTATTAGCATAAAACACGCCCCCATCACATAGATTTGAATTGCGCACCCTTACGCCGGGAGAATTACGCTACGCCGCTGTAACTTTAGAGGCAAATGCTTTGTGAATACAGCATTTGCCTCTCAAAGTTGCGGTGGCATAGCGTTACTAGTATAAGCTACGCCTGCATAAAAATACGATCCGCTACGTGGATCTGGCCCAAGCTGTGTACAATATGCTCACACAACAGCACATTACAAATAGAAAAAAAATTATGTCCTACTGAAGCAATCGTCAGTTCATAAAAAAAAAAAATTCTATTTATTTTTTACAGCAAGAAATTTTGATGATCCTTTTGAGGAGTTTCGGTAAACAGGCTCGGTTTTATTAAAGTAAATGCACTGAAGTATTAATTTGAAAACAGATTGGAAAAGCTGATATATACGAGATAAACAAGCAGCAAATTATTATTTTACAGCTGATTTATAATCACGGGGAAGTTGGGTAGCTTCAGGCAAAACTCGCATTATCTGGTATATTTGTTGGTTTTACAGCGGTAGCTTATGAAAATAATCACTCCGATAATAAGGGGAGCATGCTAGTCACAACTGAAATTTGACTTGTTATCAAGTGTTATATTTTACAGATTTACTTTGTATTGGGGGTAAGAAAGAATCTTTCCGGAACCTGTTCAATATTGTAAGGATCTGGCTACAGGTTAGATTTAAACCTGGATTGGTTGTATGTTTTGGGCTGCCTCTATATATGCGCTCTCCTTCCCACACATGCCTTTTTACTTTGCCCTTATGCCGCATACACACGATCTGAAATTCCGACAAGAAAAGTCTGATGTGAGCTTTTTGTCGGAAATTCCAACCGTGTGTAGGCTCCATCTGACTTTTTCTGTTGGAATTTCCGCCAACAAAAGATTGAGAGCTGGTTCTCTATTTTTACGACGGGAAAAAGTTTCTATTGGAAAATCCGCTCGTCTGTAAGCAAAAAAACACGCATGCTCAGAATCAAGCAAAATAGCTTGATCTCGGCTTGTCGTAAGTGTTGTACGTCACCGAGTTCTTGACGGTCAGAATTTCCGACAAGATTTGTGTGACCGTGTGTATGCAACACAAGTTTGAGTCAACATTCCGTCAGAAAAAATCAACGGGTTTCTTGTCAGAATTTCCGATCATGTGTACGCGGCATTACTCTTGCTGGAATATACAGATCTAATCCACGTTCAGCTTCTGTGTGTCCAGCTCCTGGTGGTTAGTTTGCTAGTTGGCCTTTCTTTTGTCTAGTTTGTACTCCCGTTGCCCCAACATTAGCTGTTGGATTGTTTCTGTTTGTGTGGACTTTCCTGGCAGCCTTCTGCCCCAACATTAGTTGTTGGGTTTTGTCTCTTGCCGTGGTGTTTCCTGACGGCTGCCTGTCCCAGCATTAGCTGTTTAATTGCTTCTGTTTGTGTGGTCTCTCCTGGCAGACTTCAGTCTCAACATTAGTTGTTGGGTTGCTTTTCGTTATATGGTATCTACTATCAGGCCCCGTACACACGTCCGAGAAACTCGACGGGCAAAACACATCGTTTTCCCTGTCGAGTTCCTTGTTCGGCTGTCAGAAAACTCGTTGAGCCAAATGTTCCCATTGCCCAACGAGGAAATAGAGAACATGCTCTCTTTTTGGCTCGACGAGTTTCCCGGCGGGTTTCTCGGCGAAAAGTGTACACACGACTCCCATCAAGTTTCTTGCTGAATTCTGCCGAGAAAACCGGTCATGTGTACGGGGCCTCAGGCCTCGTACACACGATAGGTTAACCAGAGGACAACGGTCTGAAGGACCGTTTTCATCAGTCCAAACCAAACGTGTATAGGCCCCATAGGTTATTTAACCTTAGGTTAAAAAAATGAGAACTTGCTTTAAAATTTAACCTATGGATGGTAACCGATAGGTCAAAAACGATCGTTAGTATGCAAAAGCATCGGTTAAAAACCAGCGCATACTCAGAATCAAGTCGACGCATGCTTGGAAGCATTGAACTTCGTTTTTTTCAGCACGTCGTTGTGTTTTACGTCACCGCGTTCTGACACGATCGGTTATTTAACTGATGGTGTGTAGGCACGACGGACCATCAGTCAGCTTCATAGGTTAACCTAAGACAACGGTCCTTCAGACCGTTGTCCTCTGGTTAACCTATCTTGTGTACAAGGCTTTAGTCTTTTGTCTGAGCATTAGCCGTTGAGGTTCTATTCTTTGTGTGGTCTCTCCTGACAGTCTTCTGTCCCAGCATTAGCTGTTGAGTTGCTTCTGTTTGTGTGGTCTCTCCTGGCAGTTTTCAGTCCCAACATTATTTGTTGTGTTGCTTTTCTTTGTGTGGTATTTTTCATCAGTCTATTGTCTCAGCATTAGTCTCAGCGCCGTCCGCAGCAGAGGACGAGCGATCGCTCATCACTCTGACGCCCCGCCATCCTCGGTGAGGAAACCAGGAAGTGAAGCGCTCCGACTTCACTGCCCGGTTCCCTATGGCGCATGCGTGAGTCGCGCTACGCCTGCCGATTGGCTCCGGCTGTTTACTAGGAGCAGAGTGTTCCCAGAACACAACGGGGGGGTGATGTCATGTCTGCAGTCTGCCCGAGACTGTGTGGCCGGAAGTGGGTGCAAATACCTGTCTTTGGACAGGTATCTGCACCCCCCTCCCCCTGAAAGGTGTCAAATGTGACACCGGAGGGGGGGAGGGTTGCAATCAGCGGGAGTTCCACTTTAGGGTGGAGCTCCGCTTTAAGGTTTTTCTCTTTGTGTGGCCTCTCCTGGTAGCCTTCTATATTGTGTAAGTGTGCCGTAAATCTATGGAAGAGGAGTCTCTGTCCACATGCCTAATTTAAATACAAAAATGGGAAATTTTTTCCTCTATGAGACTTTGAGAGGCAGGAAACCCTGTTAAACAATCAGAAATGTATCAGAAATATATTTTATTTGGATAGGTTAAAAATGAAAACTTTGATAAAAAGTCAAAATTGGATGCATATATATATATATATATATATATTATATAGGTGAGATATCAGAAAGACAAATATACAGACATAACAAAACAACCACCTGACTCTGTCCAATAGAGAAACTGGGACAAAGAGTTTCCGACGCGTTTAAAGGTTGATAGTAATGAAACCTCTTCTTCAGGGTTAGTGGTTTATTAATTGGTTGTCTAAAATGAAATAGAAAACGAAAAAGCAGTAAGCCGTCATTATACAGTTTGTACAGATAAGCTTTACAATAATCACATTACAATAAGATGATGTAAATTCTGACTATGTATTTCTTGATATTCACCAATATAGCATCCATTTGGAAAAACAGGGAGAAAATCCACTGCCGTAAGTCAAACCGATTGAAAAAAGCCTATGAGGGGGAAGGAGGGCGCGGGCCCAGAGACAAGATCAAACACAAAGGGCACCCTGCGTCCAAAAACAACCCGAAAACCATCAACACTGAATGGAATGGCTCCCTCATACTTCTAAAGTCTAGAGGAGAGGAGGAAAGAAGAGATAGAGATAAACTGTTGAGCTTCTTCTCTTTGTGTGGTTTCGCCTGGCATCCCTCTGTCCCAACATTAGCTGCCGGGGTTCTTCTCTGTGTGGTGTCTCCTGGCAGCCTTTTGTCCCAGCATTGGCTGTTGGGTTGCTTCTCTTTGTGTGATGCCTTCTATCAGTCTGTTATCTCAGCATTGGCTGTTGGGTTGCTTCTCCTTGTGTGGTGTCTTCTATGGTGTCTCCTATCAGTCTTTTGTCTCAGCATTAGATTTTGGGTTTCTTCTCCTTGTGCAGTGTCTCCATCATAGGCGTGCGCACAGGGTGTGCCAGGTGTGCCCAGGCACACCCTAATCACCCTGTGCAGAACAGATTCTCCCTACTGACTTGCCTCTCATTCCCCTTTCAGCACTGCCGGCTTTCCCCACTCTCCCACCAGTTGTTGCTGTGGATGTTTTAGGATGAGTGGGTGAAGGGGCCAGTAAATATGCCATTTACCGGCCCCTTCCCTTTCTGAATGAACATTGTGAGTGATCGGTAGAGTGTTTGAGCTTTGGGGTGCACACCCTAATGCCAAAGGCTGCGCACACCTGTGGTCTCCATCATTGTCTGCCAGCTATATTCTCAGCCTGTCTGCATTGTCACCCTTGAAGTCGCTTTGCCCACTACGGCTGCGGCAGTTCATAGGGATCCCTGGACAAACCAATACTAACCATAAAGCCCTGTACACACGATCGGATATCTGATGGAATCATTTTTTCTATCGTTTTTTTTATCCATAGGACATTTTTAAAACATGTTCTATTTTCTTTCACCGATGGAAAACAAACCGATGGGGCCCACACACAATCGGTTTGTCCGATGAAATTGATCTATCAGTTTGTTTTCATCAGACAAACCGTTCGTGTGTACATGGCTTAACATAAAAAAAATGTGTAACATCCACACACATACCTCTTCAATGTAAGCCTGAATGAGAAAGCTTTTGCTGAGGGGTGTGGCTATTACTCAGCTCTGCCTGTGTAGTGTCACAGTTTGCTGCCTATCGTACAATGCTCCGGAAGTCACGTGGCGGCCAACTGCGCATGCGCGATGCGTTCCAAACGCAAGTGCGATGCGTTCCAATGGATTTACGTCAGTACACACCAGCGAGCCCGGCATTCAGGGCAACGTGGATTTAGAGGAAAGTGGCCAGTCGGCCTCACGTTCCGCTCGTTCCGCTCACTCGGCCTCCTGGCTCTTTTTTTAACATCCTCCAATCCACGGGGATGTTAAGGAAAGAGCCTGGATGCCGACGAGGTTTCACTGGTGTGTACTGTCGTGAATCCATTGGAACGCATCGCATTTGCGCTTGGAACACATCGCCCATGCGCAGTTGGCCGCCACGTGACTTCCGGAGCATTGTACGATAGGCAGCAAACTGTGACAATACACCCGCAATAAGCACTAGAGTGTGCGAACAGGAAGCAGCATTTTCACCAAGTGCAAAAAATTGTATTTAGTCATCAATTGAGTTTTAACTTTGTCTTCTTTCATCAATACAATACTCTCTCGCTAACCCGGCTGGCATAATAGAAGAATATAGCCCATTACCTGTATGTGTGGATATACGGCATGGACAGATTATCCTTAAATGCAGCAAGGAACTTTTTCTCCCCTTGAAAAATCTCTCCTAGGCATATACAGTACATAAAACGCAAACCTGAGCTTTCCCATTCCTTTTCAACAGAGTTTTGTAATAAAGTCACTCCCATGATGCTCGGGCTCTTTCCTATTAATATTGACCCATTCCTTCACAAAGTGTCAAGTTGATTACCCAAGTGATGAGCTGTACTTAAGAAAAATATGGGCTCTTCCATCACTGGAGGTCTCTGCATATAACGTTTATATCACATAATCAATACTGACTATCAGTAGTAAAAATGCTATATTATAGCCAATTAATTAGGTTATAGCAGGCAGAGCTTATAGCCACGACGGTCCACACATGCTGTCAAAGAGGGAATTTATCTTTTAAATAACTAATGTTACTCGGATCAGGGAGAACAAAGTGTGCAAATAATGTACACAGCTCTGGAACTTTGCAGTCTGTTTCAGGTTATGGAAAATACTGTATAAATGATGCATTATTAAATGTGGCAGCTTCTAGTGTTGAGCAGAATATGCCATATTCGATTTCGCGATATATCTCGAATATATATTCGAATATTCGAGATATATTCGCTAAATTCGAATATTCGTGATATTTTATCGAAATTAATTGAATGCGATTTTTCGCTATTGCGAATGCGAAAATAATTGCGATTTTTTTAATAACTGCGGTAGGAGCGCTCTGATTGGCTTAGAATATTCGTGATATTTTATCGAAATATCGCAACATGCGAATGCGATATTTATTGCGCAATTTCGAGATATGCTGGAGGAGCGCTCTGATTGGCTCAGAATATTCGTGATATTTTATCGAAATATCGCAACATGCGAATGCGATATTTATTGCGCAATTTCGAGATATGCTGGAGGAGCGCTCTGATTGGCTCAGAATATTCGTGATATTTTATCGAAATATCGCAACATGCGAATGCGATATTTATTGCGCAATTTCGAGATATGCTGGAGGAGCGCTCTGATTGGCTCAGAATATTCCTGATATTTTATCGAAATATCGCAACATGCGAATGCGATATTTATTGCGCAATTTCGAGATATGCTGGAGGAGCGCTCTGATTGGCTCAGAATATTCCTGATATTTTATCGAAATATCGCAACATGCGAATGCGAAATTTATTGCAGATATTTCGAAAACTGCTGTAGCAGCACTCTGAAATCGAATATGTATGATATTTTAACCAAAATACATATTGCGATTGCGATTTTTCGATCGCGCATGCGCAATTGCGCGAACAACACGCGACCATTTCCTGGAGCCTTGCCAGTTTCCCAATATTACAGCAACATGGTGGGAAGCAATTTCTCAAAGTCTGAGGAAAAGTTGCTGATTTGTGTAAGTATTTTGACCACTGTTATTTCATCATCTTCAACTGCATTTAAGTCTAGTTTAAAAGTTAGTATATATGATCAGATATTAGTATTTAACCAAAAATGTGTCTCCTGCTTTTACAAAACTACAAGTCCCAGCATGCCTGGACAGCTGCAGACACCCTGGTTGGCAAATGTGTATTTAGGCACTTTTCCTTGTTATTTAGCATAATGAATTTAAAATTTTTTTGGACATAGGACGTATGCGAACGTCCTGACTTCAGTGTCCTCAAGGCCCAAGGACGTTCGAATACATATTGCCCTTTAGATGTTGCAGAACTACAACTTCCAGCATGCCTGGGAATGCTGGCACTTCTAGTATTGTAAGTTCTGCAGGCCCACATTTTTCAGGCCTTTATGCACGGGTCTCTAAACTGTGGCACCCTAGATGCAGCAAAAGTAAAATTCTTAGCATGCACTGAAAGACCGTGGCTGATGGGAGTAGTAGTTTTGCAACAGCTGGAGGTGGACTGGTCTTGAAACCCAGAGTTAGGTAACAAACCCGTAGTGTTTTGCAACCATTCTGCCTCCAGCTGGTTATTTTCTGTTGAAAAGCCTGTGGCGTGCAAAACACAACCCAAAAACTCCACCCGGTGCAAGGAAAAATTTGCACACACCTAAAGAGTGACATCACAAAAAACTGCGACGGTTGCATACGTCAGTGGTCCTCCGAAAAGGTCCCGTCTCTGACCCCCCGGGGCGTTAGGCTCCTAGGCTCCTGACAGGGAAAAGAGTTACTGTGGTCCATACAGCCGAAGCCATATGGACCCATCTCGGTCCAAGCAGCGCAATCAACACGCGAACAACACGCGACCATTTCCTGGAGCCTTGCCAGTTTCCAACTTATGATCGCAGCGCAATCACACAGCAACATGGTTGGAAGCAATTTCACTAAGTCTGAGGAAAAGTTGCTGATTTGTGTAAGTATTTTGACCACTGTTATTTCATCATCTTCAACTGCATTTAAGTCTAGTTTAAAAGTTAGTATATATGATCAGATATTAGTATTTAACCAAAAATGTGTCTCCTGCTTTTACAAAACTACAAGTCCCAGCCCAGCCCAGCATTTAAGTCTAGTTTAAAAGTTAGTATATATGATCATATATTAGTATTTCACAAAAAATGTGTCTCCTGCTTTTACAAAACTACAAGTCCCAGCATGCCTGGACAGCTGCAGACACCCTGGTTGGCAAATGTGTATTTAGGCACTTTTCCTTGTTATTTAGCATAATGAATTTAAAATTTTTTTGGACATAGGACGTATGCGAACGTCCTGACTTCAGTGTCCTCAAGGCCCAAGGACGTTCGAATACATATTGCCCTTTAGATGTTGCAGAACTACAACTTCCAGCATGCCTGGGAATGCTGGCACTTCTAGTATTGTAAGTTCTGCAGGCCCCCATTTTTCAGGCCTTTATGCACGGGTCTCTAAACTGTGGCACCCTAAATGCAGCAAAAGTAAAATTCTTAGCATGCACTGACAGACCGTGGCTGATGGGAGTAGTAGTTTTGCAACAGCTGGAGGTGGACTGGTCTTGAAACCCAGAGTTAAGTAACAAACACGTAGTGTTTTGCAACCATTCTGCCTCCAGCTGTTTTTTTCCTGTTGAAAAGCCTGTGGCGTGCAAAACACAACCCAAAAACTCCACCCGGATGCAGTGAAAAATGTGCACACACCTAAAGAGTGACATCACAAAAAACTGCGACTGGTACATACGTCAGTGGTCCTCCGAAAAAGGTCCCGTCTCTGACCCCCCGGGGCGTTAGGCTCCTGACAGGGAAAAGAGTTAGCAACGCATATCTCCCCTATACGTGTATCCTGTGTTGTTAATAATATATTCATAATTATGCAAATGATAATGGCTGCTATATTTATGCAAAAAAGGTGGCGACCGAAATGGCAGGATATAAAATCTTTCATGTTACCCCTGTCATTGATTAATAAGGCGAGAATGCTTCCAATTGTTGAATAGCATACATTTACGTCATATATCCATAAGGCTGTCAACAGAAGTATTACAATATACTTTGTTCTTCATCTTGCAGAAGTTCCTGGAAACAGGATACGATGACCTGCGGCGGCAGCCACAGAAAAGGGCTGTGGTCAGCGCCCTAATCGCTGACTTTGGCGGCCAACATGACCACAAGGCCATTGTTAAGAAGTGGTCTGACCTCAAGAGGCGCCAAATGGGTAATGTCAGACGTCTTCGGGCTAAATATCATCCAGGTAAGTTATTGTTGACAGTTATGTTTTTTTTTAAAAAAGTGTATTTTGTGCGTGAACTCGAAAGAGAGAGGAGCCGGCCTGCAGGAGTTGGGAGGCCTCCCCCAGAGGCAATCTGCCACCTTTCTCCATGCCCCGGTTGGCAATGGCGGGTGTGAGGGGGTCCTCCCAACCCAACCTCGCATAGCACACCCACCAGTGGCGGGGCTGAGACCACCAAACTCAATTCACAGGTAGCCGAGAGCGGGATCCGAACCCCTAGCTGCAGAGGTGAATCAGTTGTCAGTGCAGTGGCAATCGCGTGGAGCCACCGCAGCTCCTTTGGTGACAGTTATGTAAGGTCATATGTAATTCATGTAAGGTCAGATGTTGTTAACCAAGATGCCATGTTGTGCTAACATATATCACCACCGGCCAAGGTATTCATAGTACTGTTGAAAAAAGACATGGGGCAGCAGACAGGAACACAGAAGTTATGTGGGAACATAATTTTCCCATTGCTTTGCATGGGACTTTAAAGAAAAACCCCGACCATGGCAAGTGGGGGTGGGTAAGGTTTAAACCACCTATCCTATGTTTGTGGCTGACATATAAGTAACCTGTGTGCCAAGTTTCATATAAATATCTTTAGCCGTTTGTACGTGATGCTGGAACATACATACATACATACATACATACATACATTTATGCACACACACACGTTGAGTTTTATATATATAGATTACCACTAAATTCCTGTGTTAGGAGTGGGGTTGTTATAGTAATCCCGTGTGCTCCATCAGGCCCTTTTTTTAACATGAGATGGTCTGAACAAAACAAAGGAGACAAAAACAGCTCATTTTAACATGGTTGCATCCCAGCTCACGCTCAGTCCCCTGTAGTGCCCACAAGACCCTTTAATATAACATTGTCCCATTGGTTAACTGTCTATATAAATCAATTTGTATTCATATACAATACAGCACAGTACACAGAATTTGCATACGTCATTAGAAAACATTTTTATAATATATGAACATTGTGTTATTATAGGAGCTCCAATGCCAGTTGTCCGCGCCAAGCGCAGAAGGCGCCAGGCCGATGAGGAGGAGGAGGAGGATGCGGCAGAGGAGGATGCGGCAGAGGAGGACATGGATGAGGAGGAGCAGCCAGGGCCCTCCCACTCCCCAACCCCAGCTCCTGTTGAGGAGCAAGCTGAGGAGCTTCCCCCCCCCACCACCCCAACTTCTCAAGCAGAAGAGCAGGAGGAAGAGAGCGGTCCTGTGAGCCTCATTCAGGAAGGTAAATATGTGCACAATGATTAATAACATTTCAACAACAAAATGTAGATATAAAAATGGACAACATATAAAGCGCACCTGTCAGATTGTATAACCATAATATGGTATTGATGCTAGAAGTATACAGGTAGTGCATAATTATTAGGCAAGTTGTATTTTTTGAGGATTCATTTTATTATTGAACAACAACCATGTTCTCAATGAACCCCAAAAACTCATTAATATCAAAGCTGAATTTTTTTGGAAGTAGTTTTTAGTTTGTTTTTAGTGTTAGTTATTTTCGGGGGATATCTGTGTGTGCAGGTGACTACTATTACTGTGCAGAATTATTAGGCAACTTAACCAAAAAATAAATAGATAGCCATTTCAATGATTTATTTTTAACAGTGAAACCAATATAACATCTCAACATTCACAAATACACATTTCTGACATTTAAAAACAAAACAAAAACAAATCAGTGACCAATATAGCCACCTTTCTTTGCAAGGACACTCAAAAGCCTGACATCCATGGATTCTGTCAGTGTTTTGATCTGTTCACCATCAACATTGCGTGCAGCAGCAACCACAGCCTGCCAGACACTGTTCAGAGAGGTGTACTGTTTTCCCTCCTTGTAAATCCCACATTTGATGATGGACCACAGGTTCTCAATGGGGTTCAGATCAGGTGAACAAGGAGGCCATGTCATTACTTTTTTTTATTTAATACCCTTTCTTGCCAGCCACGCTGTGGAGTACTTTGACACGTGTGATGGAGCATTGTCCTGCATGAAAATCATGTTTTTCTTGAAGGATGGTGACTTTTTCCTGTACCACTGCTTGAAGAAGGTCTCTTCCATAATCTGGCAGTAGGACTGGGAGTTGAGCTTGACTCCATCCTCAATCCGAAAAGGCCCCACAAGCTCATCTTTGATGATACCAGCCCAAACCAGTACTCCACCACCACCTTGCTGGCGTCTGAGTCGGACTGGAGCTCCCTGCCCTTTACCAATCCAGCCACGGGCTCTTCCATCTGGCCCATCAAGACTCACTCTCATTTCAGCAGTCCATAAAACCTTAGAAAAATCTTTCTTGAGATATTTATTGGCACAGTCTTGACGTTGCAGCTTGTGTGTCTTGTTCAGTGGTCATCGTCTTTCAGCCTTTCTTACCTTGGCCATGTCTCTGGGTATTGCACACCTTGTGCTTTTGGGCACCCCAGTGATGTTGCAGCTCTGAAATATGGCCAATCTTGTGGCAAGTGGCATCTTGGCAGCTGCACGCTTAACTTTTCTCAGTTCATGGGCAGTTATTTTGCACCTTTGTTTTTCCACACGCTTCTTTTGTTTGATGATCACGCTTCAGAAGCTTTGCAACTTTAAGAGTGCTGCATCCCTCTGCTAGATATCTCTCTATTTTGGACTTTTCAGAGTCTGTCAAATCCTTCTTTTGGCCAATTTTGCCAAAGAAAAGGAAATTGACTAATAATTATGCACACCTGATATAGAGTGTTGATGTCATTAGACCACACACCTTCTCATTACAGAGATGTACATTACCTAATATGCCTAATCTGTAGTAGGCTTTCGAGCCTATACAGCTTGGAGTAAGACAACATGCATAAAGAGGATGATGTGGTCCAAATACTCATTTGCCTAATAATTCTGCACTCCCGGGATGTGTTAGACACATAACAAGTGTATACACATGATAATGATTGATTAATAAGCAAAAAAAAATATTTATTTATTTGGTAACGTTATTTGAAATCCAAATGTTTTTTTATTATATCCTAAAAGCATCAAGAGATCTGAAGAGGCAAAATATACTCATTGAAAAGACGCACCAGAAGATCCTTCAGAACCAGCGTAAGATGAGCTACCTCAACCAACAAAATGCTCTGCTAGAGCAGCAGCTATCGGGTCAGATTGCGGAAATGCACCGCATTCAAAAACGGATTGAGAGCTATATTTAAATTTATTTTTGTATTAAAAAAACTTATTTTTTGGAAATGTTTCATTTCTTTTTGAGATAGAGTTGTAGGTTTTTCAACACATCTAACTTCACATCAAACAAATCAACATCAACACATTTAACTTCATAATAAGCAAAAACATTTTATACTATTATTTTATTTAACATTAACCTAGGACAAACTAAAGCACACGACACAGACACGACGAACACAAAATAAACTGTTGAAAAATGAACATAACAAAAGCAACAATATATATATATATATATACAAAGAGAGAGAGAGGGAGAGCAAGAAAGAGAGAGAATGCAGATGAGCTCTTGCAGTCAGCCCAATGGTTGCAGTATAAATGCCGCAAAACAGGGTTTAACATAAGGTTCATTGTTATAGTTACACTTGCTGTTTAGATCCGGTCTGGTAGTCCGGTCTGGTAGCTTGTAGCGGAGGCTGTTGGTGGATCCGCTGTGCCAGAAAGCTCATGAAGCTTTACTCAGCATGGAGGCAGCAGCAGGAGTATTAAAATATAATATAACTAGACAATGCATTTCCTGAGGAAAATGCGAGTGGGAATGCTGAATAGCTTAATTGGTGAGCCCCTTGCCAAAGACATTCACCATAACCACTACACTATCTTTAGGACACACAGCTTCTTTCTCTATCTGCAAAGTATAGAGTATGCTGACTTCCTGGTCGCCCCTCCCCCCTCAATAGGTTTCCCCTCCCCCCCAGGTCAGTGAGGAGGAATATTGCACTGAGGTCAGGAAAGTTATTTATGGAAAGAAATAACATTACAAACGCTTTTAATTCACAGATCTAATACATGATTTAAGCCTCCAAACAAAGCTTAATAAATCCTCAAACGTACATGCAATTGATACAACGACTACACCGTTTGAAATACACGGCCCTTGTAAACGCATCGATATGAAATTTATGTAGATAAACTTAAAAATGTGGCCATTTCTGCGATTTAGAAAAGAGCGTCTTTGTGAGTTCTGCAGCAACATTTTTTAGATAATTTCACATGAGAGTCTATGAGACATAATTTCTGGCTGTTGCTCCAATAATTAAAACTAAAATACGTATCGCAGAATTGGTCACATTGCCATAAACCAGACAAGCATAGCTACGTTTTGATCTAAAAATTGTGTATGAAAAGTAGATCTTGTGGGCGTGAGACCAATTTGTTTCCCCTTTTTGTAAAGATATTTTTAATTACAAAGATCTCCAATGTTAAGGTCACCTGACAGACTCTAAATCCCCTCCATAGGATTACATTATAACCTATTGCATTTTTGTGAAAAATTCGCAAAACGTAAATTGCGTTTTCACCAAAAAATTGTAAACGATAACGATTTGAAAAGTCATAGCCGGATAGCTAAATATTTTGTGACCGCTTTAAAGTTTTTTCAGTGTCTGTAAGTGAAAGTATGAAGTAGCTGAAACTTTTGGCATGGCATGTGAATTCAAAGGGGAAAAGGATGTTCTCATTGACTTCAATGTTTAAAAAAAGGGTCTAAAAGCTTAAAATTTATAAAAGTGTAAAAAGTAGAAAAAAACTTGAAGAAGTCCCATCATTAGCTGAACGAGACGAACATTTTTACAGTTGAATGGTCTCAATAGTTGAAAGTATGCCGAAGTTACGCAGAACCAAAAAACTTAAGGAATAATAAGATTACTAAATTTACGGATATCAATACTGGAAATGTTTATTAAAGCATTCACACTAATTAAGATTAATACATTTACGGGTATCCATACTAGGAATGCTTATTAAAGCATTCCCACTAAGTATCACACAGGCATGATTTACAAGCAGTAGTGGTAATAGTAATACATAGCATAAAAACACTTGGGGAATACTTTACAGCATCAGTAGTGGTCATAGTAGTCAATAGTGTACCAAAAAATTGGGACACAGGTGTCTTGACTGAGCTGTAATAGTAGTAGTAGACATTGACAATACAGTGTCAAATCACTCGGGCAAGAGGTGCCATGATGAACAGCAGTCTTAATAAGAGTATATAGGGTGTGAAATAACTGCTGACATAGGTGTCTTGACTGGGCAGCAGAAGCAGCAGTAGTAGTATTAACAGTAGTAGTTGATACAGAGTCATATCACATGGGCAGGAGGTGCCATCATGAACAGCAGTAGGAATAGGAGTATATAGAGTGTCAAATAACTGCTGACATAGGTGTATTGACTGGGCAGCAGCAGCAGAAGCAGCAGTAGTATTAACAGTAGTAGTTGATACAGAGTCATATCACATGGGCAGGAGGTGCCATGATGAACAGCAGTAGGAATAGGAGTATATAGAGTGTCAAATAACTGCTGACATAGGTGTCTTGACTGGGCAGCAGCAGCAGAAGCAGCAGTAGTATTAACAGTAGTAGTTGATACAGAGTCATATCACATGGGCAGGAGGTGCCATCATGAACAGCAGTAGGAATAGGAGTATATAGAGTGTCAAATAACTGCTGACATAGGTGTATTGACTGGGCAGCAGCAGCAGAAGCAGCAGTAGTATTAACAGTAGTAGTTGATACAGAGTCATATCACATGGGCAGGAGGTGCCATGATGAACAGCAGTAGGAATAGGAGTATATAGAGTGTCAAATAACTGCTGACATAGGTGTCTTGACTGGGCAGCAGCAGCAGAAGCAGCAGTAGTATTAACAGTAGTAGTTGATACAGAGTCATATCACATGGGCAGGAGGTGCCATCATGAACAGCAGTAGGAATAGGAGTATATAGAGTGTCAAATAACTGCTGACATAGGTGTCTTGACTGGGCAGCAGCAGCAGCAGAAGCAGCAGCAGTAGTATTAACAGTAGTAGTTGATACAGAGTCATATCACATGGGCAGGAGGTGCCATGATGAACAGCAGTAGGAATAGGAGTATATAGAGTGTCAAATAACTGCTGACATAGGTGTCTTGACTGGGCAGCAGCAGCAGCAGAAGCAGCAGCAGTAGTATTAACAGTAGTAGTTGATACAGAGTCATATCACATGGGCAGGAGGTGCCATGATGAACAGCAGTAGGAATAGGAGTATATAGAGTGTCAAATAACTGCTGACATAGGTGTCTTGACTGGGCAGCAGCAGCAGAAGCAGCAGTAGTATTAACAGTAGTAGTTGATACAGAGTCATATCACATGGGCAGGAGGTGCCATCATGAACAGCAGTAGGAATAGGAGTATATAGAGTGTCAAATAACTGCTGACATAGGTGTCTTGACTGGGCAGCAGCAGCAGAAGCAGCAGTAGTATTAACAGTAGTAGTTGATACAGAGTCATATCACATGGGCAGGAGGTGCCATGATGAACAGCAGTAGGAATAGGAGTATATAGAGTGTCAAATAACTGCTGACATAGGTGTCTTGACTGGGCAGCAGCAGCAGAAGCAGCAGTAGTATTAACAGTAGTAGTTGATACAGAGTCATATCACATGGGCAGGAGGTGCCATCATGAACAGCAGTAGGAATAGGAGTATATAGAGTGTCAAATAACTGCTGACATAGGTGTCTTGACTGGGCAGCAGCAGCAGCAGAAGCAGCAGCAGTAGTATTAACAGTAGTAGTTGATACAGAGTCATATCACATGGGCAGGAGGTGCCATGATGAACAGCAGTAGGAATAGGAGTATATAGAGTGTCAAATAACTGCTGACATAGGTGTCTTGACTGGGCAGCAGCAGCAGAAGCAGCAGTAGTATTAACAGTAGTAGTTGATACCGAGTCATATCACATGGGCAGGAGGTGCCATCATGAACAGCAGTAGGAATAGGAGTATATAGAGTGTCAAATAACTGCTGACATAGGTGTATTGACTGGGCAGCAGCAGCAGAAGCAGCAGTAGTATTAACAGTAGTAGTTGATACAGAGTCATATCACATGGGCAGGAGGTGCCATGATGAACAGCAGTAGGAATAGGAGTATATAGAGTGTCAAATAACTGCTGACATAGGTGTCTTGACTGGGCAGCAGCAGCAGAAGCAGCAGTAGTATTAACAGTAGTAGTTGATACAGAGTCATATCACATGGGCAGGAGGTGCCATCATGAACAGCAGTAGGAATAGGAGTATATAGAGTGTCAAATAACTGCTGACATAGGTGTATTGACTGGGCAGCAGCAGCAGAAGCAGCAGTAGTATTAACAGTAGTAGTTGATACAGAGTCATATCACATGGGCAGGAGGTGCCATGATGAACAGCAGTAGGAATAGGAGTATATAGAGTGTCAAATAACTGCTGACATAGGTGTCTTGACTGGGCAGCAGCAGCAGAAGCAGCAGTAGTATTAACAGTAGTAGTTGATACAGAGTCATATCACATGGGCAGGAGGTGCCATCATGAACAGCAGTAGGAATAGGAGTATATAGAGTGTCAAATAACTGCTGACATAGGTGTCTTGACTGGGCAGCAGCAGCAGCAGAAGCAGCAGCAGTAGTATTAACAGTAGTAGTTGATACAGAGTCATATCACATGGGCAGGAGGTGCCATGATGAACAGCAGTAGGAATAGGAGTATATAGAGTGTCAAATAACTGCTGACATAGGTGTCTTGACTGGGCAGCAGCAGCAGCAGAAGCAGCAGCAGTAGTATTAACAGTAGTAGTTGATACAGAGTCATATCACATGGGCAGGAGGTGCCATGATGAACAGCAGTAGGAATAGGAGTATATAGAGTGTCAAATAACTGCTGACATAGGTGTCTTGACTGGGCAGCAGCAGCAGAAGCAGCAGTAGTATTAACAGTAGTAGTTGATACAGAGTCATATCACATGGGCAGGAGGTGCCATCATGAACAGCAGTAGGAATAGGAGTATATAGAGTGTCAAATAACTGCTGACATAGGTGTCTTGACTGGGCAGCAGCAGCAGAAGCAGCAGTAGTATTAACAGTAGTAGTTGATACAGAGTCATATCACATGGGCAGGAGGTGCCATCATGAACAGCAGTAGGAATAGGAGTATATAGAGTGTCAAATAACTGCTGACATAGGTGTATTGACTGGGCAGCAGCAGCAGAAGCAGCAGTAGTATTAACAGTAGTAGTTGATACAGAGTCATATCACATGGGCAGGAGGTGCCATGATGAACAGCAGTAGGAATAGGAGTATATAGAGTGTCAAATAACTGCTGACATAGGTGTCTTGACTGGGCAGCAGCAGCAGCAGAAGCAGCAGTAGTAGTATTAACAGTAGTAGTTGATACAGAGTCATATCACATGGGCAGGAGTTGCCATGATGTACAGCAGTCTTAATAAGAGTATATAGGGTGTGAAATAACTGCTGACATAATTGTCTTGACTGATCCAAAGGAGTCATGGGAGAAAATCATGTGGTCAGATGAGACTATAATATAATTTTTTGATCATAATTTCACTAACCGTGTTCGGAGGAAGAATAATGATGAGTACCATGCCAAGAACGCCATCCCTAATGTGAAGCATGGGGGTGGTAGCATCATGCTTTGGTGGTGTTTTTCTGCACATGGGACAGGGTGACTGCACTGTATTAAGGAGAGGATGACCGGGGCCATGTATTGCAAGATTTTGGGCAACAACCTCCTTCCCTGAGTTAGAGCTTTGAAGATGGGTCGAGGCTGGGTCTTCCAACATGAGAATGACCCAAAGCACACAGCCAGGATAACCAAGGATTGGCTCTGTAAGGAGCATATCAAGGTTCTGGCGTGGCCTAGCCAGTCTCCAGACCTAAACCCAATAGAGAATCTTTGGAGGGAGCTCAAACTCCGTGTTTCTCAGCGATAGCCCAGAAACATGACTGATGTAGAGAAGATCTGTGTGGAGGAGTGGGCCAAAATCCCTCCTCCAGTGTGTGCAAAGCTGGTGTAAAACTACAAGAAATTTTTGACCGCTGTAATTGCAAAGAAAGCCTACTGTACCAAATATTAACATTGATTTTCTCTGATGTTGAAATAGTTATATTCAGCACTGTAAATACATCAGGTCCGGGGCTTCATCAGGGAATGCATGGCAAGGGACCCTTTAGCGCCCTGAACCGACGACGGGTGCCAGAAAGTCACCGCCGATCCAGGACTCATTCATCTTTATGAATGTGAGTCTGTCCACGGACTCTGTGGACAGACGGGTCCTCTTGTCCGTGACCACCCCACCTGCCGCGCTGAATGTCCGCTCAGATAGTACGCTGGAGGGGGGGCAAGACAATAACTCCAGCGCATACTGAGCGAGCTCGCGGCAGGTGTCCAATCTGGCAACCCAGTACTCCATGGGGTCGTCGGTGCTCATACTGTCAGAAGCACCGACGGACGCCATGTAGTCTGCCACCATGTGGGCCAGCCGCTGGTGGTGACTGCTGCTGCTGCTGCTGGTGGTGGTACTGGGTCGCTCGGTTTGGAAGAACATCCTCATCTCTTCCATTAGGTCCCCTGCTCGGCTGCAGCTGGGTGCAGCCACCTGCTGGGTGAGATGAGGGGGGACAACTGGAGGCCGGGGAGTTGCCTGCTCCAACCGTCTGACAATGGCTGCCTGCAGTTCCTCCATCCGGTGCTGCCTCCGGCTGGCTGGGATGAACTGCTCCAGTTTCCCCTTGCACCTGGGATCCAAAAGGGTGGCCATCCAGAAATCATCCCTCGTCTTGATGGTCTTAACCCGGGGGTCCCTCCTGAGGCATCTGAGCATGTGGGCAGCCATGGGGAAGAGCACAGCCCGCTGTGACTCCTCAATGCTGGCCAGGTTAATGAGGTGCGACTCTTCTTCCCTGAGGCGCTGCTGGTCAAACTCAGACATGCCCAACCCCCGGACTATCGGTGCCCCCAACACCGGCTCTCCCTCCTGACCAGGCCCTGACTCCGGGACGACACCAGCAACCACCTCCTCCTCCTCTTCATCATCATCCTCCTCCTCCTCCTCCTCCTCCTGGTCCTGGCCCTGGTCTCGGTGGAGCATTGCTGACTCCTCCTGCTCCACCAAGGCACTCTCCCCAGCCTCGAGCAGGCGATCTAGTGTCCTCTCCAGCATGAACAGTATTGGCAGCACGCTATTGAGGCCAATTTGCTCACTGCTGACCATCTTGGTCGCCTGCTCGAAGGAGGACAACACTTGGCAGACCTGGTTTATCTGCCCCCACTGCGCACAGGCGATGAAAGGGAGTTGTGGTGAAGCCCTCTGAGTGCCTAGTTCCATCAGGTACTCCCTCACCGCCCTTTGCTGCTCCCACAACCTCTTCAGCATGTGGAGGGTGGAGTTCCACCGCGTCACACTGTCCACAATCAGCCTGTGAAGGGGCAGATTGTACTTCCGCTGCAATTTGGACAGGGACGCGGTAGCGGTTGGGGAGCGCCTGAAGTGGCTGGCAATCCTACGCGCCTTTGCCACAATGTCACTCAACCCTGGATAAGTGCGCAGGAACTTCTGCACCACCAGGTTGAGGACATGTGCCAGACAGGGCACGTGCGTCAGACTGCCAGCATGGAGGGCGGCGAGTAGGTTGCTGCCGTTATCGCAGACAACCATACCTGGCTGGAGCCTTCGGGGTGTCAGCCACTTCTGGACCTGAGCTTGAAGTGCTTTCAGCACTTCTTCTGCAGTGTGTCTCCGGTCCCCTAAACTAACAAGCTGGAGCACGGCCTGACAGCGCACGTGCCCCACACTTGAGTAGCTACGGGGGCGCTTGCTGGGAGGCTCAGCAGCTGCGGAGACAGTGGCTTGAGGGAGACCAGCAGTTCTCCCCTGGACACCCCGGGGCGGCACCACAAGATCGGTTGCCGACGATCCCTCACCGACGCCTCGGAGGGAAACCCAATGGGCCGTGAAGCTGATGTAGCGTCCCTGCCCATGCCTGCTGGTCCAGCCATCCATTGTCAGATGAACCCTGTCGCTGACAGCGTGATCCAGCGACAGGGTTACATTCTGAACAATGTGCTGGTGTAGGGCAGGGACACCAGTCCTGGCAAAGAAATGGCGGCTGGGGACACGCCATTGGGGTTGGGCCTGCTCCAACATCTGCCTGAAGGGGTTGCTGTCAACTATGTTGAAGGGCAGCAGATGTTGGGCAATAACCCTTGCCAGGAGCCCATTGAGGGAACGCACACGTCGGTCTCCAGGGGGGAAGGGAGTGGTGCGGTCAAAGGCGTCTGAAATCGACGCCTGGCGCCGGACGGCAGTGCGGGACACAGACGTGGAGGGTGCTGTGGAAGTAGAGGTCTGGCTGCCGGTACCAGTACCTCTACTAGAGGGAGCGGGGGGGCATGACCTGCTGGAAACAGATGAAGATGTGGCAGGGGCTGCTGTACCCTGCTCACTTGTGGTGGTGGCGCTGCTACCACCACCACGCTTCATCTCCTCATACAACGCCCAGTGGTTTATCCTGAGGTGCTGGTTCAGGGCTGTGGTACCCACCCGAGCCAAACACTTCCCTCTCTTCACCCTCACTTTACAAATCCGGCAGATGGCCACGGTAGGGTTGTCTGCCACCAGGGTAAAGAAATTCCAGACAGGTGACTTCAGCACCGCCCTCCTGTCAGATGGGGTGACGCTTACTTGCACCTGCTGGGATTCGGTGCGCACAGGTGGAGCTGCCTGCTGCTGCTGCTGCTGCTGCTGCTCCTCCTCCTGACACCTCCTGCTGCCATCACCAGTGGAGACCCTGACGATGGTCTCCCTGGTGGTGACCTGGCGCACCGTTTCACCAGGGTGCCTACCTTCCCCGTCGTCACTGACGTAGTGAGCCGACGCGTCAGATGGCAACCATGATGGGTCACCCTCTTCGCCCCCAGAGATGTCAGACCAAGGGCTGAGATGTGTTGGTCTGAGGGAACCACGTGACATGGAGCCTCTAGCCTGGCTCCGCTGTCCCCTCACCCACGCCTGGGTCTGACTAGGTGCTGCTGTTTCCTGCACCAAAACAGCAGCACCAGTTTGAAGGGATGTCTCTGGGATACTGCCAGCAGGTATCCCATCCTCCTCATCCATCCCTTCAAAAAGGTCCTGACCATCAGGACAGAGCTGGAGGTCTGCCTGATGCATGGCCTCCCCCAAGAGATCCCTATCACTGTCGCTGTCGAACAGTAAGATGCTGGACTCTTGGGGGCTGGGGGGGGGTAGTACAGGCAACGGTGTAATGGTGGTACTACTGTGAGTCGGGACCGACGACTCAGTGGCACTGCTGTGCCCCATGTAGTCCACCACTACTTGAGCCTGAGATGGCAATATCGGGCGGCTGCCCGATGGGAAGAACTCCCGGATCAGGCGTACTCCCCTTGCACCCGATCCTCTACCACTAGTAGGGGCACGAGAGGTACCCCGTGCTGGCAGCGATCCAGCACTGGGAGTAACTCCCCTACCCCTACTGCCACGGCCACGGATGCCGCTCATAATTGCTGATATGTGTGTGGGGGGGTTAAACTTTATTGGGGGGGAAAATGTGAACAAAATGTGTTTTTGTGTTTTTTTTACAAGACAGGCACGCAGACAAAGACGTACACAGACAGCTACTAAACTATAAGAAAAGTAGTACACCAGACAAGGACTACAAAATTAAAGAAAAAAAAAAAAGCACTAAACAAACACTAACTTTTTTTTTTTTTTTTTTTTTAAACACAAAACACAGACACTAAACACACACTAAGCTAAGCTAGATGAAATAAATGTACACTAACAGTGTGTACACTTACTACACAAAATTTAACTAAACGGAACACAAAACTTAGCTTTTATAAAAGCTCTTTAGGGAAAACTAAACAAAATTTGAACTGAGATGCCTATCAAATATCACTGAACAGTGAACCTGCAAGATCTGACAGTAACACAAGATGAACAAAACTTAGCTTTTAGAAAAGCTCTTTTATAAAGCTCAGATCAATATGTGTTCTGAAATCTCTTGCAAATATAACTGAACAGGGAGGATTGCAGGATCAAACAGTAACACAAATGAAAAAAACAGCACAAAACAGCACAAAACGTAGCTTTGAAAAAAGCTCTTGGGTCTATTGCTTTGAAAAAAGCAGTTGATATACTGGAAAAGATCCACTGGAATCACTAAATAGCAATGCTGGTGATGATCTAAATCAATCAAGAACAAAGACACAGGAAACCAGGAACACAGAAACAGCCTCCACACTCTATAGCCAGCTTCTGAATCTGCAATGAAATGGTGCTGGGAGTGAGCTTATATAATGTCCATGCAGGCAGGTTCCTATTGGTTGCTAACCTGTGACGAGTGTGGAAGGAGAACTCTGATTGGCTCTGATGCAAAAGGGCGGAGCAAATAATCGCGCAATATTCCTATTGCCGAATATTCGCATTGCGAATATTCGGCAATATAAAATGATCGCTTCAGCTACTCGGCCCAATGGCTCTAATCATACCAGCAATGCTTTCAGACGTCTATGGAGATCACTAGGATGTGATCTGTTTTAAAAATGAAACTGTAAAAATCGCTCTGATGCGGAAGATCGGGGCGAGGAAAATAATCGCGCGATATTGCGTGTGCCGAATAATCGCATTGCGATCTTTCTGGAAAATTCAATGAACGCTTCAGCTACTCGGCCCAGGGTCTCTAATGATACCAGCAATGCTTTTAGACGTCGATGGAGATATCTAGGATGTGATCTGATTCAAAAAAAAAATTGTAAAAAATCGAATATTCGGAATTGTGAATATTCACCGCGAATTTCGAAATATAGCGCGATTTCTCGAATATGCTATATTCGAGTCGAATATTCGCAATGCGAATATTCGTGAGCAACACTAGCAGCTTCGTATTTCCCTTGTTACAACAACATCTTGGTCAAAATGCCATTTGAAAGTGGGCAGACTGTTTCATGAGTAGCCTGTTTTTTAAAACAATGGATGGAATCTAATTTTAAAGTGAAATTCCAGGCAAACCCTATCTGAAAATGCTCCCTCTCCTATTCATACAGCTATTCTTACTAATCTATGTTAGAAAGGTCTGTATACTTACGTATTTTCAGTCTGGCCCCAATATGCTGGTGGTCAAATAGGCTTAATGCAGGATGTACTAGCTTACAGTATAATGATCAATCGATCCACCTCAATACATTTAAAGTCAGAAGACTCCAATGGGATATGAAAAATAAAGAGATATGCCGCAATAGTGTAATCTCGTTTAGTCTTCTGGCTTTAAATGTATTGAGGTGTATCGATTGATCCTTATAGCACATCCTTACATCCTGCATTAAGCCTATTTGACCACTTTTTTAATTAAAAGGGTCAACATCATCTGGTAAGCTGCCATCCATTATTTGAGCACTTTTGGGTGTAATATCACGATCGGTGAGGGTGGATTTCTACATTTTCAATTGGACTTTCACTTATATGTTGCAAAGATTGGAATCTGAAGGACTTTTATTTATTATTTTATTTTGGTGACAAATCACTTTTTGCACAAGGAATTGATTTTCACAGCAGCATTATTTCTATTTTGACACTGGCATTTGTAAAGAATGAGTATTAAGTTTGTACAGCAGCATATTGCACTTATGTATTGTGTCACTGATATTTTTTATTGAGGTAATCAATTTACACTGAGTTGGCTGTTTTGCCCAGTGGGGCATCACTTACCTTTTCAGAGGGGATTGGATTTACAGGCCCGGATTCACGTAGATGCGCGTAACTTTGTGCGGGCGTAACGTATCCTATTTACGCTACGCCTCCGCAACTTTTACAGGCAAGTGCCGTATTCTCAAAAGAAAGTTGCGGCGGCGTAGCGTAAATAGGCCGGCGTAAGCCTGCCTAATTTAAATTGTGAAGAGGTGGGTGTGTGTTATGTAAATTAACCATGACCCGACGTGATTGACGTTTTTAACAAACGGCGCATGCGCCGTCCGTGGACATATCCCAGTGTGCATTGCTCCAAAACCGCCGCAAGGACGTATTGGTTTCGACATGAACGTAAATTACGTCCAGCCCCATTCACGGACGACTTACGCAAACGACGTAAAATTTTAAAAATTCGACGTGGGAATGACGTCCATACTTGACATTGGTACGCGGCATGTACGCCTCATATAGCAGGGGTAACTTTACGCCGGGAAAAGCCTAACGTAAACGGCGTATCTGTACTGCGTCGGCCGGGCGTACGTTCGTGAATTTGCGTATCTAGCTGATTTACATATTTCTAGGCGTAAATCAGCGTACACGCCCCTAGCGGCCAGCGTAAATATGCAGTTAAGATCCGACGCCGTAACAGACTTACGCCGGTCGGATCTAATAGAAATCTATGCGTAACTGATTCTAAGAATCAGGCGCATAGATACGACGGCTCAGACTCAGAGATACGACGGCGTATCTGGAGATACGCCGTCGTATCTCCTTTGGGAATCTGGGCCACAGAGTTTATCCTAGTCAGTAGGCGGTGGGTGTTGGTTATTAGTATATTTAGTCATTTTATGATTAATTTAGCGCCTCCACTTTATACTTTATTAAACATTGCTGATTTTTTTGGGGTGCAGCTTACAACATTGTTTAAACTATTTTTTTGGCGCAAGATCTTTCTTTACACTCTACTGAACTCTGCCTGCATTGATCCCTGTTTGCCTTTGACCACGCTTCTGCCTATGCATTTGTCCCTGATCCGTCTGCCTGTGTATGACCCGGTTCGTCTAACCCTACTTCTGTTTCTACTGCTGCTGGACTACCTGCTGCTCGCCCCTGACTATGTTCCACTGGTGTCCATCTGGCATTACTGCTCCGCTGCGATCTACTGATGCTTTCAGCCTTCTCCCGACTCCTGCTTGCTGTTGTCCATATGGCACTCTTTCCCCCACTGCGGTCCACTGACAGTCTTCCCCTGCTTGATCCCGAGAGTCCATCCAGCCCGGCTGCTAGCAAGACCATTAGGCAATAATGCCATTCTGCACTCCTGTGCAACCTGTCTGCTCTATCAATGGCCCCCGAGTCAGAGGTGTAACTCTCTTACACCTGAACCCTGCACCTACCTGCCTTTCTCATCGTATCAGGCTCTTCCACCAGGCACGTGACACCACCATTCAGGAAAAGCCTTGTGCTTTTATCAATGAATATAAATCTTCCTTTGATTAACCTAGGTGAGGCCCTCCCTGCCCCAAAGCACCCACCCCCCCATGTAGAGGTCATGTGGCCTGCTATGGTTCGGGTGATAGGGCGATCACTCGCCCCCTCTTTCCTGACTTGCCAGGCTGGGTGCTTGGATAAGGGTCTGGTATGGACTGCGTTCTTTTTTATTTTTGGCAGGTTTTTTTTAAACAATTTTTAGCAGCAAATGTCTTTTTTTTTATTCGGCTGTCAGCAGGGAAGCACCATTGACAGCTAATGACTCATCGGTTGTTAACCTCCCTGGCAGTATGATTATTTCTGATTTCAGGTGCTGAAAGCGGTACAATTATTTTGCAAGGAAATTTGGCGTTTTATATTTTAGGCCTGCAATTCTTAGGAATAACTCACTTAAATCTGTCCAAACAAGAGTCTAGTAGACATCCCGGGTATAATAAAATTTGAAACACAAAATCATAAATTATAATATAATAAATAAATATAAATATTTATAACAAATAATATAATAATAATAAAATTAATACTTTGAATTTTTTGATGACGAATTTCCCCACAAATCACTATCGCTAAATTCTGCAAGTGATTCTAATTTATTATTGCTGTTTTTTAGCTGCTCTAAAACCACGTTTTACATAAAGGGACACTTTTTGGTTGTTATGGACAATCTCAAGTTTCCAGGCAGAAGGAACAGTTTTTTAATATATAAAAGTGCATGCAGGACACTGGGCAGACCACTAGGGACAAAGGGGGGGGTGTGTATTTTTTCATATAGTACTGTAATCTATAATGCCGCGTACACATGGTCGTTTTTCGGCATGAAAAAAAATGTAATTTTTCAGCATGTCCAAAAAACAAAGTTTTTTCCAACTATAATGCCGCGTACACACCATCACTTTATGTAATGAAAAAAAACGAAATTTTTAAAAATGTCACTTTAAATGACCGTGTGTGGGGGAAAACGTCGTTTTATGTCTTGTGAAAAAGGACAAAAAAAAATTGAAGCATGCTTCAATTTTATGTGTCGTTTTTCAAAACGTCAATTTTTACTTCAAAGAAATTGACCGTGTGTAGCAAAAAACGACGTTTAAAACAACGTTTTTACACCCGCGCATGCCCAGAAGCTAGTTATGGTAACCTCGCTTTGCTAGAGCATTGTGAAAAAACGATGGTGTGTAGGCAACTTCGTCTTTGAAAATTGAAGTTTTAAAAATGTCGTTTTTTACTTCACAGAAAATGTCGTTTTTTTTCATCACATAAAGTGATGGTGTGTATGCGGCATTAAGGGGAAGTTCAAATCCAATGGCGCCACCCTTGGGGCTGCTTTTGCTGATTCCGTGTTAGCGCGTGTTATTAAAAGTTTGGTTAGAGCCGATTCGCGCTTTTCAGTATCCGTGCTTTGCAGATCGTTTTCTCGTGTTCAGATTGTGCTTGTGGGTTCGTATCTGTCTTTCAGTGCTTGCAGTCGGGTCGTATCTGTTTTGCAGTGCGTTCCTGTCCGCTCGATTTCTGTTTGTCAGTTTGTTCTTTACAGGCTTTGCTGTTCCTAGGTGCTTTCTGTTTCTAACAAGCCGACCGGTTTGAAGCCATGTTGGAAGTGCGTTCTCAAGCTCGAGTTTGTGCTGCTTTTCCAACTTCATCATTAAAAACGACGTTGCCCACACACCATCGTTTTTGAAAAATGATGAAGCGCGGTGACGTACACCACGTACGACGGCACTCTGAAGGGGAAGTTCTATTCGCCTTTGGGCTGCTTTTAGCTGATTCCTTGTTAGTAAAAGACGATTCATGCTTTTTTGTCTGTTACAGCGTGATGAATGTGCTATCTCCATTATGAATGGTAGTTTTACCAGAACGAGCGCTCCCGTCTCATAACTCGCTTCTGGGCATGCGCAGGTTTAAAATGTCGTTTTAGCCCACACACGATCATTTTTTACAACCCGAAAAACAACATTTTTAAAAACGACATAAAAAAATGCAGCATGTTCGAAAAAAAAAAATTGTCGTTTTTCAGAAGCCGGAAAACGATGTGAAGCCCACACACGATGATTTTAAATGACGTTTTTAAAAACGTCGTTTTTTTTTCATGCCAAAAAACAACCGTGTGTACGCGGAATAAGATTACAGTACTGTATGTATTGTGTTTATTTACTTTTTTAAATTTGGCGCCGATCTCCGCAATTGTCAGTTAAAGCGTCGCAGTGCCAGAAGCTGAAATTTTGCCTGGGCAGGAAGGGGGTAGATGTGCCCAGTAAGCAAGTGGTTAAATATATAGGGCCAGATCCACAAAGAACTTACGGCGGCGTATCTATTGATACGCCGCGTAAGTTCTACGATGCGCCGTCGTATCTTTGTTTTGTATCCACAAAACAAGATACGACTGAATGTGGGCTAGATCCGACTGACAACATCTTAGTACGCCGTCGGATCTTAGGTGCATATTTACGCTGGCCGATCGGTGGCGCTTCCGTTGATTTCCGCGTAGAGTATGCAAATTAGCTAGATACGCCGATTCTCAAACGTACGTCTGCCCGGTGCATTTTTTTACGTCGTTTACGTAAGACTTTTTGCGGCGTAAGGTTACTTCTACCTCTATGAGGTGTATGCAATGTTAGGTATGGACGTTGGGACAGCGTCGAATTTTTCGTCGTTTCCGTCGTTTGCGTAAAACGTTCGAGAATAGGGCTTTGCGTAAGTTACGTTTACGTCGTCTAGGCATTGAGCAGGCGTAATTTAATTTGAAAATTCAACGTGATACTGAGCATGCGCGCGCATGCGCCGTTCGAAAAAAGCATCATTTACGTGGGGTCATGCTTAGTTTACATAAAACACGCCCCCCTGTTCCTCATTTGATTTAGGCGCGCTTACGCCAGCACATTTACGCTACGCTGCCGTAACTTACGGTGCAAATTGTTTCTGGATAAGGAAACTACGCTCTAAGTTACGGCGGCGTAGTGTATCTGAGATACGCTACGCCTGCCTAAAGATAGGCAGTTCTTTGTGGATCTGGCCCATAACTAATAAGCTAATAAAATATGGAAACCTAGAAAACTGCAATGATCTACAAAACTTTAATTCATTGTTGGTCTTTTATTCGAATCATCCCAATACCGTAATGTGATGGTAAATCATAGAAATAATTATATATTTTTTTTCATCTGGAAGTATTTTATAGATTGTCTTATTATCAAATCGAATGTGCCAGTTAAAATATTACTGTTTTACAGTTTAGGTGCTGCGGTACAAGTTTATTGTTTCCTATATGGCACACAAAATGTGTCGTCGAAGAATGAGAAAGATTGTTTGAGATGGATAACGGTTTAGATATAAAGTTTAATTTCAAGGTAATTATCGTAAATCTTTATAAATGACCAAACGCAAGGTGACTTCTCATCCGTTAGTTAACGTGTTTAATAAAAATGAAGCTTTGGAGCGTGTTTTAGCATTTATTGCTGGTGAGAAGGGTAGCAGAGAGCTTCCTTGTGGTCATGATTGGCGATGAGTGAAATACTTTGAAAATCGGGTGAATTGGCAATGGTAAATAATTCAGGTCTTCTGACTTCACCTGAATTCAGTCTGCAGACATTCATAAAAAATGCATGCACCATGATTTCCCCAAATCTGAAATTGTGTGATCAACATGCGGGAGAATGAAAAGCATGAAAAGCAAGATACAAGCAGGACAGGAATAGCGGTGACGTCATCACGCTTGTGAGAGTGTTAGGACCATTTATATTCCTAATGCCTTGTCACGTATCTGTTGTAAGTAGAATTTTAATAAATTGCCGGTTTTTAATTTGGATGGTGCGCAATTAGTTTTCCTTTTCTTGTACAATCAATGGTCGGATGGATACCCTGAGATTTTATCATTGGCTCGCTTTCGCCAGCGGTTACATATGGATGATCTGCACCTGATGTGAGGGGTTACAAAGCTCACAGATGCCATTATAGAAATGGATAGGTCTTTGGATCTGGTAAGAAGATATTTTTGCCTGACCTATTCAGACACTGGGTGATGCACTGAATTTAATGGACTTTTACACATTATCAATATATGGACTTTGGTGTCACAATTTATTTTATTGGTTTATTCACTTTAATTGATTATATGTCTGTTTTTCAATTAGACATTGCAACACTTTTTCTTATATATATGTGACTGTAAATGCCATATTTGAAGTGGATGTAAACCCACTCTCGTCCTTTCTAAACTACTGCCATAGTGCTGATCTACAGGGTGGGCCATTTATATGGATACACCTTAATGAAATGGGAATGGTTGGTAATATTAATTTCCTGTTTGTGGCACATTAGTATATGTGAGGGGGGAAACTTTTCAAGATGGGTGGTGACCATGGCGGCCATAATAAAACACTGCTATTTTACCGCGATTTTACCGCTCCGCTATAAGCGTATCCAGTGTGAAAGGAGTCTAATGAAGAAACATCAGTGGCTGTCCTAGCTTCATTCAGCAAGAGCCCACAGCGTAGCACTCGCCGTATGTCACTGGAGAGCACATTAAACACATTTTATAAGTGGTCAGAAACTTGTTAATAACTCATGAAAGAATAAAGTTACGTTAAAACCACCATTGCTTTTCTTGTGAAATTCCCAATAAGTTTGATGTCTCACGTGACCCTCTTCCTATTGAAAAAACAAAAGTTGGATTCAAAATGCCCGACTTTAAAATGGCCGCCATGGTCACCACCCATCTTGAAAAGTTTCCCCCCTCACATATACTAATGTGCCACAAACAGGAAGTTAATATCACCAACCACTCCCATTTTATTAAGGTGTATCCATATAAATGGCCCACCCTGTATAAGGATATAGATGTCTCCTGCATGTATTCTTATGCCCTGTATACACGATCGGTCCATCTGATGAAAACGGCCTGATGGATTTTTCCATCAGTTATGCGATGAAGCTGACTGATGATCAGTCGTGCCTACACACCATCGATTAAAAAAACGATTGTGTCAGAACGCGGTCACGTAAACCACGTACGACGACACTATAAAGCGGAAGTTCAAATCCAACGGTGCCACCCTTGGGGCTGCTTTTGCTGATTCCGTGTTACCGCGTGTTAGTAAAAGTTTGGTTAGAGCCAATTCACGCTTTTCAGTCTCCGTGCTTTGCAGATCGTTTTCTCGTGTTCAGTTTGTGCTTGTGGGTTCGTATCTGTCTTTCAGTGCTGGCAGTCAGGTCGTATCTGTTTTGCAGTGCGTTCCTGTCTGCTCGATTTCTGTTTTTCAGTTCGTTCTTTACAGGCCTTGCTGTTCCTGGGTGCGTTCTGTTTTAAGTGCGTTCTGACCAGCCGACCGGTTTGAAGCCATGTTGGAAGTGCTTTCTTATTCTCGAGTTCGTGCTGCGTATGGGCTGTCTTCTGCAGTTCATAATGTTTTCCAAAATATGTGGCCGTGAACAGGGCGGGGAGGAGTTCATGGGCCAAGAATTGGTTGTGCGAATTTTCTCATATGCCTCTGCTTAGGGAAATCCAGGAGAATAACCCTGATGATCTCAGGAACTTTCTCCGTATGACGGACCCCGTTTTCCACCGTCTTTTGGATATTCTGTCCCCCTATATAACTAGGCAGGACACTGTGATGCGCCCAGCCATCACGGCCGAGCAGAAGCTTATTGTCACGTTGAGGTACCTGGTGACTGGGAGAAGCCTGCAGGACTTCAAGTTCTCAACAGGCATCTCCCCCCAGGCGCTTGGGATCATCATCCCCGAGACGTGTTCTGCCATCATTCAAGTCATGCAGGAGGAGTATATTAAGGTAAGTTTTCTCCTTTAACATCACAATCTATGTCTTTAATGTATGCTAATGTCTTGTATTTCTTGCATCATTCCCTAATTACCATGATTGTAATATGCTGTGAATGTCCCATTTGTCCCCATGCATGCTGTACGCTTTTAATGCTCCTTTTTTGGCCTACATGCATATTTCCCTTCACTAACCTCTCCAGCATGCTATCCTAGGCCCAAACACACCTAGCCTAGTCTTTTCAATTTTTTTTTTCTGTCTGCTCCATTGTAGTTCTGCCCCCCCCCCCCCTTAAAATGTGTCCCAATTGTTTTCATTCCATTTTGGCAGGGTGCTAGATGGATTTTTTTTCTGGGCCCAAACTCAGCTAGAACCCTCCCTTAAAATGTTTAATGGCCCATGAGAGGGGTGAGGAGTCTGATAAGTGGGCCTATTTTATTTTTGGCCTGAAATACTCACTCCAATAAATGTTATACTGATGTTGGACAAGGATGTCTTTTTGTATTGTGATTGCAATGTTTATGTGCCAAAGTACTAATTTGTCTTTTTGTTTGACTCTATAGTTTCCTTCCACGCCACAGGAATGGCAGACTGTAGCTTCTCAATTTGCCCAGCGGTGGGACTTCCCTAACTGCGGAGGGGCAATAGATGGGAAACACGTCCGCATTGTGCCGCCACCCCATTCGGGGTCATACTATTTCAACTATAAAGATTTTTTATAGTATAGTGTTGATGGCGGTGGTGTCGGCACAGTACGAGTTTTTGTATGTGGACGTGGGGAAGAACGGCCGGATGTCCGGCGGCGGAGTATTCGCGCAGACGGAGTTTGCCCAACGTCTCCAGACTGGTGGCCTGGCACTGCCACGGGATGAAGACAATGTGGAGGGACTCCCTTTCGTGTTTGTCGCGGATGAAGCTTTCGGGCCTGGATCACACCTCATGAGGCCGTTTCCTCAGAGAACCCTCACCGCGGAGAGGAGGGTTTTTAATTACCAGCTGGCCAGAGCCCGGAGGGTTGTCGAGAATGCCTTCGGGATAATGGCCAGCCGGTTCCGCCTGTTCCTGACAGCCATACACATGGTGGAATATAAACTGAACAGTATCTTATTTTGCTGCTGCATACTTCACAATTTTTTGCGCAGGCATTCAGAGACCTACCTTACAAACCTTGGGCCTGAGGCCAGACATTCAGACAACCTTACTGGCCTGGACACTGGCCGTACTGGCTTGGCCCCCCGAACTGCTCGAGATGCCCAAGATAGATACGTGGAGTACTTCACGGGTAGGGGGGCCATCGCTATGCCAGAGCATATTTCTTTTAAAAAAATAAATAAATAGAGATGTGGAGTACAAAAAATTCTTTTGGAGATCTGGCTTTTTAAAAAAGAAAAAAAAGGATTATTCATGAGATCACAAGCAAAAAATAAAAGAAGTCAGTATGGTAGAACTCTGTCTAAATACCATCAGCAAAACAACGTCTTGATTCTAGCAATAGAACGAAGAAAAAAATGCGCTGCAATAAACAAGGCACTAATTTTTAAAATGTAGAATGTGCCATCTCCATAACGAACACTAGTTTTACCAGAACGAGCGCTCCCGTCCCCTAATTTAGTCTGAGCATGCGTGGATTTTTAACCGATGGACGTGCCTACAGACAATCGTTTTTTTTTCGGTTAGTTAACCATCAGATAATTTTAAAACAAATTCCAATTTTTTTAACCGATGGGGCCCACACACGATCGGTTTGGTCTGATGAAAACGGTCCATCAGACCGTTTTCATCAGACAAACCGATCGTGTGTACGCGGCATTACCTGTCAAATGTCTCCCCTCTGTCTGTTATAAGAGCTGAAAACTGCAGATTCTGTGGGTGGGTCTGTTGTCTGGAGCTCCGTGGGTGGAGTCGTGATGCCAGTAGACTCTCCGCCCACTTCTACACTCCCCTTGTCAACATGCATTTTGTCCTGTGTATTACTTACATTGAATTCTGCTATGATCACTAACATCCAGTCAAAATCCAGAAAAGTAACCACATGACTTCAGAAAAGGAGTGGAGGTGGGAATTAAAAAATAATGCCTGTTTCCAGGCTAGTGCATGAGATATGTAAATAACCTGTCATTCACAGCAAGGGACTAAGGTTTTTCTCTGTTAGTCCGTTTTATCCCACTGAACAATAAAAGAGGATTGCTCAGAGCTGGATTAACTCTTTGTGGCAAGACTGGGCACAGATGATAGGAAATCGTTTACTCTACATTGCGACAGCAAAAAAAAATAAAACATTTTCGGGTTTACATCCACTTTAAAGTGATTGTAAAGGCAGAAGTGTTTTTTTTATCTTAATGCAGTCTATGCATTAAGATAAAAAGCCTTCTGTGTGCAGCAGCCCCCCTCAGATCCCCTAATACTTACCTCAGCTCCATCTAGATCCTGCAATTTTGCAGGAGTGTCTTGGCTGCCCGGGACTCCCCTCCTCATTGTCAGAGACAGCGCCAATGGCTTCCGCTGCTGTCAATCAAAGTCAGTGAGCCAAAAAGTAGAGAAGGGGTGGGGCCAGGCTGTGGCTCAGTATCTGATTGGACACAGGGAGCTGTGGCTCAGCTCGGGTGCCCCCCATAGTAAGCTGCTTGCTGTGGGGGCACTCAACAGGAGAGAGGGCCAGAAGCACTAAAGAGGGACCCAAGAAGAGGAGGATCTGGGCTGCTGTGTGTAAAACCACTGCTCAGAGCAGGTAAGTATAACATGTTTGTTATTTTTAATAAAAAAAAAAAATGTATCACTCTAAAGTAGTACCACTAATGTGCAGAAACTCTATATTTTGTGGACTTTACTTCCTTGGGGTATAAAGGTTAGTGCTTGGGAATGTCGGGAGGAGGCCTCTAGCACAGAGATGGGCACAAGAAGGTGGAGAGTTAAAACCTCAAGCGGGTGGGTTGTTGTTCAGGTAGGGGAAGATGCGTGTCAGGGACTTGTGCTCTTGGCTACAAGACACAGCCAACCGCAAGCTCCCCTACATACCAATATTGGGATCTCAGTACCAAAACTCCTTTTCCATTATGGTGGTTCAGACTAAAGGAAGTTTTGCTCCCAAGTCTCCTGGCTGATAAAAATTTGAAAGTCAGAATGCATATCAACAGCAAATCGGTTCTAGTAAACCCTGTAAATGTTTGCAGCACATCTTGTGTCCTAAGGTGTATCATGTTAATGCTCCAAATGTATCCAATGAACCAATCAGGTTTAAACGCCATACATCTCCGCTTTAGCAAATGAGTGGAAATCAGGACAATCTGTTACACTGTGTGATCCTGGGTGGCTCAGAGTAACTTTGATTTCATAAATCAGCACTTCTCTAATGACCGAGACTGTCAACTTTACACATTTAACATTAGAGCACACCAGAGGCACATTAAAACCAAGTGAAACAATCCCTGACATGTCTCAGACTAATCACACACTGCGAAAGCCCTACATTCCCCACCAGAATAAAAAACACAAGAACAACTGCCATAAAGTGTTTTGTCTTGTAGTCAGATTTTAACTTGTTGAACTTTTTTTTTTTTTTTAAGTTCATACTTTATTTATTGCAAAGCTCAACCTTTCAAAATAACTTAATTTGAATACTACAGCTTTATGCGATAAATGCATTCTGTTTTTAAAGGAAGACTCCACTTATTTAATTAAAATGGCCCGGATTCACATACAGCGGCGCATAGTTATACCGGCGTAGCGTATCGAATATACGCTACGCCGACGTAGCGCAGAGCGGCGAGCACAGTATTCACAAAGCACTTGCTCCCAACGTTGTGCCGGCGTAACGTAAATTCGTAGGCATAAGCCAGCCTAATTCAAAGTAGGTGGAAGTGGGCGTGATCCATTTGAATGAAGCGTGACCCCATGCAAATGATGGGCCGAACGAACGGCGCATTCGCCGTCCTGTGGACGCATCCCAGTGCGCATGCTCAGAATCACGTCGAAAATACTCCCTAAGATACGTAGAATCACTGCCTACCACGTGAACGTAACCTACGCCCATCCATATTCACGTACTACTACGTAAACGACGTAAAATACGACGGCTGTTCCCTGGTCCATACCTTTGCATGAGTTGCGCCTCATAGATGGGGAATAACTATACGCCGGACGTAAGCCTTACGTAAACCGCGTATATTAATGCGCCGGGCGCTCATTTGCATATTAAAATCGTAAATCAATGGGAGCGTCCCTTGTGGCCAGCTTAAATATGCGCCCACGATACGACAGCGTAGGAACCTTACGTCAGTCGTAGGAAGCCTATTTTCAGGCGTATCTAGTTCTGTGGGCGCGGCGCACAGATACGACGGCGCACAGATACGACGGCACACATTTACGTGAATCCGGGCCAATGTATGTATGTACATGAAAACCCTAACAATGATTGTCTATTATTATTATTGAAAAGCTTTTGCAAACACCAGTTATGATACAGTATGATACAAGAGGTTAAGGAGGGACCTAAAGGCTTACAATCTAAAAGGGAGGAGCAAGTGGTATTGACTGTGTGGGGATAAATGGATGGACAATGTAAAAGTTGTTCTAAAGGTTACATTATGATAAAATAACCTTCCAGAATCAGATCCCCCCAGCCCCTTCCCCCAATACAGTACCTGCCTGCGAGAATGTGTTTCCAGCGCGATGTTCTCGGCGACAGGGTACTGTACATCTCGTGGTGGCTGCAATAGGGAAAACACATTTTCCTATCGCAGCGACCACGAGAAAAAAGTGACAATGTTCCCTCTCTATTGCGGGGATCCGACTTGGATCCCCGCCAATACCAGGCACTGTGTTTGATATGAATCATAAGGGGGAACTCCACGCCAAATTTTAAATAAAAAAAACGGCATGGGTTCCCCTCCAAGAGCATACAAGGCCCTTAGGTCTGGTATGGTTTTTAAGGAGAACTCCCTATGGCGAAAAAACAGTGCGGGGCAAAAGTGTCCATACCAGACCCCAAAATCAATGCAAGACCCTCTTCTGAGCAATCGGACCGGCCGGCCAGGAAAGGGGGTGGGGACGAGCGAGCGCCCCCCCCTCCTGAACCGTACCAGGCCGCATGCCCTTAACATGGGGACAAGGTGCTTTGAGGCAGGGGGCGCCCCCCCACCCCAAAGCACCTTGTCCCCATGTTAATGAGGACAAGGGCCTCTTCCTGACAACCCTGGCCATTGGTTGTCGGGGTCTGCGGGCGGGGAGCTTATCGGAATCTGGGAGCCCCCTTTAAGAATCGTACCCCTACCCATTCACCTGAAGGAAAAAAGTGTCAATAAAAAACAGACTAGACAGGTTTTTAAAGTAATTTATTAGGCAGCTCCGGGGGTCTTCTTCTGACTTCGGGGGTCTTCTTCCGACTTCTCTGCTCTCTTCTACGCTCTCCGGTTTTTCAGCCTTCTGCCAGGCTCCTCCGCTATCTTCTTCCATCTCTTTTACAAGCGTTGGCCTGGTCTTCTCCATTGTCTTCATTCCCTCTTCTCTTCTTCTGATATTGATACGACTCTCTCTCCCGCTGTAATGCCATGTGCTTATGCTTATACAGGCATGGGGCGTGGTCATCGGGAGATTGACACAATATCGCGGTCACCTACTGTACTTACCTGGCTCCTCTTTCAATTCAGCGCTGTGTCCAGCATTGCTGCTCTCTCTCTCTCCTCACAGGCACAGAGGCAGGCACATGAGCTTCTTCTCATTTACTAAGCAAAGCAAAGTACACAGTCTTTTGCCTTTGGTAAATCAACTCCTATGTATGCCACTACAATCTTAACCGCTTGCCGACCATTTATACTGTGGCAGGTTGGCACAGCTGCGCAAATCGCAGGCTCTTTAAGATGCTATAGCAGGTGTGTGCACATGCCCGCAGCATGTCCCTGGAGCTCATGCGCGTGCCCGGTGGGTGCAATATCTGCCAGGCACCCGCGAACGCTCCCAACAGAACGGGCATCTGTGTATGAAAACACGCAAATCCCCGTTCTGTCAGGGGAGTAGAGACAGATTGTGTGTTCCTACTAAGTAGGAACAACAATATGTCTCCTCTTCCAGTCACTCCCATCCCCCCACAGTTAGAAACACATATAGGGAACACAGTTAATCCCTTGATCGCCCCCCAGTGTTAGCCCAATCCCTGCCAGTGAAATTTATACAGTAATCAGTGGCTATGTTTAGCTCTGATCGCTGTATAAATGTCAATGGTCCCAAAAAAGTGTCAAAAGTGTCCGATCTGTCTATCGCAATGTCGCAGTCCCGATAAAAATTGCAGATCGCTGCCATAAAAATAACAATAATACAAATTACAAATCTTTCCCCTATTTTGTAGACGCTATGGGCCAGATTCACAGAAGAGATACGACGGCGTATCTCCTGATACGCCGTCGTATCTCTGTGTTACGGCCGTCCTAACTATGCGACTGATTCATAGAATCAGTTACGCATAGATAGCCAGAAGATCCGACAGGTGTAATTGAATTACACTGTCGGATCTTAAGGATGCAATTCTAGGCCGGCCGCTAGGTGGCGAGGCCATTGCGGTCGGCGTAGAATATGCAAATGACTAGTTACGGCGATTCCCGAACGTCCGCGCTGCCCGTCGATTTAACTTTACCTCGTTTCCGTCGAGTTACGCCGTGTAAAATTAGGGCTGAGCCCTAGTTGTCCTAAGCCATGTTAAGTATGGCCGTCGTTCCCGCGTCGAAATTTAAAAAACCACGTCGTTTTCGTAAGTCGTCGGTGAATGGCGCTGGACGCCATTTACGTTAACGTCTAAACAAATGACGTCCGTGCGACGTCATTTAGCGCAATGCATTTCGGGTAATTTACCCGACGGAGCATGCGCAGTACGTTCGGCGCGGGAACGCGCCTAATTTAAATGGTGCCCGCCCCATTTGAATTAGGAGGGCTTGCGCCGATCGGAATTTCGTTACACCGCCGCAAGTTTACAGGTAAGATTTTTGAGAATCAGGCACTTACGCTGTAAACCTGCGGCGGTGTAACGTAAATGGGATACGTTGCACCGCCGTGGAGAAACGTATTTCTATGTGAATCTGGCCCTATAACTTTTGCGCAAACCAATTAATATACGCTTATGATGTAGAAGAAAACATATTGGCCTAAACTGATGAAAAAATTAATTTTTTTACATTTTTTGGGGGATATTTATTATAGCAAAAAGTACAAAAAATAAGTTTTTTTCAAAATTGACTCTCTTTTTTTTTGTTTTTAGCGCACAAAATAAAAACCGCAGAGGTGATCAAATACCACCAAAAGAAAGTTATTTTGTGGGGAAAAGGGACGTCAATTTTATCCGGGTACAGCGTTGCACGACGTGCAATTGTCAGTTAAAGCAACGCAGTGCCGTATTGCTGGTCAGGAAAGGGGCAAATCTTTCTGGGGCTGTTAACAAGCTCTATGATATAATAAATTAATAAAACACTTTATCTGCATCATCGCCTTTATACCCATCCAGCACGGAAGCAAATTTTCAAATTTGAATTCTTTAGACAACAATCCGCCTTTTCAGTACATTTTAGCAAAGGAGTCGGGCTCTTAGCTTTCCCAGAGCTGCTCGGTGTCATGTGAGTCTGCAGGCTACACAGAGAAATTTTGCATATTCTGCAAAAACGCTGCCAATTATAGTGACAGAGAATGACATAGACATATATTCTGGTTCCAGACTCAGACCTATAGGTTATCTAATTTGCATGTTATCTATTTTACAAGTTAAATTGTATATTTTATTTAGGTTTGAATTTGACTCATGGCTGTTTGCCTTTGAAATGTATAGCGATTGTCCTTAACAAGTGTATGACTCTGTATAGATACATGATTCCATAATGAAATATTTGCATTTCATGTACTTCTAGGTCCTACTCCTCTGTTTAACTAAAGCCAATATTAAGGAAATCAATTGGTTTGATGTTTTATTTAGTTAATTATTTGACCAATTTAATTCATTAAATAATATTTAATTAAACCAAGGCACCTGCTGAAACCTGATATGTATTTAATTCTGAAACTTGTATGGATTTACAGATAATTAAACCATTCATAATCACGCTGTTCTACTCTGTAGTGTCTGCGTTATCAAATCTTGATACAGACTACTGGGGCAGATCCATGTAGCGCGGTGCATTCCTCCGTCGGGCGTAGCGTATCTCTGATACACTACGCCGCCGTAACTTACAGCTTTTTTTTTTTAAACCTCAAAGAATTCGCGCCGTAAGTTACGGCGGCGTAGTGTAACTTTGGCGGCGTAAGGGCGCGCAATTCAAATGGATGTGATGGGGGCGTGTTTTATGTAAATACGTCTTGACCTGACGTAAATTACGTTTTTTTTCAACTGCGCATGCGCCGTCCGTGGGGGTATCCCAGTGCGCATGTTCGAAATTAAACCGGAACAAGCCAATGCTTACGACGGTGACATCATTCTACGCAAAGCCCTATTCGCGAACGACTTACGCAAACAACGTAACATTTTCAAAATTTGACGCGGGAACGACGGCCATACTTAACATAGAATACGCCTCATATAGCAGGGGTAACTATACGCCGAAAAAAGCATTCCGGAAACTATGTAAAAAAATGGGCCGGCCGAACGTACGTTCGTGGATCGCCGTATCTAGCTAATTTGCATACTCAACGCGGAATTCGACGGAAACGCTACCTAGCGGCCAGCGTAAATATGCACCTACGATCCGACGACGTACTAAGACATACGCCTCTCCGATCGAGCCCAGATTCAATCGTATCTTGTTTTGTGGATACAAAACAAAGATACGACGGGGCATTTTAAAAATTACGCGGTGTATCCATAGATACGCCGGCGTAATTCGTTTGTGGATCTGGCCCTACTGTGTGTAAATTCCTTTTAACACTAGGTTCACATCTGAGCGGGTGCAGAAAGCGGGTAAACCCATGCCTTCCCGCACCCACAGAGAAAAACACGCTGTTGCTTATGAGATAGGTGGAGGTACCATTAATGCTAATGGCAGTCCCACACACTGGAAAATGCAGCATGGTTTCCTGTACTGGAAATCGCACTGCACAATGTGGTTTCCCTGTGGCTGCATTTTTTAGGGACCCTGTCCCTGGGTTTTCAGTAGGTACAGTACAGATGCAGTGGCATCTGGTGTTTCCTTTTGGGGGGTGGCAAACAACCACCTCCATCTGCCCTTCGGCGGGCACCTCAAACCCCCCACGCCGCTCACTGTCTGCCGGTCCGGCACTCACCCCATCTAGGTGGTGGGCATCAAGGCAGCGGGCATCCAGGCAGCATGCAGCGGGCATTCGTGCAGCAGGCATCCGGGTGTCAGTACCAGGATCCCTTTTGGACCCAGCACACTCACCTGACACAGCCTTTGCCTGGGAAACAGTGATTGGCCAGCTCTCCTTTAAATCACCTGTGTCATTATCCAATCAGTGCTCGTGATAGAGTTACCTTTGTTTGCCACTGTGTGATCCAGCCTGACTTTCTGCTCTGTATATTCATGTATGACCCGGCTCGTTTGACCCTGTTGGTTTGCTTCTGATTCGGTACCGTTTGAACTCTGATCTATCTGTGAATGACCCGGCTTGCCTAGACTACGCTTTACCTGACTCTCCTGTAGCACCTTCATCTGCAGCGGTGAACTACAAGACCCAGCTGACCTGCTCATCCCACCTTCATCTGCAGCAGTGAACTACAAGGTCCAGCTGACCTGCTCATCCCACCTTCATCTGCAGCAGGGAACTACAAGGCCCAGCTGACCTGCTCATCAGACCTGCTCATGGTATGTGCTTGTTCTTGAACTGTTTGCAAAGTTAGCACACCTGAACTGTTACCTGTTCCTAGCCTGATACCGGGCAGTGTGCAGCGGGCATTTGGGCATCAGGCATTCGGTTAGCGTGCAGCGGGCATCTGGGCAGCTGCTCCTGTGTTCTCTCCTCCTCGCTTCCTCCATACATGTCCTCCCCTCCTCCTAGGCATCCAATAGGATCACCTGTCCTTTCAGTTCTCTTTCACATGGAGCGGACCGTTTTTGTGTCCGCTCCGTGTGTCCGCAAAAGCTCAGCGGGGAGCATCCGTAAACCCCGCTGAGCTGTCGGCGGATAGGGCGGTCCCCGCACACAGTGCAGAGACCGCCCTGTCTCTGCTCCGCTCTCCCCTATGGGGAATCGGATGCAGACGGACCGTCTTGCTATCTGCATCCGATCCGTTCCGCCAGACGGAAGAAAGATTGGGTTTTCTTCCGTCCGCAAAAGCGGATCCTGACGGACGCGGATGGTCGCGGACGTTAGCGGATGCTCCATCCGCTAACGGACGCGATCCCATAGGGAACCATTACAAGTCCGTAAACGGACTTGTAATTGGCGGACGAACGGAGCGGACGTGTGAAAGAGGCCTAAATCGGGTGACGGGTCTCACACCTGCTTCCTGATTGGCCGGGAGGAGGATCAGTGTTATAATAGCAATATAGGAATAGCGTTAGGGTAGTCACTTTTGTTCCAAGCGGTTTAGACATTAAAGAGGAAGTAAACCCCCCAAAAATGTGCATAGCATACTAGCTCATTATGTGGCACTTACCCTGAGATCGAAGCCCCCAAAGCACTCCTCGTTCCCCTCCGCCGCTGCCGCCATGTCCCCTCGGAGCGTCTTCCTTGTATCGCCGTTTTGGCGATGTGACTGGCCGGAGCGGCGATGATGTCACTCCCGTGCATGCGTATGGGATCGGCATGATCCCCCCACGTGCGCGGGTTTCCGGCATTATCCCATTGATAAAACCGGGAAGCTCAGTGCGCCTGCACCATTGTCTATGGTGTGCATGCGCCTTAGACATCGGTGCAGTGTTTTCTGCAAATATCTCCTTAACCGTGTAGGTTTAGGAGATATTTCTTGCACCTACAGGTAAGATTTAATCTAGGCTTACCTGTAGGTGCAAGTTGTCTGGTTGGGGTTACAACCACTTTAATGGCTGTGTTTTAAGTTATTTTGAGGTGACAGCAAATTTACACTGTTATACAAGCTGTACACTCACTACTTTACATTGTAGCAAAGTGTAATTTCTTCAGTGTTGTCACATGAAAAGATAGAATAAACTATTTACAAAAATGTGAGGGGTGTACTTACTTTTGTGAGATACTGTATCCTAATAGTGGCCTTTTAAATGTGATACTTTCTTTGTCCCTTCCAATATTTTTTGCAAAGTATTACTACCTTAAATCATAGTTTGGATTGGTGCTTTAAATGATTATGTGTTTGACTTTACAAGTCATGGAACTACAATAATCAATTGTCAATGTTACAGATAGATGCTGTGGAGATATATAAAGTGGAACTTCACTCTCCCAATCAACATTGATTATTTGTAATCCTCCTGCTGCTTCCTTTAGTAAATATATATGAACGTTTATCATATTTGCTTGTTTTAAACTTTCTTTTTTACATTTTTACAGTTACTCCGTGGTTTCTGGCCTAGGAAAATTATGTCACATATCCCAGGGGTCTTCAGGAGGGGAGAATAGGAAAAGGGGTTTTCTCAGCTAAGCACACTCTCCTTCAAAAAGTGAACAAGTACACAGTACATACGGCCCTGCTAGGAGAAGTGCAGAGTCCCTTGGTCCATTGGAACTTTCATCTGTATCTGTAGACCATCAACAAGGATGGATGCACGACCATCAACAAGGAAGGATGAGGCAACTGGATGGATGCACGACCATCAACAAGGAAGGATGAGGCAACTGGATGGATGCACGACTGAACAGGAGAAGGGATTAAGACTGGAACCTCTACAGCTCCTAGCAGAAGATCTTGGTAGAATCACCTGAAATGTAGAAGAAAATGAACAGCAGGGCGCTGAGGTCAGTATCTCTTTATTAAGCAGCACACTTACATTGAAGTTAACATGAAACCGCATGGATAGGGAACACCTGACACCAAGCAGCTGTGATGGCTGTAGGCGTCACTGAGGAAATAGAGCCTAAGGATGATAGGGAGCCAACCAGCTCAAAGTATGGATATTAGGGGCAGTGTTCTAAGCTGCTCATGAAGACAGCTGTCAAAATGTCTGGTGGATGTCAAGAAAGGGGGTGTGAATGACTTTTCCCTCTTTTTCAAATTCATTTGGATTTACCCTAAAGTTATCTCTCAGATCAGGTTTATTACATGTGAATAAACCCCTTAACCAATTCACTTCAACTCCCCCCCATTACCATTAGGGATGAGCTTTGTGTTCGATCGTTCGTCGAATTACGAACGTTATGGGCCGTTCGCGCCAAATTCGAGTGGCGTGTCACGGCCCATAATTCACTGTGGCATCACAGTGCATTGCTGGCTGATGATTGGCCAAGCATGCACTATGACCCACATGCTTTGGCCAATCACAGCGTGCAAAAAACGGAGAGCCATAATTGGCCAAAACCAGGGTGGCTTTGGCCAATTATGGCTCAGGGGGTTTAGTACACGCCCCACACTATATAAGGCCGCCTGGAAGAGACAGAGTGTAATTTTTTTGAGTTAGATAGAGCAGGCAGGCAGGATTACGCTGGCGTACGGCAAAACAAGATACAACGGCATCTCGAAGGGATCCGACAGGCGTATGTCTTAGTACGCCGTCGGATCTTAAGGTGCAATATTTTGGCGGCCGCAAGGTGGCTTTTCTGTAGAATTCCGCGTCGAGTATGCAAATTAGCTATTTACGGCGATCCACAAACGTACGTCCGGCCGGCGCATTTTCTTACGTCGTTTTCAGTTTGGCTTTTTCCGGCGTATAGTTAAAGCTGCTTTATTGTGGCGTACTCAATGTTAAGTATGGCCGTCTTTCCTGCGTCCAATTTTGAATTTTTTACGTTGTTTGAGTAAGTCGTTCGCGAATAGGGATTTGCGTAGAATGACGTCACCGTCGTAAGCATTGGCTGGTTTCGGTTTAATTTGGAGCATGCGCACTGGGATACCCCCGAGGACGGCGCATGCGCAGTTAAAAAAAAAACGGCGTTTACGTCGGGTCACAACGTATTTACATAAAACACGCCCCCATTACATCCATTTGAATTTCGCGCCCTTACGCCACCAAAGATACACTACGCCGCCGTAACTTACGGCGCAAATTCGTTAAGGATTCGAAAAAAAAAATGAGTTGCAGCGGCGTAGTGTATCTTAGATACGCTGCGCCCGGTGGATTCTTACGCGCAGGTACGTGGATCTGCCCCACAGTGTGTAGAGGATATATATGCATCCCAGGTCTTGTATATATATTTATACACTGTATTGAGTTTAGCTAGATCTGCTCTTCCTAATATACTGACAGGCAGGCAGGTGATTATGCTAGCTGCAGTATTTTCACTTGGTGTACTGTGTCCTCTGCACAGTGTGCACCTAAAGCTATGTGAATACAATTGCTGTTGTCTTCATATTAATACCACAGGCAGTGGCTGATCAGCAAGTATTTTCACTTGGTGTACTGTGTCCTCTGCACAGTGTGCACCTAAAGCCACGTGAATACAATTGCTGTTGTTGTCATATTATTACCACAGGCAGTGGCTGATCAGCAAGTATTTTCACTTGTTGTACTGTGTCCTCAGCACAGTGTGCACCTAAAGCTATGTCAATACATTTGCTGGTGTTCTCATATTAATACCAAAGGCAGTGACTGATCAGCTAGAGTATCTGTGAGGGGTTGCAGTGTTGTGGCACCAACACCAGTGCCTAAGGCCCAACTTTTCTGCCCCTGTTTAACAGAGTATCTGTGAGGGGTTGCTGTGTTGTGAAACCAGTTGTGGAACCAGTGCCTAAGGCACCAGCACCACCACCACCAACAAAGGCCCAATTTTTCCGCCCCTGTTCAACAGGGGCATGTAATTACAATTATTGATCTAATATTTAACAGCAGGGCCTATTCCAAGAGTAACTGTGAGGACTTACAGTGTTGTGGCACCAGCGCCAGCACGAAATGTCCAATTTTTCTAGCACTGTTTAACAATGGCATGTAATTACAATTCTTGATATAATAGTTCACAGCAGGGCGTTCCAGCGCCCACCAAGACTAACTGTAAGGGCTTATACAGCAAGCCCCTACTTTCAAACATCCAACTTGCAAACGACTCCTACTTGCAAATTCCTACTTTATCACCAATTCTTGTTTCACTAAAAAAAACAAATTTTCATAAAAACATTTGTCATTGGGACAGAAATTGAGGTGCAATCTTCTGAACAGATGCGCACAGACAGCAAAACAAATGTTACAGGGGTGATAACCCTTCTCTATGTTTTCCAAAAAGCTTAAAAAATAGATTTTGTGGCTGGAGCTACACTTTAAAAAAAGTACCAGTTCAAAATTACAAACAGATGATTCTAATTAACAACAAACCTACAGTCCCTGTATTGTTTGCACCGCCTGTATACTGCTGTTTAAAGTATATAGGGCCAAAGGGGTTTGTAATGACCTGGGGGAGGGGGGGGGTAAACCCATGCTATTTTTCTCAATGATTTTCATATTGCAGGGACCAGACATTACATTAAAGCCGAATGCAGTTTTAAATGACTTTTTTCTTATAGTAATGTCATTTTGTGCAGGGACAGTTCTGAACATGTGCCACTTCACAGGCATACTATAGACACCCAGCAGGTACGATATTTAAAGGAATTTTTCATTTATTTTTTTCATTTTAAGCATCATTAAAATCACTGCTCCTGAAAAAAACTTCTGTTTAAAAAAAAAAAATCCATTGATACATGTTCCCTGGGGCAAGACCCGAGTCCTCAAACCCATTTTACCACAATAACTTGCATATTAGCCTTTGAAATGAGCACTTTTGATTTCGAACGTTCGCATCCCATAGACTTCAATGTGGTTCTAAAGTTTGCGCGAACGATCGGTCCGTTCGAAGGTTCTGGTGTGAACCGAATGGGGGGTGTTTGGCTCATCCCTAATTACCACCCTCAATACAGTGGAACCTTGGATTACGAGCATAATCTGTTCCAGCAGAATGCTCGTAATCCAAAGTACTCGTTTATCAAAGAGAGTTTCCCCATTGAAGTCAATGGAAATGAAAATTATTTGTTCTGCATTGACTTCAATGGTATGCAATACAACATGCGGCCCGAGGCTGGGGGGCACCAGAAGGCCTCGGAAACAGCAGGAAAGGCCAGGCTGACCTCAGCAAACCTCGGAAAGGCTCAGGAACGTAGTATTTCCGAGTCTTTCCGATTGGCTAAGAACGGTGCCGATCTGCGCCGTTCGTCTCCGCTCGGTTACGGCGTCCCCCACCTCAGGCCAAACGCGATACTGCACACCACTTTGGCCTGAATCCTGCTTGTATTGCTTGTATTGATAAAACAAAAGTTTTATCCGAATTTCGATTCATAACAAAATGAATTGCACATGCCTAATTATCGCCATTGTGCAGAACACCAAGAATGTGTCCTGGACAACAGGTATAGGTCCCCAGTATTTAACTTGTGGTCCCTTTAATAGGGACAGGGTTTAAGACATTCTTGAGTACTCAGGATTTATCACCAATGCAGAGTGATGTATTCCAGGGCAGTCTTGCTAGAGTGAACAGACTTTCAGTACTCTCTGGATTGATAAGTCTTTATTAGACCCGGAATTTCTGAGGTAAAAAAAGAGTTTTGGGAGGGAAGATCCTCCAAGCCCTGATTACAACTCTGGTCATGTAGGGATTAACCTAAGTGCCTCAGAGTCCAGAAAAGGAAGAGGACACAGTCAGCTGTGGGCGGTGAGACAGAGAGCTGGACATCAGTGGGAACAGGGTGAACTGAGTTTAAGACTAAACCACAGTGGTTGAGCTGTGAAAACCTTCGACTTGAGACCCTGAAGTCAACCGGAAGCCCCAAATACCACAGAGTGGGGCTGGTATGGTGACAGTGCACCACACCTTTAACTAGTTTGGCTATTTAGAACCAGAATATGGACTCATTTTTGTACTTTGCTAAAGATAATCTGTGGTTTTTCTGTTTGTCTGTTCTTTAAAAAAAAAGACTGCTTTTACCAACACGGCTGGCTGATGACCCCAAGCTACCTCACATCTCACCATCAACACTATCAGTAGCTGCTTAAAAATGAAAGACACTTACCAACCATAATCCCAAGCAGCTTTGTCACCAATGTCACCACCTTCTGCTGTGTTAGCTGGCCAATGTCTATAGAGCCCCGTACACACGACCGAGTTTCTCAGCAGAATTCAGCCAGAAACTCGATCGGAGCCATATTCTGCCGAGAAACCCGGTCATGTGTACACTTTTGATCAAGGAAACCGACGAGGATCTCGTCGGGCCAAATAGAGAACATGTTCTCTATTTCCTCGTTAGTCAATGAGGAAACTTGGCTCGCCGAGATCCTCGGCGGCTTCACAAGGAACTCGACGAGCAAAACGATGTGTTTTGCTCGTCGAGTTTCTCGGACGTGTGTATGGGGCCTAAGATTAAGCAAATTTCAATGTAACTTTTATGGAGGTCCATCAAACATTGTTGCTTGCTTTTGCTAATGTTCTTCATGATCCTCCCACTAAAAAACACATTTTATATTCCCTAGCTCTGAGCTCCTTCAATACAATTTAAAAAAAACATTCAATAAAACATTAACTACGATGATAATATACAGTAGATCAAGGCCAAATTATGGAAAAAAATACATATATTGTATATTGAGTAGGGTAACAGTGCCAATGATTATTTACCTAGAGGAAATGGAAATACTGTGCTTATTAGGACCCATTACCACAGCAATGATTTAAAAAAAATCTTCAACTAACTGATTTTTTACTAATATTTACATATATGAGCATAATTTTATTTCAGACAACCAGAATCTATGATTTACCCATAAACTTTATGTTCTATGCAGTAAATGCATTAATAGCAACAATAAGGCTCATAATTGTTAAAAGCCTGTGGCACCATTTTCCATACCTTTATTTATTTCAGAAGCCGTTCCGACTTCCATCGCTTTATGCCGACGCCAACAAAATTTTCATGACTCGTTTTGAAGAGTTATAGCCCAACAGGTGGGTTTAATACCATCACATTCAAGGGTCAATAATTTTTCTTTTACTTTAGCTTTTAAACATCTCCTCCAACGTATTCTGCAACCATAAGGCTTTCTGCCTTGTCCCTGTCTGTCCTCACTCCCACAAGGATATTTACTATTGCTGCAGATTGCAGTTTTCCTCCTGTAACTATTTTCATGGAGCCTGTGGCACAGCACTAAAATCCAGCTCAAGCAATTTGTTATGCTCTGTTTTCTCAAAGGAACCATTCGCTCCTATAACTCATAGTTACGAGAAATGATGTACAGAAAGACTTGCAGGATCTGCTCTATGAGCTTCAGATGGACAGGTCTATCTTAATGAAAAAGATTGAGCTGCAATGGATACTGTACCAAGAATGATACAGTTATTCAGAATTGTAAGTACAAAGACAGAGGTACTTACTGCAAGGGGTATATAGCAATTTAACGTCATGAAAACTGGGACTCTATTACCCACGGGATTAACGAACAATATTACTCATTTTTGTGGTCTGTTGTGTTTTTATGCATCCAGTTTTCAACTAAATGTGACCAGTGCTGTGGAGCCTTTAGTTGAAGGAGCCATTTAGCATTGGGCAATGGGGCACAAGCTCTGAGAACCCTCTACTATTTGTAAGAAGGTCCTCTACTAATAATGGGCCAAGCTTGGGTGTGGTTGTAGATGCTGTAGCTTAAAGACAACACATCCTAGAGGTAATGGTGAGACCTGTGATGCATAGGGACAGGCTGAGAGGTTGTGTTTTGATATCTGTTATAGTGTGGTCATTGGTTTAGAATTCTATTGACAGATGAGTTGGTAAACTGTACCTAGAAGGAATTGCTACCTTCACTAACACGTTGTGGTGTTTGGGAGGATGCTATATTTGGATCGGCATTACTATTTTCTTTTTTATATTATTTACTTCAGTATGATTATTATTATTATTTTTATTGTCAAAAACATATTAACCAGACTGGAAATAAAAAGAATTACATCTGGAAACATAATTCACTGCAGCTCAACCAGTAAAGCACTATGGGCCAGATTCACGTAGCTGCAACGCAGCGTAACGTAACCCGTTTACGTTACACTGCCGCAATTCTTCAGATTTAGTGCCCGATCCACAAAGCACTTACCTGGAATTTGCGTCGGTGTATCGTAAACACGTCCGGCGCAAGGCGGCCCAATTCAAATGGGGCGGGTACCATTTAAAGTAGGCGTGCTCCCGCGCCGGACGTACTGCGCATGCTCCCGTCGCAAATTTCCCGACGTGCTTTTCGTGAAATTACGACGCGCCGACGTTTTGAGAATTGCTCCGTCGTATCTCTTTTGTGAATCTGGCCCTATATCCCTAAAATATTCCCAGAAAGTTCCATTTTACCCAACCCCTGGAACCAAAAATATTCCGATATCCAAAACTTTTTTTTGACTTTTGAGTAGGGAAAGGTAGAAAATCCTGTTAGTTTGCTTTTTTGCTTTCCTTATGGGGCTAGTTTCCTTTATTTCCTGTCCCAGAGATACAGGATGAGAGTGGAATTCTTCCCTTATACAGTTGTAACTGGAATAGGTGTTCCCATTTTCGTTCTGGGGACAACTCTACGATTTTGGATTTCCCATCAGTTTCTGTCTTAGGCCCCGTACACACGAGGGGATCCGTTTCCAGCGGAGATTCCTCCTCCGGATTTGGATCCGATGGCTTGTACTCACCATCGGATCAAAATCCGCGCGGAATTCTTCCGCGGTGACGTGTCGCGCCGTCGCCGCGATGATGACGCAGCGACGTGCGCGACGCTGGAAGGTAAGTACTTCCACGCATGCGTCGAATCATTACGACGCATGCGAGGGAGTGGAGCGGACGGATTGATCCGGTGAGTCTGTACAGACCACCAGATCAATCCGCTGGACCCGATTCAAGCGGATACATTTCTTAGCATGCTAAGAAATTTATATCCGCTTGAAATCGATTCAGCCGAGAAATCTCTGTGGATAAATATCCGCTAGGCCATACAGACGACTGGATTTGTCCGCTGGAACTGATCCGCGGATCAATTCCAGCGGATAGATCCGGTGGTGTGTACGAGGCATCAGTGACAGTGAAGGTAAATCTCCCGAATGGGAACACAGATTGAAATAAACCCTCAACAAGGATTTTTCCCTAGGAAAAGGGAAGTAGAGTGTACACTGCTCCAAGGCGGAGAATGATCTGGGGGTTTTAGTAGATCATAAGCTCAATAATGGCATGTAATGCCAAGCTGCAGTTTCCAAAGCGAGCAAAGTCCTTTCTTGTATAAGAGAGGTATGGACTCCAGAGAGAGAGATACAATTTTGCCCCTGTACAAATCATTAGTAAGACCTCATCTGGAGCCTGCAGTTCAGTTTTGGGCCCCAGTTCTCAAAAAGGATATTGGGGAACTGAAGAAAGTGCAGAGAAGGGCAACCAAACTGATACGAGGCATGGAGGAGCTCAGCTATCAGGAAAGATTAGAGGAACTGAATTTATTCTCTCTTGAGAAGAGGAGATTAAGGGGGGATATGATCAACATGTACAAATATATAAGGGGTCCATATAGTGAACTTGGTGTTGAGTTATTCACTTTATGGTCAACACAAAGGACAAGGGGACGCTCTTTATGTCTAGAGGAAAAGCGAGTTCACCTCCAAATATGGAAAGGTTTCTTTACAGTAAGAGCTGTGAAATGTGGAAAGGACTCCCTCCAGAGGTGGTTCTGGCCAGCTCAGTAGATTGCTTTAAGAAAGGCCTGGATACTTTCCTAACTGTACATAATATAACTGAGTACTAACATTTACAGGAAAGTTGATCCAGGGAAAATCCGATTGCCTCTCGGGCATCAGGAAGGATTTTTTTCCCCTACTGTAGCAAATTGGATCATGCTCTGCTGGGTTTTTTCGCCTTCCTCTGGATCAACTGTGGGTATAGAATTGGGTCTATGGGATTGTATAATATTATTATTTTATTTTTTTATGATTGAACTGGATGGTCTTTTTTCAACCTGACTAACTATGTAACTATGTAAGGCAGTCTGCAAATTAAAGATCTCTTGATACTACTGTGGCAACAAGACTGGGTGCCTGCCAAGGTCCGCAACCTGGGAAATTCAGGTTGCAAACCTGGATTAAACACTTTGTGTGAAACATGTCTGCTGAACAGTGTGAATCCTTCTTGTGTCATGGTTTTCTAAACCTTTGACTCAACAATAAACCCACACATTTTTCTTCATCTCTGGATGTGCCGCTTTTTCTCTTTGTTTCAAGGATCTTTCCCTACTGTATCCCCCAAAAATAGTTTTGGCCAGGTATACACTTTAACCTTTTCCTTGCAAGTACCTCTAAGCCATACTCTCGCCTTGATCTGAGCATGCCATTAAACTTTACCTTAGCTCCTTAACTTTACCCAACATCTACTCCTAAAACACCTAATCACAACTGATTTGTGAACCATAAACTAGCCAAAAATCTGCAACGCAAACTGTGCACAAAAATCTGTGTAGATAACTAATGATCTAATATGGTTAATTAACTGGCAAAATGTGTATATCTGTGGGTTTATGCCTGGGCCACTAGTCTACAAGAACCTGGTGTCCAAGACGAGAAATGTAAGTCTACACAAATTAGACATGAGACCACCGAAACACAAGGTTGGTCCAAACGGATGAAAACGGCCTGAAGTCCAGTTTCATTGGTCCAAACCGACCGTGTGTACGGCCCATCGGTCTGTTGTCCTTCGGACAAAAATTTGAGAACTTGCTTTAAAATCGAACCGATGGACGGCTGACCATCGGTCAAAACCGATGGTTAGTACACAAAAGCATCGGTTCAAAACCTGCGCATGCTCAGAATCAAGTCGACGCATGCTTGGAAGCATTGAACTTCGTTTTTTTTCAGCACGTCGTGTGTTTTACGTCACCGCGTTCTGACCCGATCGGCTTTTGAACTGATGGTCTGCTTCAGCGGTGAACCGATGAAAACGGTCCGTCGGACCATTCTCATCGGATGGATCGCCCGTGTGTACGCGGCCTTAGTGGTTTGAATTTCAGAAAAAAATATTTGACATGCTCAGAACCACCAAGCGTTAGGGGTAAGAACATTGGCGTGAAACAGGGTCAAGTTGCCTTGATGTTCACACTGCCTTACTGCTTAGGCTTTAAATTATTAGGTTGCTGGTTTCTAACCTGGCCATGATGGGTCATCTTTTCTAAAAATGTAAGTTACCGCTGTAAGGTGTGAAATCTATGGCCAATGTCTTAGAAGAGACGTGTCAGTTAGCGAGTCCCTGTCCATCTTCCCATGTTCCCCTGACAGCAAGAACTGCATTTAAGAAATCCTAAACCTTTCAGTAAGATTAAATAGGAATAAACTGATCTAACAACGGCATATAGGCTGAACACTGCTTCATTTCCAGTATGTGTTCATAATCAGGCTCTGTAAACTCTCTGACACAACTTGTAGATTGATATGTTAATTTCTGCTAGGATTAAAAATTGATTTTGTGCAAAAACATTTACTGAAGCAGATGTATAGTAGGTTCCTACAGTTTACATGAATTGAGCAGTAGTGTTGAGCAGAATATGCCATATTCGATTTCGCGATATATCTCGAATATATATTCGAATATTCGAGATATATTCGCTAAATTCGAATATTCGTGATATTTTATCGAAAGTAAATGATTGCGATTTTTCGCTATTGCGAATGCGAAAATAATTGCGATTTTTTGATAACTGCGGTAGGAGCACTCTGATTGGCTCAGAATATTCGTGATATTTTATCGAAATATCGCAACATGCGAATGCGATATTTATTGCGCAATTTCGAGAAATGCTGGAGGAGCGCTCTGATTGGCTCAGAATATTCGTGATATTTTACAATACAAAATAATTGCGAATATTCGGCAAATGCGGAAGGAGCACTCTGATTGGCTCAGAATATTCTTGATATTTTACAATACAAAATAATTGCGAATATTCGGCAAATGCAGAAGGAGCACTCTGATTGGCTCAGAATATTCTTGATATTTTACAATACAAAATAATTGCGAATATTCGGCAAATGCAGAAGGAGCACTCTGATTGGCTCAGAATATTCTTGATATTTTACAATACAAAATAATTGCGAATATTCGGCAAATGCGGAAGGAGCACTCTGATTGGCTCAGAATATTCGTGATATTTTACAATAGAAAATAAAAAGTGTTTTGCATTGGTGGTGATTCTTTACTCTATCCATCTGTCACAGCCATTTGTCAATCAAACACCTTGAAGATTGAACACGTTCATGCTGCATGCTTTGGACTTTTTTTCACTTCACATATCAGACATTTTTATGAAAGATTATTTTTCTATTATTGGGACTATATTTCTTTATATATTTGTTTCACTGTGTATTTCACAAGTTATTTGCGCTTGCTTATTTTATAATTTGCCCACATGTCTTGTCACTAGACATATTTTTTATTCTTGTAGAGCGACTCCATTTTCTGTCTTGTATTAATTTATGTTGTATAACATTTTTGAGTTGCTGCTGTATTCTCCCCTTTTTTAAGGTATGCGCAATTTTTTCCTTCTTACAAAAAATAATAATATCAAACATACAAATATTCATAACATACACATACACAAAGCCCCCCCCCTCCTTTTGCATCAGAGACAATCAGAGTTCTCCTACCACAGTTATCGAAAATTCGCAATCATTTTCGCATTCGCAATAGCGAAAAATCGCAATTTTTTTTTTTTCAATTTGGCAACATAAAAGGATCGCCTCAGCTTAGCTACTCGGCCCAGGGTCTCTAATCATACCAGCAATGCTTTTAGACGTCGATAGGATGTGATCTGTTTTAAAAATCAAATTGAAAAAATGCGAATATTCGGAATTGCGAATATTCACCGCGAAATTCGAAATATAGCGCGATTTCTCGAATATGCTATATTCGAGTCGAATATTCGCAATGCGAATATTCGTGAGCAACACTATTGAGCAGCAGAAAATGCATAGATTTTTTTTTTAATTAAAGGCAACTGTAATGGTTTTGGTTCCATGTTTGTTTACTTTAAAAAGTTTCTAAACTGATGTTTTGTATATTTTTTGTTATTTTTATACAGTCTTTTACAAGTAAAACCCTTATACATGCTGATGGATTTTAAATCTTATATTTTTTATATAATTCAAATATGTCTATCTAAAAAACATTGGGGTGGATTCAAGAAGCAATTGCGCCTGTGTAACCATAGATTACGCAGCGCAATTGCTTACTTGCTCCGGCGTAACGAGTGCTCCTAATTCAGGAACCTCGTCACGCCGACTGCAGCCTAAGATCTGCGCGGCATAAGGCTCTTATGCCCGCATATCTTAGGCTGCATTCTTGCGATGGCCGCTAGGTGGCGTTCCCGTTGTGCTCAGCGTCTAGTATGCAAATTGCATACTAACACCGATTCACAACGTTGCGCGAGCCCTGTGTACGCAATTTACGTCGTTTACGTATGGCGGTTTTCGCGCAAGGCTGCCCCTGCTATTAGCAGGGATAGCCCATGTTACGTATACCCGTCGTTCCCGCGTCGCGAAATTTGAATTTTACGTAGTTTGCGTAAGTGAATCGTGAATGGCGCTGGACGCCATTCATGTTCACTTTGAAGCAAATGACGTCCTTGCGACGTCATTTGCAGCAATGCACCTAGGGAAAGTTTCCCGATGGAGCATGCGCTCTACGATCGGCGCGGGAACGCGCCTAATTTAAATGATTCCCGCCCCCTACGAGATCATTTAAATTGAGCGCTCTTGCGCCGGGCATTTTGCTGGCGCGCCCACGCAATTTACGGAGCTTCTGCTCCGTGAATCGAGGGCAGCGCAAAAAAATTGCGGGGGCGCAGGGCAAAAACGTTGCCCTGCGCCTCCGTAAAAAAAGCGCAATTATACCTGAATCTGGCCCATTGGGTGCAGATGTCTAGCAGATCAGTCACTACAATGACAAAGTAATTTAACCTGTGTAAATGTGAGCATGAGCTGTTGAACTTTGTAAACAATCCATTTTTCACAGTACATATGAAAAGGAAAAAACATGTAATAAAGGACTTTAAACCTCCTGTTGCCTGGATAAAATATTATATAGAATTCATATTCAATATTTTTTATGTTCCCGGAAAAAAAAATACTTACTTGCTCTGGGAGAGCAGTGGACTTACTTATGAGTAGCTGATGCTTTGAATAGACTTCCAGCAGAGGTAGGGAGTCATTCAAAACTAAGCAGACAGAAACATAAATCTATATTTATAAGTTTTTTTTTTAAGTGTTAAAAAAATGAGCAGAATCAATGGACCATTTGGTATTTTTCTGACATCCCATTTCTATGTTTTTATGTTATGAAAAAAAGTCTGACATAAGTAAATGGCAGTTAACTGCATGCAGGCACCGTAAAAGTAAATTGCAGGGTTAGTAGGTTTCTGACAATTAGAATGGTATTATGTTTTTTTGGCCCTTAATACAATAATAATGATCAGTGGAATTTTTCCTTTAACTATATTCCTAAGCTTGTTAATTAATACCTTGTAAGGTATAAAAGAAGTCAAGCTAAATTTATGCAAAATGATTTTCCCTTAATCCTTGGTGCTCTATCCAGCTTAAAGTGTTTTTTTCCTTTCAGTTAAGTGCAATGAAGCTTTGTCTGATTATAATTTCATTTTATTTCAAATTACATTTAGAAGACTTTTTGTTCCAACTGTTTTGGATAAGGCCGGCTGGCATTAATCACTGCATGTTGCAGGCTTTGTGTATGCATAGCACTTTGATCTGTGTGCCATGCGAAAAAATCTGATTTTTCCCTTTTTATGTCCAGCAGGGAGCCAAACTGACACTAGCATATTTATACAGACATAACTAAACCCAACAAAAAAATCTATTTTACCTAGGTGTAGACTTTAGAGAGTCAGTATACCACACTGGCCTCTGACACCTCTTCGGCATAGGTGTGAGTAGCCTATTGCAAATGGGGTGTGCACCCTAAAGCTCAATCACATATGTGTGTGTGTGTATGTGTATATATATATATATATATATATATATATATATATATATATATATATATATATATATATATATAATTTATATTTACATATATAAAGTATCTCACACAAGTGAACACACCCCTCACATTTTTGTAAATATTTTATATCTGAAGAAATGACACTTTGCTACAATTTAAAGTAGTGAGTGTACAGCTTGTATAACAGTGTAAATTTGCTGCCCCCTCAAAATAACTCAACGCACAGCCATTATTGTCTAAACCGCTGGCAACAAAAGTGAGTACACCCCTAAGTGAAAATGTCCCAATTGGGCCCAATTAGCCATTTTCCCCCTCTCCGGTGTCATGTGACTCGTTAGTGTTACAAGGTCTCAGGTGTGAATGAGGAGCAGGTGTGTTAAATTTGGTGTTATCGCTCTCACTCTCTCATACTGGTCACAGGAAGTTCAACATGGCACCTCATGGCAAAGAACTCTCTGAGGATCTGAAAAAAAAGAATTGTTGCTCTAAATAAAGATGGCCTAGACTATAAGAAGGTTACCAAGACCCTGAAACTGAGCTGCAGCGCGGTGGCCAAGACCATACAGCGGTTTACCTGGACAGGTTCCACTCAGAACAGGCCTCGCCATGGTCGACCAAAGAAGTTGAGTGCACGTGCTCAGCGTCATATCCAGAGGTTGTCTTTGGGAAATAGACGTATGAGTGCTGCCAGCATTGCTGCCGAGGTTAAAGCGGTGTGCGGGTCAGCCTGTCAGTGCTCAGACCATACGGTACACACTGCATCACGTTGATATGCATGGCTGTCGTCCCAGAAAGAAGCCTCTTCTAAAGATGCACAACAAAGCTCGCAAACAGTTTGCTGAAGACGTTATCAGATGTTAAGGACATGGATTACTGGAACTATGCCTTGTGGTCTGATGAGACCAAGATAAACTTATTTGGTTCAGATGGTGTCAAGAGTGTGTGGTGGCAACCAGGTGAGAAGTACAAAGACAAGTGTGTCTTGCCTACAGTCCAGCATGGTGGTGGGAGTGTCATGGTCTGGGGCTGCATGAGTGCTGCCGGCACTGAGGAGTACAGTTCATTGAGGGAACCATGAATGCCAACATGTACTGTGACATACTGAAACAGAATATGATCCCCTCCCTTTAGAAACTGGGCTGCAAGGCAGTGTTCCAACATGATAACGACCCCAAACACACCTCCAAGATGACCACTGCCTTGATAAAGAAGCTGAGGGTAAAGGTGATGGACTGACCAAGCATGTTTCCAGACCTAAACCTTATTAAGCATCTGTGGGGCATCCTCAAACAGAAGGTGGAGGAGCGTAAGGTCTCTAACATCCACCAGCTCTGTGTCGTCATGGAGGAGTGGAAGAGGACTCCAGTGGCAACCTTTGAAGCTCTAGTGAACTCCATGCCCAAGAGTGTTAAGGCAGTGCTGGAAAACAATGTTGGCCACACAAAATATTAACACTTTGGGCCCAATTTGGACATTTTCACTTAGGGGTGTACTCACTTTTGTTGCCAGCGGTTTAGACATTAATGGCTGTGTGTTGAGGTATTTTTAGGGGACAGCAAATTTATACTGTTATACAAGCTGTACACTCACTACTTTACATTGGGGGTTTTAAGTAATTGTCTAGCAAAAAAAAATTGTTTTAATCTTGTAAACACCAAATCTGAAAAACAGCCAAATCTGAAAAACAGGCAAGGTCCTTAAGTGGTTAATATCCATACCAGACCTGAAGGGCCTGATATGGAATGTGCTTTTTTTGTTTTTATTTGTTTCAGGGTTGCCCTTAATATTCATATCATACCCAAAGGGCCTGGTAATTGACTGTGGGGGAGACCCCTGCCATTTTTTTCAATGACTTTGATCTGTGTTGCCGGGATTCCGTAATTCGGTAATATCCACGAGTAGTTTTAAATTACTTTTTTTCCTTTAGAAAATACATTTTGTGCAGGGATAGTTCTAAACACGGGAAACATGCGCTACTTTACAGACATACTATGCACACCCCCCAGGTACAAAATTTAAAGGAATATTTCACTTTTATTGTTTCACTTTAAGCATTATTAAAATCACTGCTCCCAAAAAAATGGCAGTTTTTAAAACTTTTTTTTGCATTGATAGATGTCCCCTGGGGCAGGTCCCGGGTGCCCAAACACTTTTTATGACAATAACTTGCATATTAACCTTTAAAATTATCACTTTTAAATTCTCCCATAGACTTTTAAAGGGTGTTCCACGGCTTTTCAAATTTGCTGCGAACACCCCAAATTGTTCACTATTGACTGTTCGTATTGAACTCATGTTCGACTCGAACATAGAGCAGCAGTGGGGGATCTCCAGAAGAGGAGGATCAGGGCTGCTCGGTGCAAAACAATTGCACCGAGCAGGTTAGTATGACTTGTTTGTTATTTAAAAAAAAAATCCTTTAGAACCACTTTAAGTGTCCTTTTTTTGTTTGAATTCATGCACCTAAAAAGATAATTCACCTCTGTCCTAATTTAGGCACTTACTGTACTAGAACAAACCAAGCTAGCTAGCATGGAGAGGCTGGAGAGGCAAACTAGTATTCATTCCAAACTTCCAATGCAGCAACATCAAATATGACCCAGAACACGGGGACAAGTCAATGCCTTAACCACTTAAGACTCGGACCAATATGCAGGTTAAGGACCTGGCCCCTTTTTGCGATACGGCACTGCGTCGCTTTAACTGACAATTGTGCGGTCGTGTGACGTGGCTCCCAAACAAAATTGGCATCCTTTTTTTCCCATAAATAGAGCTTTATTTTGGTGGTATCTGATCACCTCTGCGTTTTTTATTGTTTGCGCTATACACAAAATTAGGGTGACAATTTTGCTATAATAAATATCCCAAAAATATATAACATTTTTTTTTCCCCTCAGTTTAGGCCGATACACATTCTTCTACTTATTTTCTACTTATCTGTTGCAGATGAAAACGGGACCCTATGTGATTGCGGGTGTCAGCAGATGACCATCCGTTGACACCCGTAATCACCCACCTTCGCAAAGATCCGATTTTTCAGACAGAAGAAAATCCTATTTTTCTTCTGTCTGCCGGATCGGATCGGATGAACACGGACATACGGTCCGTGTTCATCTGATCCCCCATAGGGGAGAGCGGAGGAAAGACAGGGCGGTCCCTGCACAGTGTGCGGGGACCGTCCTGTCAGCCGACGGCTCAGCAGGGATTTTATGGAGGATCCCCGCTGAGCTTTTGCGGACACACGGAGCGGATCATTACTGATCCGCCGGTGTGAAAGGGCCCTAAGGGTTTATTGATTGGTTGCGCAAAAGTTATAGCGTTTACAAAATGGGGATAGTTTTATGGCATTTTTCTTAATATTTTACTAGTAATGGCGGCGATCATCGATTTTTTCGTGACTGCGACATTATGGCGGACACATCGGACACTTTTGACTCATTTTTGGGACCATTGTAATTTTCACAGCGAAAAATGCTATAAAAATGCACTGATTACTGTGAAAATTACAATGGCAGTGTAGGGGTTAACCACTAGGGGGCGCTAAGGGGTTAAGTGTGCCCTAAGGGAGTGATTCTTACTGTAGGGGGTGTGGCTGGACGTGTGATGTCACTGATCGTCGTTCCCTATAACAGGGAACAGACGATCAGTGACAAGCCATCGAGAAGAACGGGGAAGGTGTGTTTACACTCACCTCTCCCCGTTCTTCAGCTCCTGTGACCAGATCACGGGACACCGGCGGCGATCAGGTTCCGCGGGTCCCACGGTCACAGAGCTTCGGACCGCGTTGGGCGCGCGACCCACGGCTGGACACTTAAAGGGCAACATACCTGTACGTGCCTGTGCCCAGCCGTGCCATTCTCCTGATGTATATCGGCGTTAGGCGGTCCTTAAAACGATACTAAACCCAAAACCAAAAATGTAATATATTGCAGTTTGTCTGAACCCTTTTTAACGTAAGCCTCTATCACCCTAATCTCCCGGCTGGGAGGCATTTACCTGTCTACGGAGTGTACTTGAGTAAATCATACTTACCCAGGACAACATTGAACCCTGCAGTGGATATATAGCTTAATCTATCCAACACATCCTATCATCATTTACTGTTAGCTACCTGTAGCTGCAGCTTCCAGTTGTTCTTTCCCTTGGATCTTGGAAGTGTCTGATGGGTCGGCAGGTGTATTTACACCAGTAAATTTTATGTTTTCACATACTCTCTTTTATCTTTGTATTCTATGGATATTTCTTGTAGTGGATACCTTTTACCAATTCAGATATGTTTTATCAGAGCTTTTTGTTATATTCAGTCTACTTGGTCCTGAAGAAGCGGGCACTACCGTGAAATGCGTAGGCAAGCTTACTCACTAGCTAAGTTCTGTGTTACGTATATTTTAATTGTGTGTGTTTATAGTACATGTTTTGATACCTTTTCAGTGTATATTTTGGATACAAAATTGTATTTTTACAAAACAATTTAGTGCTTACTTTGCCCTCATAGGCATACGTACAGTCCTATTACCCTTCTATTTGTTTTTGTGTTAATATATTGCAGCTTACAAATATTTTGGTGTGGTAGCTCCATTAGTTTTCTTTCTTTTAGGCTTAATTTCTATGGTGATCTGGCCAGTAACACATCTTCTGTATTAGATTGCCCCCAATCTGGATGAAGGAACACAGGGGGCACCTTTGGGCAGCAGCATTGTCTGTCTGGGGGGAGGGGAGTGTTAGAAGGACTTGCAGATTTAGTTACACTAACAAATCAAAGCCAAACTGTCAGGGCTGGGCTCAGCCCTTCCTTCTCTGTGCTGACAGCTCAGCTGTCAGCTAATTGCCAGCTCCCATCTCTGCACAGTGATTCACCTGTTGATGATCCTGCTCGTCAGCTCTGCCTACTTAAAGCCTTCCAGTTCATTTGCTCTTTGCCTTCGCCTGTGTTAACATCACAAGAGACTTTCTCTTGCATTCCTGTTGAAGACCTGTTTGACTGATGTTCCCTCTGGCTACAGATCCTTCTCGCTGGCTCTTAAACATTGGCATGGCCGACTACCTGATCCGGTTACTGAACTCTTGCTATGTTTTGACTACGCTTACTCTGTTTTACCTTTTTATTTTTATTATTAAACAAGTGTGATTTAACTGTATTTCTGTCTCGGTCTGATTCATGGTTTCTGACACAAACATCGCAGTCACAGCTTTCGTTTATTTTTATTTTACATGAATAAATAAAAGGTAATCATTGTAATGACCACTGTTAGTAGTAAATGATTTGTCTCAATCCTCTAACTGCCACTTTGTTTGGACAGTTTGTCCTGTTAAAGGAAGTTGAAAAGTAACAGACTTACTGGCTGTATCACCAAGTGAAAATAAAGGAAAAACAAGCTCAAAAAGAGAAAAAGAATGCAGTCACCACATTTAATGTTTGGTAAGCTGCAAGATATTATATTTTTTGGTTTTAGGTTTCAATACCGCTTTAATAGTTGGTAACTACACCCATGTCCTGCTATCGCCAGGTAAAAGCACCTTGAAGCAGCCCAATGCAGGGGTCCAATTGCACTTGTTAATTACATCTGAATAATCTCATAAGCATATAGGGCCAGATCCACAGCCAGGCGGCGCAACTTAACTTTTCCCATTTAAGTTACACCGCCGCAAATTTCCCAAGTTAGTGCCCGATCCACAAAGCACTTACCTGGAAATTTGCAGCGGTGTAACTTAAATCCGTCCGGCGCAAGGCGGGCCCAATTGAATGGGGTGAGTCCCATTTAAATTAGGCGCACTTCCGCGCCGGACGTACTGCGCATGCTCCGTCGGGTAAATTACCCGACGTGCATTGCGCTAACTGACGTCGCACCAACGTCATTTGCTTAGACGTTAACGTAAATGGCGTCCAGCGCCATTCACGGATGTCTTACGCAAACTACGTTGAGGTTTAAATTTCGACGCGGGAACGACGGCCATACTTACCATGGCTTAGTCAAATAGGACTTAGCCCTAGTTTTACGCGACGTAACTCGACGGAAACAACGTAGATTTAGATCGACGGGACGTTCGGGGATCGCCGTAAGTCTTCATTTGCATATTCTACGCCGGCCGCAATGGCCTCGCCACCTAGCGGCCGGCCTAGAATTGCATCCTTAAGATCTGACAGTGTAATTCAATTACACCTGTCGGATCTTAGGGCTAGCTATGCGTAGTTGATTCTAAAAATTAGCTGCATAGTTAGAAACAGAGATACGATGGCGTATCAGTAGATACGCCGTCGTAACTCGTTTGAGGATCTGGCCCATAAAACTGATATCAGAAGCATGCTGTGTGTGCCTCTTGCCACTGACTCAGAAATAATAGAATGAAGATCACTAGAGAAGAGCTGTCTGTTCCTATATTGTAATTCTGGTGGAATTCCCATCAGTCCGGTCATACTCATCAGTAGAAAAAAATTGTGATTTAGAATTCCAAGCAAAAGAAACATTTTCAATATGTAGTCAGCAATCTTTTAAATTTGTATTTATTTGGGGAGATTTTCAAATTCTTATAAAACTATAACTGAATAGAATACCCTTGGAGTATTTTTACCAACTCAGCAACCGGGAACTGTTTCCAAACCTACCTCTGTCTCCGGCAAGTTCTTTGTGAAGCTATTATGAACTTTTTGAATGGGGTTGCGTCCTCAACAACACATGGCTCTATTAACGCCACAGTTAATCACACTGAATGACAAAAATTCCAAAGGCAAAGAGTACACCTGAGTGAAACAAAACACAGAACTGATTTCCCAGGGGTCCCTATACTCACTCTGCCAGTACAGAGGTACAAATAAATTCACAGCTAATTCTGTTCCTACATTATTCGTGAAGTTTGGTGAGAGAAAAAGGTTCTTGGAAAAAAAGCTGATGTAGCCTGCTCAAGAAAAGTCAAAAGCTTTGGACAAAGAATTGTAAAAATTCATAGTTGACTTATGGAGTTTGGAGCTTTAAAGTTAAAGCATATTGCAAAGGAAACTTTTCTTGTTTAGTTTTAGATAGAGAGGGAAGTGCTTATAAACCTTGTCACTTTTTGTGGTCTTTGTCTTTTTCTATTACATTTTCTCTTCAATTTCTGAGCCAGAGATTCTTTTTAAAACATCCTTTCTCAATCTTTTTACCCCAAGAAGCCCTTGAAATAATTTTTAGGTTTTGGGACATCCCTGCTAAAAAATCAATATGCCTACCATGCATTAGTGTAGGTTGCAGACCAGTGGTCAGCTTTCTTAATATGGTGGACCTCATGTGTGAAGCAGAACAGGATATAGCCAAAGACTATAGTCATGAGACACAAGATGGTCAGAGACTGGGGACATGATACAATAGATAGTCAGAGACTGGGGACATGATACAAGAGCCCCTGTTGATGGCTTTTTCAGCCGAAACGCGTTGGGTACTGCTATGTTAGTGCCGCATACTGCTTTTTAATTTCACGTGATTTTATGTATCTATACATTTTTTCAAATAAAACCTTCACAGTTTTAGTTTGATTTTCACCATCTGGAGCACTCTCTTTTTATTTTCATGTTCATGAACGCCCTGCCTATTCATTGAGGCTGGCCATCTGATCTGCATTATTCAATTACATGCATCTGGTTCCTGGTTTGGAGGTATTCGTTCTAAAGGATTGATACAGCCACCACCGCCCGGAGTGACCATCATTGCAGATTTACAGGTCTGTTGAGACCATCACGCCTTCTAGACTTACTGTTAGCATTAACATGTGAGTCCACACCTGTTGGTAAGAGTACCCATTTATTTCTTTGATGTTTTTGGATGATGACTTCAGACAGCCATATGAGATAATATCCACCCACCATTCACTGATTTGAACTGTGTATTACTCACTTGCTGGAGCGATCCATTCATCCATTTGGAGATACAGCTTTGGACTTTGGAATTTTTCACTATTGGTCATGTTTGTTCATTGGCCATCATATTCTAGCGCTGCACTTTATGTTTCACATGATACAAGAGATAGTCAGAGGCTGGGGGCATGATACAAGAGGTGGTCAGAGGCTGTGGACATGATACAAGAGGTGGTCAGAGGCTGGGGACATGATACAAGAGGTGGTCAGAGGCTGGGGACATGATACAAGAGGTGGTCAGAGGCTGGGGACATGATACAAGAGGTGGTCAGAGACTGGGGACATGATACAAGAGATGGTCAGAGACTGGGGACATGCTACAAGAGATTGTCAGAGACTGGGGACATGATAATAGAGATGGTCAGAGACTGGGGACATGATACAAGAGATGGTCAGAGACTGGGGACATGATACAAGAGATAATCAGAGACTGGGGACATGATACACGAGATAGTCAGAGACTGGGGACATGATACAAGAGATGGTCAGAGGCTGGGGACATGATACGAGAAAAAGTCAGAGACTGGGGACATGATACAAGAGATGGTCAGAGGCTGGGGACATGATACAAGAGATGGTCAGAGACTGGGGACATGATACAAGAGATAATCAGAGACTGGGGACATGATACACGAGATAGTCAGAGACTGGGGACATGATACAAGAGATGGTCAGAGGCTGGGGACATGATACAAGAAAAAGTCAGAGACTGGGGACATGATACAAGAAAAAGTCAGAGACTGGGGACATGATATAAGAGATGGTCAGAGGCTGGGGACATGATACAAGAGATGGTCAGAGACTGGGGACATGATACAAGAGATGGTCAGAGGCTGGGAACATGATACAAGAGATGGTCAGAGGCTGGGGACATGACACAATAGATGGTCAGAGGCTGGGGACATGATACAAGAGATAGTCAGAGACTGGGGACATGATACAATAGATGGTCAGAGACTGGGGACATGATACAAGAGATGGTCAGAGACTGGGGACATGATACAAGAGAAAGTCAGAGACTGGGGACATGATACAAGAGATAGTCAGAGACTGGGGACATGATACAAGAGAAAGTCAGAGACTGCAGGAGATTGTCAGAGACTGCATTCATAATACAGAAGAATGCCTGAGACTGTGAACAGTTGGAGGAGTTGTTGGAGACTGGGGGCATGACTCGGGAGACAGACATAGACTGGAGACATATTACATGAGAGTGCTAGGACTCCCTACTATAAGAGAGCAATAGGGAAACACAGATCTGAGTCTGCAGGGGCCCCAAGGGAGGCACACAAATTGCCAAAAGGGCTACAGAGTGGGCATCAGGGTTTTAGAAGGTTTTAAATGAAAGAATAAATAATGAGGGAATTCTATTGCATTTGATACCCGGAGCATATAATTGTTTACATCCTTCTACGCTTTTTACAATACAATGGCATAGTGGTTAGCACTCTTGCCTTGTATCATTACGGTCTTCATTTCGGGGATTGTTTTTTTATGTGGAAGTTTGCGGGTTGCACATTTTTAAGAAATGTGAATGCATCTCCTAGCTACACACTGCAAACATGAAGCATGGTAATGCATTATTTCATGGATCCTTAATTACCTAGAATTAAAAGCAAATTTTGAAATTTGTATAAAAGAATAAATAAAATAAAATAAACAAATCCATGTTGAGTTACCTTTAATGCCCCGTACACACCATCACTTTATGTGATGGAAAAAAACGACACTTTCTGTGAAGTAAAAAATGACGTTTTTGAAACTTCAATTTTCAAAGACGAAGTTGCCTACACACCATCGTTTTCTCACAATGTTCTTGCAAAGCGAGGTTACGTTCACCACGTTTTACCATTGAAGCTTGCTTCATAACTAGCTTCTGGGCATGCGTGGATGAAAAAACGTCTTAAAAAACAACGTTTTTTGCTACACACGGTCAATTTCTGTGAAGTAAAAAGTGCACTTTTGAAAAACGACACATAAAATTGAAGCATGCTTCAATTTTTTTTGGTCGTTTTTTACAAGACATAAAACAACGTTTTCCCCCACACACAGTCAATTAAAGTGACGTTTTTAAAAACGTCATTTTTTTTCATCACATAAAGTGATGGTGTGTACGCGGCATAAAGCAATGAAAAGCAACACATTTAATTTGTAGTGAAATTGTAGATATTTTTTGCACTTCTAGTGAGGTTAGGTGTAGCTCACCTTGAGTAAATGTTTAAAAAATAAATCTTGATCTTTTTGTGAGATGAAAAGAGTCTCTCATCCAATAAGATATTTCTAACAATTGACCCTTTTCTCACCCCGGCTAAAAACCATTTTCAGATTTACGTACATCTCCCATATCCATGGTGACAGTGTTCATTTCCTCTCCCTTTTCTATATTGTTCTGTTATTATTGCTGTCTAGATGTTGGGATGCTCAGTATCTTCTTCATTTATAACTCCGTATCATTTTTGCCAGTAACTTGGCCTTTGATTTTCCCCGTGATGAGTTTTTATAATCTTTCACATTTCCAAATTGGTTTATTTCTGATGTTTCTTTTTAAAGAAAATTAAACTTTATTTTTTTTTCCTACAAAAAGTGCAGCAAACCTTAGAAAAGCAATGTATAATATTGCTACCAAAAATATCCAGCTGCAAAACCTCCCAAATACCTTAATAAGAATTGTGTCTATGTCCTTCTGATGTCCGTAGTCATGCTGGAAGAAAATTAAGCTTATTGTAACCATTGGCCCAGTTTCACAAAGCACTTACGCCGACGTATAACACGTTACGCCGACGTAAGTGCAAAAGTTGCGCCGGCGTATGTGTGCGGCAGATCCACAAACCAACATGCGCCTAAAAACAGGCTACCCCCCGCCGACGTAGCTTGCAGACACCGGCGTAGGGTGGGCACACATATGGGCTGGGCGCATGGTGCTGCTCCCATTGATTAGCCATTCAAACATGCAAATGAGGGAAATATGCAGATTCACAAACGTGCGTGTGCCCGGCGCATGCTACGCGAGATGCGCGTAAGTTGTACGTCCGGCGTAAAGTTATTCCCCATAAATGAGGTGCAACCCGGCAACAGACATGCACAGGTCTGCACCAGGGAACACAAGCCGGCGTATTGTGCGTTGGACGTGTGTCTGGCTGGGCGTACGTTATGTTCACAGCGTACGCAGTGATCCGGCGTAGCTTAGGCAGTTGTGCCGGCGTGGTTGTGAGCAGGCGCAGGGGGGTGCTGTGCATGCATCCACGTCACGGCGCATGCACAGTTCATGATACGTACCTGTCTGGTTCTCGGCCCATCATTTGCATTGGGTCACGCCCACTTCCACCTACGCCGGAGTGTGCCTTCGAAACCCACGCCACGCTGGCGCAGCGTTGGGAGCACTGGCTTGCTGGATGCAATGCTTGCCTCTTCGCGCTACGTTGGTGTAGCGTACAGTGTTTGCTCTACAGCGGCGTAATGTGCGCCTTGCTCTCTGTGAGTCTTTTAGCTCAATATCAGATGATAGAAATGTAGGCACTGCCATTGGTTAATAACAACTAGGGCAGTAGAACCCTCACATTGTCCTCACTCCACTCTCAGGCCAGCCATACAAGGCGTGAATTTATTTCCTGCAACCACAGGCAGCAGCCAATCCCTGAAGACGTTATCCTCTGACGAAACGCGTAGGCGTGGCTTGCGTCCCGACGCTATCTCGTCTCACATAGCAAGCTGGGACAGCGGGAGAATTTGAGGAGAAGACGCAGAGATCGTTCGTTTAGACGGCAGTCCATACAGGCGGACGCTATACTCTCATGTGTTTGCATTGTCGATTCTAATGTAAGTGCAATACTTTTTATTAAACACCGTTGGTGAAAACAATATCACGCTATGGGGATTCCATTTTTTCTTTCCCTTCTGAGATACATTGTGAAGGTGATTTAGATTTGTAATGATTCACTGCTATAATCTGTGGAAATAAGCAAAGACAAACGAACACACACACACACACACACACACAGAGATGCAGGGGGTAAAAATGTGAGCAGATGCTGATGGCAATCTTCTCATTCTTAGCTTTATTCTCCTTATGTCGTCACAGAATACACACCCATCAATCCCTCCCCATCACCCTTGTGAGTCTTTTATTGGTCAATTCATATAGAAGGGTGGTTTCTCCTCACAAGTCCATTTCATGTTCTTCCAAAAGTCATACAGGCTCCTTCTGGGGTCTGTAAAAGTCAGGATGTGGGGGATGGGCAAAGTCAGTTTCCTATAGAGAATCCACAATTGCTTATCCAAAGTGAAATTTCCAGGAATGCAGGGGGGAGGGAAATGGATTAGCTTCCTTTGAAAAGTCCTCTGCTTCTTAATTTGGAAAACAGTTCTGCTTTTCACAAAACATCAAATCCCTTTAAAACAATCTCTGATAGAACTTATCAAGGAAAATAAGCAATATACTAAAGAAATATTACCGAAATACACTTTAATATTTCTAATCATAACATAAAATTTTCATTTTAGTTTCACGTCTATCACAGCCCCCCCTTGAAATGAATATTTTATCAGTTCATTCTCTTTGTTATTTCTTAACAGACAAGGACGGTAATGGAGGACACGGTCCATATAACAAAACATTATCATAACCAATATAAACAGAATTGCTATACCTATTTGAGTACAAATGTGTTATCACCCAAAATATTGTCCGCAGGTGACATTCTAAATGCCCCCCTTGTTCACCTAATATCCTGTATAAGGCCATAATTTTATACAAAGTCATTTGTGAAGTGGCCTCTAGGTGTTCAGTAATATACTGGAATGCATCCTTGTTTATAGTTAACAAACCTCTATTGACCATAGCAACCATAATTGATCCAATCTACATTTACATTACTAAGTTAAATTTCATAAAAGCATCCGTTCCCACCAAATTACTATATTTCCCTTCATTAGCATTTTAATTTTATATTGGGCTCTGTCCTAAATATTTTATTTCCTAAAGAAACTTTATTACATTACACTAGTTTTCAGGACTGATCATGCAGCATGAATATTCTTGTCGCATGTCTGTTTAAACAAACATAGCAGCCTTTGGTTCAGTCTTAAAGATTCACTGTATCTCATAGGGATCCTTCTACAAAACACAACTTCCCTCTCTGACTGAACACCTTTGTCACTCCAAAACCTGGAAGATGACCCTTTAATCCATAAATATGGCTGTATCATACCGCATCATCTATCCATATTTGTATTTTTATTTTTAAACTATTTTAACTGACTTTCTTAAGCTATGCAGATTAACACCATTATCATTCTCTTTAAAATGACACCCTCAAAGTAAGGTATTCTTCAAACCAAATGGTGCAAAAAAACCACAGTTTAGTAACATATGAGAGAAAGAAAGAATGAGAGAGAAAGAAAGAAAGAAAGAGCAAAAGAAAGAGAGAGAGAGAGAAAAAGAAAGAAAGGAAAAGAAAGAGAAAAATAATACTTTATTAATAAGGGCTTTCTTTCAGATCTTCTAATGATTGTGTACAAATTACCTTTTATTATTAAAGAAAGATTTACCCTCATAATACGCTTCCATAGTTTACTTAACATAAACTCTGAGGCCTTGTACTCACGACCGGATCTGTGCGCTGGAAACTGTCTGCCCGACAGTTTCCGGCGTACAAGGCTGATTTGTGTTTTGTTCCGCTGGCGTGTACACACCAGCGGACCAAATTCCCGTCGTACCGGAACGCGTGCACGTAAACTACGTACGACGTCACTATAAAGGGGAAGACCAAAGTTAATGGCGCCGCCCTCTGTTCCTCTTTTGCTAGTTACGTGTTTGCTCGTGTTAGTGAAGGTTTGGTTAGAGCTGATTCGCGCTTCTCGGTCTCCAGGCTTTGACAGCGTGTATTCACGGGTTCAGTGCGTGTGCTTGCGGTAACGTAGTTGTCATTCGGCTATAGGCAAGCAGGTTGTTTCTGCTTTAGCAGTTGCATCCTGTGCGCTCGTATCTGTTTGTCGCGCGTTTGTCGCAGGTAGTGCTGGATTTGCGAGTGCTTTCTGTTTCAGTGTGTTCTTGACTGACCAGCCGGCCGGTTTGAAGCCATGATGGAGCAGCAGCGTCAATTTTCGCGAGTTGGTGCTGTTTATGGGATGGCTGCTGGATATGTTCATTTGTCCAGTACTTTGGCCAGAAACAGGGGGCGGAGGCGTTTCTGGACCAAGAATTGGTTGCGCCAGCGTGACCAGTTCTCACATATGCCTCTGCTTAGGGAACTCCAGGAGAATAATCCTAATGACTTTAGGAATTTTCTCCGCATGACGGACCCCGTATTCAACCGTCTGCTGGATCTTCTGTCCCCCTATATCACGAGGCAGGACACTGTGATGCGCCAAGCCATCACGGCCGAGCAGAGGCTTATTGCCACGTTGCGGTACCTGGCGACTGGGAGGAGCCTGCAGGACCTCAAGTTCTCGACAGGCATCTCTCCGCAGGCGCTTGGGGTCATCATACCGGACACGTGTGCTGCCATCATCAAAGTTATGCATGAGGAGTATATTAAGGTAAGTTTCCTGGCTCTAATAATGTGGCCAACTAACTTTATTTTTATTTTCCCAGATATGCTGTGTGTTTAACTAACGTTAGCTTTTCTCCCTATGCATGTTGATATCAGCTTTACATGTTTTATTCTTGGCCTACCTGCATATTTGTCCCTTACCCAATATTAACCTGTCCAGCATGCTATCCTAGGGACAAACCCACCTTGCCATTTTTTCAAACAGGACTTTTTGGTTTTTTCCCCCCCCCCCCCCCCCCCTTCAAACTTTTATTGTCCCCATCAGAGGGCTGTGGAGTCTCTTAATGAAGTGGCCCTATATATTTCATTTTCCAAATTCTCCATGCACATTTTTCTAATGCAATTTTAATACTGTGAACTGTCACAAGGATGCTTGTAGGATGTATTTGTTACAAAGTACTAAATCTCTAATTTTGTTTGTCCCCACAGCTACCCTCCACACCACAGGAATGGCAGTCTGTGGCTTCCCAATTTGCCCAGCGGTGTGATTTTCCAAACTGCGGTGGAGCAATAGATGGGAAACACGTCCGCATTGTGCCCCCACCCCGCTCGGGGTCCTACTATTATAATTACAAGGGTTATCATAGTATTGTGTTGATGGCGGTGGTGTCGGCACAGTATGAGTTTCTATATGTGGACGTGGGGAAGAACGGCCGGATGTCTGATGGGGGAGTGTTCGCACGGACTGATTTCTATGATCGTCTCCAAGCTGGTGGTCTGGCATTGCCACCAGATGAAGATAATGTGGAAGGACTTCCGTTTGTGTTCCTAGCGGACGAGGCTTTCGGGCTTGGTCCTCACCTCATGCGGCCTTTTCCCCAGAGGACCCTCACCTCAGAGAGGAGTGTGTTTAATTTTCGGTTGGCCAGGGCTCGGAGGGTAGTCGAGAATGCCTTTGGGATACTCACCAACCGGTTCCGCCTGTTCAGGACATCGATACATCTGGCGGAATATAAATTGGACACCGTTGTATTTGCCTGCTGCATTTTGCACAACTTTTTACGCAGGCACTCCCAGACGTACCTACCCGACATCGGTTCTGAGGCAAGACTACCCTCAGATCCCCTTCCCGGGCTGGACACTGGTCGCGCTGGCTTGGCCCCCCAATCAGCTCGTGAGGTACGCGACAAATATGTTGAGTACTTCATGGGTCGGGGGGCCATTGCTATGCCAGATCATATTTCTTTCTAATTCGGCCCCCAAAGAAAGGAATATTCTAAAAAATAATAAATAATTAGACCATTGGACTTTATACAGTTGTTTGTCATTAATGCTTTTTCTCTTTTTCTGTCTTCCTGGTTCTCTAACTAACTTCTTCAATTGTAATGCATAATTGATTTCTCCACTTTTAGTAACTAACCACATTTTGCACAGTATTCACTCATCTACAAACAGGGTATTGAGTCTAGAAATAAGAAGCAACTCCATTTGTAAATGTTGAGGTCAATTTTTTTTTATTTTTGCTTGTTCATGACCCCAAAAAAAATTTTTGATTTTTTTCATTACTCCCTGCTTTTGTACTTAGGAGTCTTCAAAAATTTTTTAAAATTTTTTATTTTTTTCAGGTAATTCAACCAAAAATATTATGCAGATTATACATTTATTAACAAGTTCACTTTTTTTTTCCTCAAATATAGTTAGATTTATTGTTTACATATATATATATATATATAGATTATATTTGGTGGGGTGTTTACCGCCTTAAATTTATTTTTGGCCATATTTTTTAGGCACAAAAAACAATACTTTTGTAACCATTTTTGTTGTTTTTGGTGTGTTTTTCTAAAACAAAATTTTTGGGTGAGAATTTGGAGTCAAATCTCTACTTCACTAAATTCAGTGATTAGAGAGATTTATAATTCTATATATATATTTAAAATAATTTTTTGCGTTGTTTATTCTTTATGGTCTAAACTTTATAGTATCCCAAAATGTTCAACATGGTCAAAAAGTAACAAAATCCAATTCAAAAAATATAAAAACTCACAACAGCAGTCAGTCATGGTGTGCTTTCACACTGGAACACGCCAAAATTGGAAGATACACACATTCAGTGCAAACTCGCCAAATGTCATTGGTTCAACAGACAAATGGCCACATGTGCTATCTGACATCATGGGTGATCAATGTCTGTGTTTTGTGGGAGCAAACCCTTCCTCTCAACTACTTGAGGATGGAGGAGGGGGTTGGACCCACAAAGCACAGACATTAGATATTCTGTGATGGCAGATAGCACATGTTGGCACACTGTGTGTGTATCTTCAAATTTTGGCGTATTCATTATTCAAACTGTTAAAATGTTTGTGGGGGCGGGGGATGGGCGGGGGGTGTTTCAGTCTTTGACACGGCCCATCATGTCAATAATGTTCTTAAAATTTGCTTCGATTACCATCATTCTTTGCCGCATATTGTCCATTTCCGTGCTGCATTCCAAAAGGACATTTGTTACATTCTGTTCCATGAGAAACATCCTTTCACGCATATTGTGCATTTCAGTGCTGCACTCCATTACCTGCTGAATAATTATAGCAGCACTTGCACGTGAAAATCTTGGCACACCATCCTCCTCCCCTAAACCAACAAAAAAAAAATGGCATTTACAATATTATTTTTCAATGAGGCCTATCTACATATGTTTTTTGGAATCAAGCTAGGGTGACACTGACCTGATGGGCTTCTCCTTTCCACCTCTTCGACATCTTCTATCACTCCTCCTTCTTCCACCACCTCCCCATCATCTTCAATCACTCCTCCTTCTTCCACCACTTCCCCATCATCTTGGACTCCTCCTTCATCCATCAATCCACCTTCTTTCAATTCGCCAAATTGTTCTTCCGCCACTTGCCCTTCATCTGCTATGACTTCTAAGTCCAAAATTACTTCTTCCTCCTCTCTTCCTTCCTCCTTTCTTCCTTCCTCCTCTCCTTCCACATCCTCCTCTCCTTCCACATCCTCCTCTCCTTCCACATCCTCTTCTCCTTCCACATCCTCCTCCTCCTCCACATGTTGAGATGGCAGATTTTGGCCTTGTCTGGCCCTCTCTGCCTCCTCCAAATGCTGGCGACTTCTTTCCCCTGAAATAAACCAAAAAAAATGTAGACTCATCAGCACACAGATATTGGAGAGCATAAATCGCACACATTGCTTAGAAGATGCTTTCATTTAGTTACTTTTATCTTTCACCAAACCTACATTTTGCAATTACTTCTATATGGCAAGCTCTGATCCTGCCCCTTTTTAGCAAAGTGACACACATGGATGTCCCCCTAAACTGTATTTCTGGGATACCCTACCAAAACCCATTTTTGATTTGGGGAGACACAGGTGCTCTGCATTGCAGATGTGAAAACATCTGCTTTATTACCACTGTTTTTAGAATGAATCCTGTTTGCCTTTCCCATTCTCCTTCTTTTTTTTTCTAGAACTAGCTTTTACACAATGTTTACAAACAAAGTTTTTGGCCAGTGAGCCATGTCCAGGTGTGTTGTTCCTGGAATAACCGAGCCTTTCTGATAAACTATGTGATGTTACGTTGTTTACTAAGAACACTGTTTGTAAATATGTAGTTATTTATGTTCTAAAAAATAAATAACAACATGTCTTTAAAATTACAAGCAGGCCAAGGAGGCAGATGGTGAAATATACATGGCAACACATTATTGCAGACAATCACCACCCCCCCCCCCCCAAACCCAATATATATTTACTTACTTTTACGCAGAATTTTAAGTATTTTCTTCATCTGATGTGGCTCCCTCAATTTTAAGTCTGACCATCGTTTCCTCAGCTGTTCCTTGGACCTGGTGATCCCAAACATCCTCTGCATTCTCCTCGCCACCTTGTCCATAATATGTGCCTTTCGGCGGTTAGGGGTCTTGTATGGCCCTAATTCACCATCATAGTCCTTTTTTCGCATGATGTAAACTAACTCCACCATTTCCTGGAACCGCATATTAGTGGCTTTATATCTTCTTTTCCTTGATCGGGACGTCCCTGCCTCTGTCCCTTCACTTGTGGCATGAGAGCATCGTGCCCGCTCGTGTGACATCGCCATCTTTCCTTTCCCACAGAGATTATGGGCGTGGAAAAGATGAATTCTTACGCCATGGGCGGAGAAGAGGGCGGCGTTTAATACATACGCGGAGTGTAGAGAATGCAAACAACGTGTTTACGTCCGTTACGCGGAGAATCTTCGAGCGCATCCAGAACATACACAGTTAACGCCATATTTCCTAAAATCATTGATTAGGGGCCTCGCAAAGGTGACGAGGGCGGGGTTTCATAAATACGCGGAGTGTTTAAAAGGTTTACGCCGTGATTACGCATCTTACGCGGTAATTAGGCGAGCGTGAGAAACGAGGAGCGAGAGACAGGAAGGTAAGGAATTTAAAAATGTGATCAGCAGAGGCCTTGAAAATGTAGACACATGGGATGGGGGTTTGGGCTGTTGGTTGCACCCTTTTTAAGCTATTCTGTCTATGGGGTACCACAATGTTATTTTGGTATCCAAATGCTTTTGGACACCTCACAAAATAGAGATGTGAACAATGCTGTACCTCATTGACAAGTTTTTGAATGGTGTATTCAGATCAGGCAAAGTATTGTTCAAGTGTTGGTTGTACAGAGGTCATTAGGAAGTGTCTTTTATGTCATCCATTGTCAGGGGTATGAGATTTACACATGAAAGAGTGCCTAGATGAAAACTGTCATTTGTAAGCATTGTTTAATTTAATATATTTAAAATATTTACTGCAATGTGAACAATGGCTCTGCATCTAGCAAATCAATGTTTGGTACAAGCAATGCGGCCGAGCTGCCAATCATTGTTTAAACAAGAGAGACTGTGTTTGGAATTAGATATAGGTAATAAATTTGAAGACACATATTAGATCAAGGTCAACGCTGATCCTTTGGAATATTTATTTTTCTGTGGTTTATGTTTTTGTAATCTAGACTCAAAAAGAAATATAATTTTTCAAAAATTGCAATGGACCTCCTACAAAGCAAGGAATCTATAGAGGCCTTACTTCAAAAATACCAGGACACGCCCATCCTGTGGAATTCAAAACACTCGTTATATTGCAATAAAGAGGTACGAGCGGCAGCACTAGAAGAGCTAGCAAATTATATGCAAACTTGGGTGCCAGGATGCACTGCCAACATGGTGAAGGATAAACTTGCCAACCTCAGAAGCACATACAGGAGAGCATACAAAGCTAATAAAATCAAAAAATCGGGAGCAGCAGCAAGACAAGCAAAGGAACCCAAACTGTGGTATTATAAACAGATGGCTTTTTTGCGGGACGAAATGGAAGGCAGGAAAACGATGTCCAGTCTTTCTTCCAACATTTCCTCCATGCTACCTTCCAGCGGACATTCCCCAGATGACCACAGCCCTGCAGAGTCGGAGGAAGAGGGCCTGGCTGACAGAGATGCAGATCTGCCACCCTTCGATGAGGAGGTATAGTAGTTTCCTCTATATTTATGGCCTAAATAATTCTTGGTGGATTAATGATTAGATATTGAAAAAAAAAAACCAAGCTGGAAAAAAACAAACAAAAAGGTGTACAGACAAATAGGTGTCAGGGATGACAACTGCAGGGGTCACAGAAGTAGAGTGTATTCAAGTAATAATGAACAGAAAATACTGAACGAAAAACATGAAAATGAGTGTGGTTTTATTTAGCGAAATTGTAAAAAAATTCCTTTTTTTTACACACAGGAAGAAGAGATCAGCCAGGAGGTGGCAGATCCTCAGGTGTCTGTCAGCCAGGAGGAGGCCGGGGTCAGTGGCAGCCAGGAGGAGGCCGGGGTCAGTGGCAGCCAGGAGGAGGCCGGGGTCAGTGGCAGCCAGGAGGAGGCCGGGGTCAGTGGCAGCCAGGAGGAGGCTGGGCCCAGTGGCCTGCAGCAGGTCCACCCGGCCAGGAGAACCACCACCAGCCAGTCTTCTCCCCCCCAGGTGAGGCCATCAGGCCGAAGGAGGCAGTTGAGGCCTGTGGAGGAGGCAAGCCTCCGCATGATCCAGGAGGCAAGCGCCATCATGAGGGCCCCCCTCAACCCCACAGAGGCCTTCAGTGCCTCATTGGCCCATGATTTAAATGAAGGGGAGGAGGACCAGAGAAGACTGGCAAAGGCCCTGATGAACCAGGTACTTTGGTGGATGCAGAGGGGCCTGCTGACCCCAGACACTGGGCTATGTGACCCGGCCCGGCTTGCGGAACACCATCCTCCTGCTGCCACATCAACCCCACCTGCAAGACCCCGTGTTCGATCCGCTGGAAGGCTGCCTGGAGGGAAGGCTGGAAAGAGGAGGAAACGTTGATTTTCTGCCTTCCATTTCCTTCCACATAAAGGACATCTTGTTTGTACTACCACAGTTTGGGTTCCTTTGTTTGTGTGCTGCTGCTTCATATTTTTGTGTTTGGCTCCTGAGGCTTGGAAGTTTATCCTTCACCATGTTGGAAATGCAAGTTTGCATATAGTTTGCTATCTATTCTAGTGCTGCCGTTCTTTTTATTTTTTGTGATGACATTTGCCAGAATAAAAGGCCTTTTGCTTTCATTTGAAAACATGTCTATTGTTTGATATACTGTGGGGATTATTAGGCAGCAAACCTTTAATAAATATACAATGGGTAATTTACAAAGGACACACTCCTTGGGGGGGGGGGGGGGACATTTGGTGTGCCAACATGGTTTAATATTCTCTAATGAAACACCAAAAAAAAAAAAAAAAATTTAAAAATACATGTAAAAAAATAATAGTTTAAATGGTGACATAACTAGAAACAAAAAAAGAAATTAAAAAAATGCACATTCCTTTACAAAAATGAATACTCTAAATTATGGAGGACCACCAACCAAAACACACGTCTGGCATAGAAAACATTATTAAAGGATTACATCACAAGCAAGAAATGTGACATTTCAGTATGGGACAACTCTATTGAAATTGCATCAGCAAGAGAACGGGGTTATTCTAGCAAGAGAAGAATTAATCAAACGAGGCTTTAAAATGTGGTTTAGTGCGCCTTTTTAAGACATTGTTCTCTTGCTAGAATAAAAGGTTTCTAATGACGAATGTGCCATATCCCAAAGAAACGCGAGTTTTACCTGAACGAGCGCTCCCGTCTCCTCATTTGGACTGAGCATGCGCGGGGTTTTTGTACGCTGCTTTTGTGTACAGACGACCGAACATGTCTGACGGACACGATTCCAGCAGACTGTTTTAAAGCAAGACCAGGAAACAGTTGTTCGTTGGAAAACGGTCTGGCCGACGATTGTTTGCTGGAATTCTGTACGTTACTGCCTACACACGAACGAACATGTCCGCTGAAACTGGTCCGCGGACCAGTTTCAGCAGACATGTTTGGTCGTGAGTACGAGGCCTGATATTTATTTATTTTTCCCTTCAAACTAGGCAAAGTTGAGGATGTTTACACTGGGAGTCGGATTTCAAGCTAGCACTCACTCCTGTAAACCACCACAGCCTGTAACCTGATCTGCTGTTAATGACCTCTAAGGGAAAACATCTGTCCCCCCCCATGCTTGGAGCAGATTGTACAAGTTTTAGACCATATACAATCCAATCGAATTGCATCGTTTTTCTCATTTTTAACTCTTTTTCAAAAATTTTAAAACATATTTGGTTTGTACATCTGCCAAAAATCATGTACACCACATTATAACATGACATTCCTTAACTTCCAATAGCGACAAAAGATCGCTTAGAGGACAAATCTCATGAAATCCACTGACCAGTCCCTGCGCATGAACCGACCATTGTTTTCTACTGATAAAGTCACTCATAATTACTCACAATCTATATTTTATCAGAAATGTCATTTTATAATAACTTTTAACACTTGTTTATTTTTTAATTTTATTTTTACAATTTTTATAATAATATTTTTTATAAAGTTTTTTAGATTGAACATAACTTTCATATTTTAATATTTTTCTCTGGGGAACCTTATAGTAAACCAAACCCAAGTTTAGAATCTGTTGTAAACATTGCTCAAACCTCAACTTATTAATTCTTACAACCAGATCTGTAGGATTTCAGTTAAACATAAAATACCATGTTGTTTACCATTTACTGAATTGTATACAATTCTTCACACAATCTCAATCAACAATTTTCCCATTAAACCTTTGTTCTAATCCCATGTTTATGCTTTGACATGTCATAATACATTTTCAGTTGTTGGGGATAACATATTCATAAACATTTACAGGCAGAAGTAAACTTAATTATCTCATTAAAGAACTTCTTTACACTCTGACATTAATTAACTAATTACCCCATATAACCGGGACCCCCCTTTGAGATATTCCAACCCACAAACCCCAGTGGTCACAATCCCATGTATTTGAAAAAAGATATATAATTTCATTCAGATTTGGGCGGCACAATCCATAATATCACTCATCTTCCAGAGAATATTTTCGAAGGAACCTCTTAATCATCACCCAGGGGATATTGGTAATTATCGGTACCTACATCAGGAATGCGAGAAAAAACTCGTACACGAATATTAGTTACCTATTTTCAAAAGCGGTCACATAATCATAGCTCATAACAATCTAATCTAGAGACTGTCTCAAACAAGATGTCAGAAAGGGATAATGTATTGAATGCTCCCCCCTTGGGGCCACTTACCCACTTAACCCTGAGGATGGCATGGCACAGCATGTGGAATAAAACCATTTAAATGTACTATGTAAAATGTTCTACTGTTCCAATGTGATACCCAGAATCTCCTCATCCCTCATTTGTGACTTGTGAACGCAGCTTCTGTAGTCATGAACGCCAGGATTTACACACTCTCTCTACCGCTTTTGGGCACCCCATGAGGTCAAGGAATTGAGGTCGGGGCACACAGGACAGCATATGAGCGGATTCTACCTTCAGGTAGGTCTGCCACTCCCATCTACATCATTCTCCTCCCTTACGTGTCTGTCCAGCGAAGTGGCATTGTAGTTACCCCCCCCTGGACAGACTAAGGAGGGCATGAAGAAGAAGGCCCGTGGGCCGGAGGGCACAGAATCCAGTATGGGCAGCGGGCAGCGGGCAGGAGGCGACACCATATGCGTTCAGAACGAGGCAAAGCCTTCAGCAGGGAAGAGCATCCGGGCAGGCCCATGCTTCCTCCAGCGGGGCATACAGTTGGGCAGAACGTGAGGGGAAAGAAGGGGCACGGCCTCAAGCAGTCGGGCGGGGCCCATGCTTCCAGCAGGCATCGTGGGCAGAACATGAGGGAAACGAAAAGACAATAACAGGCCCTGGGTATTACATTATAAATTTCAAAACTGGCAAAAAGCCCTCTATGTATCAAGTCAAAATACAGTGCATGGCATCGTCAGTGTAAGTGTAAGTGGGCAACCCAGATGGGACAGGTCCCCACAGAACACGCATTCAATCCATCCGATTAAAAGGATAAAAAAAAAACGGGACGAAATAATTCACCTAAATTAATTCTCTGTAGAAGATTTTAACTGTAAAATAAAGACTTAACAATTGCTTATTATGTGCATCAAATGTCTGTTCCATATTTTTTAAACCTCAGGAGAAATATCCCATTATTTCTAGTTAAATCGAATTATCTGATAAATCAGCGTACAATGTAACAGGCATATTCAGACCAATTTTAATTGTACAGAAACAGTTGCAATATCCCAAGTCAACCTTTTGTTAAAAAAAAACTCTGCGTTACAAAAAAACTGTCTCCTAGGTTGTCGTCCCTGGGGGGGAAGAGGGGGGCTATCCTCCAACTTGCAAATGTGGCAGAGCTCAGGGCGGGCAGGATGCAGGGGTCTGGACCTCCCACATTCCTCACACACCCAGTTCTATCCCCCCACCAGGGAGGGGGCAGGAGTATATATTATATCAGGGAGGCATCCCAGAAATATAAAAAAAAAAACAGCAAAAATAATAATAAGAAGAATTCATTCACCACTTGCCAACAAGGAATTGGGAAAAGGGATCAATGAATTTCAATGGGAAGAAGAAAAAAAGGGTTGAAGAAAGGAGAAAGAAATAAGAAAGAAAGAGTTCGATTCCAGCACAGAGTTGAGAACCCAAACGAAAAGTGCATGCAAAGAAAGACACCATAAGTTATATGTTACAGACACAATGTACCATTAGACGCAATCAAATCACTTCTAGCACAGTCAGTACAATCAGCATGCTACATAGAGGGAGGGGAAGATAGGGGGCTGTGTAGTAGGCAGCAAAGAAAGGGTTGGACGGGAGGATCTAAGAAGAAAATGGTGGAGAGGGGAGGAGCTATGAAAAAAGAGCGGCAAAGATTTGGAGAAGACGGGAGGATCTAAGAAGAAGATTGCGGAGGGGGGGGGTGGCTATGAAAAAGGGAGAAGAAAGGGAGGAGCTAAGAAAAAGATGGCAGAGGGGGGAGGAGCTTTTTTAGAAAAGGCGGGAAAAATCTAAAGCCAAAGAAAAGCAAAATGGAAGACGAAGAAGAAGGGTAGTCAGAAGTTATAAAGAAAAACTTCAGACTTCTGTAGATGAAAAACAAAAGTCAGTGCCAACAGCAGTCAATACATACAACAAGAAAGCCAGGTATTCTATTCAGTCAAACACAGTTATCCAGCATAATAAAAACACATACATACTGAGAAAGACAAAAGGATCATCCCAGCAAAAAAAATTAACTAGGAAAGGCACAGAAATGAAAAAGTTTCCTGTTCAGACTGCAAAGAGTTAAGACTGCTAGGCAGAAAACCCTTAATTGGTATCCAGCTGTGATGAAAGGCATAGGGTTTCAGGTCACAAATCAGCACAGTTAGCAGAGCAAGAAGCCACAGACGAAAGAGTTAAGAATGCTAGTTTAGAAAGACCAAGAGTTAATTGCTTAGCCAACTGTGACAAAAGGCAGAAGTGCAAGAAAAGAAACAATTTAGATACGAGAATAGAAACAGCTTTACAGCTTAGCAGAGGACACATGCAACAACCTCCTCCAGCTTTCGACCCCCACCTTTCCTTACAGAGGAAAACTTAGTAAGCAAAAAACCCCGCGAAATTCAAAGCAAGGCAGATGGGAGATATCTGACTCCACACATATATCTCACTACATTCATACACAAATAATCCCCAGTATCCCAATGTACCCCAATTTATCTAAAAGGGGTTTTGAAATATTTATCACAAGCCTAAATATAACAAAAGCCCATATATACATCTTCGCAAGCCAGCTTCCTTAGGGCTGAACCCAGGCTATTCCGAGCCAGCATGCACTCCCCGTGCACACCACCTTTATCACATCGGCTTAATCCGAGACGATGCACGACCAGTACCTCACTTAGTAGGCCCATTTCACACACAGCTCACAAGCTACGCACACCCTTCACACACCCCACAAACAGACAGCAAACAACCCACAAACTCGCACCCTTCTACTCAAGCTACTCGCACCCTTCTACTCACACCCTTACAGCGCACCCTTCTACTCACAGGCAGCAAGACACCAAAAAAAATTAATAGCAGTGAATCAGCACAAGCCGGGGTTCACTTCTGGACCAGAATTATTCCGTCTGTTTCAAAGGCTCGGAATTTGCAGACAAACTAGATGGGAATAGAGGCCGTCCAGCCTGTAACACGGTGTAAGGGAGCCAAAAAAAACTCGCACTTACCGTATTTAGGGGTTCATGACGCCCCTTTCAATGGTAGACGGTCCCTCAATTCTCAGCCAGTTTCTTGTGCGTCCACAAAGTCTGTCCTTGAAGTCCAAAATTATACCTCATCACTTTGGGTGTCTTACTCTGGTGGATAAGATCTATTTGATTATTTTGGATGTCACACTTTGAACATTGCATAGGCGATTTTCACTGGACTTCATTTTCACTGTTTGGATTTTCCACTACTCACCACTATAAGTGTATGGACTACACTCATTTATTACCAATTTTCTAATATCACCATTTGAACTTTGTTTTTTTTTTTGCACTATTGGAATTTTACAATATCATATGTAATTTCTATATATGTATCGCTTGTGTTTTTATATATACACCTTAGTTCATTCATAGGTATTTTCATCAGTCACTAATAGTTTTTGCGCTGTACCTCTTCCCTTTTTCCCTTAACCACAGGTTGTGCTGACAGGGAAATCAGCAATTGTCTGCTCCCGACACAAGGGGCAGGGAAAGCCATCCCCGCCGGGAGAAGACAATCAGAAGTGAATCCAACAGGCTGGTTGCACCCAAGTTGATAGATTGATCAATCAACTTGGTAAATCAGCCTGTCCATTAACGGTTCAAATCCCGGACCACTCCTGCTGAACCCGCTGAGAATCAAACCATGGCTTTAGTCAGTGTAAATGGGTTTTATGTGCAGCTACGTGTTAAAGGGAATGTGCAGAGTTTTTATTTCTGCTTTATTACTGCTACAGGGCAGCAGCTGTGCACCGGATCACGTATATATACGTGATCCTGCAGTTCCAGGTAGGGGACGTGTACGCGCGTCGCTGTCGGCATGCTTCCGCTGTGATTACACACAGTCAAAGCCGATTGGGAATGCCAGGTACTCGATGTCATGTAGCATAAAATGGAAATTGAAACACCACACAACTAATATGTCCAGATACAATTTTATTCCAATAAAAGTCAGGGGGACAATTCAAAAAGCAGTGAACAAGTTTTTGGGGGGCCAAAGAGAGCCCCCTTCATTAGAGCCTAAAAAAACCATAAGGATATCTCCATATCAATCCGATATCAATACAATATCCCCTCCTCTGGGTCATATTTAACTGTTTCCCGTCCGGCGTATAGCATAATGACGTCTGTGGGAACCTCTTATCAATCCTGCAGATGTCCTATGATGTCTTCCCGGATTGCGCCCCACAGGCAGCCGCGGGGCTGTGCAGTGGCACGATCCGTCACTGGCTACATCTACTGGCCACAGCCGATGACTGATCACTGTACTGGACTGATGCAGGTACCATGTGACCGATGTAACCAATCACAGCAGGTCACATGAAAGTTTTATACAATAGATGGCTTCCTTTCAAGTCATCCACTGTGTAAAATTGGGTTGCTAGCTGTGATTGGTCAGTTTGATCCTATGGTACAGACTTGGCCAATCACAGCCCACCTGTACCATGTAATTAGCTCTGACCAATCACAGCTAATCACAACAAAATAAACTGAATGGATCGATTTTAAAATGCTTGCATATAGCAAAGTAATGCACTGCTATATGCAAACATATTGTGTAAAAAACAAAAACAAATACTGATCACTTCCCCAGAGTAGTACAATGTTACTAGGGTAACATTATATTGCTGTGGTCAAAGTGTGTTAATATATATATATATATATATATATATATATATATATATATATATATATATATATATATATATATACATATATATATAAAAGAGAAAGAAAAACAATACAATAAAATATATATAGATGTATAAAAAAAAAAGAACAACAATATAATAAAAAATAATTATTAATTATTTATTTTCGTACTTTCACCAGTCAGTGTCCCAGTGTCTTAATATTCCAAAAACTTATGACAAAAATGACAACTATAAAAAAATAGACATGTGCATTTTTCGTTTTTGTTTGGAAAATAAATTTATTTAGTTACTCCCGAAAATCGTTTTGATTTATTTCGTTTTTCGTTGGGGAATAGCTTTCGTCCGAAAATCCAATAATACTTGGTTTCTGTCAAATGCTCAAAAGAATATTCGCCGGAACGTCGAATCTTTGTTGGTTTCTGTCTAATGATCAAAAAAATAATCGACGGAACGTCAAATCTTTACGTCGAATCGTATATTTCCGTTCGAATATTCCGCCTACAAGAATTCTAATGTTGTATGACTAGTAATAATGTTGAATCTATTTTCTATAATGTCGAATCTATTTTCTCATAAATCGAAATCTATTCTCTGTAATGTTGAATCCATTATTTCTATAGTGTCAAATCTTTTCTCTATAATGTCGAATCTTTTCTCTATGATGTCAAATCTTTTCCCTAAAATGTCGAATCTCTCTATCGAATTTTTACCGCAACGAAAACGAAAATAAAGAATTTTTTATGTCGGATCTTTCGGTTTTCGTTTCTTGCACTTTCGTTATAGTTTGTTAAAACGATAACGAAAAAAAAAGATTTTCGGACGAAAATGCATTCTAACAAAAACGAATGCACATGTCTATAAAAAAACGGCCACCCCTCTTACTAAATACCTTGGACTGTCTACTTTACAAAAAGGGGTAATTTGGGGCATTTCTGTACTGTCCTGACATTTGTGGGCCTCAAGAAATGAAGTCAGTACATCAGGGTTTAGTACAGACTAAATAATAAACACTGATTTGTGTTATTTTCACCAAAGAAATGTGGCAGAATTCATTGAGGCCTAAAATTGTGAAGAACAATTATGTATTTGCAAAATTTCATAACAGAAGCGAAGAAGATTTGTTTTTCAAAATGTTTGTTCTTTTTTTGTTTATTTAGCAAAAAAATAAAAAGACTTAGGGCTAGATTCACAGAGATCTGCGGCGGCGTAACGTATCGTCTTTACGTTACACCGCCGCAAGTTTTCAGCGCAAGTGCCTGATTCACCAAGCACTTGCGTGTAAACTTACGGCGGTGTAACGTAAAGCCGTCCGGCGCAAGCCCGCCTAATTCAAATGGGGCGTGTACCATTTAAATTAGGAGCGTTCCCGCGCCGAACGTCCTGCGCATGCTCCGTTTGGAAATTTTTCCGCCGCGCTTTGCGCGAAATTACGGCGCCCCGACGTGTTTTTTGAACGGCGACGTGCGTAACGTAATTTCGTATTCCCGGACGTCTTACGCGGAAAAAAAGAATTTGAAATTTGACGCGGGAACGACGGCCATACTTTAACATGGCTGTTCTAAATGTAAGCCATGAAAAAGCAGGCTTAGTTTTGCAACGGGAAAAACCGACTAGCGACGACGTAAGAGAATGCGATGTACCTTCGTGGATCGCCGTAATCAGCTAATTTGCATACCCGACGCTGGAAAACGACGCAAACTCCACCCAGCGGCCGCCGGAGAATTACACCTACATTCCGAAGGCGTACAAAGCCGTACGCCTGTCGGATCTTAGCCAAAAGCCGTCGTATCTTTGTTTGTGAATTACAAATAAAGATACGACGCGGCAAATTTGAAAGTACGCCGGAGTATCAGCAGATACTCCGGCGTACTTTTTCTGTGAATCTGGCCCTTAGTGGCAATTAAATACCACAAAAAGAAAGATCTATTTGTGCGAACAAAATGATAAAAATGTGTCGCATAACCGCGCAATTGTCATTCAAAGTGCGACAGCACTGAAGCTGAAAATTGGCCTGGGCAGGAAGGGGGTCACAGTGCCCTGTATTAAAGTGTTTAAAACCAAATAGCCAATAGTATTATAAGTATCAAAGTATCAAAAATATTATAGAAAAACCTCAGACAAATGTGAGAAAATAAATAGTACACTATACTATTTCAGTTCACCAATTAGGTAAAAATAATAATAATAATAATAATAATAATAATAATAATAATAATAATAATAATACATTCTGGTTAAAATATAGACCTAGTGAGAATAAATATTAAAAAAATGAGTAAATTATATCTAAAAACTGATATTCATATAACTGAAGCCATATATACTTAAAAGGGTTGTAAAGGCTTGTGTTTTTTCACCTTAAAGGGTCACTAAAGGAAAACATTTTTTTTGCTGAAATGACTGTTTATTGGGTATAGAGACATAAAAGTTAACGGATTCCTTTTAAAAATGATTAAAATTTGAATTTAATCTATCATATAATGTGCCTCTAGTTTCACTTTCGGTTTTAAAGGTACATACATGAAGTTCCGGGTGAGAGGTGAGTCGGGAAGACTCACAGAACAAAAACAAACAAATCCAGGGCAGTGTTTTGTTTTTAAAATGAATCTGATTGGTTTTGAGGAGTTTTAGACACACAGTAATGACAGCTTAGACCACCGTGAAAATCTCCCAGTACCATGGTTATAAGGAAACAGGCAACCAGGAAGTGTGGAGATCACAGCAGAATTACAGCTACTTCAAAGCAAAAACGAACAATGAGGACATGAAACCAGTACTGCAGTAAGGTAAAGGAAGCTATTTAGCTAAAATTCTTTTTTCCTTTAGTGATCCTTTAATGCTTCCTATGCATTAAGGTGAAAAAAAAACCTGGCTGTCGTGGGCCCCCCGTTTTACTTACCTGAGGGGTCCTCTTCTCCACTGAGTCTGGTCATTGATTGGATAGATTGATAGCAGCGCAGCCATTGGCTCCTGCTGCTGTCAATCACATCCAATGACATGGCCGCCGGGGGGGGCGGGACCGAGTAATACACTTGGCGTCTATGGACGCCAACTGGATGACACAGGATCATGCCCGCAAGCTAACTGACTTTGGGAAAGAGCTTCCCAGAGGGAAGAGGAGGAGGGAGGAGCCGAGACAGCCACAGTGGGACCCTAGAACAGGAGGATCTGGGCCATACTGCACAGTGGAGATAAGTATAACATGTTTTTTTTAAAAACAAACCTATGCAATCACTCTAAGGCTGCATTCACACCTAGGCGACAAAACGCCTGAAGCGCGACGCTACAATACGCTGGAGGGGAGAAATAACATGATTCTCTATGAAGATGGTTCACATCTCCACGCCAAACGCCGAAACGCCGAACGCCTGAAGCTCAAACAAGTCCCAGACCCTTTTTTGTCGCGGCATATCGGGCGGCTTCGGCGTTCTCCATACCCAACAATGACCTATACAAAACCGCGGTAAAAAGCTGCGTTTTGTCGCTGCAAATCGCGGTAAAACACGCCACAATTTGTTGCGGTAAAAAACGCTGCAAATCGTCTACGCCTAGGTGTGAATGCAGCCTAACAGTGGCCAGGCGCTTCAATTTTAAGATAGTATTATTAGCAGAGGGCAAACCAAACAGTCAGGGCCTGGCAGTTTCAGAAGGACAGGTCAAGCTTTCCACATTTCTCTCAGTACAGTTTACCTTTGAGATAAGCTGGAGTTTAGCACATTTGCAGGTTTACATGCATGCCACTGGCAGTTCACTGGTTGACTTGTCACCTGGATTAGCTGTTTACCTTATTTCAACCTGCTGTAGGGAAATGACGGCAGTACATTTTCTTGATGTAGGCAAAAACCTGCTTTCTGATAGATTTATTCATGAACCCCAGTCCCGGTGCTACACACTGAAACATTTTTATTTCTTGAGATTCCACCTTTGATGCCTTTCTTCTCTTTTATCGATCCTTTTAGGCCAAGTGCGCATGAGCGCTGGATGCAGATACACATTAGGAATTCTTGTAAAGATAGACATGCAGCTGAAGTTAATGAGGACATCGGCAGCCCTGAGAACACGCTTTTCACTCTACCTCTGCAGTATAACACTGATGCCGCATACACACCATCACTTTATGTGATGAAAAAAAAAACGACATTTTTTGTGAAGTAAAAAACGACGTTTTTGAAACTTCAATTTTCAAAAACGACGTTGCCTACACACCATTGTTTTTTCACAATGCTCTAGCAAAGCGAGGTTACGTTCACCACTTTTTTCCATTGAAGCTCGCTTCATAACTAGCTTCTGGGCATGCGCGGGTTTAAAAACGTTGTTTTAAACGTCGTTTTTGCTACACACAGTGATTTTTTGTGAAACAAAAAACGACGTTTTGAAAAACGACACAAAAAATTGAAGCATGCTTCAATTTTTTTTTGTCGTTTTTCACAAGACATAAAACAACGTTTTCCCCACACACGGTCATTTAAATTGACGTTTTTAAAAACGTCGTTTTTTTTCATCACATAAAGTGATGGTGTGTACGCGGCATAAGAAGAAAAAATGATTCCCTGAGTATTTGATTTAGTACAGCTTCTACTTTGGGTATTGGGAAACCCTCAGTCAACTAATTGCAACTAATATTAACAGTTGCAACTAATATTAACCACTTGGCACCCGCGCTATAGCCGAATGACGGCCACAGCGCAGACCCCAAGGGCCAGATTCACAAAGGGGATACGACGGCGTTTCTCCTGATACGCCGTCGTATCTTTGTTTCTATCTATGCGACTGATTCATAGAATCAGTTACGCATAGATATCCATAAGATCCGACAGGTGTAATTGTTTTACACTGTCGGATCTTAGGATGCAGTACCGCGGCCGCCGCTGGGGGGAGTTTGCGTCGTAAACCAGCGTCGGGTATGCAAATTAGGAGTTACGGCGATCCACGATGGATTTTTGCGTTCGCTACATCGCCGCTAGTCTAGTTTCCCGTCGCAAATTTAGTCGTCGTTTTGGGTGCCCTAACTTTAGTCAGCAATCGTATTGCTGTCTAAAGTATGGCCGTCGTTCCCGCGTCGAAATTTAAAATTTAACGTCGTTTGCGTAACACGTCCGGGAATACGGAAGTACGCTACGTGCGTCGCCGTTCGAAAAAATGACGTCACGGCACGCAAAGCACGACGGGAATTGCGAAACGGAGCATGCGCAGTAGGTCCGGCGCGGGAGCGCGCCTAATTTAAATGGCACACGCCCATTTGAATTGGCCCGCCTTGCGCCGGAGGCCACCGGCTTAGTTTTCATCGCAAGTGCTTTGTGAATCAGGCACTTGCGATGAAAACTTGCCACCGCGATTCTACGTGAATCTGGCCCATAGTGCCCCTGCGGGGCGTGCGTTGTGATCACCCAAGTCACTGAGACTCGGGTGATCACAGATCCGTGTAAGGGGCCGGTCCTGACCCTTTACCACGTGATCAACTGTCAGCCAATGACAGCTGATCACGTGATCTAAACAAGAGCTCAGTAATCGTTTTTTTTTCTCCTCACGCTGACAGAATGAGGAAAAAAAGTGCCAATTACCGGCTTATGTGTAAGGGACATCGGTCCCGAAGAGGAAGAGGCAATTCTGTCTCATCTGTGCCATCAATACCCCCTGCCAGTGCCACCTGCCAGTGCCCACAGTGCCCACCAGTGCCACCTATCTATGCCCACAAGTGCCCCCTATCAATGCCCACCAGTGGTGCCAACCAGTGCCTCATCAGTGTCACCTAGCAGTGTAACTTACCAGTGCCGATCAGTGCCCATCATTGCCACCCATCAGTGCCCATCACTGCCGCCCATCACTGCCAGCCATCAATGCCCATCACTGTCAGCTATCAGTGCCACCTATCAATGCCACTTCTCAGTGCCCACAAGTGCCACCTATAAATGCCCTTCAGTGCCACCAATCAGTGCCACCTCTCAGTGCCCACCAGTGCCGCCTATCAGTGCCCACCAGTGCCGCCCACCAGTGCGACCTTATTGGTGCCCATCAGGGCAGCCCATTGGTGCCCATTATTGCAGCCCATCAGTGCAGTCTCATCAGCGTACATCAATGAAGGAGAAAAATTACCCGTTTGCAAAATTTTGTAACAAAATATAAAAAAAAGATATATATATTTTTAATTTCTGTATTTTTAATATTTTTTAACAAAAAATATAAAACCGCAGAGGTGATGAAATACCACCAAAAGAAAGCTCTATTAGTGGGAAAAAAATGCTAAACAATTTATTTGGCTACAGTGTTGTATGACCGCGCAATTGTCATTCAAAGTGCATCAGCGCTGAAAGCGGAATATTGGTCTGGGCAGGAGGGGGGTATAAGTGCCCAGTAAGCAAGTGGTTAAGGTTTACTGGTACCTGGATATTTACACAGTGAACCAGCCAACCTTTACAACCCATGAAGTGAAGTAAAAATGGGTCCTTTGGACTACTCATTAGTTCACACCCACACCTCCAGGACTGCTCTCTATCACTTACATAATGGAGTAAGATTCACAAAAAGACAACAACTTACAAGATAAAGAATAATTCCAGCTTTTGCTATATTATATAAAGTTATACTCCCTGGCAAATGGTGCTTGCCTATGCTCTGGTGATGGACTTCCCCTTGACATCATCATGTCCTTTGCAGGGCTATAGACCCTACATTGGTCTTGATGACATCATGACCTTAGACTGCCAGACTATGGGGGAGAAGATGCTTCTGGGACCAGTCTAGCAGGGCAGAGGAGTGGAGTAGCGGGTAAGTAGATATTATTTTCTATGTCTGCTAAACCTAACAAGCAGTTGACAAACTTAACCACTTAAGCCCCGGACCAAAATGCAGGTAAAGGACCAGGCCCTTTTTTGTGATTCGGCACTGCGTCGCTTTAACTGACAATTGCGCGTGCGACATGGCTCCCAAACAAAATTGGCGTCCTTTTTTTCCCACAAATAGAGCTTTCTTTTGGTGGTATTTTATCACCTCTGCGTTTTTTATTTTTTGCGCTATAAACAAAAATAGAGAGACAATTTTGAAAAAAATTCAATATTTTTTACTTTTTGCTATAATAAATATCCCCCAAAAATATATAAAAAAATAGTTTTTTTCCTCAATTTAGGCCGATACGTATTCGTCTACATATTTTTCGGAAAAAAAAATCGCAATAAGCATTTATTGATTGGTTTGCGCAAAAGTTATAGTGTTTACAAAATAAGGGGTAGTTTTATTGCATTTTTATAATTTTTTTTTTTTACTACATTAGTAATTAGCCATTAGGCCGCGATCAGCAATTTTTTTAGTGACTGCAACATTATGGCGGACACTTCGGACAATTTTGACACATTTTTGGGACCATTGTCATTTTCACAGCAAAAAATGCATTTAAAATGCATTGTTTATTGTGAAAATGACAGTTGCAGTTTGAGAGTAAACCACAGGGGGCGCTGAAGGGGTTATGTTTCACCTAGTGTGTGTTTACAACTGGAGGGGGTGTGGCTGTAGGAGTGATGTCATCGATTGTGTCTCCCTCTAAAGGGGATGACACAATCGATGGAGCCGCCACAGTGAAGCACGGGGAAGCCGTGTTTACACGCGGCTCTCCCCGTTCTTCATTCCCGGGGACCGATCGCGGGACCCCAGCACCGATCGGGTCCACGGGTCCCGCGGTCCCGGAGCTTCGGACCAGGTCGTGGGCGCGCGCCGCGGGCACGCGCCCGCGACCCACGGCTGGGTAGATGTACAGGACGTGCCGGTACGTGCATCTGCCTAGCTGTGCCATTCTGCTGACGTATATTTACAGGAGGCGGTCCTTAATTGGTTAAAGAAGAATTCCAGGTATGGCTATATTATACATAGTCACATTGGTCCAGCAAGGACCATTGTAACTACAGTATGTATATACCGTACTTGACCGATGCCCCTGGAAACTGGATATCACTGAAGTAGACACCACTACTCCAGTGATCTCCATTTTCTTGGGTCCTGCACCGAGTGGCTGCACTGCTACTTACTGAACACAGTAGGTCAGCCACCTGGCATGGGTACCATTCAGACAATGCTTTGCATTGTCTGAATGATTGCAAAGCATTCTCTGATTGGTGGAGAGGCAGTGCAGTGATGTCATGCTCTCCACCTTATCCAGTTAGAGAATGCTTTGCATTCAGAGTGCAAAGCATTCTCTGAATGGTGTTCGTGCTAAGGGGTCAACCTGTGTTCAGAATGCAGCAGGCCAGCCACTCAGCTTCAGGTGAGGATCACTGGAGTAGTGATGTCTACAGTAATTTCCAGCCTTAAGGGGCATTGGCCAGGTATGGTATATACATACACTGTATTTTTAAAAGTATTGGGACACCTGCCTTTACACGCTCATGAAATTTAATGGCATCCCAGTCTTAGTCCGTAGGGTTCAATAGTGAGAAGGCCCACCCTTTGCAGCTATAACAGCTTCAACTCTTCTGAGAAAGCTGTGTACAAGGTTTAGGAGCGTGTCTATGGGAATGTTTGACTATGCTTCCAGAAGCGTTTTTGAGATAAGGCTATGATGTTTGAAGAGAAGGCCTGGCTCGCAGTCTCCGCTCTAACTCATCCCAAAGGTGTTCTATCAGGTTGTAACTGCATGTGTTAGTGAAAACAAAGGTTATTTGGACCAGCTTGGTCCAAATTAACAATTTAAAGTTTACCAAAGCGTGGAGTTAGGCTTTAGGTTTTCCTCTCTTTTTCCATGGGATTATCCCCAGCTCTGGCCACAATATATGTGTTAATGGTGGCTCCTTTCCCTTTGATTGTCCTATTAAGTCACCATTGCATGTGAACGCTCCCAGCCCATACCTATAGACACTGCATGCTTCCATAGAAAGATAGAAGGCTATTCCTTCTCTCGGTCTTCCCTGTTCCTTTACAACAGCACATGTAAGAAGATACTCAAGGGCATGTTTCTCTATCCAGAAGCTCAGGAAAGTGGTGCTCGGAGATTTGGAGTCGGCAGGGAAGCACAGTTAGCTTGGTAGGTGTTTGTACACACATACTGAGCTAACTATGTACACAACAGTGTTTAATAGGATTTGATTATGGCACTCATTTAGTACAGAGGTCTCCAAACTTTCTAAACACAGGGCCATTTTTTTATCCTTCAGACTTGGGGGGCGGACTGTGGTAAGCAGTAGTGGAAATTTGTCTGGCATTATTGGGAGTACACATCACCACTTTTGGTATTGGGGGAGGAATAGCAACCCATCATTGGTGTCATTGGGAGGAATAGTTTCTCATAGTTGGTGTCAGTAGTAGAAATGGTGCCCCATTGTTGGTGTTATTGGGAGAAATGGTGCCCCATTGCGGGTGTCAGTGGGAGAAATTGTGCCCTATTGTGGGTGTCAGTGGGAGAAATTCTTCGGCGTCCGCTGGGTGGCGTTCCCTTCGTTTTCCGCATCGAGTATGCAAATTAGCTATTTCCGACAATCCACGAACGTACGTGCGGCTGGCGCATTCCTTTATGTCGTCTCTAGTCGGCTTTTTTTGGCGTATAGTTAAAGCTGCTATTTCGTGGCCTACTCAATGTTAAGTATGGCCGTCGTTCCCGCGTATAATTTCAATTTTTTTAATTTTTTTGCGTAAGTCGTTCGTGAATCGGGATGGACGTAATTTACGTCCAGGTCAAAACCAATGACGTCCTTGCGACGTAATTTTGCGCAATGCACAGCAGGAAATTTAGGGACGGCGCATGCGCAGTTCGTTCGGCGCGGGGACGCGCTTCATTTAAATGAAACACGCCCCCTACCCGCCCAATTTGAATTCCGCGCCGTTAACTTACGGTGCAAAATCTTTATTGATTCGAACCAAAGCCAGGTAAGGTACGGCGGCGTAGCGTATCTCAGATACGATGCGCCGGGCAGATTTGTGGATCTGCCCCAAGGTCTTCAGTTTGAGCACTTATTTGGTCCCTTGACCCTTTCAAAAGTTATATTGCTGATCCTCTCTAAAACCGATGTCATATACCATGCAGCTTATCTCCTTATTAAGTTTTGGCAACTTGCGGTTATAAAAATTCCAGATCCTGCAAATCCTTTATACGAAGTGTTGTAAAGCTTCCATACAATCCCCTGTTGGGGGGACTATCTGGTATGACACATATATATATATATATATATATATATATATATATATATATATATATAGTATGTTACATGAATTTTTTTTAGCAAACTGCCCTTTTATTTGAGTTTTCCTTAAAAGTTTGCAGAATGCCATAGCAATTGTGGAAATACAGTAAAAGAGTCTTGAAACAAAGATAAAGTGATGCTGGGTATTTCCACACCAGAGGAATATTTCTCTCACTCCCCTAAACACGCTCTTCTCTCGCAGGGAAATTTTCTACAACAACACGGATAAGTCATTGTGACATTTTAGTGGCTGCTTTATGGAATATCATGAGTCAGGGAGGAAACTTGGCTGCTGAATTTTAAATTGTCTGGTTCAATCATCTCCACTCGCCGGCTGCTGTGGGCATTTTATGTCGTATAACTTACATATGCAAGTTTTACAATGCTCGGTATTAAAATTTAAATACAAATGCAACGTTCAGAAAACAAGTCCGATTAGATTACATTTCAACTCGAGGTTTTCCGTCTCAAAGAAAGTGTTTATTTTGTACTTTCATCAACTTAGTTCAGAAAAAGACGCGGCTTTCAAGGAGGAGAGATGAATATTTATTTCTATTTACATTTTTCTAACAAAAAAATTCCTAGGGTTTGTTGGAGAACAATGGGAGGCTCTAATTACGGGACTATGGTCATGGGTTACAAAAGGTGGTTATTTGAATTTGGTTCATGAGAAGTAAAGATAAGCAAATTGGATTTTCTAGAAATTATTTTAGCTTGACAGCCAATGCTTTGATAATTACAAAACCATAGAAAACCTTCTGCATTACTATTGATGAACAAACAAAAAATCCTAGACAGCTAGCACCTAAAATGAATATCTTACCTAACAGAAGCATGTATTATTATATTATATATTATATATTATATTATTATTAAGCATGTATATTAGTGTGACACTATAAATAATACCTAATTTTAAAATGTATCAACAAATGTGACACCAAATAATTAGAACATATACACGATAAATCATAAATATTGATGTTCTTGAATTATTGATTTGAAGAACCCAAATCCCATGGGGATGCACTCTTTTACACCTCACATTTTCTTACTGAGCACTTCCTGAGCACTCTCCCATTTTCTTACTGAGCACTCTCCCATTTTCTTACTGAGCACTTCCTGAGCACTCTCCCATTTTCTTAATGAGCACTTCCTGAGCAATCTCCCATTGGGATAAAATCTTAGGAACAAAAAAAAAAAAATGGAGGAGATATGGATTTTCTTTAAGAGCATATTAAATAAGGGCATTAGCCAGTGAATACCAATGGGAAATGCATTTAAAAGAGTTATGGGTGGTTTAACTCCAATGTAAAAAGGCATATAAAAGCAAAGGTGAATGCCTTCAAAAAATACAAGGCTGAGTGATCATCATCAGCATTCAAACATTACATAGAATGCAACAAAAAATGTAAGGGTGCAATTAGGGCGGATAAGATAGAACACAAAAGACACAGAAGAGGAGAGCAAAAAAATCCCAAGAAATTCTTTACGTATATAAACAGCAAAAGAGGGAGGATAGACCATATTGGCCCATAAAGAATGAGGAATGGAATCTGGCTATAAAGGATGTTGAGATGACGAAGGTGTTCAGTGTTTATCCTCATGACACATCACAGGAAGCACCCTCATGGCTAGACATGTGCACAGAAATTTTTTTCGTTTTTTTTTGTTCTGTTTCGTATCGTTCCGTAGGTTCGTTCCCGTTCGTTTTTCGTAAGACGCCCGTTTTCCTGTTCATTCCCGTTCGTTTTTCGTACGACGCAATTTTTTCGTATTCCGATCGTTTCGTATTTTGGTTACCGTTTTATTTTCGTACATGCGGGATGGTTCGTTATTCTGTTTAATTCATGTTCGTTACTTGTTAGACAATAATTTTCGTGAATTTTCGTTATTTTGTACTTTCGTAAATATATCGCGGGATTCGCGGCACTTTCAACACGCAGGTCATCCATATTAACTATTGTTAAGCCCCATACACTTGGTCAGACTTTTTTAACAACAAACATAAAAACGATCGTTTTACCGAACGTTCGTTCGTTTTTAAACTCCATCAGAAAACCATTTTTGGGTTCCAGGTTCAAAAGTCTAGTCAACTGATCTCCCTTCAGACGAAAATCCACAGAAAAGTTTATTTGGCTCTTCTGTACTACTGTACTCGGCACAAAAGAGAAGCTGCTTCACTAACTAACTACACTCACTGCCCATTCAAAAAAACGAAAATGACATCTTATAACAAAAGATTTGCATTCTGTATTTTGAAACCAAATTACAAACAGAAAAAAGGAATTCAGAATACAGAATACAAATCTTTTGTTATAGATGTCATATGCACATACAAACAGAAAAAGGAATCAAACAAAATACAGAATGAAAATCTTTTGTTAGATGTCATATGAACATACGACTGAAAATCAAAATACGAACAGAACAAGGATTCAAACAAAATAAAGAATGCAAGTCTTTTGTTATAGATGTCATATTCGTTCTTTTGCCGTTTTCGTTTTGTCGTATTTTCGTCGGATCGTTCGTTCGTATTTGCGGTTGTTCGTTATGCGACTCATTCGTAATCCCGTCGTTTTCGTATTTTGGTGCTTAAATTTTTTCGTATGTACACATTATTCTGCGGGTACGAAAATGAACATTTTCGTACAAAAATAACATTCGTACGAATGGGAATGCACATATCTACTCATGGCTAACAGAGGACAAAATTAGAAATAGACTTGAAAAATGTAACATTAATAAGTCACTGGGACCAGATTGCTTGCACCCTTCGGGAACTTAGTCAAGTAATTGCCAGAACATTGTTCCTATTTTTTACTGACATTCTACTGACTGGAATGGTGCCAGCTGATTGGAGAAAAGCCAATGTAGCACCCGTATTTAAAAAAGGGCCAAAATGGGGGCGTGGCCTGCAGCGGAGCCGGATGGAAGCTTGGTGAGAGAGCTCCGTCACCCACGAGACTAAAACGGCACTAAACGGCTGGATACAGGCACAAAATTGATCCCACGACCGAGCGATCCGATCCGGGCAACGGCAGGGAGGATGACCAACAAGCGGAAGGGGTCCGCAAAGCCTCAGCGACTGATGGACATGTTCACAGTGCCGAGAGAGGGAGGCAGGCAAGATGGCGCCGACGTGGCCTCGACACCCAGGCCTCCACACCAGACCAAGAGCATGGGGGGAGAGCGCTACCCTCGTACAGCGCAGACATCCCCTCCTAACACGCATCTATCCACCCCTTCACCGTCCGACAGCCCGGTAAAGACCCGGATGAGACTAGATGGAGCTGGATGCGGCCCTGCAGTGAGCCCTGTCACGGATTCCGGAGATGACACACGTGAGTTACCAGACTCCATTGCAACCTTCCCTACTAGTAACCAGCCTGTGATGGACACTGTTCTCAGGGACATGCTGGTGACACTGCGTAGCTCACTACAGGCAGATATGATGAACTGTATGCACAGGGTGAGTGGAGAACTTAGAGAGGTGGAGGGCAGAGTGGAGCACATAGAATCCAAAATGGGGGAATATGCCTCCACAATTAACAACCTGGTGGATGCAAGTGAAGTGCAGGAGGAGAGTAGCGAATGGATTAAGAACAAGTTAGCAGACCTCGAAGACAGGTCCAGGAGAAATAATATGAAAATAAGAGGCATCCCTGAATCTGTGCAACCCCTGGATCTGCGATCGTATGCGAGCGACTTATTTTCATCTCTCCTTCCAGATCTTACCAGCGTAGACCTCACCATTGATAGGATCCACAGGCTTCCGAAACCCGCCTTTCTCCCTGCAGCTGTCCCCAGGGATGTGATCCTACGTATGACTTTTTTCCATGTGAAAGATCAGCTCATGCAGACGATGCGTAAAAATAACAACATTCCACCCAGGTTTCAAAACCTACAGTTTTACCCTGATCTCTCCCAGCATACCCTACAAAAAAGACGGAATCTAGGCACTGTCACTAAAGCTTTGAGGAACCATGACATCCCCTACAAGTGGGGCTTCCCCACTAAAATCATTATCACTTACGGTGATAAATCATTCAACGTAGACTCAGTTGAACGGGGAATAGGCTTACTGAAAGAATGGGAAATTCTACCTGCTCCTGCCGAAAGTGACAGGCCAGCCACGCGGAAAACCAATGTCACCCCTGACTGGAAACAAGTCACTCAAAAGAATGCAAGATCGCACAAATAACTTTTCTTCTCCATTTTGTTGTCCTGCACCAGGACTCATAAACTGTTACGTGGGTACCAAAACGGTTCTTGGGCATGAACTTATCCCCGATACAACCTGAGCAGCGTTTAGCTGCACCCGGGCATGGCCCTTCCGTGCTATCTTCTGTTGCCATAGACATGGCTGGTTGTTTACTGATGTTTCACTTAACTTTTTGTTATGTTTTCTCGTTCTTCTCTTTTTTTTTCTTGTTTTTGGATCCACTCAGACACACCTATAACCTCAAACTGGGACTCACCTAAAGACTCTACTCGATATCCATCCCACGGGATTAGGAAGATTTCAACTCGCTTCATGGAGACGTACCGACTCGGGACCACAGTGAGTACACTTGGCTACAGCTACATACAAACATCGCCACTTAGCTCACTGAGAGAGTCCTTGAACCCTCCAAAATGTCTCTACCATGCCCCACGTCACTTCTTTTTAACATAAATGGCGATCAAGTTTCTATCTATTAATACAAGGGGTATGAACCACCCTGTCAAGAGGAAATCCCTATGGAAAGAAGCTATACTACACAAGAGCGACATCATCTGCGCTCAAGAAACACACTTCAGCAAAGACTCGCCACCTCAATGCTCTCATAGGAATTTCCCCAACGTATTTACTGCAAATGCCAATACTAAGACCAAAGGAGTATTAACGGCCATACGAGATACGGTCACCTTCTCCCTACACACGGAACTAGCCGACCCTGGCGGCAGGTACTTGATCTTGGTGTGTGACATCAATTCAGTGACCTACACCATTGTGAATGTGTACGCCCCAAATGCTCACCAGATGCGCTTCTTTAAAAAGCTTATGAGGAAAATACAACCTATCAAAAAGGGTTTCCTTATACTGTGCGGGGATTTTAACGCTGTGCCTGATGTAACCATGGACACAACATCCAAAGCACTTAGAGCAGGAGTGTCATTACAAGGAGCTATCCATACCGCAGATCTATTCGATGTGTGGAGATGCCTTCATTCAGACGAGAAGGATTTTACCTTTTTTTCAGCCCCACACCGCACCTACACGAGGATAGACTTGTTCTTGACTGACTACACCATTCTGACCAGATCTGTAACAGCATCTATCAATGATATAACATGGTCAGACCACGCTTCGATCTCCCTAACCATCGGGGATGCTGTTACCACCAACCCGTCCCCGGTGTGGAGGGCCAACACTTTTTTGCTACAACAACATACTACTAAACTAACTGTTGAAAAGCACTTAACGGAATTTTTTCATATAAATGATATACCTGGTCAAGACCCATTTTCATTGTGGTCTGCACATAAAGCGTATATAAGGGGTATTCTTATCCAGTTGGGGGCTAGGGCAAAGAGGCAGCGGCATAAAAATATCAAAGATCTTACTGATGAAATTGCAAAATTGGAATGCGAGAACAAAAGGTTGCCCTCACAGTCACTCACCACCAAACTCATGCAACTAAGAGCCGATCTCAGACGTCTCCTACTGGAGGACTTTGAGAGGCTGTCCAAACTATTAAAAATGAATTATTATGCACAGGGAAATAGAGCCGGTAAAATGTTAGCGAATAGGCTTAAGGGACGTAGGATTAAGACCAAAATTCCCCATATTTTACATCCCACACATAAAACGAAAATGTTCCACCCTCAAGATATGGTTGACACCTTCAGCCATTACTATGGCTCCCTGTACAATCTAAAAGACGATAAAGACACACCCCAACCCACTAATTCACTGATAAACGATTTCTTGAGCAAAGTTTCCTTGCCTCAACTCTCCTCACCACAAATAGAATATCTAAACTCCCCCTTTACGGTGGACGAGATACAAAAAACCATAGACTCCCTACCACCCAACAAATCCCCAGGCCCTGATGGCTTTGTGAGTGAATATTACCAGATGTTTAAGCCCACTCTGTCACCTTACCTCGAATAAGTATTTAGTAAAGCCGCCGCCTCTTCGTCCTTCCCACCAGAAATGCTGGAAGCACTAATTGTAACCTTGCCTAAGCCAGGGAAGACTCCTGATACACCAGCCAACTTCAGGCCCATTTCCTTATTGAATAATGACCTCAAACTGTATGCCAAACTTATTGCCAGACGTCTGGTAGACATAATGCCATCATTGATCCACCCGGATCAAGTAGGCTTTACAAAAGGGCGCCAAGCTTCCGACGCTACGAGACGGCTGGTCAATAATATACATCTTGCGGAGGTTCAGCGAAGGCCTTCTCTTCTCCTTGCCCTGGATGCAGAGAAGGCCTTCGATAGAGTCCATTGGGGCTATTTGGAGATGGTCCTTAAGAAATTTGGGTTCGTAGGACCCATATACACAGCAATAATGGCACTTTACTCAACACCGTCAGCTAGAGTGTTCACTTCGGGGACGCTCTCTAAACCTTTCGCCATTACTAATGGCACTCGCCAGGGGTGTCCCCTATCACCGTTAATTTTTAACTTGATCCTAGAACCCCTAGCTTCGTACATACGAACACATAAGGATATCAGTGGCTTCCCCTCCTCCAAAAAAGTACATACTATCAGTCTTTTCGCCGACGACATTATCCTAATGCTATCAGACCCTGTCACTTCCCTGGCTTCGGTACATGAGGCACTTCAAATGTTTGGGAAAACGTCATACTATAAAGTCAATGAGAATAAGTCTTTTGTCTTAGGGATGGGGATTAGCACCACTGTGAGGAGCACACTCAGTTCGCGATTTCCATACACATGGAGTAAAGAGGGCATTAAATACCTTGGCATTACCCTATCATCTACGTCAGGGAACCTATTTGCGTGTAACTATACCCCATTTCTGGCCTCCCTACCAACAAAACTGCAAGAACTGGCTAAGTCTGAACTACTGTGGTCAGGCAGATTAGCGGCCTTCAAGATGATGGTCCTTCCACAACTCATATACCTATTTAGGACCCTTCCCATTCCAGCCCCTAACTCCTTCTTTACTAAAACCCAGGCCCTAATCAATCAATTTCTACGGAAGGGCAAAAAAGCAAGATGGGCATTTAGGAATTCTATAGCATCTAGAGGAGCAGGAGGGGTCGGCAATGTAGTGGTGAGGGATTACCATGTGGCAGCCGTTTTGGCGCAACTAAGGACTTGGTTCCCTGATCCGCCTTCTACGAGATGGCGGGAGCTAGAGGAAACCCAATTTACACAAGGCAGCTTGCACGACCTATTGATGTCATCTACACTCTCAGTTAAACCCCCTGGGGGACTATCTCCTACGATGGTGGCTTCTTTGAAAGCCTGGGATGTACTCCTAAAGACATCCCAGGGACAACATCCCAAGACATACCTTCCAATACCAATGACATGTCTCACTGGCGTTATTCCAGACTTAAATGTTGCTCACTGGACTAAAAGGGGAATAGCTCACATCTCTGATTTGATGATAGGCCCGAGTGGGAAGACGTTCAGATCACTCCAGGTGGAGTATGGCTTGGAGGAGTCCGACTACTTTACTTTCCTAAGAATAAACCACTTTCTTCAGACTAGTCCGACTCTCTCGTTCCAACTCCCATGGAGAATTGCGCTGTATCTTACCAAGCAGTCTACCAATATTAGAGGTATATCCCTATTTTATGGTACTATGAACAACAAGCTAGTATTTGTGAAATCTAACAATATAGTGGCATGGGAGGGGGATCTAGGAATAACATATTCCCCAGAGCAATGGCAGCAAACTTTACGTACCACATATACCTCCACCAGGAGTATTAATCTTTGGGAACTTTACCAAAAGATATTACTGCGGTGGTACTTAACCCCGTTCAGAATCGCGAAGTTTAGCTCTCAGGTCTCCCCGCTTTGTTGGAGGGGATGTGGTCTTGTGGGAACTCTGTTCCATATATTATGGGAATGTCCTGCTATGCGTTCAGTCTGGAGGGAGATCTTTGTCTTGATCGCCCGAGTGGTGAACGTAGGAGTACCTTTATCCCCGGGACTGGCGGTCCTCTCATTGGGAATAGACTCTATCCCAAAAAGCAATAGAGCAGTTGTTTCCCATATCTTGCTGGGCACTAGACTAGCTATTGCTCGCCACTGGAGAGACCAAAAAGCTCCCACATTACAAGAGATAATTGCAATAATCAACACACATATTGAATACGAACGGATGTTCGCAGCTTCACAGGGTAGATTCCTTTCGGCCTGTGAGCGATGGAGGTCGTGGACTGAGTGGTACAAGGGGCGGCATGGTTGTTAAGGCCCTATATCTGAAGTAAACTGAATACATGATAAACTAAATATTTGTGGATCCAGGTTATATCTTTAATCACTTATGATCTGTTTCTGTTCTCTTTTTCTTTTCGTTGTCTCCTTTCTCTTTTCTTTTTATCTTTCTTTTTATCTCTCTTTCCCCCTCCTTCCCTCCCATCTTCTCTAGCTAACAACTTCCTTCATCTGTCCATTGGGATGCCTTGGCGCCTTCGAAAATGGTAAACGCTGGGAGCCTCGGGGCGTGCTGGCTCGGGGTCGGGCGGGTTGGGGCGGGGGAGGCCTCCCCGGGAGAGCACAGTTTGATCCCATGGGGGTGCTGGGGGTACCTCTCTACGCCCTTTTCCGCTCTGCCCTGTGGCGGCATTGGCTTAGGGGCCTATTGGGCCCATATGAGGCATGTATGTGGCATTCTGGTGTCTTGTGATAGTTTATAGATACACCAACGACCATGCACAAATGAGATGTCGAGGATTTAACCTCTTTTTCTCTTTTCTCTTGTTATCTTTATTCATTATTTGATGTTGTTCACAGCATATGATGTTCAAAGTATGTATATCTGTGAAACTTTATAATTTACCAATAAAAACTTATTGAATGGAAAAAAAAAAGGGCCAAAATACATCCCTGGGAATTTCAGACCAGTTAGCCTAACATCAATAGTATGAAAGCTCTTGGAGGGGATGATAAGGGACTATATACAAGATTTTAGTAATGAGAACGGTATAATTATCAGTATTCAGCATATATGTGTGAAGAATGGTTCTTGTCAAACCAATCTATTAACCTTCTATCAGGAGGTGAGTTGCCATCTAGATAAAGGAAGGCCCGTAGACGTGGTGTGTCTGGATTTTGCAAAAACATTTGACACAGTTCCCCATAAACATTTACTGTACAAAGTAAGGTCCGTTGGCATGGACCATAGGATGAGTACATAGATTGAAAACTGGCTAAAAGGGCGATTTCAGAGGGTAGTGCTAAATGGGGAGTACTCGGAATGCCAATATTGACCAAAGAGCTAGCAATAAGAATTATAAAAAAAAATTGCCCCTTCTAAGACTGCTAGCTATAGTTGAAAGGCCATGCAGTACAAAATGGTTTTAAAAAGTACTTAAAAATCTACACAACAAATTCACCAGAACTGTGAATCAAGAACCCACAGGATTCATCTTGAACCCATGGTGGTGGCAAACCTAATCTCCTACCTATTCAGAGTCCCGGCCTTGTGCAGATGCCACAGCTGGGGACATCTAGTGGCAGATGTAATTACTACAGTGAACAGCTCCGGATTGCACAGAAAGAAATTATTGCAGGGAACAGCTCCAGATTAAAGCGGAGCTCCACCCTTAAGTGGAACTCACACTGATCGGAACACTCCCCTCCCCTCCTGTGTCACATTTGACACCTTTCAGGGGGGAGGGGGGTGCAGATACCTGTCTAAAGACAGGTATTTGCACCCACTTTCGGCCACACAGTTTCAGGAAAACTGCGGGCATGACGTCACCTCCCGTCCTCCCCCCGTTGTGCTCTGGGAACACTCGGCTCCCAGAGCACAGCGGTAGGCAATCAGCGGCGCAGCGCAACTCGCGCATGCGCCGTAGGGAACCGGGTAGTGAAGCCGGAACGCTTCACTTCCTGGTTCCCTCACTGAGGATGGCGGGGGGAGCAGCAGAGTGACGAGCGATCTGCTGCGGATGGCGCTGGACTCCAGGACAGGTAAGTGTCCTAATATTAAAAGTCAGCAGCTGCAGTATTTGTAGCTGCTGGCTTTTAATATTTTTTTTCATGGCACATCCCCTTTAAGGTGAATATTGCAGTGAAAGGTGTTTTTTTATTTTTACTGTTACTGGGTTATCATTTTTTTTTTGTATGTACTTAGCATAACTTTACTTTTAGACTATGTAAATGTACTTACCGTAACTTTACTTTTAGACTGTGTAACAAACCTAGTAGTATATAGAAAAAAAAGGATATAAGCTTGAATGAAGGACTGCCCTCCAAAAAAGAAGAGCATTTGGGGATTTTAACTAGTCTTTTAATGCATGAGAAGGTGACAAACTTGCAAATGCATGAAGTCAAAGTGAACATTAACATTCAGGCACAGAGATGTGCATTAACAGAAATGACCTCAACGATCAGTCTGAGAAAATAACACGGCATTATAACAACCATATGCCAGGACATAATATTACTAAAAATATCAATTTAGTCAGAAGGAAAATAATAGGCTCTGCGGACAGATGGTTGTACTTCAACCATGACCGTACCTGATGTATGTCATTTTCCCTGATAGCTCCACTTCAAATTGAACATTTAAAGCTCAAAATAATATTGTAAAAGGACATATTCTGCCAAACACGAGGATATAAACCCTCTCAGTGGGATTGCAGGCCTCATTTATCAAAGTCGTAAACTCTTTGGCAGATCCATGGGTCTTTGCTGATGCAACAATGACACTTAACTCATTTTACCAAGTGTTTAGTAAGCTCTTAGATCCTTTTCATATTAAATTAATGAAAAATAAAGATTTGGTGAAAATAAATTAAAGTGAAAAAATGTTAACACCTTCTGTGAAAATATAAAATAAAAGTCCCAATAAGTCCATCCAAGTGACTAATCAACTCAAGGTGGAAAGGGAGGGGAATCTCGCACCAAAAATAATATAAATAATTACATTTAAAAGTATATAACTAAGAAAGCTGCTACCCCAACATTCCAATGCATGGAACCAAAGTAGAAAAAAATATATAAATAAATATATTGATGGGAGCGCTAATACAATAAGGTTAATTGTGTGAAACAACAATAATAAAAAAATATTAAATATAAAAAAATTGTTATAGATTATATAAGAATTAATATAACACCAGCCTACCTATAAACATGAAATAATAACACAAGTGATAAAGATCATCAAAAATTCATCAAATAAAACAAAAAGTGGATGAAAATAATTAAAATAATGTCCACAGTGAATGTTCCAAGTATTGCAACTTTAAACATTAACCCCCCTGGCGGTATCCCCGAGTCAGACTCGGGCTTGCCTCGCTGAAGCCACAGACAAAGTTACTTACCTTGTCCCTGGATCCAGCGATGCCACCGCGATGTGTGAGCGATCGGGACCTCGCTTGATTCACACAGTTTCCTCCTGTGCCGCCGATCTCCGTTCCCTGCGACGTTACGACGCACGGGAGCGGAGAACGGCGCCAAATTCAAAAAGGTAAACAAACACCTTACATACAGTATACTGTAATCTTATAGATTACAGTACTGTATGTAGAAAAGATTGGCTCATGTGTAGAGGCATGATGTTGCCAACATCCCTTGGTCAATGAAAAATTGAATACCTCTAAAAAAGGTGTTTTTTTCCGGGCAACCACAATTATGAATGACAACTAAGGTCATAAAAAATACTAGTTTTATTACAAAAATTGGTAGACATACTAAATATCACAATGACATATCAAAATACACTGTAAAAATATCATTCTAGAAAAAGTACTGTAGAGCATCATGTGCCCCAGGACAAAGCAAAGGGAACAGATGGTTGTTTCCATCTGTGCCCTTAGCTTTGTCCTGGGGCACATGATGATCTACAGTACTTTTTCTAGAATGATATTTTTACAGTGTATTTTGATATGTCATTGTGATATTTAGTATGTCTACCAATTTTTGTAATAAAACTAGTCTTTTTTATGACCTTAGTTGTCATTCATAATTGTGGTTGCCCGGAAAATCCCACCTTTTTTAGAGGTATTCAATTTTACTCTGTCGTATCTCTTTCTGAATCTGCCCCTTAATGTTTAAAGTTGCAGTAGTTGGCACATTTACTGTGGACATTTTAATTATTTTTATCCACTTTTTGTTTTATTGGATGAATTTTTGCTGATCTTTATCACTTGTGTTATTATTTCATGTTTATAGGTAGGCTGGTGTTATATTAATTCTTATATTATCTATCACAATTTTTTTATATTTAATATTTTTTTATTATTGTTGTTTCACACAATTAATCTTATTTATTTAGCGCTCCCATCAATATATTTATTTATATATTTTTTTCTACTTTGGTTCCCTGCATTGGAAGTAGCAGCTTTCTTAGGTGTCTCAGGTGATTTCTGCTACCATTGTCATGTACAATCTCTTGCCAATCACAAAGACCCCAAATTATAGGTGGTCTAAATGCGCTCTTAGGTATGTAGGATCTTCCACAGTCAATGCATCCAAAGACAGGGGAACTACAGAGCACACCAATGGCCAATATCAATTGAATGACCTTTATATTTCCACAAGTGTTAACTCAGCAAGAGACACATATACCGTATTTATCGGTGTATACCACGCACTTTTTGCTCTAAAAATCAGGGCAAAATCGTGGATGCGCGATATACGCCGATACCCGCTTCCCGCACCGAGTTTGAACTACTGCGCCGGCATATACCGAGCACAGTACACTCGTGTATAGTCGGGCAGGCTCGGGTTCTCTCGCAGTCACGTCCTGGACGTACAGGGAGCACGGGACGTGACCGCGAGAGGAGCCGAGCCTGCCCGACTATACACAAGTGGACTGCGCTCGGTATATGCCGGTGCAGTAGTTCAAACTCAGCGCGGTAAGCAGTAAATATTAGTATCCAGTTATATTATGTACATTTAGGAAAGTGTGCAGGTCTTTTTTAAAGCAATCTACTGAGCTGGCCAGAACTCCCTCTGGAGGGAGTCTATTCCACATTTCACAGCTCTACAGCTCTACAGCAAAAAAACTGCTGGCAGAGCTTTCTTGCCGAGTAAACCGAGTGTGTGTACAAGGCTTTGAGGTTTCTTGTCAAGAAAACTGCCCAGAATCTAGACGAGAAAAATAGAGAACCTGCTCTCTATTTTCTCATCGTGAGCTTCTCGGCAGTGTTTTCCTGCCGAGAAACCCAAGCGTGTGTATACTTACCTCTCCATGGAAACCCGCGCATGATCGAAATGACTTTGACGCATGCACGGTAGCTTCCAAGGTATAGGTACAGTGAAGCAAAATGGCTGCGACAGCATCGAATGTGACGAGCGCATGCTGGTCGTAGTCGATGACGTCACCGCGTTCGTGCCATTCAAAAGAACGGCGGTTCTTTTGAATGGTGTGTCTGTACACTCGGCCGGCAAGAGAATCTTGCCAGGAATCTCGTCAGGAAAAAACATATATTTGTAGAGATGAAATCTTTTTTCCTCTAGACATAAAGAGTGCCCCCTTGTCCTCTGTGTTGACCTTAAAGTGAATAACTCATCACCAAGTTCACTATATGGACCACTTATGTATTTCTACATGTGGATCATATCTCCCCTAATTCTCCTCTTCTCAAGAGAATAAATTCAGTTCCTCTAATCTTTCCTCATAGATGAGCTCCTCCATGCCTCTTATCAGTTTGGTTGCCCTTCTCTGCACTTTCTCCAGTTCCCCGATATCCTTTTTGAGAACTGGTGCCCAAAACTGAACTGTATATTCCAGATGAGGTCTTACTAATGATTTGTACAGGGGGGGCAAAATGATATCTCTCTCTCTGGAGTCCATACCTCTCTTAATACAAGAAAGGACTTTGCTCGCTTTGGAAACCGCAGCTTGGCATTACATGATATTATTTCGCCAGCAAAAGTCCGATGGAGCAAACACACGGTTGGAATTTCCGACTAAAAACTCACATCAGACTTTTGCTGACGAAAATTCCGACTGTGTGTTCGTTTTTAACCTAGTAAAAAAAATATGAGAAAATCTCAATTTTCTAGTAATTTTTCTCAATGCAATGTTTACACAATATGTGCAAACCCTATGTAATTGTCATAAAATATAATCAACAAAGTCTGCTCAGCAAATTTCATTACACTAGCGAGACTTTTATGTAATGTAGCAGAATGGTAAAGCTGAAAGTGAACATATGCCTTTTATTTTACGAGAGTTTTATTTCCCTTTCAATGCTACATGCACGCAGATGAGAAAAAAAATTGTTCTGCGCAAATTATTAGCGTTAAATTAAGAAGTCGGATTGACGAGGGCACAAATTGGCACAGCTGTGACTTTTTCACAGGTTTTCATTTGCTAAAAATTGGAATGATATTGCAATTACTTACCTGAGCGTTTGAAGCGTGTGCAGTAAATATCATTATACAAATATCACCTAGATTCTAAAGTATCATTGTGGCAATCTGGGGGTTAAACTGTATATCATTTTTTGTTTGTTATACTTTTTTACACAATTCTTTAGACCCCCACGCAGTTGTGCAGCAAGTTGTGCAGTTGTGCAGCAACAGATTGCATCCAATGGAGACAAAAAGGGGGATTTTTGGGGGTGCCGGCAAAGAGAATACTAGTAAAGACTAGAGTTTATAAAAAATATAACAGACTTTTTTTTAGTACATACAGTACAAAATTAACCACTTAAGGACCGGACCAATATGCTGCTAAATGACCCAAGGGGTTTTTACAATTCGGCACTGCGTCGCTTTAACAGACAATTGCGCGGTCGTGCGACGTGGCTCCCAAACAAAATGTGCGTCCTTTTCTTCCTACAAATAGAGCTTTCTTTTGGTGGTATTTGATCGCCTCTGCGATTTTAATTTTTTGCGCTATATACAAAAATAGAGCGACATTTTTGAAAAAAAATCAATATTTTTTACTTTTTGTTATAAGAAAAATCAAATAAACTAAATTTTAGTCAAACATTTAGGCCAAAATTTATTCAGCCACATGTCTTTAGTAAAAAAAAATTGCAATAAAAAAAATAGCTACCTAGCGGGAACAGCGACACTAATACAGCGATCAGAAAAATGATCGCTTAGTGACACTGGCAATAGGGAGTGAAAGGGTTAACTAGGGCGGTGATCAAGGGCTTAAAACTTTATTAGGGGGGGGGTACGGGGGCTACCCTGGACCTAACACTAACTGGCTGTCACACTGACACTAAATGCAGTGATCAGTACATATATGATCACTGCATTCAGTGACACTGTGACAGGGGGGTGGGGTGGGGGGTTGATCGCAAGGGGTTAATGTGCCTATGTGTCCTGGTGTCAGTGTAGTGTTGTGCAGACTTACTGTGTGATGTGATCTCTCTTCAGCGGCGGTAGAAAATACTGCCGAGAGGAGAGATCACATCACTTCCTCCTCCTGTGTTTACACAGGCAGAGGAAGTGACACACGGGGGAGCACGCGGATTGGCTGAGAGCGGACAAAAACAAACAGTCGCCCCCTCACCCCTTATCGCTCGGACAGCCACGTGAACCGCCGCATGTACCGGGGGGGGTCCCGATCGGACCCCCGACCCATGTCTAGGCAGGGACGTACAGGTACGTGGATGTGCCTGTCCGTGCCATTCTGCCGACGTAAATGTACATGCGGCGGTCCTTAAGTGGTTAAAAACTTTATTATGCTTATAATGAACAGGTGCAAACAATCATCTTGTCTTCAAATATGATTTGTAAAGTGGTCACTCAACATGGTATTGCAGTGACTATCCCGACATGTTTCGACACACAGGGCTTCCTCTGGAGATATTTTTAGAAAAAAAAAACAGAAGACACAAAGATGTGGCACTGCATAAAAAAAGAACATAATTAAAGACATGAAATTTACTAAATTAACAACGTCAGTTTCTGTGCCCATTCAAACGTTGCTCACCCACATGGAAGAGTCTGCCTGTCCGAATGGCTGGATGCCAATTAAGGTGCTCATCACTGGGTATCACACCCAGATGAGTCAGCCAATGCCCGAGTGACCCAAGCCAATATATAGGTGTTAAGTAGTGTGTATTAATCAGCTTAGACCATTGACCATGGACTAAGAAATAAAAATAATTAAATAAATAGGATCAGGGGAACGTGAGGGGAAGGGGAGTAGGTGAAGTCAAGGAAGAGAGGGAAATGGGAAAGTAGGAAGAAGGAGGGGAAAGGGTAGGGAGAAGGGAAAGGGAGGGGAAGGGGGGGGAGGATTGGAACAAGGAAGAGGGATGGGGGTTGAGGGTTGGAGGGAAAAGGGGGGAAGAGAGTGCAAAAGGAGAGGGATAGGGGGTGATGAAGGGAAGAAAGGAGAGGAAAAGGGTGAAGAGGAGGGAGATGGGGAGAAGGGGACTGAGAGGGAAGGGAAAGGGGGGAGGGGAGGGGAGGAGAAGGGAAAAAGGGAAAATGGGGGAAGGAATAGGAGGAAATAGAGGGGAGAAGAATAAAAGAGGGGGGAGGTTTGCATCCTATAGTTATATATTGCTGGCTGCAATTAGCCAGCAATACAGCTGTGGCCAAAAGTTTTGAGAATGGCACAAAAAGAAATTTTCACAAAGTCTGCTGCTTCAGTGTTTCTTTAGACCTTTTTGTCAGATGTTACTGTGGTATACTGAAGTAGCATTTCATTCGTGTCAAGGGTTTTTGTTGACAATTAAATTAAAGTGGAGGTTCCACCAAAAAAAAATGTTGCTTTAAATTGTAGATTACACCTAAAAAAGAAAAAATTTTTTTTTTTACCCACCTTGAAATGCCTGTTGCTATGCGGAAGCATGAAATCTGCCTTCCTATCCACCTAGGATCTTGACGTCAGCTACCTCGGCTCCACAGCGCTAATGCTCCTGGGAAATGTGGAGTCATTCAGCCGTGCACCTCCCCTGTGCCTCCCCTGCACGAGAATCTCGTTATTGCAAAGCAGTCCGACGCTCGTTGCGATGGCAACCAAACTCATAGACAGCGCGGCGCTGTAGCAGTATTGCGCATGCGCGAGATTGGGGCGGGACGGCTCTTTCGTCCGGGCGCGTCATCCCAACTAATCCAGGAAGCAACTGCTTGTGGGTTTCACTTTGCCCACAAACAAGATGGGAAATCGCATGAAGGCTCAGGAGAAAGAAATATAAGGTATTTATTGCATATAAGTCGGCGGAACAGCGGGACTAAAAGACGTAGTATGCGGTATTCTAAAGGATTAAAGAAAGATAAATGAAAGGTCCTATTTCAAAAAATTCAAAAACAGAATGGAAACCCCCGCTTTAAGTTTATGCAAAGAGTCAATATTTGCAGTGTTGACCCTTCTTTTTCAAGAATTCACACTGGAATGACGTCAGTCAACTTTTGATGGCACTGACTGTGGCAGCCCATTCTTGAATAATCAATGCTTGGAGTTTGTAAGGATTTGTGAGGTTTTTTTTGTTCACCTGCCTTGAGGATTGACTACAAGTTCTCAATGGGTTTAAGGTCCAGGGAGTTTCCTGGCCAAGGACCCATAATTTTGATCCTCAAGCCACTTAGTTATCACTTTTGCCTTATGGCAAGGTGCTCAATCATGCTGGAAAAGTTATTATTCCTCACCAAACTGTTCTTGGATGGTTGGGAGAAGTTGCTCTTGGAGGATGGTTTTGTACTATTCTTTGTTCATGGAGTAAGCCCCCCACTCCCTTGGCTGAGAAGCAACCCCCACACATGAATGGTCTCAGGATACTTTACTGTTGGCATGACACAGGACTGATGGTAGTGTACACTTTTTTTTCTCCGGACAAGGTTTTCCCCGGATGCCCAAAACAATCGGAAAGGGGATTCATCAGAGAAAATGACTTTACCCCAGTTCTCGGCCGTCCTATCCCTGTACCTTTTGCAGAATATCAGTCTGTCAGAAACAGAATAGACACCCAGGGCCGCCATCAGGGGGGTACAGGCAGTACACCTGTAAGGGGCCCAGAGGTCCCCAGGGGCCCGGATTGCAACCCCCTTTAAAAAAAAAAATGTTTTTATTTATTTTTTATTAAAAAAATATATATTTTTTTAAATATATTTTATTTTTTTATTAAAGGGCCAATTTTTTTTTTAGAGGTCCGGAGGTCCCCAGGGGCCCGAAGGCCCCGAGGGCCCCGGATGGAAACCCCCCTTTTTTTTTTTTATATAAAAAAATATATATTTTTTCTAATATATTTTTATTTTATTTTTTATTTTATTAAAGGGCCATTTTTTTTTTTAGGGGTATGGGGGGCCCGGATATCCCCAGGGCCCCGGATGACAACCCCCCTTTTTTTATAAAAAAATATTTATTTGTATTTATTTTATATACATATATATATATATATATATATATATATATATATATATATATATATATATATATATATTTATATATATTTATATATATTTATTATTATTAAAGGGCCCAGAGGTCCCCAGGGCCCCGGATGGCAACCCCCCTTTTTTTTATAAAAAAAAATATATTTTTTTATATTATTTGATTTCTTTTTTTTTCTTTTTTTTATAAATATATATTTTTTTTATTAAAGGTCTCAGAGGTCCCCAGGGCCCCATGTGGCAAACCCCCCTTTTTTTTGTTATAAATGTTTATTTTTTTATTTTTGTTTATATATATTTATTTTTTATGTTTTTATTAAAGGGCCCAGAGGTCCCCAGGGCCCTGGATGGCAACCCCCCCCTTTTTTTTTTATAAATGTTTATTTTTTTTTATATATATATTTATTTTTTTATTAAAGGGCCCAGAGGTTTCTTTTTTTTTATTATTAAAGGGCCCAGAGGTCCTGGATGGCAACCCCCCTTTCTTGTAATTTTTTTTTATAAAAAATAATAATAATTTGTATGTATATATATATATATATTTATCTTTTATTAAAGGGCCCAGAGGTCCCCAGGGCCCCGGATGGCTACCCCCCTTCTTTATATATATTTTTCTTTATTTCTTCTTTTTTTGTAAAGGGCCCCCCCGCTTCTCAATTCACAGCGGAACCCCCCCCCCCCCGGTTCTCTGCTCCAGGGGGCCCATGCCTGAAGCTGTGTAAGGGGCCCCATAATTCCTGATGGCTGCCCTGTAGACACCCCACCAACACTCCTCGAGTGGCAATGCTACTAACCTCTATTTTTAAGCCCTGGAGTAGGGAGAAAAGCATCCGTGCTGAAAAGTTTGGCACAGTGTCGGTTTCATGAGATTGAGTAAAGTTTATAGAAGTTGTGATTCACTTCGTAGTGTAGTTTTACTGGTTTTGTGATTAGGTTTAGCTGTTACGTTGAGATTAGGAGTTAGTAATTGGCTGTAGTTGGCTCAGGCGTGATACATCCATTTTCACAGAATGATAACCATATAACACATGCAATAAAAGCTATTAGCGTTTAAAATATGTGTGCCCAAATTTTTGGCGCAGGAACCCCCACATTAAAAACAAACATGCCGATATTCAGGGAATGAAAACAAAAATACTGCCAGCTCCAGGCTAGGAACATCTGAACTCACAAAAAGGCAGCGCATGTCCCCACAGTCCTATCAGCCAGTTTCTAAGAATAAATCCTCTCCCTATCACAGAAGCAGCCAGGCAGGTATTTTAGAAATAAATACAATTATCTTTACAATGCTTTTAATGTGATTATTTTTATTTTTTGTTATTATTGTTGTTAATTAGTTAGCCTTAGATATGTATCTTAACAATGAGCAAAGAATTAATGTCAGTATCTCACATTGAAATGTAAAATACCGTATTTATCGGCGTATAACACACACAGGCGTATAACACACACCTTAACTTTAAAAGGGAAGTTTCAGTAAAACAAACTTAAACTTTAAATAAAGAACTTTGAAGAAAAATAAGGGTCAGTGCCCATCAATGCAGCCTAATCAGTGCCCTTCATTGCAGCCTGCTTAGTGCCCATCTACAGTCTCTAATATGTCCATCATTTCAGCCTGTTGAGTGCCCATCTGCAGCCTCTAATATGCCGAGCATTGCAGCCTGCCTAGTGCCCATCTGCAGCCTCTAACATGCTGAGCATTGCAGCTTGCTTAGTGCCCATCATTACAGTCTGTTTAGTGCCCATCTGCAGCCTCTAACATGCCCATCATTGCAGCCTGCTTAGTGCCCATCTACAGCCTCTAACATACCGAGCATTGCAGCCTGTTTAGTGCCCATCTGCAGCCTCTAACATGCCGAGCATTGCAGCCTGCTTAGTGCCCATCTGCAGCCTCTAACATGCCCATCATTGCAGCCTGTTTAGTACCCATCTGCAGCCTCTAACATGCCCATCATTGCAGTCTGTTTAGTGCCCATCTGCAGCCTCTAACATGCCCATCATTGCAGCCTGCTTAGTGCCCATCTGCAACCTCTAACATGCCAATCATTGCAGCCTGCTTAGTGCCCATCTGCAGCCTCTAACATGCCCATCATTGCAGCCTGCTTAGTGCCCATCTGCAGCCTCTAACATGCCCATCATTGCAGCCTGTTTAGTGCCCATCTGCAGCCTCTAATATGCCAAGAATTTCAGCCTGCTTAGTGCCCATCTGCAGCCTCTAACATGTCCATCACTGCAGCCTGTTTAGTGCCCATCTGCAGCCTCTAATATCCCGAGAATCGCAGCCTGCTTAGTGTGCATCTGGGGCTGTCAGGACCAGAATCTGAACCCAGGACCTCTGCTGTTCATCAGCAGTTCTTCTTGCTAAAATGCTGTGCAGGCCCCTGTCTGATTCTTTGGACAATCCTGCCTTGTTCCTTGTTTCTAGTGAACTTTAAACTCTGTTTACTCCCATGAACTTCCTATTTAAGCCATGCCTTTGTACTTCCTGTTTGCCTGATTATTGTGCTCTTCTCCAGCCAATATCTCGCTCTTGTTTCTCCTACTGCCGTCCGTATCTTCACTACTGCTTGTTACTGACCTTGGCTTGTTCCTTGACTAATCTTTCACTCAATCCCAACCTGCAACTATGCATTACCAACATGTGGCTTGTTCCTCAACTACGATTCTGCTTGATCCCATCTTGCAAACACTTGTTACCGACCTTAGGCTTGTTTGCTGACTACGCTTCTGCTTGATCCCTACATGCTATATCTGTTACTTCACCCCGGCTTACTAACATCCTGGTGGGGCAATACTGGGGACCGCGATCTGGTTCTAGCACGCATCAAAAACCATCTCCAGCACCAAGAACCCTGGTGAATACCGGTTAGTGCTTACATCCTGAACCTCGGGTAAGCCTGCATCATCCGCCAGGATGACCTCCTTGTGTTTGGGGTGGAGGAACTTAACTGGCCTTAAGCCAATAGAACGCCTAAGGGATAATTTAGAGTGGAGACTGCGAACCAGGCCCTCCCGTCCACATCAGTGCCTGGCCTCACAAATGTGCTTCTGGAAGAATGGTCAAACATTCCCATAGACACACTCCTAAACCTTGTGGACAGCCTTCCCAGAAGAGTTGAAGCTGTTATAGCTGCAAAGGATGGGCCAACTCAATATTGAACCCCACAGACTAAGACTAGGATGCCATTAAAGTTCATGAGCCAGATCCAGAGAGAGAGTACGCCGGTGTATCTACTGATACGCCGGCGTACTTTCAAATTTTCCGCGTCGTATCTTTAGTTTGAATCCTCAAACCAAGATACGACAGCATCTGAGTTTGATCCGACAGGCGTACGGCTTCGTACGCCTTCGGATCGTAGATGCAATACTTCGGCATCCGCTGGGTGGAGTTTGCGTAGTTTTCCGCCTCGGGTATGCTAATTAGCTATTTCCGACGATCCAAGAACGTACGCGCGGCCGTCGCATTCTCTTACGTCGTCTCTAGTTGGCTTTTTCCGGCGTATAGTTAAAGCTGCTATTTTGCGGCCTATAGATAGACTTGCCATGTTAAGTATGGCCGTCGTTCCTGCGTCGAAATTTGAATTTTTTTTTTTTTGCCTAAGTCGTCCGTGAATCGGGATGGACGTAATTCACGTATAAGGCCCCCTACACACGACCAAACATGTCTGCTGAAACTGGTCCGACGGACCAGTTTCAGCAGACATGTTCGGTCGTGTGTACGGCCGACCGGACAATTTTCCGGCGGATCGGACAGTTTCCAGCGGACAAATGTTTCTTAGCATGCTAAGAAACATGTCCGCTGGAAGCCTGTCCGTCGGACATGTTCGGTCGTCTGTACAGACTCACCGGACATGTCCGCTCGGCCCCAAGCCCTCGCATGCGTCGAAGTGATTCGACGCATGCGTGGAAGCATTTACCTTCCAGGGCCATGCACGTCGCCGCGTCATCGTCGTGGCGACGGTGCGGCACGTAACCACGTATCGTGTGTGTACAACCATCATACAGAAATCTCCGAGCGGACATGTCCGCTGAAAACGGTCCGGCAAGCCGTTTTCAGCGGACTGTCCGCTCGTGTGTACAAGGCCTTAGTTAAAAAAATGACGTCGTTGCGACGTCATTTCGAGCAATGCGCGGCGGGAAATTTCTAAACGGAGCATGCGCAGTTCATTCGGCGCGGGGACGTGCTTCATTTAAATGAAACACGCCCCCTACCCGCCGATTTGAATTACGCGCCGAGAGATACACTACGCCACCGTAACTTACGGCGCAAATTCTTTCAGAATTCGAACCGAGGACAAGTAAGTCACGGCGGCGTAGCGTATCTCTGATACGCTGCGCGGGTGCAGATCTCTGTGGATCTGCCCCCATGTGTGTGTGAAGGCAGGTGTCCCAATACTTTTGGTAATATAGTATATCGCTCTCTCTCTCTCTCTGTTTTTCTCCCCCTCTGTATATTTTGTACATTCTTCATAAGCAGGGCTGGAGAACATGTTTTGCTGAACAATGAAATATTGGATGATATAATTCGGCACTTATTGCTATAGCATTCCTTTTTTTCTCTCCCTTTTATTTCCTCGCTTAGGTCAAGAAGTCAACAGCCGCACAATATGTAACTCCCGGTTATTGGTAAGAAAATTCTACCAAGTCTGTGCGTTCTGTATTTACAGTCATGACCTCCCAATATTAAAAAGGATTGCTTTAAAATATACAGAAAGTATGTTAAACAAAATTATCTTCTCTGGTCTCCCTGCGGATTTGTAGAAATTGCTGTCTCTTCCTATTTAAAGTGCAGTTTGTTTGAAAGGACTGTCTCCGGAAGATTTAAAGGACTGTCTCCGGAAGATTTACCTTCTTCATGACCTGGCCACTTTTTGTGATACGGCACTGTGTTACATGACCATTGCACAGTCATGCAACACTGTACCCAAAGCAAAATTTATGGCCCAGATTCTCAATGGCGTTACGACGGCGCAACACCATTTGCGCCGTCGTAAATCATAATCTGGCCCCGGGTATCTATGCGACTGATTCCTAGAATCAGTTGCGCATAGATACCCATTAGATCAGACAGGCGTAAGGCTCTTACGCTGTCAGATCTTAAAAGCAATTTTTTTTCCCGCCGCTAGGTGTCGCATCGTCGTTTTCCCCGTCATCTATGCAAATGAGGTAATTACGCGAGATTCCCGAACATACGCGCGGTCGACGCTGAGAATTTACGTCGTTTCCGTAGCGTACGCGACGCGTAAGGTTGCCCCTGCTATTAGGAGGGGCAACCAATGTTAAGTATGGCCGTCGTTCCCGCGTCGAATTTAAAAAAAATTACGTCGTTTGCGTAAGACGTCCGTGAATGGCGCTGGACGCCATTTACGTAAACGTCTAAGCAAATGACGATTGGGGCGACGTCATTTAGCGCAATGCACGTCGGGTAATTGCTCCGACGGAGCATGAGCAGTACGCTTGGCGCGGGAGCGCGCCTAATTTAAATGGTGCCCGCCCCATTTGAATTGGGCGGGCTTGCGCCGAGCGGTTTAACGATACACCGCCGCAAGTTTACAGGTAAGTGTTCTGAGAATCAGGCTGTAAACCTGTAAACCTGCGGCGGTGTAACGTAAATGACATACGTTACGCTGCCCAGGAGCAACGTAAATGTATGAGAATCTGGGCCTATGTCCTTTTTTAAAAAAAAAAAAAAACAATATTTTTGACTTTCTGCTATAAAACATATACAATAAAAAAAATTGCAAAAAATAAAATGTCTTCATAAATCGAGGCCAATATATATTCTGATACAGTAGTACCTTGGAATACGAGCAAAATTTGTTCCAGAAGAATGCTTGTAATCCAAAGCACTCGCATATCAAAACAAGTTTCCCCATAGGAATTAACCACTTGGTATCCTCCCTATTGCCAAAAGATGGCCACAAGGTGGCTCTCAATTGCCGGGAGGACGTCTATAGAGGTCCTCGGCTCCTCCGTACACTGGGGGGGGGGCGCGCGCGGTGCCGGCGGCGAGTACGCACGCCTGCCGTATCACGGCAGTGCCAATGCGCGTGCCTGGCGGCCGCGATGTCCTCCAGGCACCCGCGATCGGCCGTTACACAGACAAGGACATGGATCTGTGTGATGTAAACACAGAGATCCACGTCCTGTCAGGGAGAGGAGACCGATGCTGTGTCCCTTGTACATAGGGACACAGATCGGTCACCTCCCCCAGTCAGTCCCCTTCCCCCACAGTTAGAAACACTAGTAGGGAACACATTTAACCCCTTCCTCGCCCCCTAGTGTTAACCCCTTCCCTGCCAGTCACATTTATACAGTAACTAGTGCATATTTATAGCACTCTTTGCTGTATAAATGTGAATGGTCCCAAAAATGTGTCAAAAGTGTCCGATGTGTCCGCCGCAATATCGCAGTCCCAATAAAAATCGCAGATCGCCGCCATTACTAGTAAAAAATATTTTTTTTAAAAAAAATCATAGTTCTGTCCCCTATTTTGTAGGCGCTATGGGCCAGATTCACGTACACTAGCAGCGGCGTAACGTATCCCGTTTACGTTACACCGCCGCAAGTTTTCAGTGTCTGATTCACAAAGCACTTACCTGTAAACTTGCGTCGGTGTATTGTAAACACGTCCAGCGCAAGCCCGCCCAATTCAAATGGGGCGTGTACCATTCAAATTAGGCGCGCTCCCGTGCCGGACGTACTGCGCATGCTCCGTTTTTTGCGCGAAATGACGTCATTTTTTTGAACGGCGACGTGCGTAACGTACTTTCGTATTCCCGGACGTCTTACGCAAAAAAATAATAATTTAAAATTCGAAGCGGGAACGACGGCCACACTTTAACATGGCTGGTGTAAAGTTAAGGCATGTAAAACAAGGCTTAACTTTGCGACGGGAAAAAATTACTAGCGACGACGTAACGAAAGCGAAAACCATCATGGATCGCCGTAAATGCTCATTAGCATACCCGAAGCAGGAAAACGACACAAACTCCACCCAGCGGCGGCCGCGGTACTGCATCCTAAGAACCGACGGTGTTAGTCAATTACACCTGTCGGATCTTAGGGCTATCTATGCGGAACTGATTCTATGAATCAGCCGCATAGATACGACAAGAGATATGACGGAGTATCAGGAGATACGCCGTCGTATCTATTCTGTGAATCTGGCCCTATAACTTTTGCGCAAACCAGTCGCTTATTGAGATTTTTTTTTTACCAAAAATATGTAGAAGAATACGTATCGGCCTAAACTGAGAAAAAAATAAAAAAAAATAAAAAAAAATGGGGATATTTATTATAGCAACAAGTAAAAAATATTGTGTTTTTTTTCAAAATTGTTGCTCTTTTTTTGTTTATAGCGCAAAAAAAAAAAAATTGCAGAGGTGATCAAATACCACCAAAAGAAAGCTTCATTTGTGGGGAAAAAAGGACGTCAATTTTGTTTGCGAGCCACGTCGCACGACCGCGCAATTGTCAGTTAAAACGAGGCAGTGCCGGAAGCTGACATTTCGCCTGGGCAGGAGGGGGGTATATGTGCCCAGTATGCAAGTGATTAATGGAAACCCAGATAATTTGTTCCATAGTGACTGCTTTTGTATGCAGTTCCACATGTGGCCAGAGGTGGGGAGGCGCCAGAGACACTCTGAAACACTTGGAGACCTCTCGCATGCACTCAGAAAGTCTCAGATACACTCGGGAACGGAGTGTCTCCAAGCGGCTCCGAGTGTCACCGGCGCCCCTATACCTCTGGCCAAATACGGTACTGCACACCCCATTGGCTTATATCCTGGTCATCTCACAAACCGAGTCAGGATTTTTTTTAAATAATAGCTTGTATTGCCAAACGCTTGTAAACCGCGTTACTCACAATTCCAGGTATTACTGCACATGTTTTTAGCAAAAAGAAATCCCAATAAGCGTATATTGATTGGTTTCGTTTTTATAGTTTTAATATGGTATTTTTTATATTAGTAATGGTGGCGATCAGTGACTTATAGCGGGACTGCGATATTGTCCGACACTAACTGACACTTTTGACACTTTGTGGGAACCAGTGATACTAATCCAGTGATCAGTGCTAAAAATATGCACTGTCACTGTACTAACGACCCAGCTTGGGAAGAGGTTAAACATCTAGGGCGATCAAATGGTTAACTGTGTGCCCAGATAGTGTTTTTGTGTACTGTATTGCTGCTTTGCAGGAATAAAAAAAATACCCCTTCCCCCTTGTCAGAATGGAACTCTACCTTGTTCTGAGTCTCTGCCCGATGATCGGCAGGTGCCGGCAGACATCGAGTGTCCGGCACCCACAGATTGTATTCTGTTGTGAATAATCACAGCAGAAGTGGCCCACTTTTAGCTGATCTCCTTGCAGGCTGATTCCCAGTGCAGCTACCAACCACTGGAAAAATGGATAGCAGGATACAAAAAACACACAAAGGCAGCACTCGATGGAAATAGCTTTAAAACTTTTATAGTCTTCAAGTAGGTAACAAAATAAATATTGCACTGGAGATAAAATCGATGTAGCTACATAAACTGTAAAAATGGTGTGAGTAATACCGAACGGTAGCAAAAGCAGTCATAAAAACATGTAGCCAAGTATGATACTGGTATAAAAATGGGTACAACGATGCCACTGCTGAATTCAGATGAGGAGGGGTTAACATCAGTCCGTCGGCATGTAGATGTCCCATGAAGGGAACTATCACAACTCCCAGTGGATGGCTGTAGAATCCCAGGTTGATAGAGGGAAGTGATAGAGGGAAGTGTAACAGCCCTTGCGTGTGGCAGATAGTAAGGTCCCGCCGGCATGCAGATATGAAGGCACAGCAAAGGAGCCCTTCAGATGGACACGGCAAGCCCCGCCGGTGTCCGTGACGTCACCGGATCTCCGACGGAACTCCCTGAAGGCCCAGAAGCCAGCGCAGAGGTGAGTACCAATCAAAATATTTTTGATCGATCAAAAAAATTAAAGATTAATTGATGAATCTTTCGTCATATTCCACTTCCTCCCAGTCTAAATATAGATATCAGATATTCCAACTGCTGACAACTACAAACACAACAATACTCATTTGATTGCTGAACATGGACTGTTTATTAGAACCAGAATACAAGTCTTATATGAGCTAATTAACTAATCTCTTATCATACACATTATCAAACATATCAACATACAACGCCTTCATACAATTGCAGGGTCAATTAGCACAAGCAACAATGGGTGAAAGACTCTTATGCCGCATACACACCATCACTTTATGTGATGAAAAAAAACGACATTTTCTGTGAAGTAAAAAACGACGTTTTTGAAACTTCAATTTTCAAAGACGAAGTTGCCTACACACCATCGTTTTTCTCACAATGTTCTAGCAAAGCGAGGTTACATTCTCACCACTTTTTTCCATTGAAGCTCGCTTCATAACTAGCTTCTGGGCATGCGCGGGTGTAAAAACGTCTTTTTAAACAACGTTTTTTGCTACACACGGTCAATTTCTGTGAAGTAAAAAACGACGTTTTGAAAAACGACACATAAAATTGAAGCATGCTTAAAATTTTTTTTGGTCGTTTTTTACAAGACATAAAACAACGTTTTCCCCCACACACGGTCAATTAAAGTGACGTTTTTAAAAACGTCGTTTTTTTTCATCACATAAAGTGATGGTGTGTACGGGGCATTAGAAGTTATACTAGACTCATTTACATTATACCAGACAACAGACAGGTGGCTGGAGTTGACATCAGCATCTCCTAACAGTATGTATCCCAACAGTATGAATCAGGCCCCGTACACACGACCGAGTTTCTCGGCAGAATTCAGCCAGAAACTCGGTCGGAGCTGGATTCTGCCGAGAAACTCGGTCGTGTGTACACTTTTCAGCGAGGAACCCGTCGAGGAACTCGTCGGGCCGAAAAGAGAACATGTTCTCTATTTTCTCGTTAGTCAATGGGAAAAGTCGGCGGCTTCCACACTGAACTCGACGAGGAACTTGATGTGTTTGGCACGTCGAGTTCCTCGGTCGTGTGTACGGGGCCTGAGTCACTCTTTCTAATATGGCATATACAGTGTTCCCAGAGTCTGTGTGTGGACCTGAATCCAAAGTAACACCACCTCAAGTGTCCTCAGGCATACAGCTCACAAAGAGCACCATTCCCCCAAAAGCCAGGACCCATGATCAGTAGGCAAGAGGCTAGCCTTCAGTCCCCTCCAAAAGCCTCTGTCCCGGCTAGGTCTGTCACAGCGACAAACTACAGTACCTAAAAATCTCCATAGGCGACGCTTTCATTTTTTTTTTTTTACGGTTACTAGGTTAGAGTTAAAGAGAAGGTCCAGTACTAGAATTATTGCTCTCACGCCGACGATCGTGGTGACACCTCACATGTCAGATTTGAACACCGTTTACATATGCGGGCGTGACTTTCGTTCCAGTCTGTGTCTAGGCGCCGGAAGTGGCGCATCGTGGATCGAGTCTCCCGGTGGGACGGAAGGCCCAGTAAGAGCAGCGGGAGGGGGGATGTCCCCTCCCGCTTCTCTGGGATAACAACCAAGCTGCTTTCGTTGATCTCCCTCCCCTCTGTGACACTTCCCATGCTGGTCCTAGGTCCACTATTGGGTGAGTAGAGCCCAGAAAACATGGCAGGGGTGGCACGGGAGTGGGACCCGCATTTACTGAGGTGTGTGGAAGCAGTGATCTGGTGGTCGCATAGTCACCAGAACATTTCCATCTGACAGCCAACAGTTGGCTTGTCTGATTTACACACACACTGCAGAGAGTTTGTGTAAAAACCACCCAAGTGACCAACGTATGCAGTAAAAGGGTTAAAGTGGTTGTAAATCATTACTGTGTGAAAGGGGCCTAAGGCTTACCTGTAGGTGCTTGAAATATCTCCCAGACCTGCACGGTCTAGGAGATATTTGCAAATCGGCGTACAGCGATTTCTCACCCGCAAGCGCCGGAGTTAGGAAGGGCATGCTGTGCCATTTTTATCTCGGGTCATGCCGTTAAAGGTGGCTCCCGCGTGCATGTGCGGGAGTGACGTCACGCGACATCACGCGACTCCGGCCAGTCACAGTGCCGGAGTTTGCGGCCCCATAAGGAAGAGGGGTGAAGAATGCCCACTCACTACTAGCGAGGAAGACGGGGACATCACAGGCTTCTCCTGCAGGTAAGTGTCACATAATGGGCTACTATGCGATGCACAGTAGCCCATTATGCTTTACCTTTACAGGGAAACAAAGAGGAAGTAACACCCATCAGGGTTTACTTCCTCTTTAAAGGCAAGACATCTTTCTCTGAGGCCTGTAATGAGATTTTCTGCATAGCTCCCCATTGTCCCTCATTTGAGCCTAAATCCATCTGTCCCTTGTGCAGCCTCAGATGTCCCTCTTTTTATAGAATCAGTTACGCATAGATTTGGCCAAGATACGAGCGGCGTAAGTCTCCTACGCCGTCGTATCTTGGGGTGCATATTTACGCTGGCTGCTAGGTGGCGCTTCCGTTGCTTTTTGCGTCGAATATGTAAATGAGCAAGATACGCCGATTCACGAACGTACGCTTCCTGATGACGTTTTAGACTAAACGTACGCCGAGGCGGTACCTGGGCACGCACAAGCCACGCACTTCCGGTCTCACTGGTAACAGAGCGGCTAGCAGTGGAACGCACGCCAGCTCTCCAGGAAATGACCATCTCTCTCCACACCATCCATCCCAACAAGCGTACAGCCTCAGTGCCGGGATACGGGCACCAACAAACGTAAGCGGCCACTCGGCACTGTGATTTTATTGCAAGTTTTAAATAAATGTTTTACACTATGGAGGCATTTCCTCTTCTTTTTGGTATCCATTCCGTTATCTGCTGCTGACACTGGAACCATAAGAGATCCTGCTGACCCATAATAACTACAAGCTACTATTGACCTTATTTTAATTAATTTGGTCAACACCGTTTGGTAAGGAGCCATCTACCTTTATTTCTGGTGACCTATTGGTGAAGGTGGACCACATCCTATTTGGCACACTGGATTTGGAAGATATTTGAGCACGTTGCACATTGCACTTTATTTATCCAATCGGGACTGTTTAGTTGGAATAGTTTGTACATGGACTTATTTCAATCATCAGACATAGCATCACAATGATGAAATATTCAAATTAATTTTGTTGTTTGGTTTTACACATGGACACTATTTATTCATCAGCTGGTATATTAGATTATTAGCACTAAGATTGTGTATACAGTTAGGCTGCACTCCCACTGTATTCTTTATTATATAATCTAGCACCGTAATTTTATGTAGCGCCCCTCACCTATTATCACATCCTATGAAAATTCAGTACTCTGTATTTTTAGGGAGCAGCTCCACCCATTTACTTAAGTAATAAATTATTCACTTAGTTTAATTAATTGGCGCGAGAATCTTTCTTTTCCATAGTACGTACGGCCATCGCAATCAGTTACGCTGTTTACGTAAGACATACGCCGGCGTAAAGATAAAGTAGGTCTCTAGGTGGCGCAGCCCATGCAAAGTATGGACGTCGGAACAAGCGTATCTTTTTACGTTATTTGCGTAAGTCGTACGCGAATAGGGCTGTGCGTAAGTTACGTTCACGTCACAGGCATTGAGCCGGCGTATCTTTGGGCGTAAATACGACGTGATACTGAGCATGTGCACCCATGCGCCGTTCGTTCGGCCATGCATCTACATGGGGTCAAGCCTCATTTAAATACAACACGCCAACGACTGGCCTACTTTGAAATACGCGCGCTTACGTCGGCCCATTTACGCTACGCCGCCGTAACTTAGGACGCAAGTGCTTTGTGAATACAGCATTTGCCTCTCTAAGTTGCGGCGGCGTAGCGTAAATAAGATACGCTACGCCCACACAACGTAAAGCCGCCCTACGTGAATCTAGGCCTAAATGTGCAATTTTATTACCAAAAATAGTTTTATGCTGCACTAAACCTTTTATCCAACATCTATATTACTGCATCTGTTATTTTAAAAAGCCAATATAAAGGAAAAATAGAGGTCAAAAAAGCACTTGTTGGGTTTAACCAATCATTTTCTGCATATTAGATCTCGGTGGCCTGTGTAACCAGAGTGGAGGCAGGGACGTATCCTTTGCCTACATACTGTGTGCTAAAATGTGTCCCTCGTTACCCTTTCAGAAGGTTGGGAGGTGTGTTAAAACCTATTCATATCCAAGATGAGTCACTTCCATAAAGGAGCATTCAGCCACAAATCTTCTGCTCCAATATGAGCCATCTAAACCTTTACCACATCATTCTTCATTTAATTAATGTACAAATATCAGTTAATTTTCACTTTAATCTTTGATTTCACTACAAACAGGTTATTAAATATTCCCGCTAATAATCCAACATGAACTTGCCAATTTTTTTATTTTTTTTAATTACACATTATGAATGTGGCTACCACTCCTTTAGATCTCTAAGTAACTATCTCCCTCGGCTTCAATTAGCTGTCAAATTGGTGTTCATTTCCATATGCTAATTAGTAGCTGGGAGAATTTCAAATAACCACTTTTTATTAAAAAGTTGAATATTTCTTAATGCCTTTATTAAACTAGAGCCAAGGGTTACAAAACTGATTACTGTAAAGCCTCTTACACACAATCGGATTTTCCAACGGGAATTGTGCGATGACAGGCTGTTTGTACGCTCCATCGGACAAATGTTGTCAGATTTTCGGCCAACAAATGTGGGATAGCATGCTTTAAAATTTTCCGACAACAAATGTGTTTTGTCGGATTATCCGATCGTCTGTCGGACAAAACTCCAAAGTAAAAACACGCATGCTCAGAAGCAATGCTAACCATAACACAACATTAGCAGAAGTTGCCCAAAGGGTAGCGATAAAGAGCTGAAAAACCACATATTTTTTTGCCGCTTTTATGCAATACAAGTTCACGGCCAACGCCCTTCGGACAAAAGTCCTACGCTTTGTCCGCTGAAAATCCAATCGTGTGTATGACGTCCCCAGTGTTGCAAACCAGTGGTTCTGGATGTACAGTTAGCCAGGTGTATGTAATCAAACAATTTGCAAGGCTCTTCCCACTATCTTGAAATTAGTAATTGTCCTCTTATTTTTGAGATATGTGAAGGAATAAGACATATGGATACCTTCTGTTTAACCACGTCTGGACCGCCCACTGTCGTTTAACATTGCTACTTTGAAGAGGAATACCGTTGTTATGGTAGCAGCTAGCTACCATAACCTTGTTATCCTCTTCAAGAGTGGGTGGTCCGCTACAAGATAAAAGTAGTCTCTGTGGCAGAGATAACTTTTATCGGCGGCAGGAGAGCCCCCCCCCCCGACGCAGCTCTACGGTACCCTCTGCCACTTACCGGAGCCGCCGGTAGCAGCGGAGGCAATGGGGTCCTGTCCCTGGCTTGACATGGAGACGAGTGAGGGGAAGATGCCCCCCTCCCGTCTCCATATAATTGCAGGGTGGAAGCGACGTCAAATCGTCACTATCGTCCAATGCTCTTAACCACTTAAGGACCGCCTCCTGCACATTTACGTCGGCAGAATGGCGCGGCTGGGCACAAGTGCGTACAGGTACGTCCTCTTTAAGTGCCCAGCCGTGGGTCGCGGGCCCGATCCCAGTTGGAGTCCCGCGATCGGTCCCCGGAGCTGAAGAACGGGGAGAGCTCTGTGTAAACACAGCTTCCCCGTTCTTCACTGTGGCGCCGTCATCGATCGTGTGTTCCCTTTTAAAGGAAATCAGAATCGATGACGTCACACCTACAGCCACACCCCCCTACAGTTGTAAACACACATGAGGTCACACATAACCCCTTCAGCGCCCCCTTGTGGTTAACTCCCAAACTGCATTTGTCATTTTCACAGTAAACAATGCATTTTTAATGATTTTTTTGGTGTAAAAATGACAATGGTCCCAAAAATGTGTCAAAATTGTCCGAAGTGTCCGCCATAATGTCGCAGTCACGAAAAAAATCGCTGATCGCCGCCATTAGTAGTAAAAAAAAAAAAAATTATAAAAATGCAATAAGACTATCCCCTATTTTGTAAACGCTATAAATTTTGCGCAAACCAATCGATAAACGCTTATTGCGATTTTTTTACCAAAAATAGGTAGAAGAATACGTATCGGCCTAAACTGAGGAATTTTTTTTTTATATTTTTGGGGATATTTATTACAGCAAAAAGTAAAAAAATATTTTTTTTTTTTCAAAATTGTCGCTCTATTTTTGTTTATAGTGCAAAAAATAAAAACCGCAGAGGTGATCAAATACTACCAAAAGAAAGCTCTATTTGTGGGGAAAAAAGGACGCCAATTTTGTTTGGGAACCACGTCGCACGACCGCGCAATTGGCAGTTAAAGCGACGCAGTGCCGAATAGCAAAAACTGGGCCCGGTCATTGACCAGCAACATGGTCGGGGGCTGAAGGCTGAAGTGGTTAATTATAACCTTAAGTGCTCTTTTAGTTCTTCTGACGTACTGTAAATTGCAGCCAAACTGTAACACATAGACTACACCTTCAGTATAGCAACAAATACAATCTCTAATCTTGTAAGACAACCCTGTGTTAGTTGCTACAAACTCTGGGCCAGATTCAGGTATATCTGCGTCGGCGTAACGTATTACATTTACGTTACACCGCCGCAAGTTTTAAGCGCAAGTGCTTGATTCACAAAGCACTTGACTTGAAACTTGCGGCAGCGTAGCGTAAATCCGGCCGGCGCAAGCCCGCCTAATTCAAATGGGGCGTGTATCATTTAAATTAGGCGCCTTCCCGCGCCGAACGTACTGCGAATGCTACGTTTTGTAATTTCCCGCCGTGCGTTGCGCGAAATGACGTCGCACCGACGTAATTTTTTGAACGGCGACGTGCGTTACGTCCTTTCCTATTCCCGGACGACTTACGAAAAAAAAAAATATTTAAAATTCGACGCGGGAACGACGGCCATACTTTAACATGGCTGGTCTAAATATAAGCCATTGAAATAGCAGCCGCAACTTTACGACGGGAAAAGCCGACTAGCGACGACGTAAGAGAATGCGACGAGCGAGCGTAGCTTCGTGGATCGCCGTAAACAGCTAATTAGCATACCTGACTCGGAAAACGACGCAAACTCCACCCAGCGGGCCCCGAAGTATTACACCTACGATCCGAAGGCATACGAAGCCGTACGTCTGTCGGATCGAAGCCTAAAGCCGGCGTATCTTGTTTTGAGGATTCAAAACAACGATACGACGCGGCAAATTTGAAAATACGCCGGAGTATCAGTAGATACGCCGGCGTATTTCGACTGTGAATCTGGCCCTTTGTCTTCTTTTTTTGAAACCTATGGGAATGACGACAGGCATAGCAATTCTTACAGGGGAAAAAAAAACCTTTCCCCCAAAGAATGTATATCCTGTCTTAGGGAGTGGTTCCACTACAGACTTCACCATTACAGTAGGTGTTTGTGATATTGTGTTTTTAGCACGACAGCGTCGCGCTGATACTCGGCGACATGGTGCCGAGATCTCGCACTCACTGGAATAGTGACAGCACATCCCAGCAAGCGCCTCATAGAAGCGACGGGAGATCAGACTTGGATTCCCGCCAATTCTACACGTGTGCGGCGTTTGTTATGAATCCTGAGGGGGAAGTCCCCGCCGGATTTTAAATAAAAATCCGGCATGGGTCCCCCCCTCAGGAGCATACCGGGCCCTTAGGTCTGTTATGGGTTGTAAGGAGAGCCCCCCTACGCCGAAAAAACGGCGTAGGGGTCCCCCTACAATCCATACCAGACCCGTATCCAAAGCACGCTACCCGGCCAGCCAGGAAGGGAGTGGGGACGAGCGAGCGACCCCCCCCCCCCTCCTGAGCCGTACCAGGCTGCATGCCCTCAACATGGGGGGTTGGGTGCTCAGGGGCAGGGGGGCGCACTGCGGCCCCCCCACCTCAGAGCACCCTGTCCCCATGTTGATGAGGACAGGGCCCCTTCCCGACAACCCTGGCCGTTGGTTGTCGGGGTATGCGGGCGGGAGGCTTATCGGAATCTGGGAGCCCCCTTTAATAAGGGGGCCCCCAGATACCGGCCCCCCACCCTAAGTGAATGAGTATGGGGTACATCGTACCCCTACCCATTCACCTGCAAGAAAAGTGGTAAAAACACAAATAAACCACACAGGGTATTAAAATATTTTATTAGTCTGCTCCGGAGGCCGCCCCCTGTCTTCTTTATTAGCTCTTTTACCAGGGGGAGCTTCTTCTTTCACGTCTTCGGGTGGGTGGGGGCCGCCGTCTGGTTCTCTTCCACCGCCGGGGGGGGTGGCTTTTAAAAAAGCCCCCACCCCCCGGCGGGTTTCCTCCGGCGTCTTCGGCGGGGCTCTTCTTCTTCCGCTATCCCGACGGGTCTTCTCCGCTATCCGGGGGGTCTCCTTCTATGTTCGCCGCTCTCCGCTGTTGACTCGTCGCACCCCGGTTCTTCGTCTCGCTGTCCGGTCCCTTCTTCCGTGCTGTACGTCTTCTTCTCCTTCCGTGCTGTGAGTTCTTCTTCCGCGCTGTGACGTCATGTTCTTCACTTCTCTTCTTCTCCCGATGTTGACACGCCGGCTCTTCTCGCTGAAATGACGGATGCGCGCCTTGCATCGGACCTATATAGGCCTCACAGTCCCATCATGCTCTGTACCTACCCATGTGATACCTACCACGTGGGTAGGTATCACATGGGTAGGTACAGAGCATGATGGGACTGTGAGGCCTATATAGGTCCGATGCAAGGCGCGCATCCGTCATTTCAGCGAGAAGAGCCGGCGTGTCAACATCGGGAGAAGAAGAGAAGTGAAGAACATGACGTCACAGCGCGGAAGAAGAACTCACAGCACGGAAGGAGAAGAAGAAGTACAGCACGGAAGAAGGGACCGGACAGCGAGACGAAGAACCGGGGTGCGACGAGTCAACAGCGGAGAGCGGCGAACATAGAAGGAGACCCCCCGGATAGCGGAGAAGACCCGTCGGGATAGCGGAAGAAGAAGAGCCCCGCCGAAGACACCGGAGGAAACCCGCCGGGGGGGTGGGGGCTTTTTTAAAAGCCACCCCCCCCGGCGGTGGAAGAGAACCAGACGACGGCCCCCACCCACCCGAAGACGTGAAAGAAGAAGCTCCCCCTGGTAAAAGAGCTAATAAAGAAGACAGGGGGCGGCCTCCGGAGCAGACTAATAAAATATTTTAATACCCTGTGTGGTTTATTTGTGTTTTTACCACTTTTCTTGCAGGTGAATGGGTAGGGGTACGATGTACCCCATACTCATTCACTTAGGGTGGGGGGCCGGTATCTGGGGGCCCCCTTATTAAAGGGGGCTCCCAGATTCCGATAAGCCTCCCGCCCGCATACCCCGACAACCAACGGCCAGGGTTGTCGGGAAGGGGCCCTGTCCTCATCAACATGGGGACAGGGTGCTCTGAGGTGGGGGGGCCGCAGTGCGCCCCCCTGCCCCAGAGCACCCAACCCCCCCATGTTGAGGGCATGCAGCCTGGTACGGCTCAGGAGGGGGGGGGGCGCTCGCTCGTCCCCACTCCCTTCCTGGCTGGCCGGGTAGCGTGCTTTGGATACGGGTCTGGTATGGATTGTAGGGGGACCCCTACGCCGTTTTTTCGGCGTAGGGGGGCTCTCCTTACAACCCATAACAGACCTAAGGGCCCGGTATGCTCCTGAGGGGGGGACCCATGCCGGATTTTTATTTAAAATCCGGCGGGGACTTCCCCCTCAGGATTCATAACAAACGCCGCACACGTGTAGAATTGGCGGGAATCCAAGTCGGATCTCCCGTCGCTTCTATGACGGCTTTGTCTCCATCGCGGCAAGCCAGCTCGGCGCTGGCTCCCGCGATGGGGCTCGTAGGTGCTCAATCTCGCCGAGAAAGAGAGCGAGATTGACACAAAATCGGGTTCACCTACTGTAAGTCCCTTAGTGTGAGAGCTCTCCTATATATAATATTTGGTCTAACTGGGAGAATTTTTTGTAAATCCCTGTCGTTTCTGAGGATATGCCAGTGGCGTTTAACCACTTTCGCTACATCTTTATGTTGAACATTATAGTGCAGAATAAGGCACAGCGCCTCCTGTTGGTAAATCTTATTTTCCTTATTCTGTAACATTTCACTCCTATTCATTTCGTTCACATGTTGGATTTGTGTTTCAATCCATCTATCCTCATAGCCTTTCGCCTTGAATCTAGATCCTATTATTTCCGCTTGGGACCTGTAGTCTTCTTCTTTTGTACAATTTATTTTCATTCTCACCAGTTGTCCTCTGGGAATGTTGAAAAGCCAAGGTTTGAAATTGCAGCTATCCATAGACAGATAGCTGTTGGTATCCACATTTTTAAAGAAGGTTTTGATGACTACTTTATTACCTTCAAGGCTAATATTCAGATCCAAAAATTCCACTGTTTTCCTATCTATTTTCCAGACTAAACAAATGCTCTTTTTGTTATGATTTAGTTTCTGAAGGAAGTTCTCGAGACCTTCTCTACTGCTATTCCACACGATGATCAAATCATCAATGTACCTCTTGTACAACGTCAATTCAGCAGGAGTATCTTCATATACAGCTGATTATTCCCATTGTGCCATGAAGGCATTGGCAACACTAGGGGCAAATTGTGCTCCCATAGCAATTCCAATGGCTTGTTTGAAATATGTCTGGTCGTGCCAAAAGTAATTATACTTACACACACATGTGAGGTATCACCACGATCGTTAGAGTGAGAGCAATAAGTCTAGCCCTAGACCTCCTCTGTAACTCAAAACATGCAACCTGTAAAAAAAAATTAACGTCACCTATGGAGATTTTTAAGGGTAAAAGTTTGTTGCCATTCGAGTGGGCGCAATTTGGTAGTGTGACATGTTGGTTATCAATTTACTTGGCGTAACAGCATCATCTTCCACAATATTTAAAAAAAATTGGGCTAACTTCACTGTTGTCTTATTTTTATTCAAAAAAGTGTATTTTTTCCAAAAAAAAGCTCATAAGACCGCTGCATAAATACGGTGTGACAAAAAGTAATGCAACGACCGCCATTTTATTCTCTAGGGTGTTAGAAAAAAATATATAAAACGTTTGGGGATTCTAAGTAATTTTCTAGCAAAAAAAATGTAAACACCAAATCTAAGAAAGAGGCTCGGTCCTTAAGTGGTTAAAATATATATATGAAAATAATTTCCCTCACCCTAAGAGCCTGTATGCAACTCACTGTGCCCTTAAAAACAACCACCGCGTTAATGTCTCCTTCTTTATAAAAGGAAGCTTGTTGGCAGGTTGTCTACAGAATGTTAGCAAGTGATACAGGCTGTAATATGCAGGTACTGCACAGGGGTGGCTTGCTTAGTGAATTTTGGACTCTGAACAGAAATTATGTGGGTCTAATTGGGCAGGCAAACAGTTGTAGTTAGGATTAGGCTATGGACGTTGTTCATGTTGAACTGTAATGCCAAGATGTTTTAAGTAAAGTTGCATCAACTGTTCAAAGCCTGGTCTGAAGTTATTCAAAGGGGTGCATGTTGGTTTTGGTGTACCAAAAGAACTTGGGTCAGTAAAGCACAAGTGGGGTATGAAGAGTAGCCACTACAAGGGTCTACTCGGCAAGACAAACATGAGGAGTAATACAATTGCTATGGGAAATAAAGGATGCAAGGTACATTACAGCCAGACATGAAACGTGGTACCTGGTATAGATGGTAGATCCTCTGAGAGTGAGGGTTTTGATGTCCTGGCTCCCTTCCCAGCGGTCGGCTTCCAGTAGCCACCTGAACCAAACCCACGTTACGGACATTCTCAACTAGGCCACATGATCTGCTATCCTGGTCTGACCCCCTGGCTTGCTTTACCGACTTTGCTACTGTCTTCAGTGTCCTATCCCGGCTTGCATCACAGACTTTGCTACCTGCCTCTTCCTCCTGTCGGATCCACAGTGTTTGACCCCCGGCATGGCTTCCCCTAACGTCTCCTGCACACACCATGCCAAGTGCTACTAAGGATCCCTAGAGACTTTGGCACAGCAATGTGTATCCTCCATTATCCAGAAACCACTGCCTCTTCCCTCCTGTATGCATCTGGCAACCTGGGCTTGTTTGGGCATTACACCTTCTGTACCATCTTCAGTTGTGTGCTACAATTAGCCACAAGGGGAGCCCTGGGCACTTCAGCCTCCAACTAGGTACATGGCAAGTGGTAAGAATGACCTTTACATTGGTGAGCATTGGTAATAATACCCTACTTGCAGTGGTGGTTAAAATGCCAAGGAAAAAGATCATTACTAGTAGGCTGCTGGCTCTACCAGGTTCCATTGAACCCACAACTATGCAGGCACCATCAAATATGGGAAGCCAATCAGCCACAGCTCAAGGAACCCCTAGCATCCCCTGAAGGAACCCTAGAGATCCATGAAACCCTAGTTTAGAATGACATTTTTTTTTGAGGTTTCATTGCCGTTTATTGTTGATCAGTTCAGCCTTTTGGTTATGTTAGATTTTGTTGAATGCTGCATTGTCTACGCTCTGCACATAGTCTTCAAACTTGGTGATCTCCTCCTCCAGGAGATCGGTGCCCACTTTGTCATCTTCCATCACGCACTGTATCTGCAGCTTCTTGATGCCGTAGCCCACAGGAACCAGCTTGGAGGAGCCCCAGAGCATACCGTCCATCTGAACAGTGCGAACGCATTCCTCCAACTTCGCCATGTCCGTCTCGTCATCCCATGGTTTCACGTCCAGCAAGATGGAGGACTTGGCGATGAGTCCCAGCTTCTTGGATTTCTTCTCTGCATACTGCTTTAGTCTCTCTTCTCTGATTCTCTCAGCTTCTGCATCTTCCTCATCATCGCTGCCGAACAAGTCAATATCATCATCGTCGTCATCCTCTTCCTTGAGTTCAGGAGCTGGTCTGGGAGGACAAGTTCTGCCGGGTTGTGGGGCTGGCAAGTTGCACACAGCCGGATATCTTATTTCCACTTTTTCTGAGGTAGCATTTTTCTCCAGCACACCGATCCGACTTTCCAGCTTGGAGATGGCGAGCTGCAGATCCTTCACCACTTTATGTAAATGCTGGTTCTCGTGTTCTAGATTGGCGACCCAGTCCTGGAGGTCACCGCTGTCTCCATTGCTGTTGGGGGCTGCGGCTGTGCTTCCGGCGAGCGATTTCTGGATATTCTCCCTGGCTCTGGCAATGTCCCTGAGGATTGTGCTTGCTCCGTCCTCCTGCTGTGTCTGGATGTGAGCGTTGGTTCCGGCATTGCTCAGGTCTTCATAATACTGTCTCTCTGCATCGTCATATTTGTATTTGTCAAACCAGATCTTCTCTGTGCTCAAGCAAGAAGCTGCCATTTTCCCCGGAGATGCGGCTGTATCAGGAGAGAGAGCGGGAGGGAAGGCTAGAAAGACATTTTTAGATTAAACAAATTGCACTTGAGAACACACATGTCAATATACCCCCAAAAAATAAGTTCCTTTGTAGTTTGTTATGTATGTGTAAAAATACTTCAAACTGCAGGCCAAAGGTAAAAATGTAAAACGCGGAATTGAAAGATATCTTCCTTTGTAAGCTTGTATCTGCCATTAAAAACAAAACACATTCCACATTTTTCTGTCCTATGTGTTAGAAGATTTTGAAACAATTCCAGCTAATAAACACTGATGAGTAATTTGTCACTAGCTGACACATTTCCAAATGTATTATTTGTTTTTCAACTCAACTACAACATTTCAGAAATATAATTGGCCTGATTACACAATGTTAAGTCTCTTGTGAATGTGATGGTGCAATAATATAATTCATCTTCAAAAATTATGCCAAATAAAGTATTATCTGTGGAACAGAATGAAGGTCAGAAGCCATCCAGGAATCCAGGTTAAGTTAGAAGAAAATGCTGTATCTGGCTAGAATTTGTGGGAGTTTATGGATTTTTTGCTCTTTTTCAGGTTTCGTTTTCCACAGAGAACAGAACTGAAACATATAAATTGGAATATATGATGAAGTTTTGTAATGAATTTCCTGTCGTCAACGCCAGATTTTATATTTTCAAATGATTAATCAGAATACTCAATCAATTCTTCATGGCATATATGTAGACAGCTTGCAGCTTTATTTTTGGATAAAAACAGGGCAGAATTTCAATTATGTAGGTACCCACAGGCTGCTTTTTAATGGCCACAGATATTTGTGGCTGTGCAGTACTATGTAACTACAATAATGATAAGTGTCTACTAATCTATTTTTTAAATATTTTTCTCCCTGAAAACAAGAGTGGAAAAAACGTATAAAAAATAATATTTTTCAAAGTAGCATACATCGGCAAGCCAGAGTGGAAGGGAAACGTGTTTTTTGAAAGTATCTTTAGAACATTTTTTGCAGTTTTAATTGATGAGGTTACCAAGACATAGAGAGTGATGAATGAGTAGAGAAGGAGAGTCAGTTAAACAGAGGCATTCATAGAGAAGTTTGGACTTCTGGAAGTGGAAAGATTCTTTGGTGTTTATCTATCATTCCATGGGTCTCAGCATACCAAAATATTAGACATGTGAACAATGAAATATTTTGTTTCGGAATTTAGTTTTCGTCCGAAAAATACATTTATTTAGTTACTCCCGAAATTAGTTTTAATTTATTTTGTTTCGTTAAAAAATACATTTGTCCGAAAATCCGAATTAATTAAGGTCGAATCTGTCATAGAAGGCTTAAGGTGCCTGTCGAATGTTCTAAGAAGATTCAACGAAGCTGCTAAACTGTACGACGCTGCGATCGTACATTTCCGGTCGAATGTTCCGCCTACAAGCTATATTAGAATTCAAATGTTGTATGACTAGTAATAATTATATTTATTAATTATTATTACTAGTCAACCAACATTAGAATTCTTTTATAGCCTATGGGCGGAAAATATGACCATAAATGTTCGTTTGTGGCGATCGTATGTTTTTAGCTGCTTCGTTGAATCTTCATGTCTCTATAATGTTTAATCTTTTCTCTCTATGTCGAATAATCTTGGACTAATACAGTTAGGTTAGACACATTCGACCGCAGGTTCGATAGACACAGATTGCTATTGTTACCGTCATGTCGAATCTTCTATCTATATCGAACTGATCTGATCTTTCGGATTTCGGATTCTGCGGATGGATTGAGAGCAGCGCATCCATTGGCTGGCGCTGCTGTCAATTACATCCAGTGACGCGGCGCGCTGAGGGGCGGGGCCGAGTGATACAGTGAGCGGTTATGGCCGCTCGCTGTATCACGGGAGCGCGCCCGCAATTAGTGACCACCATGCAAGCTCTCGCATGACTGTGGTGACTAATTGCGGGGAGGACCAGAGACAGCCGCCGAGGGACCCCAGGAAACATGGAACGGGGCCACTCTGTGCAAAACAAACTGCACAGTGGAGGTAAGTATAACATGTTTGTTATTGAAAAAAAATAAAAAATTTCCTTTAGTGACCCTTTAAAGTCCAGACCTAAATCCAATTCAGAATCTGTGGATAATTGCTGTTCACAGACGCTCTCAATTTAATCTGACAGAGCTTGAGCTATTTTGCAAAGAAGAAAAACATTTTGCAAAAACGTCCCTCTCTAGATGTGCAAAGCTGGTAGAGCATCCCAAAAAAGACTTTCAGAAAATGGTGGTTTTACAAAGTATTAACTCAGGGGGCTGAATAAAAATGTACTCCGCACTTTTCACATATTTATTTGTAAAAAATGTTGAAAACCATTTATCATTTTCCTTCCACTCCACAATAAGGTGCCACTTTCTGTTGGTTTATCCCATAAAATCGCAAAAAAATACATTTACACTTTTGGTTGTAACATGACAAAATGTGGAAAAATTCAAAGGGTATGAATACCTTTTCAAGGCACTATATAATTGAAAATGAATCAATCCTGATGTACTGATGGCCTATCTCATTTCTTGAAGCCCTTAAAATGCCAGAACAGTACAAATACCCCCAAATTACCATTTTTTGTAGTAGATAGTCCAAGGTATTATGTAAGAGGCATTACCAGTTTTTTAAAGTTGTAATTTTTTTGTCAAAATTTTGTCCGAGTGATACTCTGTCTGCCAGGTCAGTGAGAGAGGCCTGTCCGGTTTATATAGGCCTCTTATGACGTCACAGTCCCAGCATGCTCCGGGACCCACGGAGCATGCTGAGACTGTGACGTCATAAGAGGCCTATATAAATCGCCGCCGCCTTGTACACCCGGCATTACAGCGGGAGGAAGCGTTGAGTCAACATAAGAAGAATAGAAGAAGGCGGCAACGAAGACCAGGTTGGATGTCGCTAGTAAGAGAGCTACAAAGAAGATAGCGGCAGCCAGCCCCAAAGAAGGCACCGGAGAGCGAGCGGGAGAAGAACCGGGGAGCGCCTAAACGACAGTGGAGAGCGGAGAAGATGGAAGAAGACCCCCCGGAGAGCGGAGAAGACCCCCAGAGCTGATTAATAAATTATTTTAAAACCCTGTGTTATGTGTTTATTTTATTGACACTTTTCCTCCAGGTGAATTGGTAGGGGTACGATGTACCCCCATACTCATTCACCTAGGGTGGGGGGCCGGTATCTGGGGGGGCCCTTATTAAAGGGGGCTCCCAGATTCCGATAAGCTCCCCGCCCGCAGACCCTGACAACCAACGGCCAGGGTTGTCGGGAAGAGGACCTGTCCTTATCATGTTGAGGCCATGCGGCTCAGGAGGGGGGGCGCTCGCTTGTCCCCACTCCTTTCCTGACCGGCTAGGATACGGGTCTGGTATGGATTGTGGGGGAACCCCCACGCTGTTTTTTCGGTGTAGGGGGATCTCCTTACCAGAAAACCTTTTTGTTCCATTGATGTTCCCTGGGGGAAGACCCGGGTTCTCAAAGACGTTTTCACAGGCATACTATAGACACCCAGCAAGTACAATATTTAAAGGAATTTTTCATAATTTTTTTTTTTTTATTTAACCACTTCCATACCAGGCACTTACGCACCTTCCCGCCCAAGCCAATTTTCAGCTTTCAGCACTGTCGCACTTTGAATGGCAATTTCGCAGTCATGCTACACTGTACCCAAACAAAATTGGCGTCCTTTTTTCCCCACAAATAGAGCTTTCTTTTGGTGGTATTTGATCACCTCTGTGATTTTTTTTTTTTTTGCGCAACAACTAAAAAAAGACTGAAAATTTTGAAAAAAAATTACGTTTTTATTTTTTTCTGTTCATTTTTTTGTAAATACGTTTTTCTCTTTCAATTACGGGCACTGATATGGCGGCACTGATGGGCACCGATGAGATGGCACTGATGGACATCGATGAGGTAGTACTGACGGGCACAGATGAGGTGGCACTGATTGGCGGCGCTGGTATGCGGCACTGATGGGCACTCATAGGCGGCACTGATGGGCACACATAGGCGGCACTGATGGGCACACATAGGCGGCACTGATGGGCACACATAGGCGGCACTGGGCACTCATAGGCGGCACATATGGGCACTCATGGGCGGCACAGATGGGCACTCATGGGCGGCACTTATGGGTGGCACTGATGGATACTTATGGGTGGCACAGATGGGCACTGATAGGTGGGCACTGGGCATGGATGGGCACTGTGGGGTGGCACTGATGGACACTGTGGGGTGGCACTGATGGACAGTGGGGTGGCACTGATGGACACTGTGGGGCAGCACTGATTTTCCCAGGGTGCCAGTCAGTGCCCATTTGTGGGCACTGATTGGCATATTTTTTTTAATGCTTTTTTTTTTTTTAGACTTTTTTTTTCAGGCTTTTTTTTTTTTTTGGCCCACCCTGGACCACCAGGGTGGGCTTCCCTGGTGGTCCAGTGTGGCGATCCGAGGGGGGCTGCGCTGATAAACAATCAGCGCGAACCCCCCCTGTCAGGAGAGCCGCCGATCGGCTCTCCTATACTCGCGTCTGTCAGACGCGAGTGAGGAAGAGCCATCAACAGCTCTTCCTGTGTACATCGTGATCAGCCGTGGTTGGACACGGCTGACCACGTGGTAAAGAGTCTCCGCCGGAGGCTCTTTACTGAGATCGGTGATGCAGGGTGTCGGGCGCGCGCGGCATGAAATCCTGCAGGACGTCCTTGGACGTCCTGTCAGGATTTCACAACCACTTCCCGGACGTAAATCGGCCATAGGCCGGGCGGGAAGTGGTTAACCACTTAAGGACCGGACCAATATGCTGCTAAAAGACCCAAGGTGTTTTTACAATTGGGCACTGCGCTGCTTTAACTGGTAATTGCGCGGTCATGCAATGTTGTACCGAAACAAAACTTGCGTCCTTTTCTTCCCACAAATAGAGCTTTCTTTTAATGGTATTTGATTGCCTCTGCGATTTTGGTGATTGAATAATGACCAAAAAAAATAATTGACAAAACGTTGTCACTAAATGATATATTTCTCACACATGCCATGGTTATATGTGGAATTGCACCCCAAAATACATTCTGCTGCTTCTCCTGAGTACGGGGATACCACATGTGTGGGACTTTTTGGGAGCCTAGCCGCGTACGGGACCCCGAAAACCAATCACCACCTTCAAGATTTCTAAGGACATACATTTTTGATTTCACTCACACAAATCTTGAAGGCGGTGATTGGATTTTGGGGTCCCGTACGCGGCTAGGCTCCCAAAAAGTCCCACACATGTGGTATCCCCGTACTCAGGAGAAGCAGCAGAATGTATTTTGGGGTGCAATTCCACATATAACCATGGCATGTGTGAGAAATATATAATTTAGTGACAACATTTTGTAATTTTTTTTTTATTTTTTTTTTGGTCATTATTCAATCACTTGGGGCAAAAAAATTAAATATTCCATGGACTCAAAATGCCTTTCAGCAAATAGCTTGGGGTGTCTTCTTTCCAAAATGGGGTCATTTGGGGGGGTTGTGTGCAATCTTGGCATTTTATGGCCTTCAAAATTATGATAGGTAGTGAGGAGTAAAATCAAAAATTTATGCCCTTAGAAATCTTGAAGGCGGTGCTTGGTTTTCGGGGGCCCCCGTACGCGGCTAGGCTCCCAAAAAGTCCCACACATGTGGTATCCCCGTACTCAGAAGAAGCAGCAGAATGTATTTTGGGGTGCAATTCTACATATAACCATGGCATGTGTGAGCAATATATTTAGTGACAACTTTGTGCAAATAAAAATCAGTTTGTCATATTCCCGCAACTTGTGTCAAAATATTAAATATTCCATGGACTCGACATCCCTCTCAGCAAATAGCTTGGGGTGTCTACTTTCCAAAATGGGGTCATTTGGGTTTTTTTTGTGCTATTTTGGCATTTTATGGCCTTCGAAACTGTGATAGGTAGTGAGGAGTGAAATCAAAAAATTACACCCTTAGAAAGCCTGAAGGCGGTGATTGTTTTTTGGGGTCCCGTACGCGGCTAGGCTTCCAAAAAGTCTCACACATGTGGCATCCCCGTCCTCAGGAGAAGCAGCAGAATGTATTTTGGGGTGTAATTCCACATATGGGGGGAGTATGCTTTGCGCGTGGGTGTAAGCGTTACTGGCACTAACTAGCTACCTAGCGGCACCAGCGATATTAATACAGCGATCAGAAAAATGATCGCTTAGTGACGCTGGCAATAGGGGGTGAAATGGTTAACTCTAGGGGAAATCAGGGGTTAAAACCTTTATTAGGTACCCCCATACATTTTCTAATAAAGATTTTAACCCCTGATTGGGGGTACCTAACGCTATAAAAACCTGGTGGGCGAACCTCAAAAAATAACTAGCTACCTAGCGGCACTAGCGACACCAATACAGCGATCAGAAAAACGATTGCTTAGTGACGCTGGCAATAGGGGGTGAAAGGGTTAACTCTAGGGGCAATCAGGAGTTAAAACCTTTATTAGAAAATGTATGGGGGTACCTAATAAAGGTTTTAACCCCTAAGTTAACCCTTTCACCCCCTATTGCCAGTGTCACTAAGCGATCGTTTTTCTGATCGCTGTATTAGTGCAGCTAGGTAGCCAGTTATTTTTTGAGGTTCGCCGCCATGTTTTTATAGCGTTAGGTACACCCATAAATTTTCTAACGCTATAAAAACATGGCGGCGAACCTTTAAAAAATAACTAGCTACCTAGAGGCACGAGCGACACTAATACAGCGATCAGAAAAACGATCGCTTAGTGACGCTGGCAAAAGGGGGGTGAAAGGGTTAACTAGGGGGGTGATCAAGGGGTTAAAACCTTTATTGGGGGGGGGGGGGTAGGGGGCTACCCTGGACCTAACACTAACTGCCTGACACTAACTGCCTGTCACACTGACACTAAATGCAGTGATCAGTAAATAAATGATCACTGCTATTTAGTGACAGTGTGGCTGGGGGGGTGACCGGGGGGAGATTTGTGTGCCTATGTGTACTGGTGTCAGTGTAGTGCTTGTGTACTCACTGCTGTGATGTCTCCTCTCCTCCGCCGGATGAAAATACCGGCGGGAGGAGCGGTGACATCACTTCCTCCTCTGCCTGTGTTTACAGTGCAGGCAGAGGAGAGTGGAGGAGGATGCGCATTGGCTGGGAGCGATCGTGAGGGGGCGGACAAAAATGAACCGCCGCCCCCTCATCCCGGATCGTTCCCAGAGCCACGGGGACCCCCGCAAGTACCGGGGGGGTCCGTTCGGACCCCCGGCCCACGTCTAGGCAGGGACGTACAGGTACCCCAATGTGCCTGTACGTTCCATTCTGCCGACGTATATGTACATGCCGCGGTCCTTAAGTGGTTAAGCATCATTAAAATCACTGCTCCTGAATCTTTAGGTGCAAACTACAGAGCACACGGCCAGTACACACCAAGTAGCTTTAGGTGCAAACTACAGAGGACACAGGCGATAAACCACGTAAGAATACTGCAGCTAGCACAATCACCTGCCTGCCAGTAAATTAGGAAGAACTGATCTAGCTAAACTATACAGTGCATTAATATATGTACAACACCTGGGATGTATATATATCCTCTACACACTGTAACATTAACTGACTTGCCTGCCTGCTCTATCTACCTGCAAAAAATGACACACTCTCTGTCCTCTCTTAACCACCGCAACACACTACACAAGGCCGATCTGCAGGCGGCCTTTTATAGTGTGGGGCGTGTACTAAACCCCCTGAGCCATAATTGGCCAAAGTCACCCTGGCTTTGGCCAATTATGGCTCTCCGTTTTTTGCGCGCTGTGATTGGCCAAGCATGCGGGTCATAGTGCATGCTTGGCCAATCATCAGCCAGCGATGCCGCAGTGAATTATGGTCTGTGAAACGTAACTCGAATTTGGCATGAACGACCCGTTTTGTTCGTATTTCGACGAACGATCGAACATACGATATTCGAGTCGAACATGGGTTTCTTTAGTTCAAAGTCACTGAAAACCATTCTAACAAATATAGCTAATTATGAATTACTTGTCACATCAACTGATTCATCATGACCAAGAGAATTTTTTATTTTTTTTATTTGTGAAATGATGTCAACTGCCATGACTTCAACTCTTCTTGTAATTTTTTTTATCAGAACATTGAAGGGAATTTATTGAGGGATATTATTTCTGTGTTTTATTTTAAGTTATCAAAGAGTGAATCAACGGCTTCTAAAAAGGCTTTTTAATTATCTTTCCATCCCTTTCTTTTCCTCTTATCCTGCTATCAGCTGAGACATATCATAAGAGGCCATAGTTGTGGCAATGCTTTTCTCTGCAGGCCTAGTAAACACTCTTTGCTGTGAAAATGAAAAAGAAAATGAAATCATTCTTTTAATTTTCATGTGCTTTTTGCCAAGTAAAGTTTAACATTTTTGTACTTTTTTTTAACCTCTTGCCAACCAGCCATCGTCAACCAGGTCGGCTCGTTCCGGAATATCGCCCCTTAAAGAGCCATAGCAGGAACACGCACGCCGCCATCGCGGGAAAGAGAGCCAGAATGGGGATCTGTCAATGTAAACAGACAGATCCCCGTCATGACAGGGGAGGAGAGAGATCTGCTGTCCCTAGTGATTAAAAAAAGTTCAGTTCATTATAATTGTTAGTTGCTTACACCATCCGTAGTACACCAACACCAATAGTGTGCCCCAGCCTCACACCTCAAGTTAAGACCCCTACAGGTCTAGTAATGCCTCTGTTTTTAAAGGGGTTGTAAAGGTTAAAAAAAAAATCCCTAAATAGCTTCCTTTACCTTAGTGCAGTCCTCCTTCACTTACCTCATCCTTCCATTTTGCTTTTAAATGTCCTTATTTCTTCTGAGAAATCCTCACTTCCTGTTGTTCTGTCTGTAACTCCATACAGTAATGCAAGGCTTTCTCCCTGGTGTGGAGAAAGCCTCTTGAGGGGGGAGGGGGCGAGCAGGAGAGTCAGGACACTCTCTACTTTGCAGATAGAGAAAGGAGCTGTGTGTTAGTGGGCGTCCTGACACTCCTGCTCGCCCCCTCCCACCTCAAGAGGCTTTCTCCTCCTCCGCGATTTTGCCCTGATTTTCACAGCGCGGGAAGCGGGGATCGAGCGGGGAGGACACCACGATGGCCGCAGAAGGACGCCGGACCGGACGAGGACGCGATGGACGACGGGCAGGACGCGATGGACGACGGGCAAGACACCGACGAGGGGCATCCAAACTGTAAGTATTTTTTTTTTTTCAGGAATTTTCCTTTAAGTTCGGGGGTGCGCGCTATACGCCGGGGCGCATTATAGCCCGATAAATACGGTATATAAACCCCGCCCCCGAGCAGACAACGGCTGACTGTATTGTAACCGTGCAAATTTATTTCCTGCAACCACAAGATTTGCATAATCTATGGCTTGCCTAAGAAGAGGAAAGCTGAAGGCTATTAGATGCATCACCTGTCTCCTGGCTACATGTTGTCTGCTGTACTTTATTGGAGTTAAAAATCAAATCAAATAAATAATTGATTACATTCACGTGAATAACAGAATACACCCATAACAAGGGATGTTAAACATTATACAGAATACCTAAAACATCCTTTTGAAGAGGTTGAAAATAAATCATCTAAAAAGCACAGCTTCACCACCATTGTTGTCCAATCTACCTGCCAGAATCCAGTGACAGGTAAGTAGCAATATTATTTTGTCCCTGACTACAAAAGTTCCTCAGTGGATGTGTGCCCACTAATTTAACCACTTTGCAGCCACGCTATAGACAAAAGACGTCTACAGCGCGCCGCTCAATTGCCGGGAGGACATCCCTGGACGTCCTCCTGTTTACTAGTTCCCTACGAGCCCCACGGGCGTGCATTGGGGAAAAGCTGTGCTCGCCACATCATGCGGGTTGCCGATGTGTGTGCCTGGCGGCCGCGATGTCCACTGGGTGTAAACACAAAGATCCACGTCCTGTCAGGGAGAGGAGACCGATGGTGTGTCCCTTGCCTTGTACATAGGGACACCGATCAGTCACCTCACCCAGTCAGTCCCCTCCCCCTACAGTAAGAATCACTCCCCAGGGAACACATTTAACCCCTTGATCACCCCCTAGTGTTAACCCCTTCCCTGCCAGTCACATTTATACAGTAATCAGTGCTTATTTATAGTACTGTTCGCTGTATAAATGTGAATGGTCCCAAAATAGTGTCAAAAGGTTCCGATCTGTCCACCGCAATATCGCAGTCCTGACAAAAATCAAAGATAACCACCATTACTAGTAAAGAAAAAAAAAGTAATAAATCTATCCCCTATTTTGTGAGTAAGTGAGTGAGTAACTTGTATAGCGCTACAAATGCAAACTAAATCGCCTTAAGGCAATATCCCCTATTTTGTAGATGCTATAACTTTTTCACAAACCAATCACTTAAAGCTTATTACGATTTTTTTTTTTTTACCAAAAATATGTAGAAGAATATATATCAGCCTAAACTGAGGATTTTTTTTTTTTTAAATGGGATATTTATTATAGCAAAAAGTAAAAAATATTTAGCCAGATTCACGTAGACTTATGCTGGCGTATCAGTAGATACGCCGTCGTAAGTCCGAATGCGCGCCATCGTATCTTTAGGCGTATTCTGGAAACCAGATACGCCTGAATTTGGCCAAGATACGACCAACGTAAGTCTCCTACGCCGTCGTATCTTGGCTGCCTATTTACGCTGGCCGCTAGGGGCATGTACGTTGATTTACGCGTCGAATATGTAAATGAGCAAGATACGCCTATTCACGAACGTACGTACGCCCGTCGCAGTAAGCTACGCCGTTTACGTAAGGCGTTTTTCCGGCGTAAAGATAAACCACCAAAAAGATGGCGCAGCCCATGCAATGTATGGACGTCGGAAGTGCCGTCGTATTTTACATCGTTTGCGTAAGCCGTACGTGAATGGGGCTGGGCGTAAGTTACGTTCACATTGAAAGCATTGAGTATTTGCGACTTGATTCTGAGCATGCGCGCGCATTCGCCGTACGAGCGGCCCTTCGTTTACACGGGGTCACGGTTAATTTAAATGTAGCCCGCCCACTACATGCCTACTTTGAATTAGGCGGGGTTACGCTGGCCCATTTGCGCTACGCCGATGTAACTTACGGAGCAAGTGCTCTGTGAATACTGGCCTTGCCTCACTATGTTACGTCGGCGTAGTGCAAATGGGATGAGCTACGCCGGCCAAAAGATACGCCGCTATACGTGAATCTGGCTAATTGTGGTTTTTCAAAAAAAAAATTTTTTTTTTGTTTAAAGCACAAAAAATAAAAACCGCAGAGGTGATTAAATACCACCAAAAGAAAGCTATTTGTGGGAAAAAAAGGACTTCAATTATGTTTTGGAGCCACGTCGCACGACCGCGCAATTGTCATTCAAAGCGTGACAGCGCTGAAAGCTAAAAATTGGCCTGGGCAGGAAGGGGGTGAAAATGCCCGGTATTGAAGTGGTTAATTTAGGTCCAATAAACACACCCTCCCCATTTCTTGTACGGGTATCACAGAGCCAGGGAGTGAAGGAACATTTCCACATTGGAGTCGAGACAGACCCATTCTATTCTAAACTAACAAAAATGTTTTTACTAGCTTGATTTATGCTTTTACGTGACAAGCGTTAGGTAGGAAAGGTATGAAAGGCACATGCTTTATAGAAATAAACAAAGTATGTCGTGCTTCACAAGGAATAAGGCATGGATATTTATTATGACAACATGCAATTACAAGCAGCAGCAAAATGAGATCGTGAAGGCACGTTTGTAGTACACACTTCATGATTTATTATTCCTACATGAAAAGCAAATGCAAAACTAACTGATGTTGGATCGCTCCAAAACATTCGAGGAATTACAATTTCGAAACAAGGTAGATCAAAACTAGCAATGAGCAAATCTGCCTAGAAACAGTTATATGAATGTTGCTCAAAGTGATCTCTGAGGCCTCGTACACACGAGGTGACATGTCCGATGAAAATGGTCCACGGACCGTTTTCATCGGACATGTCCGCTCGAAGATTTCGGTCTGATGGTTGTACACACCATCAAACCGAAATCCGCGCTGACAGGATACGCGGTGACGTGGCTGCGCCGATGACGTGGCGACGTGCGCGACCCTGGAAGGTTAATGCGTCCACGCATGCGTTGAATCACTTTGACGCATGCGAGGGCTTTCGGCCGAGCGGACATGTCCGGTGAGTCGTACAGACGACCGAACATGTCCGACGGACAGGCTTCCAGAAACATTTGTCCGCTGGAAACCTGTCCGATCCGCTGGAAAATTGTCCGGCCGGCCGTACACACGACCGAACATGTCCGCGGAAACTGGTCCGCGGACCAGTTTCAGCAGACATGTTCGGTCGTGTGTACGAGGCCTAAGAAGGTTATGGGAGAAGCACATCTTGTTGTTCTATTCAGAAGACACGGGAAGTTCAGCAGTGTCATGAGGAACACGTGCCAATGCCAAAAATGCCCAAAAATGTATGGTCGCGCTACCCCCGATGGAGCCGCTGGTTGTTGTTGGGATCGACGTATTAAGTTACCTCACAATGTTGTCTAGGGGTGTAGTTGATGAGTAGAGTTGCATAGAGTAGTGAGCGAATGTCCAGTCAATGAAGGAAGGTTTTCAAATGCTTTATTTTCGGCCCAACATAGCCAACATCAACATGAGGTAGGAAGGAAAGGTTGATGAAGCGATAGAGAACTTTGCGGTATCAGACCTGGATGTGAACAGAGCAATCCTGCTCTCAGTAGCACAGTAGTAGTAGTTACAGTTCGTCGCCACTCTAGCCAGAGTTGGTGAAGTGCCTCCGGACAGACTCCTGCCACAAGCCTGGCAGCCGAAGTGTCACTTTAGATTGCTGGGAGGAACAGGCCTCTGCCACAGACCTGGCTCTAGGGACCTCTGCCACAGGCTTAGTAATTGAATGAACTGAATAGATTGAGCGAATCCTCCCAGTAGATTTAGTTAGGGTCACCGGGTGACAGTTGAAGTGTACCTGTCAGTGTCCCGGTCACCAGATCCCCGATGGTTCGTTCAAGCCCTGTTAGACAACCTGCCTCCGGGTTCTCCTCAAGCCGACCCCCCATCGAATGGCACCCAGCCTGGGATCTTCTCAGTAAAGCGGGGGCCCCAGTAAGTCACTGGGACCCCTCTCATCAACTTGGAGCTCCGCAGCATGCGACCCCGGCCTGGAAGGCCATCGCCGGGGTCTGTTGGATGCGCACACCCCAAAGGTGGACCTGGACCTGGAACCCGCGAAGAACACACAGAAATGGCGTCTGCCACAGATATACCCTCCCCCAGCATGCCCCGCGAGGGAAAACTCCTCTAATTGGCTGCTGGGGAAAAGTGGCTCTGCCAGAACCCCTCTAGCGCCACCTGTTACCCAGGGGTGGAAACGACACCCCTGGAGCGCAGACTGACCTACAGGACAGTTCAGGAATGACAGCAGCCTAAATTTAGCAAATTGTGAATGGGAGCAAAATAACTCTCCCATTCCCCACTAACTTTAGCGTAGTGCCCATACTGAAAGTAAGGGGGCGCTACATGTAAATAAATAAAAACAATATTTCTCCCTACACAGAATTGTCAGCTCTCCATCAACACACTGATTATATGATACAAACAAAATGCAGCGCAACTAAAACAGCGTGGTCGGTTTACTAAAACTGAGTGCGCGTGCATAAGAGAGTGCAAAATCTGGTGCAGCTGTGCATGGTAGCCAATCAGCTTCTAACTTCAGCTTGTTCAATTAAGCTTTGACAATAAAACCTGGAAGCTGATTGGTTTCTAGGCAGAGTTGCACCAGATTTTGCACGCTCCAGTTTTAGTAAATTAAACCAAGTGTCTCTTAAAGTGGAGGTTCACCCTAAAACAATTATCTAACATTGCATCCAGCATACTAACGACATTTACAGTATGCAGGTCTTTTTTTTTTTCACCGTACATACCGTTATATTGTGATTTTCTCCCCGGCTTCCGTGTTCTGATTCCCGAGGGACTGGGCGTTTCTACCCCTGGGTTAGATGATTGACGCCTGGTGAAAACGTTCCCATGTGGCACAAGGCGTGTCACCAGTTTTCCGTAAATAGCCAAGCTGCGAGTCGGCGCTATACGGCGCCTGCGCAGTCAGCTCTACACGGCGGGCGCAGGCGCCGTATAGCGCCAACTCGCAGCTCGGCTATTTACGGAAAACTGGTGACGCGCCTTGTGCGACATGGGAACGTTTTAACCAGACGTCAATCATCTAACCCAGGGGTAGAAACGGGAATCAGAACCCGAAAGCCGGGGAGAAAATCACAGTATAACGGTATGTACGGCGAAAAAAAAAAAAGACCTGCATACTGTACATGTCGTTAGTATGCTGGATGCAACTTTAGATAATTGTTTTAGGGTGAACCTCCACTTTAACCACTTCCTTACCGGGCCTATTCTGGCACTTCTCTCCTTCATGCAAAAATCATAATTTTTTTGCTAGAAAATTACTCAGAACCCCCAAACACTATATATATATATATATATATATATATATATATATATATATATATATATATATATATATATATATATATATATATATATTTATATATATTTTTAGCAGACACCCTAGGGAATAAAGTGGCCGTCATTGCAACTTTTTATCTTGCGCAATCATTTTTCAATTGTCTTTTTTTGGAAAAAATAAACGGTTTCATGAATTAAAAAGTAACAAAACAGAAAAGTTAGCCCAATTTTTTTGTATTATGTGAAAGATGATGTTACACTGAGTAAATAGATACCTAACATGTCACGCTTTCAAATTGCGAACACTCATGGAATGGCGCCAAACTTCAGTACTTTAAAACCTCCATAGGCAACGTTTATTTATTTTTTTACAGGCTACCAGTTTAGAGTTAAGCCCCTTTATCAGGTGGTATTGAAAAAAAATCTCCTGCAAGCAGCATCTTTGGAGCGGTGATGCTCTAACCCACTGGGCGATACCTCACATGTGTTGTTTGAATGGCGTTTACATATGTGGGCGGGACTTGCGTGTGTGTTTGCTTCTGCATGCGAGCTTCCGGGGACAGGGACGTTTTAAATATATATATATATATATATGTATATATATATTTACAAAATGTCTTTATTTTTGCAATTTTTTTTATATTTTTGATCACTTTTATTCCTATTACAAGGATTGTAAACATCCCTTGTAATCTGAAAGGTGTGTGACAGGTCCTCTTTATGGAGAGATGCGGGGTCAATTCAGTTTCTGAACAGATGTCAATGTAAATCACGGACCAAAATCGCAAAAAATTATTATCTAAACTACTTTTTGAAATCGGTGCAGCGCCGCAGATGCATCGTCGCATCGATTAGGATGGTGCCATTTCCGGCAATTGCCGGCAAATGCAGCCGATTTGACATGCAACTGCCCCAGTGTGAAAGGGGCCTTATGGAGGAGGTCTTGTTTTAGAATTATTGCTCTCACTCCAGCGTATGTGGCGATATGTAACATGTGTATCGCAAACGTGTCCGCTCTTCTCATTCCCCTCCACCTGCCAGCACCTGCCATGGAGATCCTGGGCTAACTGAGCCCGGAAAGCATGGCGGGGTGCAGCAGTCGGGGGGGGGTGCTGGTACCAGGGTGTGTGAGAGCGATCGAGCAGCAGCAGAGCCGCCAAATTCTCTCACCTGACAGGAATTAGTCTGCCTGTCAGTTAACACACTCTCCAGGTGGCTGCAGCTACCAGATTGCGCGTGATACCCCCGGCGTTAGGGCCATACAACATAGGCGAAAGGGTTAAATGTCTACACAAGGGAGGCTTTTTTAGTAACATGAATAACATTCATTAACCACTTGATGACTGCCGCACGACGATATGCGTCGACAGAATGGCACGGCTGGGCATTGGGGTACAGGTACGTCACCTTTAAGATGCGAGCCGTGGGTCGCGCGAGCGCAACCAGCGGTGCACTCGCGCCCGGGTCATGAGCACCGCGAACATGCCCGCGGGAACCGATCGCTGCTGGTGTCCCGCGATCGGGTCACAGAGCTGAAGAACGGGGAGAGGTAAGTGTAAAGAAACATCTCCCTATTCTTCCTTGTGACACTGTCAGTGATCGTCTGTTCCATGTTATCGGGAACAGCGATTAGTGACGTGTCACGCCAAGCCACGCCCCGTAACAGTTATAATCACTCCCTAGGTCACACGTAACCCATTCAGCGCCCCCTATAGGTTAACTCCTTTCAGTGTAATCTTTACAGTAATCAGTACATTTTTATAGCAAAAATTACAATGGTGCCAAAATGGTGTCAAAAGTGTCCGCCATAATGTCGCAGTCACGATAAAAATCGTTGATCACCGCCATTACTAGTAAAAAAAAATAATAATAAAAATGCCATAAAACGATCCACTATTTTGTAGACGCTATAACTTTTGCGCAAACCAATCAATAAACGATTATTGCTTTTTTGTACCAAAAATATGTAGAAGAATACGTATCGGCCTAAACTGAGGAAAAAAATATATTTTTTATATTTTTTGGGGTTATTTATTATAGCAAAAAGTAAAAAATTCTGCTTTTTTTTTCAAAATTGGCGCTTTTTTTGTGTTTATAGCGCAAAAAATAAATACCACCAAAATAAATCTTTATTTGTGGGAAAAAAAGGACATCAATTTTGTTTGGGAGCCACGTCGCACGGCCGCACAATTGTCAGTTAAAGCGAAGCAGGGCAGAATCGCAAAAAGTGGCCTGGTCTTTGACCAGCGAAATGGTCCAGGGCTTAAGTGGTTAAACGCACATATAATCTTATGGGAAGATTTTTGTTGAAATGAATGGTCCGGTTACAGGGGGCCAGATTCTCAAAAGAGTTACGACGGTGTATCTCAGGTGTATCTCTCTTTTTGGCCCCGGGTATCTATGCGAGTGATTCCTAGAATCATTTTCGCATAGATACGGCCAAGATCCGACAGGTGTAAGTCACTTACACCATCGGATCTTAGATGTAATGCGACGCTGGCCGCTAGGTGGCGTTTACGTTCAGTTCTCATTTGACTATGCAAATGAGCCTGATACGCCGATTCCCGAGCGAATTTGCGCCGCGTAGTCGTTGTTTACGTCGTTTCCGTAAGCGTAAGGTTACCCCTGCTATATGAGGGGTAACCTTACGCCAGTCCGCCGTATGCCATGTTAAGTATGGTGTCGGGTCAGCGTCATCTTTTTCCGTCGGTTACGTCGTTTTACTAAGTCGTCCGCGAATACGACTTTACGTCAATGACGCTCACGTTGGCGTCATTGACGTTTTCCGTCGTGAGCTGGAGCATGCGCACTGGGCTCTTTTTCCGCCCGGCGCATGCGCAGTTCGATCGGCGCGGGGGCGCGCTTAATTTGAATACAAGCCGCCCCCTTTGAATTACGCGGCCATACGCCGGCCCATTTACACTACGCCGCCGCAAATTACGGAGCAAGTGTTTGGGGAATACGGCACTTGCTCCAGTAAGTTGCGGTGGCGTGGTGTAAATGGCTTACACTACGCCAACGCGGAATCTTAGAGAATCTGGCCCAGGGTCTCTTTAACAAAATCTTTTAGGTTGTGTTTAATAAATCGGCTACAATATAAAAGCTACAGAACAAATGTTTTTACAAGCACGCTCAAAGTGCTGACAACTCCTGCAACCGAATGCCAAAACGGCAGCTCTCAGTCACTTAGTGCTCGCTAATCAACCACGACCTAATAAAATCAACTTCACAAACTTGTAAAATTGCATGTTGAGTCCCAAGGGAGAAAATCACGATATAAATCTTTTTTTGTGCTACTGTTGCATCGCAGCGTTTACTGAAGCTGTAGTCGCTGAGAGGTTTGTGAAAGTTATGTGACAGGTCCACTTTAATGATGCTGATAAATGCACTTTTAAATACATGATCCTTTTTTCTTTTTTTCTAGAGTTCATCTGCTGCTTTCTGGATCAATTCTCTTTGTGATACACAGAAATTGTTTCAATGGCGTTTTTTAGATCTGTATTTATATGTAATTTTCCTGGTACTTAAGATTCACTGTAGGCATCAAAGCATTATAACAAATAGATGAAACTATTGATCAGTAGCTGATGTGCAGGAAAACGTGTTTCATTGTCCCCTGAAACTGAATATTGTGATGACTCCCCATAGTGTGTAAGTGTAGCCCCACCGTGTGTTTTGTAATGAGAAAACTGTGTTCACTCCTGTCACCACCGGCAACACGGGAATAACAAACTCCATTAACCATAAGGGAAAGGTCAAGTCAAAAGTTACCAAATATACCAGACAAAGGTATTAATCATATAAAATATGTGTCAGGTCATGGCCATATTTGGCCCAGGATCCCTCACCCATTTGTTTACATTCAGCTGCATAGCCAAGAAAAGTCCGTCATGCAAGCCAAGAAAAGTCAATGAGTCCAATGGGGGTGTATTTTGTCGGCAGTTGGAGAGTCTTTTTTCGTCAGCTTGGCATTTTTCATTATTATTGAGGTGGATCATCATCTCTAAATATGTGATTGTAGATGACCTTGCACTGTGGGACATGCTTTTGTGAAAGATCTGGTGTGTTAATTTACCTTTTTTACCAGGGGTGCTACTGTATGCACCTCTCACTTATTCATGCAAGGGGTAGGACCAGACATGTGGGAGCCCCCTTATTTCGGGGTGATTCTAGACTCCCCACCGAAACCCATATCCGCTAGGCTAAGGCCTTGTCCCCATCAACATAAGGACAAGGTACTGTGGCAGACCCAACCAGGACAAGGGCTTTTGGAGTGGATTGCAGTATAGCCTTTTGCCTACTGACTATGGGCCCTGGCTTTTAAGGGGGCTCTATTGTTTGGGAGGTGTGTGCCTGGGGGATCATTGGAGTGGTTTTGCTTTTGATTCAGGGACATGTCTTCCCAAAACACACAGGCTCTAGGAACCTAGGACCTAGATACAGATTTGGGGCCTCTATGCCCAAACCAACCAACATTGACTGCTTCAACCCCCCCCCCCCCTCCCTAGACTTAGAGACTCAGAGCAGATGTTAACATAATCAGCCTAAAGCAACCTGATGCTGGGGGGTCCTGCTATAATCTATATACTAAGATGTCTTCCTCTCATGGTATATTTTCCCTATTGTGTATGTACCACCTAGGTGTAAAAACTCCCAGTGTAAACTGAGTCACCTATTGTTTCTGTATGTCTGTTATTCCTCTTGGACATGTGACTAGCATTGTGCCCAATTTACCTTGTTACAAAACCATTGTAGGATGTTTATATAGTTATGTTAATTAGATTACTGTTTATGTTTATGGTAGCTGTTCATTAGATGTACTGATATTACCGTTCACAGTTTGCATTGTTTAGGGTAATGTGATCAGGCTCTTACCTGATTTTGTGTGGTATATATTTTGTGTGGATTTATAATAAAGGGTCAGTTTCAATTTGCACCTAAGCTAGTGTAAGTTCTCAGCAATAATACCTGGTTCCTGGTTCTAGAGTAGAGCAAGTTGTACCTTGACAGAGGCACCCAGGCTGAGCGTCAGATGGTCCATCACAAGTACCTTCTGGGGGGGAGGGGGCTATCAAAGTACCATCCCGATGTTGAGGGCATGTGGCCACTGGCCAGGTATAGATCAGGAAGGAGGGGACATCGAGGCCAGAAAGGCTACCTGCTCACTAGACATGTATGATGTGTTTTGTTACAAATTAAAATGCGGATGAATTTTTGGTTATCCAAATCTCTGAATCATGGAAATGGAAGATAATAGAGAAATAAGGGGGAAGAGAGGAGGGGTACTTCTTTTTTTTTTGTTCGTAACATGATGAGTGCATGGGGAAGATGGCGGAAAGGGGGGTGGATGAATGTCGAAGGACATTGTATTTTAAAGTAATCTGTATTTATCAAGATTTGGAATATTGAATAATTTATACGAATCATGTGTATTGTAAATGAATCTTGCACAAATGTTAAAGTTTTATATTTGAAGAAAATTTTATAAAAATAAATTAAAGGCAAATCTCTGAATCACAATAGAAAGGAATTTTAACAAATCCAGAATAAATTAGAACTAAAACAAATACATTTTTATTCATTTGTTTCATTCCTTTCGTTTATTTGCGACTTCAGAGGGTTTTGTAAATTCAATAATATGTGTCACACTGTATTGTTATAATTGGCCTGAGTTGCAAGCAAGTTGCATTAAAGTCGCAATCAAGATGCAAGCAAATCGCAATGCAAAGTTGCACTGGAAACATAAGGAATTAATCCGAATGTTCCAAAGTAAATTCTGAAAATACAAATCGATCTCGAATCCGAATATAAAAAAACGAATTCTGAAAATTAATCATTCTAACCGAAAAAATAGAAACACATTTTTTTGTCATGCACAACTCTAATGCTCACATTTTTTAGTATGTGTGTGTGTATACAATATATATATAATATTACCAAAAGTATTGGGATTCCTGTGCAAACTAGTCAAGTTCCTCCACCCCAAACTTGCTCATCCATTTCTTTATGGACCTTGCTTTGTGCACTGGTGCGCAGTCATGTTGGAACAGGAAGGGGTGGTCCCCAAACTGTTTCCACAAAATTGGGAGCACGAAATTGTCCAAAATGTCTTGGTATGCTGACACCTTAAGAGTTCCCTCTACTGGAACCAAGGGGCCAAGCCCAACCCCTGAAAAACAACCTCATACCATAATCCCCCCTCAATCAAATGATTTGGACCAGTGCACAAAGCAAAGTCCAAAAAAGACATGGATGAGCGAGTTTGGGTTGGAGGAGCTTGACTGGCCTGCGGAGTGGAGACTGTGAGCCCGGTCTTCTCATCCACATCAGTGCCTGACCTAACAAATGTGCTTCTGGAACATTCTGAAACTTTTCCACCATCATCACACACCATCTGTGTACAGAACACCTCCAGGCTGCCAAATTGCATTGCATTTTACAGATAATTACAGAGCTGCAGATTGAAAACAAAAGGTCATTTTTATTAACATTTAATTACAATATGATCTGAGTAGCAATTTGATATGCTATATATACATATATTTTTTGTTTGCTTTTTTTTCCCACAAAAGTGATATTAAATGAAAAGTGCCTTTAAATGAACCTCTATATCTGTATTGAAGTCGCAATCAAGATGCAAGCAAATCGCAATGCAAAGTTGCACTGGAAACATAAGGAATTAATCTGAATGTTCCAAAGTAAATTCTGAAAATACAAATCGATCTCAATCCGAATATAAAAAAACGAATTCTGAAAATTAATCATTCTAACCGAAAAAATAGAAACACATTTTTTTGTCATGCACATCTCTAATGCTCAAATTTCTTAGTATGTGTGTGTGTATACAGTATATATATAATATTACCAAAAGTATTGGGATGCCTGTGCAAACTAGTCAAGTTCCTCCACCCCAAACTCGCTCATCCATGTCTTTATGAACATTGCTTTGTGCACTGGTGCACAGTCATGTTGGAACAGGAAGGGGCCGTCCCCAAACTGTTTCCACAAAATTGGGAGCATGAAATTGTCCAAAATGTCTTGGTATGCTGACACCTTAAGAGTTCCCTCTACTGGAACCAAGGGGCCAAGCCCAACCCCTGAAAAACAACCTCATATCATAATCCCCCCTCAATCAAATGATTTGGACCAGTGCACAAAGCAAAGTCCAAAAAAGACATGGATGAGCGAGTTTGGGGTGGAGGAGCTTGACTGGCCTGCGGAGTGGAGACTGTGAGCCCGGTCTTCTCATCAACATCAGTGCCTGACCTCACAAATGTGCTTCTGGAGCATTCTGAAACTTTTCCACCATCATCACACACCATATGTGTACAGAACACCTCCAGGCTGCCAAATTGCATTGCATTTTACAGATAATTACAGAGCTGCAGATTGAAAACAAAAGGTCATTTTTATTAACATTTAATTACAATATGATCTGAGTAGCAATTTGATATGCTATATATACATATATTTTTTGTTTGCTTTTTTTTCCCACAAAAGTGATATTAAATGAAAAGTGCCTTTAAATGAACCTCTATATCCCTGGAATCATTTACAGTCCATTGCACTATTAAAAACCACTCAAATTACCTACATGCAAGCTTCCCCATTGGCCTGAATTCCTCTGAAATGACATGTTTTTTTTTCATCAAAATCTGGGCAAAGTGTGACAGACTCACCCGGGACATCCCGGTCCCTCTTATGTCTAAAATCATCCTATGTCCACTAGGGGCATAGGATGACTGAGAAATGATATCTTGGACTACCTGAGATGGGATTATTATGTAATTATTATCCACAATATATTCCAGGATATCTGTAAATAACTATTTACTGTTTGTTGATTCTGAACTCAACGGGTTAATTGTAAGAGTGACTCATTCAATGTTGGGACACATACTGTTAGATGCTAATGTCACCAACTCCAGCCATCTGTCTGTTCTCTGTGCTAATTGACCCTGTCATTGTGTGAAGATGTCCTGTGTTTACACTTATGATAATGTGTATTGTATAGCAGGTGAGCAAGGAGACGTGACGTCTACTCTGAAAGGTCATACCTATGAGTCGCCTAGTCTGAGTAAATGATTAGTTAATTAGCTCATGTTAATTTATGCTCTGGTTACCTCCTCTTTAAACTGTATATAAGGTTGTATTCTTGGTTCTATTAAACTCTCCATGTTCAGCAGACAAACAAGTCTCATCTCGTTGTGTGCTTGAGAGCAGCTGGAATATCTGATATCTATATCCAGACTGACAGGAAGCGGTATATGACAGAAGCACTCAAGCGGAGTATGGGACGTTCCGTTACAGTAAGAACTCTGAATTTCAATTATCTCTAATTCAGACTTCTGGCCACTGCTCCTCTTACCAAGTCTTATGTCTACCAGTGGATAAGTGGCCATCCCCACCTTGATTTCTCTATACCCAAACAGCTCTCCTTCTACATGTAAGGGTAGGGGGGTGTTTTTAATCACATCCTCCATATGCCCCATTAACTCATTGGCCGCCAAGTGTGGGTCACACAGGAGACCTACACCGGGGTATAGGATTCTTTAGGCTATGGCAGGTGATGAACCGCATTACTCGTCTAAGATCAGGGGTAGCACCTTGCCCCAAGGCATGCTCACCAATGCCCAAGGCCCAGGCAAGGGCCATGGTCATGTTAAATTAAAACATTAAGGCAGTCCCCCAACTTAGAGATGAGCCAATTGTGTGTAGTGTTGTATGCGAAATTCTTCCAAAATGTCATCCCTTGTCCCACATACTTGAACTGGTGTATGTGTTACATTAGGAGGGACATGCAGAGCCCTGTGCCAACTCCACTGGTCAGATTACCTCTGTTATCTTACTCTCATCCTATGCATTAAGGTGAAAACATTTCTGTCACTGACCAGCCCCCCAGCCCCCCTGTTTTACTCACCTGAGTCCTGTATTCCCCCATGGGGACACACTCTTCCCCTCTGCCCATTGTATTGTCTCTTGATTGGACAAATTGATAGCAGCACAGCCATTGACTCCCACTGCTGTCAATCAAATCCAATGATACGGGCGCTGGGGGGCGGGGCCGAGTCCTACATTCGGCATCTATGGATGCTGAATGCTGGACTCGGGAGCGCGCCTGCAAGGTAACCCCCCGGGAGAGCGCTTCTTCTAGGGGGTTATACCATGCGGGGAGGAGCTACCAACGCCATCGGGGGACCCCAGAAGTCGAGGATCGGGGCTACTCTTTATAACCCCTTTAAGCCCTGTGCACACGATCGGTTTGTCCGATGAAAACAGACTCAACAAAGCAGCTAAACTGTACGACGCCGCAATCATACGTTTCTGGTCGAATGCTCCGCCCACAAGCTATAGTAGAATTCTAATGTTGTATGACTAGTAATAGTTATATTTATTAATTATTATTACTAGTCAACCAACTTTAGAATTAGAATAGCCTATGGGAGCATTTGACCATAAATGTCCGCTCGTGGCGATCGTATGTTTTTAGCTGCTTTGTCAAATCTTCACATCTCTATAATGTCGAATCTTTTGTCGAATAATCTCGGACTAATAGATTTAGGTTAGGCACATTCGACCGCAGGTTGGATAGACACAGATCACTATTGCCACCGTCATGTCGAATCTTCTATCTATATCGAACTGTTATCGAACGAAATGAAAATAAAGCATTTTTTATGTTGAATCTTTCAGATTTCGGATTCTGCGCGTTCGTTTGTTAAAATGAACGTGAAAATCCCCAAAATTCGGACGAAAATGCATTCGGATGATAACAAATGCACATGTCTAATATATAAAGGGAGGAGGTAGTGGAGACCCTAGAACAGACTTGAGATTCACGTACAGAGACTCCGAATTATGTGTTAAGAAGCTCACTGGAAATCCAACCCATTATAATACTCCCAGGACATGAACTCCGTTGTTCGAACGATCGCCAGTTTCGGCAGACACCATAAGCTTTCAATTGACAGATTCAACCTTAATTCGGATTTTCGGACGAATGCATTTTTTAAAGAAAATAATAAAAACGAATTTCGAGAGTAACTAAATAATTGTATTTTCCGTCCGAAAACAAAATTCCGAAACAACATTTTTCAGTGTGCACGTCTATTATATGCACAGGAGGGAGGCTGGACCCCAGAGGAAAACCTGTGAACAAACAAAAGGCGGCATGAGCATTAACCATTTCCTCCCTTTCTGGGCATCTGGTAGAGAGTTGGCAACCTGTCGTCACACACACATTTTGTAATTTAAAGAAATGTTTGCCCTTGACCTAAACAGGTAAGTAGGCTTGTTACTAAAGTCCCCTCAAATCTCTTTAATGTAGATATTTTACTTTTCTTTTTGTGGGTCCACAGACACACTTGCTCTGTGCAACCTCCTTCTCTTGGTTCAATGTGGGCAGGGCTGCAATGAGCTCACAAACAATGAGGCGATGGGCCCAGGAAACACCTGACTTATATTGTGCATGCTCAGATTAAGAATTACTAACAAGTAGGGCTGTGGAAATTAACTATTAATTTACCGATTAATCTTAAATGTTTTTGATCGATCAAAATTATTTTGATTGGTACTCACCTCTCCGCCAGTTTCAGGGAGTTCCGTCGGAGATCCGGTGATGTCACGGACACCGGCGGGGCTTGCCGTGTCCATCTGAAGGGCTCCTTTGCTGTGCCTTCATATCTGCATGCCGGCGGGACCTTACTATCTGCCACACGCAAGGGCTGTTACACTTCCCTCTATCACTTCCCTCTATCAACCTGGGATTCTACAACCATCCACTGGGAGTTGTGATAGTTCCCTTCATGGGACATCTACATGCCAACGGACTGATGTTAACCTCTCCTCATCTGGATTCAGCAGTGGTATCGTTGTACACATTTTTATACCAGTATCATACTTGGCTACATGTTTTTATGACTGCTTTTGCTACCGTTTAGTATTACTCGCACCATTTTTACAGTTTATGTAGCTACATTGATTTTATCTCCAGTGCAATATTTATTTTGTTACCTACTTGAAGACTATAAAAGTTTTAATGCTATTCCCATCGAGCGCTGCCTCCGTAAAAGTAGTTGGATCTGTATGTGCATTATAATTAATCGAAATTAGTCGATTAATCGATTAAAAAAAAAAAACGATTAATCGAACACAAAAATTTTGATCAGTAATGGCCCTACTAACAAGATGGGAATGATTGGAAGAATTGAGCTAGGCAGGTAGATAAGAGCCTAAGATAGTAGTACAAAACGTGTTCAAGGTAATTCCCTAGGCCAGACTGCCCTTCCTTTTGTATTTACAGTGTCCAATAAGAACCTATAGAGGGTAGAACAGATCTCCAAATGAACTTGAATGCAAAGCTTTATGTGCAGTCAAAGTCCCAGATTCAGAAAGCAATTGCGCCCGTGTAACCATAGGTTACACGGCGCAATTGCTAACTTGCTCCGGTGTAACGAATGCTCCTGATTCAGGAACCTCGTTACACCGGCTGCAGCCTAAAATCTGCGCGACATAAGGCTCTTATGCCTCGCAGATTTTAGGCTGCATTCTTGCGGGGCCGCTAGGGGGCGCTCCCATTGTGTATCAGCGTGTAGTATGCAAATTGCATACTACCACTGATTCACAAGCTTGCTCGGGCCCCGCGCAAGCCAGGTACGGAGTTTCCGTACGGCTACTTTAGCGCAAGGCTGCCCCTTCTAATAGTAGGGGCAGCCAATGCTAAAGTATAGCCGCCGCTCCCACGCCGTGAAATTTGAATTTCACGGCGTTTGCGTAAGTGATTCGTGAAAGGCGCTGGACGCCATTCACGTTCACTTTGAAGCAAATGACGTCCTTGCGATGTCATTTGCCGCAATGCACGTCGGGAAAGTTTCCCGACGGAGCATGCGCTGTAGGCTTGGCGCGGGATCATTAATCATTAATTTAAATGATTCCCGCCCCCGGCGGGATCATTTAACTTGCGCACGCTTACGCCGGGCAAATTAGCCGGCGCGCCCTCGCAGTTCACGGGGCTACTGCTCCGTGAATCGAGGGCAGCACAAAATATTTGCGTGGGCGCAGGGCAAAATCGTTGCCCTGTGCCCGCGCAAAAAAAGCGCAATCTATGCTGAATCTGGGCCATAGTGTACCGTCGGGTAGGCAAAAAAATGTAAGTATTCTTACCCTTTAAGAATCTTTTATCCCATGTCTAATACAAAAGACATTTTAACACAATAAACGTATGTACTGATATTTCCAGTTAGGAAAAAATAAAAGTCTTATATATTGTTTTAATTCCCTGCCAACTGGGCTGCAATCCAACACACAGCAATGAAAATGTGTATCAACAAGATCCTCGCTAATCCATTCACAGCAATTATTCATCTCAGACTAAAAACAAGCTGAAGGGAACTAAAAGATTTTGTTTGCAATCAAATTATTCTAACACTAGGGGCATTCTAGCTGAGGGGGCCTTGGATCAATAGACCTGAATACCGATTCAATGCATCATCATTTCAGCTGCAAACATTCTGTACTTTGCACCAGATCTACCTAATAACCGAACCACTGAAGACAAAGTATGATTATTTCCATGATACTGTATGTACTTATTTTAGCTGTAATAACAGTTCGTGTAAGTAAAGTCCAGTATGTGCTAGAATAAGAAGGCTATTGCATGTTCCACAGAACAATCCAGATTTGGTGACAGCCAAATTTAACATAACCAAGAATGAGAGCAACTTACCTCTCTCATTCTCCCTCTAACTTTAGCGTAGTGCCCTTACTGAAAGTAAAGGGGGTGCTACATACTCCCCCCACTTGAAATTACACTATCCCCAGTGTCCTAAGGCATTCAAGCCTGAATGCCAGCCTGATACTTGCTAAACAGTACAGAAAAGTAGGAAAAGAGGAGAAAACATAATTGTAAACAGTGGATTACAAATCTTAGTGCTTTTAAGAACATGACATTACAAACATACACATACCTATCTATCTATGCTGCCCATTCTCAGCAGTGTTGATAGTAGGTGGGTCCAGGAAACCTACATAAAAAATATAAAAGAGAACATATAAAAATATACATCCTAATATATTAAGAACATTTCTATGTACAATTCTCCAAGGTTGGGATTGAAACTGCACGCTTCCGTCAGAGCTCAAAATTTCCTTTCCTCCCAGGGAGTTTAAACATAAGTGCTGAGCATAATTTGCTTTCTTTACTCTGTTGCAAGAAATATAAAAGAGAAAAACCATATATACATTTCTGTCCTGCAATGATAAAAATGTTGCAGAACACTGCCCCTAGCGGTCAGTGCGCTGGTACTACGGCAATCCAAGTTCAATTGCAAAGAAGTAGCAGCAAAAAGGAAGTACAAAGATAAAACATTTATTTTCTCGCTGAATATTCCTGTACTGCAGTGGAGAAGTTGGCAAGGACCCCCTCTAACTGACTGAACCCAACCCCCCCAGAAGTTCTTCACATAGGCCGCAATGTGGATCCGGAGAGGCCAGGCGGAAAGGGGAAACGGGAGAAAAACAACTTGAGTGGGGGCAAAAACCCTTGTCCAGAACTTCTTAAAAGTACTTATGCCCGACAAAGCAGACATGCAGCTCACTTGTAGAAGCGCGGGTCCGGCAAAATGATGATGTCACCATCTGAATTGGTCGTAGTGACCGAAAACACGTGATCCTCTTTCCCAGGAGATTTCAGCACGACCCGATCGCTGTAAATATGCCGACCCCAGCTCCAGTCGCGGTGACAGCGTTCAAACTTGGTATTTAGATGAGACAATCTTAAGTCCGCACCCTCCAAAATGCGGGGTATTCTCAAGTGTGACCAAACAGCTTCCTGGCACCAAGCTTCCCGTTCTTGGTCAATCTGCTTCAAAAGGGAAGGTAGCACGTATGGGCACGCCACACAGAGATAGCTGTAGTAGTGGTATTCTCCGACAAGGTCTCTGCCTTGGTACTGTTCACATCCGTTTCGCTGGTCGGGTCATCTTCCCGGTCTCGTTCGGCCATCAGGCTTACCTCCGGTGAGCAGGATGGTGGGGTAGCCCATAGGAGAGTCAAAGTGGATAAGACCGAGATGACCTCAACGTTGGAAGGCTCCGGCTCCACAATTTCCACTGACAGGGATGGTTCTGGCCATATGGCTTCCTCCTCCGTGGTGACAATTCCCGTAATGTAATTCACCCTGTACTCCCTTGGAGTTTTAGCAGGTGATGTGGCGACAAAAAGATAGGCCCGGCATTTCTGGCATCGGGCGAATGGCTGGATCTTTACGGACAGCTCCTCGCAGCGAGGACAGTCCCAGCATCTCCGTTCCTCTGCTCGAAAGGAGCACAAACTGTCCCTTGGTGGACATACGGATCCCTGTGTCCGTCATTTGCACTCCAGGCAGGGCAAACATGTTGGAGACCCCGGTGAAGTAGCAGGGGGCCTCAATCGCTGGGCAACCACGCTCGGTTGCAGGATAGCAGGCATCGCCACATGGTTTCTCCTTCTCTCTTGCTGGTGGGCTGTGTTCTGCTGAAATGGTGCAAAGACTCTGTTATACGTCTCACGCAGGGGTGGGTGACTCCTCCCACAGGCACGATTCAGGCGCGTGCTCTGCAGCACGTACGCCCAAGCTTAGCTGTGCGAGGTTAACTCCCTCGTTACCGGACAGTTCAAAACACGACACTCTTCGCTCTTTAGTAAATCTTGTACTCACAATTTTCCGTTGCCAGATGTAACAGCCGAATCCTGGACGAGCCCCCACCTGTAGCGCTACCCCCTCAGGAGCCGCTGATTGTTTTGGGATCAGTGCATTAAGTTACCTCTATGTGTTGTCTAGGGGTGAAGGTAGTGAGTAGAGCAATAAGCGAATGTCCAGCTCGTAGATAAGGTTTTCTGAATGCTTTATTTCTTGGCCCAACACGACCAACATCAACTTGAGGTAGACAGGAAAGGTTGATGAAGTAAAGGAACTTTGCGGTATCAGGCTTTGGATAGGAAGAAAGCAATCCTGCTTTCAGTAGTAACACAGTTCGTCGCCACTCTAGCCAGAGTGGGTGAAGTGCCCCCGGACAGACCCCTGCCACAGGCCTGGCAGCCGGAGTGTCACTATAAGGTTGCTGGGAGGAACAGGCCTCTGCCACAGACCTGGCTCTGGTGAGACCTCTGCCACAGGTCTAGTACTTGGATGAGCTAAATGGATTGAGCGAATCCTCCCAGTAGATTAAGTGACAGTTGAATTGTACCTGTCAATGTCCCGGTCACCAGATCCCCGATGGTTCGTTCAAGCCCTTTTGGATAACCTGCCTCCGGGTTCTCCTCAAGACGATCCCCCACGAACGGCATACAGCCTGGGATCTCCTCAGTAGAAGGGGGATCCAGTAAGTCACTGGGGCCCCTTGGTAGCATCAGTTGCTCCAGACCAGGAGGGCCCAGAGTCTGGAACTCCGTGTGGCGTGCGACCCCAGGCCGAGTAGGCCATAGTGGTGGGGCCCGCGATGTGCGCACACCCTAAAGGTGGGTGCCGCACCTGGAACCCGCGAAGAACCAAGAACAATGGCCTCCGCCACAGAAATACTCCTCCCCACCATGCTCCGCGAGGGAAAACTCCTCTAATTGGCTGCTCAAAAAAAGCGGCTCCGCCTGGACCTCTCTGGCGCCACCTGCCGTCCAGGGATGTTACCGCATCCCTAGAACGCACTCTGACCCACAGAACAATCCAGATTTGGCGACAGCCAAATTAAACATAATCAAGAATGAGAGCAACTTACCTCTCTCATTCTCCCACTAACTTTAGCGTAGTGCCCTTACTGAAAGTAAAGGGGGCGCTACATATAACTTATTTTAATTTATTATACTTTATCATACTCTAAAATACACTAAATTATTGAGTTAGAATGGATTTTTGACAAGGAATTCAGAATTATTAAAATGTTAAAATGTAAAATGGTCCAACTGTTCATCCATGCTTAACAATTAATATTGCGTTAAGAGTACAAACTGTCAGATGAACCGCACATACTGTACTTACCATTCTTCCAATACTGTATAAGCATTATTTGACACATTCTGTATGATAACCTCTTGTTTATACAAATTATAACAATAAAAATTGCAGAAAAAAAATCTCCTTTACATATGATCCGGGATTAGACCAGCAAACAAACAAAAAACAAACAAAAAAAAAAACATCAATTGCAGCCTCACTGTGCCCATCAAACGCAGCTACTGTGCCCATCATTTGCCACCACTGTGCCCATCAAACGCAGCTATTGTAGACATCAATTGCCACCACTGTGCCCATCAAACGCAGCCACTATGCCCATCAATTGCCACCACTGTGCCCATCAAACGCAGCCACGGTGCCCATCAATTGTCGCCACTGTGCCTATCAATTGTTGCCACTGTGTCATCAAATGCAGCCACTGTGCCCATCAATTGTTGCCACTGTGCCATCAAATGCAGCCCCTGTGCCCATCAAATGTCGCCACTGTGCCAGCAATTGTCGCCACTGTGCCATGCCATCAATTGTCGCCATGGTGCCATGCCATCAATTGTCGCCACTGTGCCATGTCATCAATTGTCACCACTGTGCCATCAATTATCACCATTGTGCCATCAAACGCAGCCACTAAAAAAACAAAAAACTGCTGTTATTCAGATGTCCGGGCGCTCACCAGGGGGCTGGTCATCTGAATAGTGGGCGGCTGCAGCGCCGGCGACAATTCATAGATTCATGTAATGCATGACTTGAGTGACGGCGTAGGGGAGAGAGGGGGCGGTGCTCCTGCGCCCACTATGGACGCACTGCCACTGGTCACCTCACTCAAGTCAGGTGACGTAGCCCATCAGCAGCATACGGGAGCCACATCCCCGGTGGAAATAGGGAAATGGATGGATTGTTTTGATCTATAATGTAAGTGGATGCTTTAATAAATCTTATGTAGTTTTAAATACTACACCATGGAAACTTGTTTGCTTTAAACGAGGGGAAACGAAAGGAAAAGGAGGTTTCTTTACACAGCTCACATAGAGTATCTAGCCAAACTCGGAGAGGGGAGAGGAGGAGAAGGATATCAATCGGCTGATTAACTTGGATTCCACCAGGGGTGGCCCGTCCATTGTGGGAGCACGGGCGCCGCCTCCCCTATTAACCTCCCTGGCGGTATGATTCTTTCAGAAAAAACATGCTGAAAGCGGTACCATTATTTGCAAGGAAATTTGGCGTTTTATATTGTAGGTCTGTCATTTTTAGAAATAACTCACTTAAATCTGACCAAACAAGCTTCTAATAGGCATCCCGGGTATGACATTTTTTTAAAAACAAAATTATAAATTATAATATAATAAATAATTATAAATAATTATAACAAATAATAATATAATTATAATAAAAATTATTCAATAATGTAATCAAATCAAAATCACTGAAATTTGCTCAGTTGCAGAATTGTCGCTGTCATTATTTTTTTTTTTTTATGACGAATTTCCCCACAAATCGCTATCGCACAATTCTGCAAGTGATTATAATTTATTATCGCTGTTTTTTTGCTGATCTAAAACTATTTTTGACATAAAGGGACACTTTTGGTTGCTATGGACAATCTACAGTTTGCAGGGAGAAAGAAACGTTTTTATTATATAAAATGACATGCATGACACAGGACAGACCACTAGGGACAGGGGGGGTGTGTTTTTTTTTACATACAGTACTGTAATCTATAAGATTACAGTATACTGTATGTAAGGTGTTTATTTACTTTTTTGAATTTGGCGCCGTTCTCCGTCCCCGTGCGTCGTAACGTCGCAGGGAACGGAGATCGGCGTCACACGGAGGCACTGTGTGAATCGAGCGAGGTCCTGCTCGCTCACACAGCGCGGTGGCATCGCTGGATCCAGGGACAAGGTAAGTAAAATTCCCTGTACATCCAGCGAGGCGAGCCCGAGTCTGACTCGGGGTTACCGATCGTAGCCCAAAAATCTCACCCCGAGTCAGACTCGGGAACACCGCCCAGGAGGTTAATAGCCGCAGCCCTCCCTATCCATGTGACAGCCCCTTTCAGGACTCCTGGCGCATGATCTCCTATGGTGGGGGAGGGCGGCGGTGGGTGCTGGTGTGTTTTTTGAAGCACCTCTAATAGGCTTCAAAATAGGGTGGGCTCAGGGATCGATGCGTCTGGAGCCCACCCAGTTGTGTTGCAACAGCAAATAAATATTCGCTGTTGAAACACTGATCCTCCTCCCAACCAATCGATCTATTGGACGCCTAGGAGGAGGGGAGGAGACGCACAGTGGAAGCCAGTAGGAGAAAACACAGGAGCCACTACCCGATGCCCACCTGATGCCCGCCACAACCTGATGTCTGCCGATGCCTCGATCTGTGCCATTGCCCGATGTGCACACCGCTGCCCAATCCCTGCCGCTGCCCGATGTGCCCGCCGCCTAGATGGGGTAAGTGCTGGTGGAACAGCAGACAGTGGGGGGGGGGGGGGGGTTGGGGGTTTGAGTACAGTGTCTCCATTCGCATTTGGTCCCAGCAACTTCTACCTCTTAATTTCCCCCCAAAGAACATGGCATAGAGAAATACCACATCAAGTCTTCTAAGTTGCTTTAAAAAGTCAACTTTTTTACCTTTGGAAATTCTGTATAGTTCTTGTTCTAGCTCATTGATATACCTGATAATTTCATTGCATACACTATATGGCCAAACATTCATGACCACCTGACTGTCACACCTACAGTGTATGAGCTTGATAGACATCCTATTCCAAAACCATGGGCAGCAATATAGAGTTGACCCCCCCCCCTTCCCCAATGCAACTTTACCATTTTCCATTATTCCAGGAAGGCTTTCCACAAGTATTTCCTGGAATATGTCTGTGCCTATTCAGTCAAAGAAACATTTGTAAGGTCAAGTACTGATGTTACGTGAGAAGACCTGGCTCACAATCAGCTTTCCAATTCATCCCAAAGGCATTCAGTAGTGTTGAGTAGGGCAGGGTTGGGTTCTGTGTAGGGCAATCAAGTTCCTTCACACCAAACTCATCAAACCATGTCTTTATGAATCTGGCATTGTATACAGGGGCACAGCAATGCTGGAACAGAAAAGGGTCTTCCCCAAACCTCAAGATTGGAAGTGTATAAATGGTCTCAAATGTTCTTATGTTCTGTAGCACCGTCGTATCTTAGGCTGCATATTTACGCTGGCCGCTAGGTGGCGCTTCCGTATATTTACGCAAGGAATATGCTAATTAGGTATTTACGCCGATTCAGAAACGTACGTCCGTAGGGCTGTACGTAAGTTACGTTCACGTCTAAAGCAATGCCGATTTGCGGCGTAATTTCGAGCATGCGCACTGGGATTTTTTCACGAACGGCACATGCGCCGTTCGTAAAATACGTCAGATACGCGGGGTCACCATTCATTTAAATAAAACACGCCCACATCATCCCCATTTGAATTAGGTGGGCTTACGCCGGACAACATACGTTACACCGCCGTAACTAAGGGCGCAAGTGCTTTCTGAATACGGAACTTGCGCCCTAATTTACGGCGGCGTAACGTATCACAGGCATACGTTACGCCCGCACATAGATAGACAAATCTATCTGAATCCGGGGCCTCTGTGTACAGAACACCTCCAGGTAGTCATATTACATTCTCCGAAAATTACAGCTGCAGATTGAAAAGGAAAGGTAATTTTTAGTAACATTCAATTACAACTTCCTGATGATGCCATACAGCAAAATGCATAGAGGCCAGATAATATCGCGATCTTTATAATTTTGGTTTTATGTAATAGTGTGGTTCACACCTAAAGGGGCTGCTGTCATGTTTTTTTATCATAGGGTGGGTGCCTTTTATATCTGAGAAAAAATTATTATACAGCACTTTGAGATGTATTTATAAAACAAAATTGGCATAGCTGTTTGCCCATCGACACTGCTTGTAAATTTGTTCCCTACAATTGGGGCTAAATGAAATGTTCTCCAAAGGGGAGATTGGGGAAAATACTACAGTATGGCCACTAGATGGCAGTGATTATCAGAAGAAATAAGGATGCTCGTTAGCTCCATCTAGTGGCTATAATGGGGTATTCACCACATTCACACATTTGATCTGCAGAGAATATGCTGAGAACATTTGATTTTGCTACATTTTTTATTTTATTTTTTTAGAAACACACCTATTTAAAGGGTCACTCATTTTTTTTTAGCTAAATAGCTTCCTTTACCTTACTGCAGTCCTGGTTTCATGTCCTCATTGTTCATTTTTGCTTTGATGTTGCTGTAATTCCTCTCTGTTCTGGACACTTCCTGGTTGTCTGTTTCCTGATCACCACAGTACTGGGAGATTTCTCACTGTGGTGACTAATCAAGGAGGTGTGTCTAAAACTCCTCAGCACCAATCCAGTTTCGTTTTGCAAAACCTTCACTGCCCTCTATTGGCTCTTTGTCTCTGTACATCAGAGAACCAGGAAACAACAGCAAAAACGAAACTACACTGCAGGTACATTATATGATTGTTTTTTTATCTATTTTTAATCATTTTTAAAAGGAATCAGTTAACTATTATGTCTCTATACCCTGTAAACAGTCATTTCAGCAAAAAAAAATAAAAAATTCCTTTAGTGACCCTTTAAGTTTACTTTATGCCTGTGTACTGGCTTTCTGTTTTATGTGTTTGTGTCTTTTCAGGTGGTAATGAGCAGCGCCATTTTCTGCCGCAGTGTATGCGATTAATTTTGGGGCCAAATGACTTCTTTATTGTCAATGCCTAGTTGTGTGTTAGCGAGTTAGTTAGCGCATTGAGTCAATTTTTTTCCACCTTTATATGGATATATCTATATTATCCAATAAATACAGCTTGCAAAATAAAGAAGGGGGCATAAAACACTGCAAGACTGTCCCACAGAGGCTCATAGTTATCAGAGGAAAAACGGTCAAGCTCTACCTGCAGAAAGCATTTCCATTTATTAAAGCTGAACTCAAAGCAACTACCGTACCGTATTTATTCGAGTATAACGCGCAAAATTGTATACCCAAAAAAAAAATCAAAGTTTGGGTGCGCGTTATACACGAGGACTGGGGTGGGGTGGCAGTGGCGTTCCACTTTAAACCTAGCCTTTTGTATCACCTTGCCCCCCCCCGCCGCCGCCGCCGATACCGCCGCTGCTTCCGCCGCCGCCACCAAAGCCACCACCGCCACTGCCACGTTAATCACCGCGGCGCGGGGAACATTACAGACAGCTTTCGTTTGAATAGCTGTTTTCCCCGCCGCGCGTAGACACTCCCCCTTGGAAGGATCTGTCCAATCGCGAGCAAGGGGGAGTGTCTATGCGTGGCAGGGAAAACAGCTGTTCAAACGAAAGCTGTCTGTAATGTTCCCGCGCCGCGGTGATTAACAGTAGGTGGCTGCATATACAGGGGACATGGCTGGACATACGGGGACATGGCTGGTTATACAGGGGACATGGCTGGACATACAGGGGACATGGCTGGACTTACAGGGGACATGGCTGGACTTACAGGGGACATGGCTGGACTTACAGGGGACATGGCTGGTTATACAGGGGACATGGCTGTATATACGGGGGACATGGCTGGACATACAGGGGACATGGCTGGTTATACAGGGGACATAGCTGGATATACGGGGGACATGGCTGGACATACAGGGGACATGGCTGGATATACAGGGGACATGGCTGGATATACAGGGGTCAATACATTGTCAATAAATGATTTTTGGCAATTACAAAGATTTTATACCGATTTTTAATCGAAAATTAGGAGTGCGCGTTATACACGTGTGCGCGTTATACTCGAATAAATACGGTAGCTAAAACACAGTTGAACTCTCTATCAGGCCTCGTACACACGACCGAGTTTCTCTGCAAAAAACAGCAAAAAACTTGCTGTTTTTTTTTTTTGCCGAGGAAACCGGTCGTGTGTACACTTTTCGACGAGGAAACTGTCGAGGATCCCGTCGAGCCAAAAAGAGAGCATGTCTTCTTTTTCCTAGACGGGAATGGAGAAATTTGGCTTGCCGAGATCCTCGACGTTGTGTTTCGCCCGTCGAGTTTCCCCGTCCGCCCGTCGAGTTTCTCGGTCATGTGTACGAGGCCTAAGGGAGTTGTTTTGCCTGCCAAATTATTTTCTTTTTTGCCAATCCAGTTCTGAGATTGACCCAGCTCTGTTACAGCACTGTCTAGCAAGGTTGGGGACCTGATTTTTCCCTGCTACAGTTAAGCATTAGACATGTGCAGTTTGTCTTGTTCCAAATTAAAATTTTAAACCACTTTTCACACTGGGGTGGTGCGCTTGCGGGACGGGAAAAAAAGTCCTGCAAGCAGCATCTATGGGATGGTTCGGGAGTACTGTATACAGCGCTCCCCTGAAAACGCCCCTGTCCATTGGAATGAATGAATGAAAAGCACTTCAGAAGTGCCGCAAATTGGGAGCTTTTAACCTCCTTTTTGGGATTAACTACGCTCGCTCTTGGCCAAAAAGTGGCGCAAAAGCACCGCTTAAACAATGGAAAAGTGCCACTAAAACGAGCAGCACTTTAGCGCTAACGCGGGAGCGGCCCCAGTGTGAAAGGGGTCTTAATGCTGTGCTTTTGCGCTGCTTTTCAGCTGCTAGCAGGGCACTTTTAAACTAGGGTGACCACGTGTCCCGGATTGCCTGGGACAGTCCTGCATTTTGCAGGTCTGTCCCGGGCACCTTAATTCCAGGACAATACAGTGTCCCGGAATGAAACTGACACAGCCACCCCCCAAGCCAACCTAATGCCCCCAAAAAAGGCTGCCACATCACCGCTTTACTCACTGACAGTACTTGTCCTGGCCGGGAATGCCTAAGGAGCACAGTCCCCGCCCCCTGCTTGTGATTGGAGAAATCATAAATCCCGCCTCTTGTGTCCAATCACTGTGCTGTGATGCGTTACACCACAAGCTGATTTTTGGGAAGGGAGGTGTCCCTGAATAGTAATTTGGAAATGTGGTCACCCTATTTTAAACCCAAAAAAGGGGTTAAAAACTCCTGAGTTGCGGCACTTCCAAAACACTTTTCAGGCACTTTGGAAGTGCTGCCCATTCATTGCAATGGGCAGGAGTGTTTTGGGAGCGCTCCCAAACCACCCCAAAGAGGCTGCTTGCAGGGCTTTTTCTAACGTCATGCATGTGCACCTCCCGGGTGTGAAAGCACTCATTGAAATGAATGGGAGGCAGTTTTTAGGCACTTTAAGCCCTGTACACACGATCGGTTTGTCTGATGAAAACGGACCGATGGACTGTTTTCATCGGACGAACCGATCATGTGTGGGCCCCATCGGTTTTGTATTCATCGGTGAAAAAAAATAAAACCTGTTTTAAATTTTCTTATGGTTAAAAAATCGATAGAAAAAAATGATCGTTTGTGGGGAAATCCATCGGTCAAAAATCCACGCATGCTCAGAATCAAGTCGACGCATGCTCGGAAGCATTGAACTTCATTTTTCTCAGAAAGTCGTTGTGTTTTACGTCACCGCGTTGGACACGATTGGATTTTTAACTGATGGTGTGTAGGCAAGACTGATGAAAGTCGGCTTCATCGGATATTCGATGAAAAAATCCATCGGATACAGGGCTTTACAGTTGCTATTTCTAGCACTAAAACGCCTGAAAACTGCCTCAGTTTGAAAGGGGTCTAAATAAAAGATGTCTACACTTACCTATGCTAAGGGCGCTCCTGTCTGGTCACATGATCGACTTTGGCATAGAAGAGAGATCGCTGACAATGGCTGCAGAGCCCAGGCAATCACGTCAACCAAATGACGCGTACACACGGTCGGAATTTCCAACAACAAATGTTCTATGGGAGCTTGTTGCCGGAAATTCCGACTGTGTGTAGGCTCCATCGGACATTTGCTGTCGGAATTTCCTAAAAAAAAAAATTGAGAACTGGTTCTCAAATTTTCCGACAACAACATTTTTTGCCGGAAATTCCGACCGTGTGTAGGCTCCATCGGACATTTGCTGTCGGAATCTCCTAAATGAAAAAATTGAGAACTGGTTCTCAAATTTTACAACAACAAAAGTTGTTGTCGGAAATTCCAAACGTGTGTGCACAATTCCGACGCACAAATTTCCACGCATGCTCGGAATCAAGCAGAAGAGCCGCACTGGCTAACGAATTACATTTTTCTCGGCTCGTCGTACATGTTGTACGTCACCGCGTTCTTGACGCTCGCAATTTCTGACAACATTTGTGTGACCGTGTGTATGCAAGACAAGTTTGAGGCAACATCAGTAGAAAAAAAAAATCCACGATTTTGTTGTCGAAATGTCTGTACGCGGCAATAGAGTCACCATGGAGCATCCGTTGTCGGCTGTTCCTCCACTGCACTGAACCCATCCCTGGGACCCAAGCATGTGACTGGACCGGAGCACCTTCAGAATATGTAAGTATAGACATCTTGCCTTTCACCGGGTAGATACAATGGGCCAAATCCACAAAGCAGATGCGCCGACTTAACTCGAGATTTCTAATTTTACTCCGCGCGTATCTTTGCGCCCGATCCTCAAAACGAGATACGCCTTAAAATCCGTATTTTCCGTCCTACCTAAAATAATTACTCCGGCGCATCCTCGGACGCAAATTACGCTAGTCACGCCGCTGTTTTTGATAGGCAAAGATGCAAATGAGGGAGATAGGGCGATCCACATAATTAAGTGTGTGCGCCGTAGATTACGCCCTGTGCGCACCTGTTAGTTTCCCTGCGCAAATTTACACGTTATAAAAGCAGCCCTAATTTTACACATGCTGTGTAAAGGTCTGCTGAAGCAACAGCATTGAGGAAGAGCTGAGCACACATATTTGCTGGACTTGAATCTGTCTGCCAACATGCCCGGGCCATCCATGATCCTAACGGCACTCGCTACTTTAGAGGCGCAAAGAAGGAGGAGGGCACAGAGGAGGAGGAGGAGGGCACAGGAGAGGGTATACCGCCCACGCCGAGATCTCTTTGGCATGCCTGCTTCTGAGGTCTATGGCAACTTCCGTTTTAACCGGGAAGCCATCCTTGAATTAACCTGAATCCTGCAGGATGATCTCACCACCCCAACCCAACGATCCCATGCCCTGCCACCTCTCATCAAAGTAATGGCAACACTCCATTTCCTTGCCACTGGCTCTTTCCAACGAACATGTGGAGGTCTGGCTGGGATGGCACAATCATCCATGAGCAGGTGTGTGCACCAAGTAGTCCCTGCAATACTGAGACGCATGGGCAATCAATTTCAAAAACCCACCCAGGAGGACCAGCGATTGCAAACCATGACGGACTTTTACCACATTGCCCGATTCCCACGGACCATCGGGGCCATTGATTGTACCCATGTGGCACTACAGCCCCCCATGAGACAGAGCACCTGTTCCGGAATCGGAAGCACTGGCATTCCATAAATGTCCAGGTAATCGTAGATGCCCATGGCCTCATCTGGCACGTCTGTGCAAAATTCCCTGGATCCTGCCATGACAGCTATATATTCCGGCAGACCAAAATCTCCAGAGATTTGGAACTGAACATGTATGGAGACAGCTGGCTGATTGGTGAGTGACATGGGTGTCAGGTATGTCCCCCCCCCATGATGCAGACATCACGAGGGGCACATGCATGACTAATATCCTCCTGTCTTTTCCCTTCCAGGTGACTCTGGATATGCCCTGGGACCACATATGATGACCCCATTTAGGAACCCCCAAACCCCAGGAAAGCAACGCTACAACGAGGCTCACATACGCACCTGTCAGGGTACTAGCTCCATCTCTGACAGATTCTCGCACATGCCCAGTAGAATGACATTTCGGCGCATGCCTGTGCGTGGTTTGCGCGCACGCATGCGCGGTACGGCAGCGCGCCGTGTGCGTGGAAGCGCGCACGTGCACGTATGCGGCAACCCTGGGGCCAATCAGAGGCCGGACATTCCTATTTAAACCAGCAGCCTTCCCTGAACAGGTTGCTGGTTTGTCTTCAGCTCCTATGTGTTTACCTGTTGCCGTACCTGCCTGTTTTGACCCGGAATTCCTGACGACTCTCCTCTCACCCGGAACCTCTGACCCTTTGGCTAACGTTACCTGGATTGCTGTTGTCTCCTGCCCCTTGACCTCGGCTTGCTCTCATGGACTCCCTCTGAACTCTCCTGCCCTTGACCCTCAGCTTGTGACTCGGATTTGCCCTCATCTCCTGTGGACCCTACCAGACTCACCTACCAGTTCCTGCCTGACCAACGCTTGTCTCCAGTCTTCTGCACCTGCCCTGCTTCTGTCAGCTGCACCAAGTCTTCCTGCCAGCTCCCGGCGCCGGTGCCTCCTTGTGCCGTCCCTCCTCTGTCCCAACTCCAGGGAGTGGTCTGCACAGGGTCGCAAAGGTGAGCCGCCCTCAGCATCTCGGTCTCGGTGAGTACAGGTTCTGACAGTACAAACCAGCCAGATGTCTGAGACCGACAGGGCGCGCTCACCCTTTGAGACGCTGTGCCAACAGGTCTCCGCCTTAACAGAGGCAGTCCAGAAGCTTCAGGAAGGCTACCTCCAGATTGATGGCCGCCTCCAACAACTGGCCGGTTCCCCAGGTCCATCCACTGCGGCCCTAGCCTCTTCACCCGGACCTTCTGCTGCCCAAGCTCCTGCAAGCCCTGCCATGATGGGGAGTAATCCCGAACCCCGGGTCTCCATGCCCGAGCGATTCTCAGGCGACCGCCGGAAATATCGGGCTTTCAAGAATGCCTGTTCCCTTTACCTGGCCTTGCAACCTAGAACTTTTGCGACCGAAGCTGTTAAGGTTGGATTCATAATCTCTCTCCTTTCTGAGGAGCCTCAAGCATGGGCACACTCCTTAATGGAACAACGCAGTCCAATACTTGACTCTATGGACACCTTCTTCACCCACATGGGGAAATTATACGACGACCCCCTACGTGCAGCCACCGCAGAGGGTACTCTGCACAGCTTAAATCAAGGGAGACGGCCGGTGGAAGACTACACCGCCGAATTTAGAAAGTGGTCTGCTGACACAGGCTGGAATGAGTTGGCCCTCAGGTACCAATACCGCCAGGGCCTCTCTGAGAACCTAAAGGATGAGCTTGCAAGGTCGGCACCCCCTGCCTCTCTGGAGGATTTAATCCAAACCGCCACTCAGCTGGATAGGCGCCTTCGAGAACGTCGTTCGGAGAGGTTCCAGTCCAACCGGCCTAACTGGGTTCCACCAAGATATGCTCCAGTACCTCCGCCTCACCCAGCTCCACCAAACACCTCATTACCCGACCCAGAGCCGATGCAGCTTGGTATAGTACGGGCCCCCCTGACTCCAGAAGAAAGACTCCGGAGGCGTCAATCTAACCTCTGTCTGTACTGCGGAGCCGCCGGACACTTTTTGCGCACTTGCCCAGTAAGGCCTTGTAAGTCGAAACCTCCATCTGCTATCAATTTCCCTGTTACCAGTTTGCCTCAGACTTATGTTATCCTCTTTCTTTCCCTACAGCTCCCGGAAGGGGCAACACGTCTGCCGGCGATAATTGATTCCGGGGCCTGCAGCTGCTTCTTGGACTCATCCTTGGCCCAAAAGCTGCGTATCCCCTGCCGTACCAAGGATTTTCAGCTGCAAGTTCATCTGGCTGATGGCTCTCTTCCCCGTTCCGGATTGATTACCCAGGAAACCCTTCCTCTTTGTGCCATCTCAGATTCTGGGCACCGGGAGTTCCTCTGTTTGGACTTGATCCCGTCCCCCATGTTCCCTATCATTCTGGGTCTCCCTTGGCTACAAGTTCATCTGCCCTGCATTGATTGGCTCAAGAAAGAAGTCAGCTTCCCTTCCACCTACTGTTCCCAGCACTGTCTCGCACCCGCTCCAGTCGCCTGCTCCACGCTAGCTACTCCACCTGAAGACCTACAGCATGTTCCTCCAGCCTACCTAGACTTCAAGGATGTCTTTGACAAAAAACAAGCCGATTGTCTCCCACCACATCGGTCATATGACTGCCCCATTGACCTCTTGCCCGGATCTGAAATTCCCTTTGGGCGCATATTCCCCTTGTCAGAGACTGAGTTGAAGACCCTCAAGGTCTATATTGAAGAAAATTTAAGTAAGAAGTTCATCCGTCCCTCCTCCTCGCCAGCGGGGGCGGGGATCTTCTTTGTCGAGAAAAAAGATGGATCGCTTAGACCCTGCATTGATTATAGGGAGTTAAACAAAATTACCATCAAGAACCGGTACCCGCTGCCTCTAATCCCCGAGCTCTTTCAAAGGTTCCGATCAGCTCAGGTTTTTTCTAAATTGGACCTCCGGGGCGCCTACAATTTGGTCCGAATAAGGGCAGAAGATGAGTGGAAGACTGCGTTCAGGTCCAGATTCGGGCACTTCGAGTATCTGGTCATGCCCTTTGGGCTCTGTAATGCGCCCGCCACCTTCCAGCATCTAGTCAATGACATTTTTCGACAATTTTTAGATGACTTCCTCGTAGTCTACTTGGACGATATTCTCATCTTTTCAGCCACAAAAGAATTACATCGGCAACATGTCAGGCAGGTTCTCACCATCTTGAGACAACACCGGCTTTATCTCAAATCAGAAAAATGCGAGTTCGAAAAGACATCAGTGCAATTTTTAGGATTTATCATTTCTGTGCATGGGGTAGCCATGGATCCCCAGAAAATCAGTGCTATTCAGGAGTGGGCACCTCCAACAGACAAAAAGGGCGTTCAGCGCTTCATTGGCTTCGCCAATTTTTATAGACGATTCATCATCGGTTTTTCATCAATTGTTTCTCCCATCACCAAGTTGACCCGCCAGGGGCACCGCTTCCAGTGGCCACAAGAGGCTCAGGAGGCCTTTATCAAACTCAAAATGGCCTTTACCTCGGCACCTGTACTTTGTCATCCGGATTCTACGTTACCTTTTGTTCTAGAAGTGGACGCCTCGGAATCTGCTACAGGCGCTATTCTTTCCCAGAGACAGGGACCGAAGTCGCTTCTTCACCCAGTAGCCTACGCCTCTCGGAAACTAAGTCCTCCTGAGCGCAATTACGACGTAGGCGATAGAGAACTACTGGCCATAAAATTTGCACTGGAGGAGTGGAGGTACCTGCTGGAGGGGGCAGCGCATCCCATTATCATTTTCACTGACCACAGGAACCTGGAATACTTACGGTCTGCAAAACGCCTTAGGCCCAGACAAGCCCGTTGGGCTCTTTTTTTTGCTCGCTTCAATTTCCATATTACCTATCGTCCTGGCGCAAAAAATGGAAAAGCTGATGCCCTCTCCAGGATGTTTCCAGAGACGCCCGATACTTCCGAGCCCAGCACGATCCTGTCACCTCAAAATTTTTTGCTTCTCCCTCAAACAGATTTGTTGACTGCTCTAAAGACCGCATGCCAACGGTGCCCTGATCATGAGGTTTCCTCCTTGGAGAAAAAGGACGACCTGCTGTGGTCTCGTGGGAAGATTTTTGTTCCAACAGAGGCAAGACAGTTAATCCTCAGCACCTTCCATGATCGTAAATTGGCTGGCCATTTTGGTACCCGTAAAACTTCCGAACTGATCTCTCGCTCCTTCTGGTGGCCTAAATGGAGGTCCGACTGCAAGGATTATGTCTCTTCCTGCATTCGCTGCCAGCGGAGTAAGGGGCCAAACACGAAGACCTGGGGGCTGCTGAAACCCCTTCCTATCCCAGAACGGCCCTGGATTGACATCTCCATGGACTTTATTGTCGATTTGCCTCCTTCAGCCGGGTTTACCACGATCCTAGTCGTGGTGGACCGTCTGTCCAAGATGGCGCATTTTTTGCCCATGGTGGGTACGCCCTCCGCGGCAGACACAGCCAAAATCTTTTTTAAAGAGATTATCAAGCTCCATGGAGTGCCCAAAAGCATAGTATCTGACAGAGGTACTCAATTCACATCCAAATTTTGGAAGGAACTTTGCAGAGCTTTGGAAGTGAAGATCTGTCTGTCCTCGGCCTATCACCCTCAAAGTAATGGCCAGACAGAGCGCACTAATCAAACGCTAGAACAGTATCTACGATGCTTTTGCTCAGTCTCCCAAGACGATTGGTCCTCCTTGTTATCTACAGCCGAGTTCGCTTACAATAATTCCATACATTCTTCCACAAACCAAACCCCGTTCTGGGCTAACTTCGGTTTCCACCCTTCCTTTTTGCCGGACTCCATCCCGGAAACATCTGTGCCAGCGGTCCAGGAACGTGTGACCTGCATCCAGCAAAACTTTCAGAAGTTACAGGAAAGCATGCAGCAAGCTCAGCAGGACTATAAGAGGTTCCATGACAAGGGGAGGAAGGATTGCCCTGTCTTCAAAGTGGGTGAGAAGGTCTGGCTATCCGCCATCAACCTCAAGTTACCTATTCCCTCTCGGAAGCTGGGTCCAAGGTTCATCGGGCCATTTGAGATCAGGCGAGAAATCAACCCAGTAGCTTTTGAGTTGGCTTTACCCAGGTCCTACAAGATCCACCCTGTGTTTCACGCCTCTCTGCTTAAGCCCGTTGTGTCTGACCCCTTCAACGGTAGAGAAGAACTGCCACCTCCACCAGTGGAGATTGAGGGTGAAAAAGAATTTGAGGTGGAGGCTATCTTGAGCTGCAGGAAAAGAGGAAGGCAGTTGCAATACCTTATAAAGTGGAAGGGATATCCCCCTGAAGATAACTCTTGGGAGCCTTCCCGGAATCTCCATGCCCCTCGCCTGATTCGGGCCTTTCACCTGGAACACCCGGAGTTAATGACCAGTTTGGGCGTCCGGAGTCCGCCCCTTGGGGGGGGGCACTGTCAGGGTACTAGCTCCATCTCTGACAGATTCTCGCACATGCCCAGTAGAATGACATTTCGGCGCATGCCTGTGCGTGGTTTGCGCGCACGCATGCGCGGTACGGCAGCGCGCCGTGTGCGTGGAAGCGCGCACGTGCACGTATGCGGCAACCCTGGGGCCAATCAGAGGCCGGACATTCCTATTTAAACCAGCAGCCTTCCCTGAACAGGTTGCTGGTTTGTCTTCAGCTCCTATGTGTTTACCTGTTGCCGTACCTGCCTGTTTTGACCCGGAATTCCTGACGACTCTCCTCTCACCCGGAACCTCTGACCCTTTGGCTAACGTTACCTGGATTGCTGTTGTCTCCTGCCCCTTGACCTCGGCTTGCTCTCATGGACTCCCTCTGAACTCTCCTGCCCTTGACCCTCAGCTTGTGACTCGGATTTGCCCTCATCTCCTGTGGACCCTACCAGACTCACCTACCAGTTCCTGCCTGACCAACGCTTGTCTCCAGTCTTCTGCACCTGCCCTGCTTCTGTCAGCTGCACCAAGTCTTCCTGCCAGCTCCCGGCGCCGGTGCCTCCTTGTGCCGTCCCTCCTCTGTCCCAACTCCAGGGAGTGGTCTGCACAGGGTCGCAAAGGTGAGCCGCCCTCAGCATCTCGGTCTCGGTGAGTACAGGTTCTGACAGCACCCGGGCAGTTGTGGAACGCACATTTGGGCTGCTGAAGTCCCGCTTCAGATGCCTGGATAAGTCTGGGGGTACACTGTTGTATTCCCCAGACTTTGTGTGCCAGATCATCGGTGCATGTTGTATTCTGCACAACTTTGCCATGAGAAGGGGACTGGAGATTGACATACGTGCTGACCTGACCCCCAACCCAGGCAATCCCCCCCTAACCCACTCTACCCGGTCTGCTGAGGGAACAGCAGCCAGGAGATGCCTCGCAGAAGGCATCTTTTCACAGTAAATGCACATGAATAATGTCACAATGAGAATGTATCTTTTCACAGTAAACGCACATGAATAATGTCACAATGAGAATGTTTCTTTTCACAGTAAACGCACATGAATAAAGTCACAATGAGAATGTTTCTTTTCATAGTAAACGCACATGAATAATGTCACAATGAGAATGCATGAATGCATACCACTGTGGTCCCTAGCACAGACACATCACATGCACATCGAATTGGATTAGATCCAAGTACCCCCCCCTTTTGGTACTTGGGAGCAGTAACGCCACGCCACGGCTCCAATTATGTCACTGTTATGTCACACCATTCAGGAACCTGGGATCACTTCTCCCTGGTCCTGGGGATCCCTTCTCCACCAAAACTGAGGGTGACACCCTTATTTTATCAGGAATGCCACCCCCCCACATTCACACATCATTCACACACATAAACCAAATCATAAGTACAGTATAATAAACAAAATCATAAAAAAAAAAGAAAATCAAAAGTACCCCTGGAAATTAATTCCGGCGGCGAGTGCTCTGTCTGGGCTGCCCAAGGGCACGGGCACGGCCACGGGCACAGCCAACTGGAGGATCTTCACAGGGGGGGTTTTAGCAGGGGAGTATCTTCATGGGGGGGGGTGAGTGAGCAGGGGAAGGAGGATCCTCCTGGGGGGGGTGAGCAGGGGAAGAAGGAGCCTCCCCTGGTGTCTGTCCTCCTGCTGGCCTGCCCTCCAAGGCCACTGCTATACTGTTCAGACAGCCAGTGATGGCAGCCGTATTGGCCTGGCCAGCCCGGGTATTGTCCTGGACAGCACGGGTATTGTCCTGCACAGCCTGGGTCAGGGCAGTCACCTCCTGGGCCACGCCTGTTGTGGCGGTCTTCAGGTCCCACAAACATGTGATGACCCCCAAAGAGTTTGTGGCCACATCACCGAGTGACTCCCTCATTGCACCCAGGCTGTGCTCCATCTTGTTAATAGTTTTTTGATGGGCCAGCAATCTCCTGGTCATCTGTGGAGGACACCAAACAATCACAGGTTTGAGGATCCACACACTTGGCACATCTTCCCTTCCCCCACCCACACATGCTAATCACCAGATAGAAAAACAAAAAACTTACCTGGCCCCACAGGAACATTAGAGTCAAAGCCACGCAGGCCCACCACCTGCTCTGGCTGGAAACACCGGGCCACTGCCCATTCCTCCTCAGTCAGCCGGATGGGGCATGGTCCCCCTCCTCCAGTGCCCCTCCTATGGGCAGTGAGCTTTGCCACCTTATTGCGGACCACGCTCCTCAGATCATTAATCTTTTTCTGGATGCCAGCGGGGGTCCTCGTCTCCCCCCCCCCCGCCGCATTTATCTGATTTGTAATTTTTTGGTATATCTTCTTCCTTTGGGCCGGGAAGGTGTTCCGGCTCTCAGGGCCATGTAAATATCGGCCATATAGGACGATGGCCCGAGCAAGGATTTGCTTCTCCACATGTGTAAAATGAAGCTTCCTGCGCTTGGGTGCCATCACAGACACCACTCAGCAACAAGAAAACTCACAGGACAAACAAACAAAAATACACACACAACAAACAAACAAAAATCAAAACACACAAGCAGACAGCTACTACAAAGTCAAAAACAAACACACAAAAAACAAACACAAAATCCAAGCAGAAAAAAAAAAGAAAAAAAACACTTAGCAGAAACAATCAAACAAAAAATACACTTATCAGAAACAAACAACAACTACTATCTAATACTCCTCCAAAACTTCTCTATCACACACAACTCACCAACAAACACTGACAAACGTTCAGAGCAGAAGCAACTTGCTCTAGGAAGGGAACACAGGGAAATACTTTTGCAAGGGAAGTGTGTTTGACTGGGGCTATTTACACACAGGGCGATCCTCAAACTAAGTATGCTTGGCCTTTTACCTATCTCACTGATTGCGCCGAGCAAAGTTCTGCACATGCCCAGTGAGGTCCAGATTCGTGCGCGCATGCGCAGTACGGCCGGCCCTTCATTTGCATGGGGTCACGGCTTATTACAATGAAGCACGCCCACTTCCTTCCCACTTGCAATAACCCCGCCTTACGCCTCGGAATTTAAGTTACGTAAGCGCTATTTTGTGCGCAAATGCGCTGTGGATACGGCACTTACGACACCAACTTAGGGCGCCGTAACTTAAATGACATAAGTTTTGAAAAACTTAATTTCCGCCACTGGCTGTGGATTTGGCCCAATAGGCTTAGAATGAATGAATGAATGAATGAAAAAAACTTATATAGCGCGGCACATGCGAACTGAATCGCTTCTGGGCGCTTGATGTTTCGTGTCTCATGACATCAAAAGAGCAGAGTTTTGATCTGTCTTCCCCCCAGAATAGGGGTGGAAGTAAATTTAAGATAAATATAAGAAAAGAAAGGCTGTTGCGTCAATCTCCCGATGATTGGACAGGTATCCATGAAACGCGTCAGTCTCAAATTTAAATGCCAAGATATATTATTCAGAGATTAAATCATGCACCATTTTCCAGAATTATGATACATTATGAATTGAATTTTTGTTTGTATATTCTATGTTTATCTTTTTATATATGCTTGTTTGACATTTGGATGTTGATGCTGGTGTTGATTATGCATTTATTTAATGCACAATAAATGATTATATATTTGTCATTGCCTCATTTAACCACTTAAGACCCAGACCATAATGCAGGTTAAGGACCTTGACCCTTTTTGCGATTCGGGACTGCGTTGCTTTAACTGACAATTGCGCTGTCGTGTGACGTGGCTCTCAAACAAAATTAGCGTCCTTTTTTTCCCACAAATAGAGCTTTATTTTGGTGGTATTTGATCACCTCTGTGGTTTTTATTTTTTGCGCTATAACCAAAAATAGAGCGACAATTTTGAAAGAAATGCAATATTTTTTACTTTTTGCTATAATAAATATCCCCAAAAAAGATATACAATTTTAATTTTTTCCTCAGTTTAGGCCGATACATATTCTTCTACCTATTTTTGGTAAAAACAATCGCAATAAGCGTTTATCGATTGGTTTGCGCAAAATTTATAGCGTTTACAAAATAGGGGATAGTTTTATGGCATTTTTATTAATAATTTTTTTTTTACTACTAATGGCAGCGATCATCAAATTTTTTTTGTGACTGCGACATTATGGCGGACACATCGCTCAATTTTGACACATTTTTGGGACCATTGTCATTTTCACAGCAAAAAGTGCTATAAAAATGCACTGATTACTGTGAAAATAACAAGGGCAGTGAAGGAGTTAACCACTAGGGGGTGCTGTAAGGGTTAAGTGTGACCTCATATGTGTTTCTAACTGTAGGGTTTGGGGCTGGACGTGTGATGTCAGTGATCGCCGTTCCCTAATATCAGGGAACATACAATCACTGACATTGCCACAGTGAAGGTTTGTTTACACTCAACTTTTACCGTTCTTCATCTCCTGTGATCCGATCGTGGAACACCCGCGGCGATCGGGACCGCGGGTCCCGCGGGCGCGGTCACGCAGCTTCGGACCGGGTCACGAGCACGCCGCCGGCGGAGCGCTCGCGACACGCGGCTGGGCTCTTAAAGGGGATATATATATAAGTCCATGTGCCCAGCCGTGCCATTCTGCCGACGTATATCGTCGTGCGGCGGTCCTTAAGTGGTTAAAGTCCCATGACCTCAATTCCATACTTGAAGTAAATATAACTATTCTTAGGCCCGGATTCACATACATCGGCACATATTTATGCCGCTGTAGCGTATCTTCTTTAGAGGCAAGCACTGAATTCACAAAGCCAGTGCTGCCAAATCTGCGCTGGGTTTCCAAGTCGTAAGTCGTCGTAAGTGGAAGTGGGCGTGAGCCATGCTAATGAGGCGTGACCCCATGCAAATGATGGGCCGAGCCCCAGACAGATACAAATCGCCAACTGCACAAATGCGCCGTCCCGTAAGACGCATCCCAGTGCGCATGCTCACAATCACGTCGGAACTACTCCCTAAGATACGCCTGATCACTGCCTACGACCTGAACGTAACCTACGCCTAGTCATATTCACGTACAACGTAAATTACATAAGATACGACGGCTTGTGTTCCCTGGTCCATACCTTTGCATGGGTTGCGCCTCATATATGGGGAATAACTTTACGCCGGACGTACGACTTACGCAAACCGCGTATATTATGCGCCGGGCGCAAGTACGTTCGTGAATCGACATATCTCCCTCATTTCCATATTTGAATAGGAAATCAATGGGAGTGCCAAATACGTCCAGCGTAAATATGCGCCCACTCTACGCCGGCGTAGGCAAGTTACGTCGGTCGGATGAAGCCTATTTTCAGGCGTATCTAGTTTTGTTTGCACGGCGCACAGATACGACGGCGCATATTTGCACTTACGCGGCGTATCTCGAGATACGTTGGCGTAAGTGCTTTGTGAATCCGGGCCTCAGTGTTTGACTGAACTTCCACTTTAAGTCCATTTTAACATAAATGTAATTACAGACAATAAATCTGTCTGACCTATTCTAAATCACAATATTGCACACATTGCAAAATATTAAAAAGTATTTGTGGTATTTTAAACTTCACAATTTTTTTTTTTTTTTTTTTTTTTTTACTGACTGATGTGAAATAAAGGACAGTGCTATTTACTAAAACATATAAAACAGATTTTATTATTTTAAGGTCTATTGCTTTAGCAAAAACATTTCTCTAAATCCGGCTTTAGAGGTCGATTGTTTATGCTTCATTTTATTTTTTTATAAATATATCTTTCTTAGAGACTTGCTGTAACCAGATGCCTTCAAAGAACAATTTATTCTCTATACGACATTTCAGTCCTTGCATCATAATAAATGTCAATACCCAGATAAAGGTTGACTGCTGAATTTTTATTATCAGTTAATATCTGGTAGGATAGTGGAAATAAATGGCAGGAACAGGATGAGCATTTGCTGTATACATTTTTCTGCTCCTGGGGGTATATAATTCTAATTTGATATCAGAGTGAATACAGAAAACATAATATTTTCGTGTTGTATATGGGCACAATGTTATCATTACTGTAGGTGTAACCCAGAAAATCAGGCTTTTAAAGTAAATCTCTAGATTAATATGACACCCTTACCCGCCATTTCCATTCTCATCTCCACTACCTATGCTGCGCTTTCCTCCTACCCCACAATAATTCATTCCCATTTTCCTACTATGACCAGTTCCCTTCCCCACCTATACTTTACCTTTCCTCCTTTTTCACCACCTACAGTATATAACTTTTGTTTCCTCCTACAACAAATGTGACAGACTCACCCGGGACATCCCCAGACCCTCTTATGTCTAAAATCATCCTATGTCCACTAGGGGCATAGGATGACTGACAAATGATATCTTGGACTACCTGAGATGGGATTATTATGTAATTATTATCCACAATATATTCCAGGATATCTGTAAAGAACTATTTACTGTTTGTTGATTCTGAACTCAACGGGTTAATTGTAAGAGTGACTCATTCATAATGTTGGGACACATACTGTTAGATGCTAATGTCCTCACCCAATTATTATCCACAATATATTCCAGGATATCTGTAAAGAACTATTTACTGTTTGTTGATTCTGAATTCAACGGGTTAATTGTAAGAGTGACTCATTTGTAATGTTGGGACACATACTGTTAGATGCTAATGTCCTCACCTCCAGCCATCTGTCTGTTCTCTGTGCTAATTGACCCTGCTATCGTGTGAAGATGTCCTGTGTTTACACGTATGATAATGTGTATTGTATAGCAGGTGAGCGAGGAGACGTGACGTCTACCATGAAAAGGTCATATCTATGAGTCGACTAGTCTGGGTAAATGATTAGTTAATTAGCTCATGTTAATTTATGTTCTGGTTACCTCCTCTAAAGCCTCGTACACACGACCGAGGAACTCGACAGGCGAAACACATCGTTTTCCTCGTCGAGTTCCTTGTTAGGCTGTCGAGGAACTCGACAAGGCAAGTTTCTCCATTCCCGTTTAGGAAAAAGAAGACATGCTCTCTTTTTGGCTCGACGGGATCCTCGACAGTTACGTCGTCGAAAAATGTACACACGACCGGTTTCCTCGGCAAAAAAAAAATCCCAGCAAGTTTCTTGCTGGTTTTTGCCGAGAAACTCGGTCGTGTGTACGAGGCCTCACTGTATAAAAGACTGTATTTTTGGTTCTAATAAACACTCCATGTTCAGCAGACAAACAAGTCTCGTCTCATTGTGTGCTTGTGAGCAGCTGGAATATCTGATATCTATATCCAGACTGATAAGAAGAGGTATATGACAGAAGCACTCAAGCGGAGTGTGGGACGTTCCGTTACAACAACTATACCACCATTTTCCTCCTCCACCACCAGTTTTATCTTTTTCCAACATCTATATCACAATGTTTTTTTTCCTCCACCACCTAGTCACTTTTTCCTTCACCACATACAGGTGCATCTCATAAAATTAGAATATCATCAAAAAGTAAATTTATTTCAGTAACTCAATTCAAAAAGTGAAACTCACATATTTTATAAACTGTAGATGCATTACACTGAAGCATCGTACACACGACCAAGAAACTCGACAGAATCCATCAAGAAACTTGGTGGCAGAGCTTTTTTGCAGAGGAAAACGGTCGTGTGTATGTTTTTTATCGAGGAAACTGTCGAGGAACTCGACGAGAAAAAAAGTTCTTTTTTTCCTCGACAGGAGTCTCAATTTCCTTATCCTGTTTCTCGTCGGGCTGGTTTTCGACGAGAAACTCGAGCGTGTGTATGCTAAGAAACCCGCGCATGCTCAGAATAAAGTATGAGACGGGAGTAAAAGTAGCATTTGTAATGGAGATAACACATTTTTCACGCTGTAACAGACTGAAAAGTGCAAATCGTCTCTACGCAGTAACATGAGATTAGCAAAAGCAGCCCCAAGGGTTGTGCCAGTGGAATCGAACTTCCCCTGCCATTGTATGTCTTGTATGTCACCGCGTTTGAGAACGAGGAGATTTGGTCTTGACAGTGTGTACGCAAAGCAAGCTTGTCGAGTTCCTCGACAAGCCTAACAAGGAACTCGTTGAGGAAAACGATGTGTCTTTTCCGACGAGTTCCTTGGTCGTGTGTATGAGGCCTTAGAGTGGTATACTTCAAGCATTTCTTTATTTAAATGTTTATGATTATGGCTTACAGCTAGTGAAAACACCAAATTCATTATCTCTGAAAATGAAAATATTACATAAGACCAATAAAAAAAAAAGATTTTTTTAATACAGAAATGTTGGATTACTGAAAAGTATGTCCATGTAGAGTATATTGTGCACTCAATACTTGGCCCAGGTTGCTTTGATAGTTGCCTTCGGCTCATCTGCATTGTTGGGTCTGGTGTCTCTCGTCTTCCTTTTGACAATACCCCACAGGTACAAGGGATATAACTCATACTTAATATCCTGTATGTTTTTTTATCTTTGAACTGTGTGGTTCTGTTTATATGTTTAATAAAAATATTTTTTGCTATTCCTGTCTGTTTTGTCTGACCATTGGTTACTTTTTTGAGTAATCCCCTTGTTTCTCCTAATACCCCACAGATACTCTTTGGGGTTTAGGTCAGGTGAGTTTGCTGGCCAATGAAGCACATTGATACCATGATCATTAAACCAGGTATTGGTACTTTTGGCAGTGTGGGCAGGTGCCAAGTCCTGCTGGAAAATGAAATACGCATCTCCATAAAGCTGGTTAGCAGAGGGAAGCATGATGTGCTCCTGGTAGAATTTCCTGCACTGACTTTGGACTTGACAAAACCCAGTGGACCAACACCAGCAGATGACATGGCTCCCCAAATCATCACAGAGTGTGGACAATTTTGCATTTCATTTGGAATCAAGGCCCCAGGGTCTGACTGTAGGAAGAGTGGAGAGGCAAAGATCCAAGTTGCATGAGGTCCACTGTGAAGTTTCCACAGTCAGTGATGATTTTGGGAGCCTTGTCATCTACTGGTGTTGGTACACTGGATTTTATCATCACTGACTGTGGAAACTTCACACTGGACCTCATGCAACTTGGATCTTTGCCTCTCCACTCTTCCTCCAGACCCTGGGGCCTTGATTTCCAAATGAAATGCAACATTCTCCACACTCTGTGATGATTTTGGGAGCCATGTCATCTGCTGGTGTTGGTCCACTGTGTTTTATCAAGTCCAAAGTCAGCGCAGGAAATTCTACCAGGAAACTCTAGAGCACTTCATGCTTCCTTCTGCTGACCAGCTTTATGGAGATGCGTATTTCATTTTGAAGTAGAATAACAAAGTTTCGAACCAGGCAGGACTTCAACAAGGCAGGTTTATTAACAATCGGTAACATACAGGTTTATGTTCAACGTATTACAAGATACAGGTCTAATCTATACAATTTCTTACAATGCAAGCATATTAGATATTGATATTCTTATCCTATAACCAAATTTAAACAATTGTGATTGTTCTTACCTTGAACTAGAATGGGTCGTATCTGCCAATTCTTGGTAACCAGTTACCTGACTGGCTCGACCGAGTTTGTAAGGGAAATTCACCTGAGACCACACTCTGGAACAAGTTAAGAAGTTTTCCCAAGTTGACTCGTACGAGGAGACAAGTTATGGACAGATATTTGCCTACTGGTTTTGACCGCGTGTCACCCGTGCAATAGGGCTGCGTGGACAAGCGGTCAGCCTGATAGACGCCTATCTGACTTGTCTGACTAACAATTGTAAAACTGGCTCTTATATACCCTGACGAGCCTTATCTTAGCCATCTCTCCTAGATGTGATTGGTTGCTAAGATCTACGTCAATGTAACACCTGTCCTACAACCAGACAAACTTAATTATTGCCAGAATTCCTATATGTTCATTAAAGTGATTTATAACTGGTTGTGTCCAATTAAAGACATCTGTGTGGAGACAGTCTGGCACCCAACTATGTTAGCCACAACTTCAAGGATGACAGATTTATAACTTTCAGAGAATGAACGTTCAATAACCCCACCTTATCTGTTATGTCTTACTAATTCTATGTGTATGTATCTATATATTTGGTTTCATAAAAGGTACTGTATTATCTATATTACATACACATACATGTATACATATATATATATATACATACACACACATACACATAGCCAATTACTTTATTCAATATTGTCTAAACATTAATGTAACTTATACAATGTATTTTAAGTTTTGATGATGCACAATAGACCCTGCCAACAAACTCGATTAATGTTCTGTATGTAACTTTCCAAACCACCTGTATTTTCTCCTTGAACACTATCTTATCTGATCAGGCTATGATTTAACTGCTGTCAAAATGTTTCTTCTCTAATTAGCTGAACTTAAAATGAACTTTCACCTAGTTAGCTTATGACTGTCTTAAAAATACATTCTGTATTTTTATAGAATAACATAGTGTACATTAATACAGATTTAATAACTATTTACTATTGAATAATAATATTGATAAGATCACTACTATATAATAATAATAATAATAATAATAATAATAATAATAACAATATGGATAATAATATGAATAATAATTATATTATCAGTAAAACATATGCAAATCAATATGAATAATATGAAATAATAATATGAAATACATTGGCTAATATGAGATTCTACAACAATTTCCCAGCAGGATTTGGCACCTGACAAAAGTACTAATACCTGGTTTAATGATCATGGTATCACTGTGCTTAATTGGCCAGAAAACTCGCCCGACTTAAACCCCATAGAGAATCTGTGGGGTATTGTCAAGAGGAAGATGAGAGACACCAGACCCAACAATGCAGACAAGCTGAAGGCCGCTATCAAAGCAACCTTTCATAACACCTCAACAATGCCACAGGCTGATCACCTCCATGTCACACCGCATTGTCGCAGTAATTCATGCAAAGGAAGCCCAACCAAGTATTTATTGCATACTATACTGTACATGCACCTGTATATTGTTAATTTGATGGGGGCTTGTAATTGGCTGTCTGTTGGGGCCAAACCTTGCAAGTTCCTATCCTGCTTCTTCTTGGATAGGACAGCTACCTGCCTGCAGATAGAGGAAACCCTTTACCATATTGTGTCAAACTCCTGGCCGCAGGCCCGCTTATGACATTCCTGGCCCTAGGCCTTAATATTGTACAATAAAGGAATGCCCACACATAAAATCCATTTGGGACCACTTTCCCCATGTCCACAGTCTTCAGCTTCCACTGCCGAGTCTAAGCAAAGTGCCCTAATTAGTATACCAGTCTATCTCTATGTCCCCTTCATAGCTCTGCCCAGCCAGACATGCTCACTGTTGGCACACTCATTCCTAGGTGTTCAGTACTAATACTCATTTCAAAGGACTCTGGCCTGAAAGGCCATTTGCATCCCACTCACAGCCAACAGACAACCATATGTGGGCAGGTGCAGTCTACTTTCCCCACTGCAGGTGTTGCTCTACCACAACAGCATTGCAGAGAGAGGGGAAGTCAAGAGGAAAATGGCTCCTGGGTCACTCGGGGAGCTGATTGGATGCTGGCACTCCGTGTAACTCAAGTGGTCATCTTGGGTTGGGAAGAGTATATTTAAGACCCTATCTCCCAGGCTTGGCATGCATTTTACGTGTGGGTAGTGTAAGGACAGGTCACCTGCTGGTCAGGAGCAGTAATTAGTATCAGGGAGAGGTTCCAGACCAGCAGGGAAACAGCAGGAATATGCCATCCTTTCTAAAAGCCTCCCCGTTTGGGTGCAAACCAGCCAGGACTCATTCCCCACCTCAAGACAGATGCTGTTAGTGCACCTGAGACCTTACAATTTGATGGAACATTCTGTGAGTGCACCTGTTTGAGTTGTCTTCCTGCCAAGTAGTTGTGCGTTGTTGAACTTTGACTTCAATACAGTTCTGTTTCTGCAACTGGGCTCTGAGTGTTTACTGCTGCCACACCACTCTGCACCTTCCCAAAACAAGAGAGTCAGGGTGACTACAGCTGGTCTTTTTGGGTGATGAAATATCCCACCCAGGAATTTCTCCAGAAATGGTCAGAATACGTCTTAAATAACCCCTTTCTGTAGATATATGGGTGCCTAAACACTGTTACAAATCAAGAAGTGCTTTTCAATAACTTGCAAAAAGATCTGAACAAATTAATGGGGTGAGCAACTACATGGCAACTGAGATTTAATGTAGAAAAAATGTAAAATAATGCATTTGGGTGACAAAAATACGAATGCAATCTATACACTGGGTGGAGAACCTTTGGGGAATCTAGGATGGAAAAGGACCTGGGGGTCCTAGATGATAGGCTCCACAATGGCATGCAATGCCAAGCTGCAGCAAACAAAGCAAACAGAATATTGGCATACATTAAAAAGAGGATTCACTCCAGAGATAACATTATAATTCTCCAGCTCTACAAGACTCTGGTCCGGCCGCACCTGAAGTATCAAGGTCAACAAAGCTAATAAAGGGTCTGGAGGATATTAGTTATGAGGAAAGGTTGCGAGCGTGGAAATTATTCTCTCTGGAGAAGAGACACTTGAGAGGGGATATGATTTTAATTTACAAATACCGTACTGGTGACCCCACAATAGGGAAAAAAACTTTTTTGCGGGATGGAGTTTAATAAGACATGTGGCCACTCATTAAAATTAGAAGAAAAGAGGTTTAACCTTAAACTACATAGAGGGTTCTTTACTGTAATTCCCTGTACACATGATCGGTTTATCTGATGAAAACGGTCTGATGGATTTTTTCATCAGATATCCGATGAAGCTGACTTTCATCAGTCTTGCCTACACATCAGTTAAAAAAACGATCGTGTCAGAACGCAGTGACGTAAAACACAACGACGTGCTGAGAAAAATGAAGTTCAATGCTTTTTAAGCATGCGTGGACTTGATTCTGAGCATGCGTGGATTTTTAACCGATGGACGTGCCCACAGACAATCGTTTTTTTCTATCGTTTTTTTAACCATCAGATAATTTTAAACAAGTTCCTAGTTTTTTCACGTATGGATAAAAAAACTATGGGGCCCACACACGATCGGTTCATCAGACGAACCGATCGTGTATACACGGCATAAGAGTGGCAAGGATGTGTAATTCCCTTCCACAGGCGGTGGTCTCAATGGGGAGCATTAATAGTTTAAAAAAACTATTAGATAAGCACCTGAACGACCACAACATACAGGGATATATACAATTGTAATACTGACATATAATCACGCACATAGGTTGGACTTGATGGACTTGTGTCTTTTTTAAACTTCACCTACTATGTAACTGCTTAGAAGGAATCCAAGGCAAAAAGTTGTTTTTTTCAGGCTACTGCTTATATACAAATAAATCAGATTTTTTTTCCTGGTAAACTTACATGAATGATTAGTATGTTGTACGACCGTGTGTATAGCCCATCGGTCTATTGTCCTTCGGTCCAAAATGTTAAAACATGCTTCAAAATCGAACTGATGGCCCGCTGCCCGATCGGTCCAAACCGATGGTTAGTACAGAAAGCATTGGTTCAAAACCCGCGCATGCTCAGAATCAAGTCGACGCATGCTTGGAAGCATTGAACTTCGTTTTATTCAGCATGTCGTATGTTTGACGTCACCGCGTTCTGACCTGATCGGTTTTTGGAACGATGGTGTGTACGCACATCAGACCATCAGGCCACTTCAGCGGTGAACCGATGGAAATGGCCCGTCGGACCATTCTCATCGGTTTGGAACGACTTGGAACGACTGTGTGTACGCGGCCTCAGCCTTCAATGACAGATTCGATGTTTGTGTGTTTTTCCAATGCTTTGTCGAATTTTCGTTGTTCATGTTAGTTCTAGCTATTTTACAGCTCCTCCTCTTTGGTTACATTCATTCATCATCATCATTATTTTTATTTTACTTCCCCCACCCAATTCCAGCAGCGATCTTTTCTCTCTATAATGTCGAATCTTCTCTCTCTATGTCAAATCTTTTCTCTCTATAATGTCGAATCTTTCCTCTCTATGTAGAATAATCTTAGGGCCAGATTCACGTATAATCGTGTAAATCTGAGGCGGCGTAACGTATCACATTTACGTTACTCCACCGCAAGTTTTACGGGCAAGTGCTTGATTCACAAAGCACTTGCCTGTAAAGTTGCGGCGGCGTAGCGTAAATCCACCCAGCGCAAGCCCGCCTAATTCAAATGATCCGGGTAGGGGGCATGGATCATTTAAATTAGGCGTGTTCCCGCGCCGATCGTACTGCTCATGCGCTGTCCCTAAAATTTCCCGACGTGCATTGCGCTAAATGACGTCGCAATGGAATCGCCACCTAGCGGCCGGCCTAGAATTGCAGCCTAAGATCCGACGGTGTAAGTCACTTACACCTGTCGGATCTTAGGGAGATCTATGCGTAACCTGATTCTATGAATCTGGCGCATAGATACGACCGTCGGATCTCAGAGATACGACGGCGTATCAGGAGATACGCCATCGTATCTCTTTCTGAATCTGGCCCATAGAGTTAATGTTAGGCACATTCAACCGCAGGTTCGATAGACACAGATTGCTATTGTCAGCTTCATGTCGAATCTCCTATCTATATCGAACTGTTGTAGCAACGAAAATGAAAATAAAGCATTTTTTATGTCGGATCTTTCGGTTTTTGTATTCTGCGCATTAACAAAAATACCTAAAATTCGGACGAAAATGAATTCGGATGAAAACGAATGCACATGTCTACTTAGCAGCACCTTTTATCTTTTATCAATAATACATTATGTATCACAAAGCTTCTCTCCCTCTTTAGAATTATTGTCAGAAAATGCATGTGGCCAAATGTTCTTCTGCATTCGAGCCACAAATGAAAACTTGTAAGCGGTGCTGCGAGGATGTGATTATTTTCCATTTGCCATGATGCATAATCCATCTAATCCATTGCAGGAATAAGATGACTTGGATTTCACATTATTACCTGTCATTATACAGACAGAAATCAGAATAATTTTAATTATGTTTCCTGCATTCTGATGGAAAATTAGAAAAAAAATAAATAAATCTATTTAAGTAATTTTGCTTAGTTCCTGTTTTCTATTTAAATTATTGCAAAGGCTTTTAACAGATATAAAAATATTATAATCAAAAAATTGCACTTGGCACTCAACCTGACGCTGTTACAGAGGATATTTAATTTTTTTATATATTCCAGTTTAAAAGCAACATCTATGAGCAGCACAGGGCATCTGTTTCCATGATTGCTATATATAAATTACAGGGGTCATTGTAAAATGTAATATTTAATCGTGCTGAAACTGTACGTGCTAAGCAAAGCAGCGAATCCCCTGATAATGAGCCAGTGCGCAGTTTTTATGCCCGGGACAGATCAATTCCAGGTATGGGGACACAGGACGCTATTCTTGCATTCCCACAGTGCAGTGCATAGGTGTGCATAGCCTACTGTATTAGGGTGTGCACCCCAAACACAAAGCAACAGAGGCAGTAGCTAGGCAGCGGCGAGTGCAAAGCACATGTGAACGAGTCAGCTTTTTATTTAATTTTTTTTGCTTTCTTTTTTTTTTTTTTATTTATAATTTTTTTACATTTTTTAACTGCCCTTTTGAGGGTCTTTGGCAAAATATCAGGGTTCTAAACAGACCCCTGATGTCTTACATTAAGGCCTTATGCACACTGGGGGCCAGATTCACATAGCTCAGCGGATCTATAGATCCGCTCGATCTACGTGAATTAAGATCCGCTCCTGCAAGTTTAGGAGGCAAGTGGCTAATTCACAAACCACTTACCTCCAAACTTGCGACGGCTAGGGGAGTGTACTATTTAAATCAGGCGCGTTCCCGCGCCGATTTAAATGCGCATGCGCCGTCCGGGGAATTTCCCGGTGTGCATTGCTCCCACTGACGTCACTAGGACGTCAGTGGTTTCGACGTGAGCAGGACTTGCGACGCGCGTGTTCGTGAATCGGCGTACGCAAACGACGTTGGAAAATTCAAATTCGACGCGGGAACGCCAGCTATACTTAACATTGGCTGCGCCTGCTAAAAAGAGGGGTAAGTATACGATGGGAAAACCGCTACGGAAACGACGTAAGAACACTGCGACGGGTCCGCGTACGTTCGTGAATTTGCGTATCTCGCTGATTTACATATTATTTATCGTAAATCAGCGGGAACGCCCCCGGCGCCATTTTTAAATTTAAAAAAAGATCCGACAGTGTAACACATTGTAACACTGTCGGATCTAGCCCTATCTATGCGTAACTGATTCTACGAATCAGGCGCATAGATAGGACCAGTGTAAGTCAGAGATACGATGGTGTATCTGTAGATAACACACCGTCGTATCTCTTTGTGAATCTGGCCCTGGATGTTTTTACAGCAACTGTTTTTTGTTGTAGACACTGACAGGAAAGGGGTTAACATCAGGGGCGACCAAAGGGTTAAATATGCCCCTAGGGGGTGCTTTTAAATCAGGGATCTTCAAACTAAGGCCCTCCAGCTGTTGCGGAACTACACATCCCATGAGGCATTGTAATACTCTGACATTCACAGACATGACTAGGCATGATGGGAATTGTAGTTCCTGAACAACTGGGAGGGCCATAGTTTGAAGACCCCTGTTTTAAACTATGTGGGGGAGGTGCTTTGACTGGGGTAAGACAGACAGAAAAAACAAGATCTCCATCTTCCCCTCTCACAGTACTTCAATCTGCCTTTTAACATAGGCAGACCGCCGTTCTACCTCTCTCGGGAATGATCGTGGGTGCGTGCGTGCCCCAAACCCAGAAACTAAAAATCAAGTACAGGTACATGATTTCGCCTAGGAGGGCGGCCCTGACGCAATATATATGTGTGTGGCGGTCCGGAAGAGGTTAAATTAGTATCAGTCAGTATCAGTGTGTTTTCCACCCATGCGATCCGATCCTGAGAATCACATTGTATTTTGCAAACCGATTGCAGGGTGTCGATAACTTAACATGCACTCTGCGATTGGTTTGCATGGACGAGATGCAATTTAGATGTGGTGCTGAATCAGCAGCAAATTCGCTATTGCTAGGCTCAATAGACTTCAATGAAGAAGGTGTAAAAATGCATGTAGTGCGTTTTTGCCTCAATGTTACTGTGATTTTTCCTCGATTTACAGCTTTTAATCTGCCCAACAACAAATTGGCCAAAAACACAAAGGGCCAGATTCTCAAAGAGTTACGCCGGCGTATCAGTAGATACGCTGACGTAACTCCGAATCTAAGCCCGTCGTAAGTTTAAGTGTATTCTCAAACTGAGATACACTTAAACATGCCTAAGATACGACGGCCTGCGCCGTCGTATCTTAGGGTGCAATATTTACGCTGGCCGCTAGGTGGCGCTTCCATTGCGGTCAGCGTAGAATATGTAAATGAGTCGTTACGCCGTAAATTTACGCAGTAAATTTACGCCGTTTCCGTAAGAAATACGCGGCGTAAAGATAAAGCTGCCCCCTAGGTGGCGTAGCCAATGTTAAGTATGGCCGTCATTCCCGCGTCGAAATTTGAAAATTTTACGTCGTTTGCGTAAGTCGTCCGTGAATGGCGCTGGACGCCATTTACGTTCACGTCGAAACCAATGAAGTCCTTGCGACGTCATTTAGCGCAATGCACGGCGGGAAATTTCAGGGGGACGGCGCATGCGCAGTACGATCGGCGCGGGAACGCGCCTAATTTAAATGATCCACGCCCCCTACCCGGATCATTTGAATTAGGCGGGCTTGCGTCTGAGGATTTACGCTACGCCGCCGCAACTTTTACAGGCAAGTGCTTTGTGAATCAAGCACTTGCCCGTAAAACTTGTGGCGGCGTAACGTAAATGAGATACGTTACGCCGCCGCAGAGATGCGGCGATCTACAAGAATCTGGCCCACTAAATGCAAAACGTGAAATGCATTAAAAAAACTTGTGAAAAATGCATCAAAAACGCAGGTGCAAAACGTACCACAAAAAAGCACTGCAGAAATGGATCAAAAGCAAACTGCATAGGCGTGAACCAGGCCTTACTGCTTAACCCATACCTCCCAACTGTCCCTGATTTAGAGCAATGTCCCTCTGTCCCTCATTCCTCCTCATTTGTCTCTCATTTTGGTCTGATTCATATAGTTGTATATAAAATGCACTTTTTATCTATCAAAAAGTGTTTCCCAGTGCTAAACCTTTCATCTGATTTCTAAATTGCTGCATTTGTAAATTCCAAAAGCCAATTTAAAGGAATTGCAGTGGTAAAAAGACACTTGTGAGTTTAACCAATCGTATTTTTTCTGTACAATACTCCTTTAAAAAATTGTGCTCAGGAATTTGGAATTTGTGTTATCCTTCATCAACGGGTTAATGCTTTTAACCTTTTATTGGGTAATCTGCAGGGCTCGAGTCCTGCGGGAACGCGTGGGAACGGCATCCCTGTACTTTTTTCACAGCAGGAACGCTGTTCGCTTTGCAGGACTAGAGCAGCCTTGAGCAGCCTAGCTGCCCGAGCCGATCCTTCTCTAGTGAAGGACTAGACTCGCTCACTGTCAGGGGCAGGCGAACTGAGCCGAGCAGACTCGGAGCTCCTCCTCCAGGCTCCGACCTTGCCTGCCACCTTTCCTTCAGTACGCGGCCGGTTGCGTGTGACATAACCTGGAGGAGGAGTCACACAGCCCGCGTCTCCTCTCCTTACACCGTTACACGCACTCTGCCCTGACACTGACACACTGGCACTGTGTGTGCAATGAGCTGTAAAAAAAAGCCCCTTTTGTACCCTGCTATAATATATATTTATATATATAGATTGACCAGCCAGCCAGCAACCTGAGACCAGCCAGGCTAGCACTGAGACCAGCCAGGCCAGTACCGAGTATCCTGAGGCCAGCCAGCCAGCACCCTGAGACCAGCCAGGCCAGCACCGAAACCAGTCAGGCCAGTACCGAGACCAGCCAGGCCAGTACTGAGTACCCTGAGGCCAGCCAGCCAGCACCCTGAGACCAGCCAGGCCAGCACCAAAACCAGTCAGGCCAGTACCGAGACCAGCCAGGCCAGCACCGATATTTTCTGTGAGCGTCATTTTTATTTATTTTTTGGTGGGGGAGTGGATCTTGGGTGGGAGTTCCCACACTTTTTCCCCCAGGACTTGACCCCTGGTAATCTGTCTCTTTTTCTGGTTCCTTCTTCCTTTCCCAATTCTGCAGTTTGCCTTTAAGTGACCTGTGTTTTTACACACAAAGGGCTAGATTCAGATAGCCCTGCGTAACCTAGTGCGGGCGTAACGTATCTCTGATACGTTCCGCCGCCGTAAATTAGGGCACAAGTTCCGTATTCATAAAGAACTTGCACCCTAAGTTACGGCGGCATAACGTATGTGGGCCGGCGTAAGCCCGCCTAATTCAAATGGGGATGATGTGGGCGTGTTTTATTTAAATTATTGTTGACCCCGTGTATTGTTGCGCCGTTCGTGAAAGAATCCCAGTGCGCATGCTCGAAATTCTGCCGCAAATCGTCATTGCTTTCGACGTGAACGTAAATTACGTCCAGCCCTATTCGCGAACGACTTACGCAAACGACGTAAAAAATTCAAAATTCGACGCGGGAACGACGGACGTCCTTGCTTAACATTGGTTGCTCCTCATATAGCAGGAGCAACGTTACGCTGGAAAAAGCCTTACGCAAACGGCGCAAAAAATTCCGCCGGGCGCACGTACGTTTGTGAATCAGCGTATCTAGGTAATTTGCATATTCTACGCCGAAAACTACGGAAGCGCCACCTAGCGGCCAGCGTAAATATGCACCCTAAGATACGACGGTGTAAGAGACTTACGCCAGTCGGATCTTAGCCTAATGTCGGCGTATCTTGCTTTCTGAATACAGAAAGAAGATACGCCGGCGCAGCTTTGAATTTACGCAGCGTATCTATAGATACGCCGGCGTAAATTCTTGCTGAATCTAGCCCAAAGCATTCACATGTTACTATTATTATGACTTTTGGTTCCTAGTGCAGATTCTAGTGTAGAAGCATTTTCACTATTTCCACTTTCTGTTTTTCGCTTATTATTGTCCATAAGAAACCATATTTCAAGGTAAGCTCATCATCGGGGCAAGCATCAGGTGCTGTTACAAGTGTCTCATAGCTGTCTGGGAGATCATTGATTACTAAAATACACAACAAACGAATAAATACACAACAACAACAACAAAAAACGAATGCCCCGTATACACGATCGGAAATTCCGACAAGAAAGCCGTGGATTTTTTCTGACGGAATGTTGGCTCAAACTTGTATTGCATACACACAGCCACACAAATCTTGTCTGAAATTGTGACCGTCAAGAACGCGGTGACGTACAAGACGCACGACAAGCCAAGTCTAATAAGGTTCAATAGGCAGTTCGGCTCTTCTGCTTGATTCTGAGCATGCGTGTTTTTTTGCACGTTGGAATTTCATACAGATGAGCGGAATTTCCGACAAGAACTTTTTTGGGCGGAAAATAGAGAACCTGCTCTCAATCTTTTGCTGGCGGAAATTCTGACAGAAAATGTTGGATGGATCATACACACGGTCGGAATATCCAACCAAAAGCTCACATCCAACTTTTTTTGACGGAAAATCCTATTGTGTGTACAGGGCATAAGGCTTAAAGCGGAGTTCCGCCTGGGAAAAACACTGTAGCTGCTGACTTTTAATATATGAACTTACTTACCTGTCCAGGAACCCCGCTATATCGGCACCCAAAGCCTTGTGGCTTCACAGCCTGTTTCCTACTGCGCATGCACAAGTCATGCTGTGCCTTCTGAATAGTCCCTGCTGTCTTCTGGGACCTGTGTGTGTCTCCCAGAAGGCAGGGGGGGGGGTTGGGCTGGGGTCGGACATTGCATAGTTCGCAATTTCCCACTTTCCCCGGAAGTGGGAGCCGAGCAGATACCTGGATTTGACAGGTGTTCGCTCCACCCTCCCCCCGAAAGGTGATAAATGTGGCACCGGAGGGGAGGGGGCGAATCCGATCAGCGGAAGTTCCATTTCTGGGTGGAACTAAGGCTTCATGTACATGGGACATTTTAAAACCTCTCCTGAACAATTTAACATAACCACTTAAGCCCCAAGCCTCTTTCTGAGATTTGGTGTTTACAAGTTACATTTTTGAGCCTTATGCCACGCAGATTTTAGGCTGCAGTCGGCGTTACGATGTTCCTGAATCAGAAGCATTCGTAACGCCGGGGCAAGTAAGCAATTGCGCTGTGTAACCTATGGTTACATAGGCGCAATTGCTACTTGAATCTGGGCCAATATTTTTTACTTTTTGCTATAATAAATATCCCCCAAAAATATATAAAAAAATATTTTTTTTCCTCAGTTTAGGCCGATACGTATTCTTCTACCTATTTTTGGTAAAAAAAAATCGCAATAAGTGTTTATCGGTTGGTTTGCGCAAAATTTATAGCGTTTACAAAATAGGGGATAGTTTTATTGCATTTTTATTAATTTATTTTTTTACTACTAATGGCGGCGATCAGCGTTTTTTTTCGTGACTGCGACATTATGGCGGGCGCTTTGGACAATTTTGACACATTTTTGGGACTTGCTCAACATTAAGCACGTCAGCAGATCCCTTACCAGTTGGACTTGAAGGACATGGTAATGATTGACACAACACGGTTCCAATATCTCACTAATTTAGGACATTTCCATGGCATATGGATGAAGTCTCCAGGATGAACCTGAAATTTAGGACAAATGGGGGGAGTCTTGTCTACCCCACTCGTGAAGCTGTGCTGGAGTCCTATATGTTCGATGGGATCATTTTTTGAGCTGCTGACCAGCCTCAAGTATTTGTTCCCATGTTTCTCCATCAATAGGCCTAATATCTCTCTACCATTTTCATTGACAGGACAAAAGATCGGGGGCCTGTATGCAAGTCAATAGATGTGCCTAAATCCTAGATATAATACCCTTTTTTTCTGGGTCATTAAAAAGAATTTAAGAAAAGGGGAATCGGTCAAATGCATGGAGGAGTATCTGCTTTGACTTTCAACAGTGTGAAACAGCTGTATATATTGATAACGGTGATTCCTTAGCAATGAAACTTCTGCCAACAACTGAACATATGATTTCATCCCCTCATCAAACAATTGGGATATGGATGTAGCACCCTGATGTTTAGGCAGGGATGCTGTAAAATGTAGTTGCCAGACGGTAGTTGCATCGGCCAATTGTTAGGAGGTCAATTGATTTCACCCTAACTCTGGAATTGCTGCACTTCTCTCCTCTGTCGCTAGATGGCCGACATTTGATAAAACAAGGGCATTGCAAGGACAGATTAAGAATGAATAGGGTGTCTCAGCCAATGGGTTGAGATTTTCTTGGATCCCATGGCCTACTGGGAGAGCTTATTTATTTGGGTGGGGTCAGGTGATCACGTTTTGGTACCACCTGGACGGATGTCTGGGTGGATGTGCGTTGTGCTTCCCCCAGCTGCTAGAACACCTTACTGAGGAGGAACAGGAAGTGAGAAATTCAGACAAAGAAAACAAAGAAAAAAAACATTTAGAAAGGAAATGGAAGGAAAAGGTAAGTGAACCAACAATGCACTAGCTTAAAGGAACCTATTTAGAAAATAAAAAACAAACCTTTACAACCCCTTTATGTGAAGATCTACAAGAGGAGATTGTAGAGGAAGTAAACGAGTTTGTTTCAACTTGTGTTAGAAACTTACAATATTGTTGCCATAGGAGATAGCGGTCTTACTCATGCAAATGTGGTGTCTTGCTGGATACTTTTCCCTGCATGGCTGTCAACCTATAGAAGTCTCCGAGTCTGCCAATTAACATTGCAACTACTAAAGTGTGTCCTGGCCCTTATCCTCTCTCCCACATTTCTGTTCAAGAGCTAATAAATCTCTTTGCATTCAAGAAGTGTCTGGCGCCCATTAATCTACCTTGCATTACACCCACCATGCCTTGTAACCCACTCTACACAGAAGGATGTCAGCTGTCCCTAACTCTGGAGGTCACCATCAGGCCTGGAGAGGCCCGGGATTCTGCTACATGTATTTACCTCCGGCATTAATCCACACCAAGGGGTACAAAATCAATCACATTTTTTCATTAAAACCAATCAGCTTCCAGGTTTTATTGCCAGAGCTTAATTGTACAAGCTGAGGTTAGAAGCTGATTGGCTACCATGCACAGCTTCACCAGATTCTGAGTGCACCAGTTTTAGTAAATCTCCCCCAGAATGTCCACTAAGTTTTGCCAGCTCCGTGTAAAATCAGTTACACCAAACTGGTGTGCTGGGAAGGAACCCTGTTATACCCAGTCTCTGTTTAGTGATTCTCCAATATTATATCAATAATTGAGCCGTAGGACAGTGGAAAGGCATAGTAGGAAAACCCATTTCCATATGAGACAGAGCTGAGTACAGTGGAACCTTGGATTGCGAGTAACGCGGTAAAACAAGTGTTTTGCAATACGAGCACTGTATTAAAAAAAAAATCATTACTTGGTTTGCCAGTGTTGTCTCACAAAACGAGCACGATTCAGGCCAAAGCGCTGTGCAGTACCGCTTTTAGCCTGAGGTGGGGGGGGGGCGCCGGAGCCAAGCAGAGCCGAACGTTGCCGAAATGCACTTAAAGGCCCGAGGACAGCAAGACTGACCTCGGCAAATCTCGGGTAGGAAGTCTTTCCGAGGTTTGCCGCGGTCAGCTGAAGTGTCCTCGGGCCTTTTTGGCCGTTTACGAGGCTCTCTGCCACCCCTGCCTCTGGCTGCATGTGGTAATGCATCCCATTGAAGTCAATGCGGAATGAATTATTTTTGTTTTCATTGGGGAAACTTGCTTTGATATGCAAGTACTTTGGATTACAAGAATTCTCCTGGAACAGATTATGCTCGTAATCCAAGGTTCCACTGTATTCTGTAGATGGAAAAATCAACAAGTCTCTGGAATGGAGTCTGCTATAAAGGATAAGACCCAGCCCGTAAAATGCTGCAATTGTGCAGAAAAAAAATACATTTGTAAGTGTGGGACAGCCAAATCAAGTTGGATTTATATATGGTACTGGAGTGCGGTCATCCATTTCTATTGCTTTCATGTGTATGCAATCACGAGCTGAACCTGCACTCATCTGGACTCTGGGCTTAAAAAGGTGGCCGACCTGTAGCATTGTTACTTTGTACATTTTGGGCAATTTCACTGGTGTTTTTGCTCCTTATTTGTGTATTTTTAAATAGAATGGGCCGGATTCAGAAAAGAGATACGACGGCATATCTCCTGATACCCTGTCTTCTCTCTGAGTGTGGTCGGTCGTATCTATGCGCCTGATTCAGAGAATCAGTTACGCATAGATATCCCTAAGATCCGACAGGTGTAAGTGTGTTACACCGTCGTATCTTAGGCTGCATTTTCTGGCTGGCCGCTAGGTGGCGCTTCCGTATGTTTACGCGAGGAATATGCAAATTAGTATCTACGCCGATTCAGAAACGGACGACCGCCCGGCGCTTTTTTTTTTTACGTCGTTTGCGTTCGGCTTTTTCCGGCGTAAAGTTACCCCTGCCATATGAGGGGTATGTGCGGCGTATCCTATGTTAAGTATGGCCGTCGTTCCCGCCTCGAATTTTGAAATTTTTACGTCGTTTGCGTAAGTCGTTCGCGAATACGGCTGTACGTCATTTACGTTCACGTCGAATCCAATACGTCCTTGTGACGTAATTTGGAGCAATGCACACTGGGATATTTTACGGACGGCGCATGCGCCATTCAAAAAAAATGTAAAAAACACGGGGTCAAGTCAAATTTAAATAAAACACGCCCCCAACATCCCCATTTGAATTACGCGGCCTTACGCCGCAACACATACGTTACGCCGCCGTAAATAAGGGTGCAAGTTCTTTCTGAATACAGAACTTGCGCCCAAAGTTACAGTGGCCTAACGTATCTGGGATACGTTACGCCAGCAGAAAGATCTGCTGATCTTTCTGAATCTGGCCCAATGAAACAAAACTTATTTTGTGTGATTAAACACTAAGGCCCCATACACACGATAGAATTTATCCGCGAACACGGTCCAGCGGACCATCGCATTGAAATTCGCGCCGAAATCCTCTGGCGATGACGTGTCGCGCCGTCGCCGCGATTATGACGCGGCGACGTGCGCGACGCTGTCATATAAGGAATTCCACGCATGCTTCGAATCATTACGACGCATGCAGGGGATCCCTTCGGACGGATGGATTCGGTGAGTCTGTACAGACCAGCGGATCCATCCGTTGGGATGGATTCCAGCAGATGGATTTGTTGTGCATCTCAGCAAATATCCGATCTGCTGGAATCCATCCCAGGGGAGATTTATCCGCGGAAAAAGATCCGCTGGCGTGTACACACCATAGGATCTATCCGCAGATACCCATTTGCTGGGATTTATCTGCGGATGGATTCTATGGTGTGTACGGGGCCTTAGGCCTCGTACACACGACCAAGAATCTCGTCGTAAATAAAAAACGTTGTTTTCCTCAACGAGTTTCTTGTCAGGCTTGTCGAGAATCTTGTCAAGCTTTCTTTGCATACACACAGTCAAGATAAAATCTCGTCGTTCTCAAACGCGGTGACGTACAACACGTACGACGGCACTATAAAAGGGAAGTTCTTTTCCACTGGCACAACCCTTGGGGCTGCTTTTGCTAATCTCATGTTACTGCGTGTTAAGTAAAAGTTTGGTAAGAGACGATTCGTGCTTTTCAGTCTTATACAGCGTGACGGATGTGCTATCTCCATTACGAACGCTATTTTTACCAAAGGTGCGCTCCCGTCTCATACTTTATTCTGAGCATGCGCGGGTTTCTAAGCATACACACAAACGTGTTTCTCGTCGTAAACCAGCCCAACGAGAAACACGACGAGGAAATTGAGACTCCGACGAGAAAAAAAAAGAACATGTTAGGCCAGATTCATGAAGACTTACGACGGGCGTATCAGTAGTCCGAATCCCCGCCGTCGTATATTTAAGCGTATTCTCAAACTGAGATACGCTTAAATGTTGCTAGGATACGACCGGCGTAAGTCTCCTATGCCGTCGTATCTTAGCTGCATATTTACGCTGGCCGCTAGGGGCGTGTACGCCTAGAATATGTAAATCAGCTAGATACGCCTATTCACGAACGTACGCCCGGCTGTCGCAGTAAAGATACGCCGTTTACGTAAGGCGTTTTCAGTTAAAGGTAAACCACCAAAAAGATGGCGCAGCCAATGTTAAGTATGGACGTCGGAACCGTGTCAAATTTTTCACGTTTTACATCATTTGCGTAAGTCGTCCGTGAATGGGGCTGGGCGTAAGTTACGTTCACGTCGAAACCAATGAGTCTTTGCGGCGTAATTTGGAGCATGCGCACTGGGATACGCCCCGGACGGCGCATGCGCCATTCGTTAGAAATGTCAAATACGCGGGGTCACGAGTATTTAGCATAGAACACGCCCCCAACCAGCCTATTTTGAATTAAGCGGGCTTACGCCGGCCCAGTTTCACTACGCCGCCGTAAGTTAGAGCGCAACTTCTTTGTGAATACAGGACCTGCCGCTCTAACTTACGGCGACGTAGTGTATCTGAGATACGCTACGCCGCCTATAGATAGGCACATCTCTGTGAATCTAGCCCATTCTCTTTTTTCTCATCGAGATCCACGACAGTTTTCTCGACGAAAAACATACACACCACCGTTTTTCTTGGCAAAAATGCCGGCATTTTTCTTGATGGATTTTGCCGAGGAAAGCGGTCGTGTGTACGAGGCCTGACACCTAAAGCACATTCGATACCAGACTTCTCCCCAGGACATCTAAAGCCTCATACACACGATCGGACTTCCATCGCACAAATCCACAGATTTTTGTCCCAAGGGCGTTGTCCGTGAACTTGTTCTGCATACACACGGCAGAACATTTTCAGCCAACATACACCAAACGACGTGGTTTTTCAGCTCTTTACCGCCATCCTTTGGGCAACTTCTGCTATTGTTGTCTGATGTTTAGAATTTTTTAGGAGCATGCGTGTTTTTAGTTTGGTTTTTAGGCCGACGGATTTGTGTACACACCATCGGATTATCAGACGGAACACATTTGTTGTCGAACAATTTAAGAGCAACAAAATTCTGACAACAATTGTCTGATGGAGCATACAAACGGTCGGATTATCCGTCAAAACGCGCCAATCGTCCAATTGTTGTCGGAATATTCGATTCTGTGTACAGGCCTTTAGTTTTTCATAGAAAGAGGGGCAGATCCACAAAGCGAGTACGGCGGCGTATCTACTGATACGCCGGTGTACTTTCAAATTTCCTGCGTCGTATCTTTGTTTTGAATCCTCAAAACAAGATACGACGGCATCTGGGTTAGATCCGACAGGCGTACGTCTTTGTACGCCTTCGGATGTAAGATGCAATTCTTCGGCGTCCGCTGGGTGGCGTTCCCGTCGTAATCCGCGTCGAGTATGCAAATTAGCTATTTCCGACGATCCACGAACCTACGAGCGGCCGTCGCATTCTTTTACGTCGTCTCTAGTCGGCTTTTTCCGGCGTATAGTTAAAGCTGCCGTTTTGTGGCGTATAGTTAAACCTGCTATGTTAAGTATGGCCGTCGTTCCCGCGTTTAATTTGAATTTTTTTTTTTCGTTTGCGTAAGTCGTCCGTGAATCGGGATGGACGTAATTTATGTCCACGTCAAAACCAATGACGTCCTTGTGACGTCATTTAGCGCAATGCACGGCGGGAAATTTAGGGACGGCGCATGCGCAGTTTGTTCGGCGCGGGGACGCACTTCATTTAAATGAAACACGCCCCCCTACTCGCCGATTTGAATTAGGCACCGTTACGCCGCGAGAGATACACTACGCCGCCATAACTTACGGCACAAAATCTTTATGGATTTGAACCAAAGAGAAGTAAGTTACGGCGGCGTATCGTATCTCTGATACGCTGCGCCGGGGCAGATCTTTGTGGATCTGCCCCAGAATATTTTAGACTACAAAGCAATTACTGTAAATGTATTGCCACAATAACAAATGTATGTCTATATTAAAAATGTAGTCTGGGCTCGAATGTTTAATTTTCCCTTGGAGATGAAGGGGTTAGTTTCTATTGCTTCTTGCCCATTTATGATTTATGTCTGCTCTTGAAAGTAGCTCTAGAGGTCTTTTTACAACAAGTTTCCTTTTAAACTTTCTGTGTCTCTTCGTGTCTTTCTGCCCTAACGTAGGTCTGTTGCTTGCAGATATTGTAAAGATGTATTGCTCATCATATTAAATAATTTACATAATGTTCTTCCTCTGGCTGACAGCTAATTGTGCATTATTTAGAGATGGAAATTAATTAATTACAGGACCTAAGATTAGGAGTCGCAGAGAGGAGAACTTGTTTATTATGTACAATGCTGCAGAAGATTTTTTTTTTTTTTTTTTTTGTGTGTATGTCTCTCTTCGTTTTCGTAAAGTCGGAATTCTCTATTCACAATGGCAGGGGAGGGATGACATTATGGCTGCTCCTCTAATGCCGCGTACACACGGTCGGAATTAGAGGATTTTTTTCGAATTTCCGACAGCAAAAATTTGAGAGCTGGTTCTCGATTTTTCCGACAAAAGTTCTTGTCGGAAATTCCGATCGTCTGTATGCAATTCTGAGGCGCAAAACATACATGTTCTGAATCAATTCGACCCATGCTCGGAATCATTGATCTTCATTTTTCTCGGCTCGTTGTGGTGTTTGTACGTTACCGCGTTCTTGACGGTCGGAATTTTGTGTGACCGTGTACACAAGTTTGAGCCAACATTCCATCTGAAAAAAATCCACGGTTTTCTTGTCGGAATTTCCGATCGTGTGTACACGGCATAAGTAGCTTTATTTGGAAAGTTCAGTGCAGGTGTAAACTCTGCTGTGTTAATAGTGCTTAGTTGTACTGTTGAAAGCAGTGACCATAATATACATAACAGCCTCAGGTAGACCTGGGGACGGGCGATGTGACCAGGTAAGGATACCTTGCCTGTACAGTCAGATGTCATACTACTCCACGCTCTTTGGCCAATCCTCACTTTCATAATATCAATCAATTCTATATAAACTAGGGGCCGGATTCACAGACGACTTACGCCAACGTATCTATTGATACGCGGCGTAAGTTCTGTGATGCGCCGTCGTATCTATGCGCCCTATTCAGGCAACAAGATACGCCTGAATTTTGCCAAGATACGACCGACGTAAGTCTCCTACGCCGTCCTATCTTGGGTGCATATTTACGCTGGCCGCTAGGGTCGCTTCCGTAGATTTACGCGTTGAATATGCAAATGACCTAGATACGCCGATTCACAAACGTACTTGCGCCCCCTGGATTAGGCTACGCCATTTACGTAAGGCTTACGTGCAGCGTAAAGTTACCCCTGCTATAAAAGGCGCAGGTACTGCAAAGTATGGACGTCGGAACAAGCGTATGTTTTTACGTTGTTTACGTAAGTCGTACGTGAATGGGGCTGGGCGTAGGTTACGTTCACATCGTTGCCATTGAGCCGTCATATCTTAGGGCGTAAATTCGACGTGATTCTGAGCATGCGTGCGCATGCGCCGTTCGTACGGCGCTTCATTTACATGGGGTCACGATTCATTATAATACAACACGCCCACTACCAGCCTACTTTGAATTACGCTGTCTTACGCCGGCCCATTTACGTTACGCCGCCGTAACTTAGGGATAGTTTAGATTAGTGAATACTGTACTTGCCTCTCTAGGTTACGTCGGCGTAGCGCATATGAGATGCGCTACGCCCGCACAGAGATACGCCGATCTCTGTGAATCTGGCCCTAGAAGTCTAGCTGAGGACCAAGGTATTTTCACCAGTACCACCTGTAGGTTCCCTGGTCGTTTTCCCAGGGCTGACTATACCATGTTCCTCGCTGTGTCTATGTATTGAGGCATCTTTCCTTGATGTAATTTCTTCCTTGTGTCATAACTGCCCTGCCTGATAACTGGTGATCAAATGATGATTAATGGTAAACCGCCAGTGGAGGGAGTGATTCTTGCATTATAGGGGCCAGATCCACGTAGTGGATCGTAATTTTCGCCAGGCGTAGCGCATCGTATTAACGCTACGCCGCCGCAACTTTGAGAGGCAAGTGCTGTATTCACAAAGCACTTGCCTCTAAAGTTACGTCAGCGTAGCGTAAATCTGCCGGCGTATGGCCGCGGAATTCAAATGTTAAAGATGTGGGCGTGTTTTATGTTAATTTTACTTGACCCGACGTAAATGACGTTTTTTCTGAATGGTGCATGCACGGTCCGTGGGGGTATCCCAGTGCGCATGCTTGAAATTAACCCGCAACAAGCCAATGCTTTCGACGTGAACGTAATTCTACACAAAGCCCTATTCGCGAACGATTTACGCAAACGACGTCAAATTTTCAAAATTCAACGTGGGAACCACGTCCATACTTAACATTGAGTACGCCTCATATAGCAGGGGTAACTTTACGCCGAAAAAAGCCTTACGGAAACAACGTAAAAAAATGCGCCGGCCGGACGTACGTTTGTGGATTTGCGTATCTAGCTAATTTGCATACTAGAAGCGGAATTCGACGGAAGCGCCACTTAGCGGCCAGCGTAAATATGCACCTTAGATCCGACGGCGTACTAAGACGTACGCCAGTCGGATCTAGCCCAGCTTCAGGCGTATCTTGTTTTGTGGATACAAAACAAAGATACCCCGGAGCAAAATAGAAGTTACGCGTAACTTCTTTGTGGATCTGCCCCTAGGTGTTTAGGTGTGGATTTCTCGGAAAACAGTGAGCAAAGGGGTGCTGACATCACAATTTGTCACTACAGTGCTCAGAAAGATCCACCAAATCTTAAAAATAATAGCAGTCATCTTTGGTAGACATGTCATCCTACCGCTTCACACTCCTTAGTCCCTCTTCTATTCCATAATTGTCAGGAATCAGTGACTAAAGAGACCAGACATGTAGCTACACAAGGAAACTGAGACCAAACAATGCATTTATCATTAAAGTGATATTTATTTACAGTGAACACACACCAATAGACATACACAGCAACCAGTGAAAACATAAACCACTCCAGCAAACAAGAACAAAAATAACCAATGAACCTAACTACTATCTATATACAATGGGGGTTATCCACAAAGCCGCGGCGCAACGTAACTTTTCGGATTTAAGTTACTCCGCCGCAAAATTCCCAAGTTAGGTGCCGATCCACAAAGCACTTACCTGGAATTTTGCGGCGCTGTAACTTAAATCCGTCCGGCGCAAGGCGTTCCTATTCAAATGGGCGAGTCCCATTTAAATTAGGCGCGCTCCCGCGCCGGACGTACTGCGCATGCTCCGTCGGGTAAATTACCCGACGTGCATTGAGCTAACTGACGTCGCTCCGACGTCATTTGCTTAGACGTTAACGTAAATGGCGTCCAGCGCCATTCACGGACGTCTTACGCAAACGACGTAGAATTTAAAATTCGACGCGGGAACGACGGCCATACTTAACACGGCTTAAGACAACTAGGGCTTAGCCCTAGTTTTACGCGGCGGAACTCGAGGTAAACGTCGTAGATTTAGAGCGACGGGCCCGTCGGAGCGTTCGTGGATCGCCGTAACTGGTCATTTGCATATTCTACGCCGGCCGCAATGGCCTCGCCACCTAGCGGCCGGCCTAGAATTGCATCCTTAAGATCCGACAGTGTAATTCAATTACACATGTCGGATCTTCGTCCTAACTATGGGAAACTGAGTCTGTGGATCAGTTCCATAGTTAGGACCAGGGATACGACGGAGTAACAGCAGTTACTCTGCCGTATCTCTTTTGAGGATCTGGCCCAATATCTACAACATAAGGGACAAAGGTAACAGGGATGCAAGGAAGGGAAACACGACTGGGTACAAGAGCAGGGAGGAAGGCAGAGGGGTGCAGGATGGATTAGGACACAGGAAGGTTCAGGATAGGTATCAGGCGCAATCTGGAAGCAAGGAGGCAATCAGGCAGGATAGTGACGCCCTGGGGGAAGGGAGGAGCAGCCTTAAATATCCACCTGGCAGCTGGAGCCAGGTATGGCTGATCAGAACCTGCTGGCTTCTGGGAGACACCTGCTGGTGGACACTGGAACTGCAGCCATTGGCCCAGTGAACCTCAGTGCCACTAGCAGGTGAACTCAACCCTGACAATAATATAGAAGAACTATGCAACAGAAGCTCTGCCTAAAAGAAGTCTCAGAGAGAGCCAAGGTTTTTTCATCAGTACCACCCATAGGTTCCCTCATCTTTTCCCCAAAGCTGACTATACCATGTTTCTTACTGTGTCTACATAGTGCAGTGGCTATCTTAATTGATAAGCAGGGCTTTTCTTCCTCATGTCATACCTGCCCCCGCCTGATGACCAAATGTTAATGAATGTTAACCTGGTGATGACTAGTAATCAGTAAGCAGCATGAGAGGCAGAGGAAGCACAGATCTATGAAACATCTAAAGTTGGGGCAGGAAGATCCTTGCACTGTAGGTATTCACATGTAGCTTCCTCTCCAGAAAAGAGAACAATCAGCAGCACAGTGACTGACATCACCATTTGTCAATAAACTGCTCAGAAAGATCCTCCAGATCTTGAAGTGATAGCAGTCATTTTTAGCAGGATGAGGCAGAATCATCTTTAGATGATCTTACAATGCAGATACAAATATTACATGCCACATGTTAGGAGCAGCACTGCAATATGATAAGACAAAAGGTGCACAGGTTTACACATTTGTGCAAAAATAGCCAGAGAAAAAAAAATACAATAACTGGAAAAAAACAGTAATGCCGCGTACACACGATCGGTTTTCCCATTGGAAAAACCTTGGATGGTTTTTCCAACGGAATTCCGCTCAAGTTTGTCTTGCATACACACGGTCATATCAAATTCCGCCCGTCAAGAACGCAGTGACGTACAACACGTATGACGAGTCGAGATCAATGAAATTCAATAGGCAGTTTGGCTCTTCTGCTTGGTTCTGCGTATGCGTGTTTTTTTTTGCGCATTGGAATTCCATACAGATGAAAGTTTTTTCCGCTCTGATTTTTTTCGGCGGGAAAATAGAGAACCTGCTCTCAAACTTTTTCTGGCGGCAATTCCGCCAGAAAAAGGCCAATGGAGCATACACATGGTCGGAATTCCCGTCCAAATGCTCACATCTGACTTTTTTCGATTGGAAAACCGATCGTGTGTATGCAGCATTTCTCTAAATCTTTTGTCTTGTCTGCAGATATTTCCTACGTGCTAACTACTGCATCATATGTGAACTTTGCCAGTACCATTTGTGAAAGAAATGAATTAGGTAGACTGAATATAATTTCTTATGTATCAGCCTTCAGTATTCTTCATGTCACTATCTATCACATAATAGGCAGTGAAACATTCAATTGATTTCAGTAACTGAGTTTTGTTAGGCACACGTGTCATCATTTATTGAATGTTAAATGTGAGGGATCTAATCTATTACATTACTAGCTGACCTTTTCAGTAACTTCACAACTATTAATCTACTGACTGTAAAATGTATGAATATTGTTTTAGAAGTCTTTCAAAGAATAAAAAGTACTCAGGGGTTTCCGTTACAGTGCATAGAGAAATTGTCGTGTGGAAAATTAAACATATTGAATGAAAAAATGTTTTTAGAACAGCATTAAATATAATGAATTAAATATCGAGAAGAGGAGAGGACTCGAGAAGCGAGAAGAGAGGAGAGGACTCGAGAAGAGAGGACCAGAGCAGAGGACTCAAGAAGAAAGGACCAGATGAGAGGACCAGAGGAGTAGAGAGGACCAGAGGAGAAGAGAGGACCAGAGGAGGATCAGAAAAGAGAAAGAAGAGAGAAAAAAAGAGAGAAAAAAAGAAGAGATGCGAGGACTCGAGAAGAGAGCAAATGACTCAAAAAGAGAGAAAGGGACTCGAGAAGAGAGGATGAAAGAAGAGAGGAGGGGACGAGAGAAGAGAAGAGAGGACGAGAGAAGAGAGCAGAGAGAGGAAAGGGCTTGAGAAGAGAGAAGGGGACTTGAGAAGAGAAGAGCGAGGAAAGGAGAGGATGAGAGAAGAGACAAGAGAGGACTTGAAAATAGAAGCATACTTGAAAAGAGGAGAGGAAGAGAAGAATAGAGAAGAAAAAATAAAAGAGACAAGAGATGACTTGAGAAAAGAAGAGAAGAGAGGGGAGAAGATAGAGGAGATGACTTGAGACGAGAGGACAGAAGAGAGAAAAGAGGAGAGGTGAGGAGAGAAGAGAGAAGACTTGAGAAGAGAAGAGAAGAAAGAAGAAATGGAAGGATGAGAGAATAGAGAAGATAGAAGAAAGGAGAGGACAAGAGAAGAAAAGAGAGGACAAGAGAATAGAGAAGGGGGAGAGAGAAGAGAGAAGGGAATGGAAAAAGAGATTGGTGTGAGATAGGACAGGAAAGGAGAGGAGAGGAGAAGATAGATGAGATAGAGTGGTGTGAGGGGAGTATTTGGAAAGAAGTGGAAAAAGGATGGTAAAGAAGAGTGTATATGAGTATTTGAGAGGAGTATAGAGTAGTGGGTAGAGTGGAGGATAGGAAAGAAGTATGGATGGGGGGGAGTAGAGAAAACTGTGAAAGAAGAGAGAAGATAAGGATAGGAGAGGAGAAAGGAGAGAGGGTGGAAGGGTAAAAGAGGTATAATGACGAGGAATGGCCCACCAGCAGCAGAATTGCCATTGTGACATGAGCTTTAGACCCCTTTCCCACTGGGGCGTTTTTCAGGCGCTTTGGCATTAAAAAAGCGCCTGTAAAGCGCCTGAAAGAAGCCTCATCTGCAATCCCAATGTGAAAGCCCGAGTGTGAAAGGGGTCTTAGGCACTTACCGGTTGCTCACTTACCTTATTTGGCCTTGTTATCGTCCTCCTCCTTCCTCCTTCACTGCATCTGCTTTCTTGCCTGCTAACCATGCATCAACCTTTTTTCAGCAGCCTATTTCTGTACACCATTGAACATACAAGTTTGCTATTTATGTACTTAGGTGCATCTTGATTCACTAGACCAAGACTGGTTGTACGACATAGTTAAACTCCTGTCAGTGTTTCTGAAGTCTATTGTGCTGCTGTCCTGTGGTAGATTCTGTACATTTTTGATCCTGGAAAAGCTTTGCTTTCCATGACCACAGCTCTGTCTCTTTTTCCTGTCCTGACTGACCCTGACTATTGACTACCCTATGACTTGACCCCAGATGTGCGCTTTCTAATCCCTTGGCACTGCATATGATCTACTGGTTTTACCTTGTTCTCCCTTCATCTGACGTGCTGGCTCATGTGTCCCGGCTCATCTGTCATCTGTGCACATCTGTCCCAGTGATCAACATCTGCCATCTGTGCACATCTGTCCCAGTGATCAACATCTGTCCCAGTGATAAACATCTGCCATCTGTGCACATCTGTCCCAAGTACAACATCTGTCCCAGTGATCAACATCTGCGCACATCAATCCCAGTGATCAACATCTGTCATCTGTGCGCATCTGTTCCAGTGATCAACATCTGTCATCTGTGCACATCTGTCCCAGTGATCAACATCTGTCCCAGTGATAAACATCTGCCATCTGTGCACATCTGTCCCAAGTACAACATCTGTCCCAGTGATCAACATCTGCGCACATCAATCCCAGTGATCAACATCTGTCATCTGTGCGCATCTGTTCCAGTGATCAACATCTGTCATCTGTGCACATCTGTCCCAGTGATCAACATCTGTCATCTGTGCACATCTGTTCCAGTGATCAACATCTGTCCCAGTGATAAACATCTGTCATCTGTGCACATCTGTTCCAGTGATCAACATCTGTTATCTGTGCACATCTGTTCCAGTGATAAACATCTGTCATCTGTGCACATCTGTTCCAGTGATCAACATCTGTTATCTGTGCACATCTGTTCCAGTGATAAACATCTGTCATCTGTGCACATCTGTCCCAGTGATCAACATCTGTCATCTGTGCACATCTGTCCCAGTGATAAACATCTGTCATCTGTGCACATCTGTCCCAGTGATCAACATCTGTCATCTGTGCACATCTGTCCCAGTGATCAACATCTGTCCCAGTGATCAACATCTGTCATCTGTGCACATCTGTCCCAGTGATCAACATCTGTCCCAGTGATCAACATCTGTCACCTGTGCACATCTGTCCCAGTGATCAACATCTGTCATCTGTGCACATCTGTCCCAAGTACATCTGTCCCAGTGATCAACATCTGCGCACATCAATCCCAGTGATCAACATCTGTCATCTGTGCACATCTGTCCCAGTGATCAACATCTGTCATCTGTGCACATCTGTCCCAGTGATCAACATCTGCCATCTGTGCACATCTGTCCCAGGGATCAACATCTGTCCCAGCTCATCTGTCATCTGTGCACATCTGTCCCAGTGATCAACATCTGTCATCTGTGCACATCTGTCCCAGTGATCAACATCTGTCATCTGTGCACATCTGTCCCAGTGATCAACATCTGTCCCAGTGATCAACATCTGTCATCTGTGCACATCTGTCCCAGTGATCAACATCTGTCCCAGTGATCAACATCTGTCACCTGTGCACATCTGTCCCAGTGATCAACATCTGTCATCTGTGCACATCTGTTCCAGTGATCAACATCTGTCCCAGTGATAAACATCTGTCATCTGTGCACATCTGTCCCAAGTACATCTGTCCCAGTGATCAACATCTGCGCACATCAATCCCAGTGATCAACATCTGTCATCTGTGCACATCTGTCCCAGTGATCAACATCTGTCATCTGTGCACATCTGTCCCAGTGATCAACATCTGCCATCTGTGCACATCTGTCCCAGGGATCAACATCTGTCCCAGCTCATCTGTCATCTGTGCACATCTGTCCCAGTGATCAACATCTGTCATCTGTGCACATCTGTCCCAGTGATCAACATCTGTCCCAGTGATCAACATCTGTCATCTGTGCACATCTGTCCCAGTGATCAACATCTGTCCCAGTGATCAACATCTGTCATCTGTGCAAATCTGTCCCAGTGATCAACATCTGTCACCTGTGCACATCTGTCCCAGTGATCAACATCTGTCACCTGTGCACATCTGTCCCAGTGATCAACATCTGTCATCTGTGCACATCTGTTCCAGTGATCAACATCTGTCCCAGTGATAAACATCTGTCATCTGTGCACATCTGTCCCAAGTACATCTGTCCCAGTGATCAACATCTGCGCACATCAATCCCAGTGATCAACATCTGTCATCTGTGCACATCTGTCCCAGTGATCAACATCTGTCATCTGTGCACATCTGTCCCAGTGATCAACATCTGTCATCTGTGCACATCTGTCCCAGTAATCAACATCTGTCCCAGTGATAAACATCTGTCATCTGTGCACATCTGTCCCAGTAATCAACATCTGTCCCAGTGATCAACATCTGTCATCTGTGCACATCTGTCCCAGTAATTAACATCTGTCCCAGTGATCAACATCTGTCATCTGTGCACATCTGTCCCAGTGATCAACATCTGTCCCAGTGATCAACATCTGTCATCTGTGCACATCTGTCCCAGTGATCAACATCTGTCATATGTGAACATCTGTCCCAGTGATCAACATCTGTCCCAGTGATCAACATCTGTCATCTGTGCACATCTGTCCCAGTGATCAACATCTGTCCCAGCTCATCTGTCATCTGTGCACATCTGTCCCAGTGATCAACATCTGTCATATGTGCACATCTGTCCCAGTGATCAGCATCTGTCATCTGTGCACATCTGTCCCAGTGATCAACATCTGTCCCAGTGATCAACATCTGTCATCTGTGCACATCTGTCCCAGTAATCAACATCTGTCCCAGTGATCAACATCTGTCCCAGTGATCAACATCTGTCCCAGTGATCAACATCTGCACACATCTGTCCCAGTGATCAGCATCTGTCATATGTGCACATCTGTCCCAGTGATCAACATCTGTCATCTGTGCACATCTGTCCCAGTGATCAACATCTGTCCCAGTGATCAACATCTGTCCCAGTGATCAACATCTGTCACAGTGATCAACATCTGTCACAGTGATCAACATCTGCACGAGGAGATGCACCGGAGGAAAGGGAGCCAGCCAGGAGCGCACGCGGCAGCCAGTGAGTCGGCGCCAGCGGGCACACAGTATAGTGAGCGCAGTCACATCTGGGGGGGATTTTACCATACATGTCCCCCCCGCATTATTTCCTGGGGGGGATGCGTCCCCCCCGTCCCCCCCGGTTCCTACGCCCGTGCATCTGTCCCAGCTCATCTGTCATCTGTGCACATCTGTCCCAGCTCATCTGTCATCTGTGCACATCTGTCCCAGCTCATCTGTCATCTGTGCACATCTGTCCCAGCTCATCTGTCATCTGTGCACATCTGTCCCAGCTCATCTGTCATCTGTGCACATCTGTCCCAGTTCATCTGTCATCTGTGCACATCTGTCCCGGCTATCAACATTTGTTGAATGTAGTGATGTTGTGGGTAATTCCTTTGTCCCGGTGCTCTAGGGCCATCAAAATGTAGTAACTAGTCAGGAAATTAGTTGTGCAATTTTTACAGTCTGTGTAAAAATCTCACACATGTGGTATCGTCATACTCAGGAGAAGTAGCAGAATGTGTATTGGGGTGTGATGTTTGCTATTTACATGCTATGTGTTAGAAAAATCTTATCAATTGACAACTTTGTTTAAAAAAAAAAAAAAAATTCTCTACATATTTTCCAAAAACCGTGGAAAAATAATGACATGTTCAAATGACTCATTACGCCTCATAGAATATACGTTGGGGTGTTTGCTTTAGAAAATGGGGTTTCAATTTTGTGGGCGTTTCCATTGTCCTGGTGCTCCAGGGACTTCAAAAGTGTTATGCCCCGTACACACGATCACTTTTTGTGATGAAATAAAATGACATTTTTAAAAATGTCATTTAAAATGATCGTGTGTGGGCAAAACATATTTTTTTGTCTTCTGAAAAACGACCAAAAAAAAATTAGAACGTGCTTCAATTTTTTATGTAATTTTTTAAAATGTCATTTTTTGTGTCATAAAAAATGATCGTGTGTGGGCAAAAATGACGTTTTAAACCCGCACATGCCCAGAAGCAAGTTTTGAGACGGGAGGTAAAACTACCATTCATAATGGAGTAAGCACATTCATCACGCTGTAACAGACAAAAAAGCACAAATCGTCTTTTACTAACAAGTAATCAGCTAAAAGCAGCCTCAAGGCGAATAGAACTTCCCCTTTAGAGTGCCGTCACTTTGTTCATCATTTTTCAAAAACGATGGTGTGTGGGCAACATCATTTTTAATGATGAAGTTGGAAAAATTTCATTTTTTTTCATGATAAAAAATGACATTTTTTTTTCATCACAAAAAGTGATCGTGTGTACGGGGCATAATAGGTAGTCATGACATTAGAAGTGCCATTTATACTTCTAGAACTCCTGAAGGTGCTACTTGGATGTTGGGCCCCTGTATGTGGCCAGGCTGTGGAAAAGTCTCACACATGTGGTATTGCCATTATCAGGAGGAGTAGCAGAATGTTTTTTGGGGTATAATTTGCAAGCATGACTATGCCATGTGTGATAAATAACTTGTAAATATGAACATTTATAGAAACTTTAACCACTTAAGCCCCAGACCATTTTGTTGCTAAATGCCCAGGCCAGGTTTTGCGATTCTGCACTGCGTCGCTTTAACGGACAATTGCGCGGTCGTGCGACGTAGCTCCCAAACAAAATTGGCGTCCTTTTTTCCCCAAAAATAGAGCTTTCTTTTGGTGGTATTTGATCACCTCTGCGGTTTTTATTTTTTGTGCTATAAACAAAAATAGAGCGACAATTTTGAAAAAAAATGCAATATTTTTTTCTTTTTGCTGTAATAAATATCCCCCAAAAACATATATAAAAAATGTGTTTTTCCTCAGTTTAGGCCGATACGTATTCTTCTGCCTATTTTCGATAAAAAAAATCGCAATAAGTGTTTATCGATTGGTTTGCGCAAAATTTATAGCGTTTACAAAATAGGGGATAGTTTTATTGCATTTTTATTAATTATTTTTTTTTTACTACTATTGGCGGCGATCAGCATTTTTTTTTGTGACTGCGACATTATGGCGGACACTTCGGACAATTTTTACACATTTTTGAGACCATTGTCATTTTCACAGCAAAAAATGCATTTAAATTGCATTGTTTATTGTGAAAATGACAGTTGCAGTTTGGGAGTTAACCACAGGGGGCGCTGTAGGAGTTATGCTTCACCTAGTGTGTGTTTACAACTGTAGGGGGGTGTGGCTGTAGGACTGACGTCATCGATCGAGTCTCCCTATAAAAGGGATCACTCGATCGATGCAGCCGCCACAGTGAAGCACGGGGAAGCCGTGTTTACATATGGCTCTCCCCGTTCGCGATGGAGCGGCTATAAACGAATAGCCGCGCAGTCGTCCCGGATCGCTCCCCGAGGTAAGCCGCCCACCGCACGTAGCGGAGGGGGTCCCGATCGGACCCCCCACCCGCTAGAAGGCAAGGGCGTATATATACGCCCATCTGCCTGTCTGTGCCATTTTGCAGACGTAAATAGTCGTGCGGCGGGCGTTAAGTGGTTAAAAAATTCACTATGTGGAATCCCTGAAGCCACATCCCAGTGTTGGGTTACCTTGACTGAGAAATTCATTTTCCTAGCAAAGATGCTTGCAGTCACTTTGGCATTGTCTACATACAACAGATTGCTCATCACCTCATTGTAGAGCAGACCCATAGACTGTCCATGATTTGAAACAAAGTCCCTCTGTCCCTCTTTCCTCTTCATTTGTCCCTTATTTGGTTTTGATAAAAACGCTATAACTTTTGCGCAAACCAATCAATAAATGCTTATTGCGATTTTTTTTACGAAAAATATGTAGAAGAATACGTATCGGCCTAAACTGAGGAAAAAAAATGTTTTTTTATATATTTTTGGGGGATATTTATTATAGCAAAAAGTAAAAAAATATTTTTTTTTTCAAAATTGTCCTTCTATTTTTGTTTATAGCGCAAAAACTAAAAACCGCAGAGGTGATCAAATACCACCAAAACAAAGCTCTATTTGTGGGGAAAAAAGGACATCAATTTTGTTTGGGAGCCATGTCGCACGACCGCGCAATTGTCAGTTAAAACAACGCAGTCCCGAATCGCAAAAAGTACTCTGGTCTTTGACCAGCAATTTGGTCCGGGGGGTTAAGTGGTTAAAGCTCTCAGCTAAGTAAGAGCTGACTTTTTAATCAGTGAGGGCAGCAGTGAAGCACAGACCTGTGAAATTCCATTACTCCATAATATTTTAATATTTTAGGCAACAAATCACTTATGTTTCTCCCTTTTGCATTATTTGTCCTTATTACAGATCCTTTACTGTAGCTTTTTGCCCAAAAGGTCTCAAAATAACTTATAACAGCCCCCCGGAGCAGCTGATATCATGCCTTAGGCTTCTATGGACAAATGAGATCAGAAAATATTTTCCCACGCGATGCGGTGTGACATTAACTCTTTCGTGCCTAGGCTAATCCCCATTTCTCCGCCGCAGAGCCGTCTCCTCCAGGAGCACTGATAGAACAGAGTGCAAATTAAATTATAGACATGAAATGGTACCCAGGAGGATGGCGGCTCAGACTGGGCAGGTGTCAGCAGAAAACTCCGAGATTAGTCAGCTCCATTCTTGCAAATACACAAATCCACATCAAATTACACCACTGGTATTTGCTCCCGTGAGATGGCCGAGGTAAAGCAAACCATTCATTTAATTTAGAAAACCGAGTTAGGCTTGTAATGTTTTTCCCTGAATTTGTTTGTAAATGTTTGGCTTGCAGGATTTACAAATTTGCAGCTTTATTGCAACTTCCATCAAACCGAAAAAAAGACAATTTTATGTGTTATCACGGCAATTGCCTACCTGCGAAACGCCAATTTTCTCTGCAGCTTTTTTTGTGATATTTTGCCTTTTAAGATATTTGTTGACAAGGTAATTTTGAACATTTCTTTCATACATTCCTGAAGGTAAACCTATCCTTTGCCCTGGCAAAGCAGCAGTTTATTCTGATTGACTCATCTCCAGTGGTTGTTGATTGCGCTTTTGACTGGGGCTAGGGGATCGCCAAAGAAGCTTTTTTTTTACATTTTCTTTATCTACTAGACATGTGCACACTGAAATATTTTGTTTCGCAATTTCGTTTTCATCCGAAAAATAAATGTATTTAGTTACTCCCGAAATTTGTTCTTATTTATTTAGTTTTTCATAAAAAAAATGCATTTGTCCGAAAATCCAAATGAATTAAAGCAGAGGTTCACTCAAAAATCCACTTTTTGACATTAGCTGTAGCATACTGCTAACATCTGCAGTATGCTGTGTTTTTTTTTTTTTTTTACTTGTACTTATCGTTATATGAGCCCTTGTTTTCCAGCTCCGAGCGGGGAATCCTGCGGGGAATGGGCGTTTCTAAGCGAAGAGGAGTTGATTGACGGCTGCTAAGGCGCGTCTTGGCCTCTGTTTAATCTTCAACTGCCATGATGCTGCACGTGTGATCAGTTATGACACCAGCCATTGGATGGTTTGACAGTTTGGTTGAGAGCACAACCAATGTGACAGTTAGCATTCCCGGCATGCCAGGAATGTAACTGCTTTTTCAAACTGTTAAATTGATGGGTTTACTTCCGCTTTAAGGATGCTGGAAAGTTCATTTTGAGGGTGAACCTCCGCTTTAAGGTCGCATGTGTCATTGAAGGCTTATGGTGTCTGTCGAATGTTCTAAGAAGATTCAACGGAATCTTTAAAAAAAAATATATATATATGTATCACATGTATGAGGGTGGCATGTGCAACTGCACATAGTATCACATATTTGTGGGTGGCATGTACAACCGCATGTTAAAACATGAACATAGTAACAGGTCATTAGCACAAGATAATACAATAAAAATTATCAAACGGTATGGATAATAATGTACACATATAGGCTGGGCAGCACAGAACAAACTATTGAGAAATAGATATAACATTGTATGAGTCAAAAACGATTAGATAATAAATCTGAATAGAATCCTATTTGGCATAAAACTACAATCTTGATGTCCAACGCGTTTCATGTAAAAACACTTCCTCAGGGGCGGATGCCATAGGGTATGAAAATATACGAACAATGGTATGCGTGGGAGCTGGACCGAAAAGGCTGTCTGTTCGGGAGCTGAGGTGATTAAATGTCCAGTACGGGGCAGGGCGCACAGGTGTCATCCCCAGATCACAGGTTGCCATCTCTATGGTGTAACCAAGTGATTGGTAAGGGTAGTGAGTGAATGTCGTGTATGAAAGTACTGGGAAGCAAGTGATTTTCAAGGCTCCAGCGTCCATCTGTGTATGGCAAAAAGTATATACTTGTATAATACAGGTATTTGCACCCACTTCCGGGAATAGACTCCCATGTTAGTCACGCCCCCTCCTACCCCACCCCGCTGTCTTTTGGGAAACACACTGGTCCCAGGAAACAGCGGGACCAGTGTGCGCAGTAGGGAACTGGGCAGTGAGCCACAACACTTCACTTCCTGATTCCCTCACCGAGGATGGCGGCGGTGGCAGCCAAGAGACGAGCGATTGCTTGGCCTCGGCTGCCGACATTGCGGGATCGCTGGACAGATAAGTGTCCATTTTTTAAAAGTCAGCAGCTGCAGTATTTGTAGCTGGTGGCTTTTAAAAAAAAATTGGGTGGACCTCTGCTTTAAGTCTCTCATAATGTGTTAGTATGTGATGCATACTAGCACATTATGACATTGCCTTGCAGGGACTTTTTTTTAACCACATGCGGTTTTACTACCGCCTTAAGTTGCCATAAAGCCCCTTTTTTAAAAGCACCAGACATTCCTAAAAGCACCTCTGCCTAATAAGAGACATCAACCCTTCATATTTTCCATCCTGGAAAAAATAATTACGTTTTTAGAAGGACTAGAATGCCTCATACACACGATCGTTTTTCCCGGCGGTCAAAAGTCCGGAGGCGATTTAGTTCGCATGTGCCGCGCTATATACGTTTTTCATTCATTCATTCATTATGCACCCATGCAAATAAAATTTGTTTATTTTGTACCTAACCCTAATCGGTCAGCTGCTTCATTTAAAGTCCCAATTCCCCTTTTTTTATTACCATTACCCGGGATGGAAGCACCTTTCCCATGTGCTTCATTTAAAGTCCCAAACCTTCCTTATTCTTGTATTATACAAGTATCTGCACCCCCTCCCTCCTGAAAGATGCACTTTTTGTGCGGACCTCCGCTTTAACTTAGAACAAAGCCATCCAGCGCTGTGATGTCACCACTGAGAGAGCTAAATGAGTGTCCAGCGCGACTTTCAGAGGCGACTCCGACACGACTTGAGCATGAACCACAGGGCGATCTGGGGCGATTTACAACACGACTTGAAGTCGTCTCCAGGACAGGAGACTTTCCAGTGGCCAATCAAACAACAATCAGCTCTGGGAGAGGGAGGGGGAGGGAGGGGGGCAGGAGAGGTTTGCCTGAGAAATGTATGTTATCTTCCTGGAAAGTCGCTTCAGTTAAGACAGTGATCAGACTTGGATCAGACTTCCATTGAAATCAATGGGTACAAATCGCCTACAAGTCGGATTGAAGTAGTACAGGAACTTCTTTTGAAGTCGGAGCGACTCGAGTCGTGTGTATTAACACCGCTCCCATTCACTTGCATTGTTTTTCTCTACAGCGCGACTTGGGACGACTTGAGGTGACTTCAAGTCGGATCCCAAGTCACCCCAGTGTGAACCGGCTCTTAAAGGGGAGTTCCACCCACAATTTCACTTTTTAAATATAAATACCCCTGTAATACACAAGCTTAATGTAGTCTAGTAAAGTTAGTCTGTAAACTAAGGTCCGTTTTGTTAGGTTGTTACAGCATTTATAAAAAGGAAAAGCTGCGCTGCAAGTAAAATCAACATAAATAGTAAATTATGTATCAAATACACAAAAATCCCAGTGCAAAAACTGAAAATTAGATTTGTGCAAAAAGTCCATATGAGATGTATCACAAAGGATTGCAAAGATTGTTTAAGAAGTTCTCCGAATGGGTGAAGCAAGATATCCAGTAAAAATCTTGTGAATCAGATGATAAATCCACCACCACTTATGTGTCAGCTGCTTACCAGAACAGAAATGAAATCAAGCATGTAAGACATGGATCTATAAGGGTCCTGGATAAACTGCCGCTCACTCTCCAATATCACCAATCCTTAATATCAGACCAGCTCTCTCCACAGAAGCGACCCAAAGGAGAAAGACACTCACATAGTGTGATAACGTTTTTTAAAATTTTAATGAGTAAAAGTATTGCACTTACATGTAAACAGTGTAAAAAGTGCGATCAATAGTAATAGCCGGCCGGCTCTGCTGTCTGCTCGTCCTTCCGGGTAGACAGCGTGGATCGTGATGACGTCAGCACGTCGCTCCTCCCTACGCCGTTTCGTCACAAAAATGACTTCTTCCAGGGGATACGAGCGACGTGCTGACTCGCCACTCTTATAACAATATACAACACCCGGGACCGCCCAGCTCTGAACCTTGGGAGATCGCGGGCGTCGACCGCCATTTTTAAGTTGGGATCGCTGCCAGTATTTGCTACTAAACCTAAAAAATTGCGGAGCATTTAAAAACTTATGATACTAATGAGTATCAACCTTGTAATAGAAAAAAACGGCGTATTGACTCACCGTTTTTTAAAAACGAGCATCGTGACAGAAATCACCTCCACTGCAATACGGGGCTGCGTATATCTGTCACTAAATACATTTTAATACTAGACCAGTAAAGAAATTATTGGTATATAATATTAAGGGGCTTAAAATATCTAAATTATTATAGTAAACCAATTAGCAAAATGAATTACTCATAGGTCCGCTGTTTGAACAACTGCGGATCTGAAAACGATAAATAAATTAATAAATCTATCAGCGGATAACCGCATTAGAGATTAACATGATAAAAATTCCAATGCTAGATATCCTAATAATGTGCAAAAATTCATAAAAATAAAGTGAATTAATTAATAATCGCATAACATGAAAGCAGCCAAAAATCCGCAATTTAAGCGGACAAAGCTGCGTCAATGCCATAACAACATAAAAAAGACCTCATGAATGAAGACAAAACATCCATAGGAAGAAAAAAATATATAGTATTAATGTTGTGATCAAGATATTCTTAATCTATATGACAAAGCAAAACTGTGAAAGTGTCTTAAGCTAACCTCTCATAGATCAATTAGAGATTGATGGGTGCACAAAAATTATATAAAGATATATATATAAAATATATATATCAGAGTAGTGACAAGGGTAAAAAAATTAAGGTGAATTTATAGGGATAAGCCTATCAACAAAGCCCATATGTACCAAGATTCAGAGATGGTTCACAGAGATACGTAAAAGTTAACCATTATCTATAAACGCGTTAACGTCAGTATCTATGTTTAGTCCATAAGGACTATATGTACGGACTCTATATATCCAGGCCATCTCCATCCTAGAGAGTTCCCTAACCAGTGAACTGCCTCTCCAGTGGGGCTCAAACTTATCTATTCCAATAAAGAGTGTCCCCTCTGGGTTACGTGCATGGTGTTGGTCATAGTGACTGGATACTGAGTGTTGCGGGAATCCTGATCTAATGTTAGCGATATGCTCGCCAAGCCTGACATTCATTGGTCTTTTGGTTCTGCCAATATATTGTAACCCGCAAGGGCATTCCAAAAGATACACCACGCCTGTAGTGCTACACGTGATAAATGGCTCGATTTTATGTTCATTCAGTGTACTTGTGGATTTAAAGCATAAGGTTTTCTTAGATTTGATCTTATTTAATTTACACACTGTGCAATTCCTGCATTGGTGGTAGCCCTTTATATTACGTTGAAAAAAGGACACTTTCTTCATGGGTGGATCCACCACATTAGGGGCTATCCTATCCCGTAATGAAGGTACACCCCTGAATATCACCTGAGGATTAATAGGCAAAAAGGAATTTAAGATTCTATCATTGGATAGTATATGCCAGTGTTTTTTAATTAGCTTTTTGATGGCATAATGCTGGTTAGAATATGTCGTGATAAAAGGCACAATCGGTCCATCTCTACTTGGTTTAGGGCCTGACAAAAGCAAAGTGTTCCTTTCAATTGCGGCCACCTCATTGTAGGTACTCTCCAAAGATTCGGGGTCATAACCCTTCTCCCCTTCTCTATGCAAATAGGCTATTTGCAAGGACTACTGGGATACATGATGCCTATTCCAGAAACCCTTGTGACTTAAAGCGGGGGTTCACCCTATAAAAAAATTCGGCATAGTAGCGCGAGCTACAGTATGCCTGTCTTAATTTTTTAAACCCCATACTCACTGTTATATCGTACATAGAAGATTCCGACTGCCCACGGGGAATGGGCGTTCCAATCCAGACGGAAGGTGATTGACGGCCGGCTCTGGCGCGTCACGCTTCTCCGGAAATAGCCGAAATAGGCTTGGCTCTTCACGGCGCCTGCGCAGGTGCCGTGAAGAGCCGAGACCTACTCCGGCTGTCTTCGGGGAGTGTGACGTGCCAGAGCCGGCCGTCAATCACCCTCCCTCTTGAAAGGAACGCCCATTCCCCGCGGGCAGTCAGAATCTTCTATGTACGATATAACAGTGAGTACGGGGATAAAAAAATTAAGACAAGCATACTGTAGCTCGCGCTACTATGCCTAATTTTATGCTAAAAAGTTGTTCTGCAGGGTGAACCACCGCTTTAATAGCCTAGGCTAATAAGGAGGAGGAAGTAATGAAGGACTACAAAATAAAAGGTATTTACAAGCAACAAAATAAATAAAAATTGTCCATTCTGAACACTATGAGATTAGGGCATGCAGCACAGATAAACATAAAAAAATGGGTGGAACTCCACTTTAAGGACCTTGGCTGTTTTTCAGACTTGGTGTTAACAAGATTAAAATAGTTTTTTTTGCTAGAAAAATACTTAAAACCCCCAAACATTATATATTTTTTTCTCCTAACACCCTGGAGAATAAAATGGCCGTCATTGCAATACTTTTTGTCACACCGTATTTGCGCAGCGGTCTTACAAGCGCACTTTTTTTTGGAAAAGAAATCACTTTTTTGAATTAAAAAATAAGACAACAGTAAAGTTAGCCCAATTTTTTTTTTTTATATTGTGAAAGATACTGTTACGCCGAGTAAAATGATACCCAAAATGGCGTCAAACTTTTAACCTTAAAAATCTCCATAGGCAACGTTTTAAAAATTCTATAGGTTGCATCTTTTGAGTGACAGAGGAGGTCTAGGGCTAGAATTATTGCTCTCGCTCTAACGACCGCGGTGATACCTCACATGTGTGGTTTGAACACCGTTTTCATATGCGGGCGCTACTCACGTATGCGTTCGCTTCTGTGCAGGAGCTCGTCGGGACTGGGCGCTTTAAAAAAAAATGTTTTTGTTTTATTAATTATTTTTATTTATTTTATACATTTTTTCCACAAAAATAAAATAAAATGGGTCACTTTTATTCCTATTACAAGGAATGTAAACATCCCTTGTAATAGAAAAAAGCATGACAGGTCCTCTTAAATATGAGATCTGGGGTCAAAAAAGACCTCAGATCCCATATTTAGACTTAAATGCAAAAAAAAAAAAAAAAATTGTCATTTGAAAAAATGACAATTAAAAATGTTGCTTTAACCATTTAAGCCGCTAAAAGCCCAGGCCAGGTTTTGCGATTCGGCACTGCGTCGCTTTAACAGACAATTGCGCGGTCGTGCGACGTGGCTCCCAAACAAAACTGATGTCCTTTTTTTCCCCACAAATAGAGCTTTCTTTTGGTGGTATTTGATCACCTCTGCGGTTTTTATTTTTTGCGCTATAAACAAAAATAGAGCGACAATTTTGAAAAAAATTCAATATTTTTTACTTTTTGCTATAATAAATATCCCCCAAAAACATACATAACATTTTTTTTCCCTCAGTTTAGGCCGATACATATTCTTCCACCTATTTTTGGTAAAAAAAAATCGCAATAAGCGTTTATCGATTGGTTTGCCCAAAATTTATAGCGTTTACAAAATAGGGGATAGTTTTATTGCATTTTTATTATTTATTTTTTTACTACTACTAATGGCGGCGATCAGCGTTTTTTTTTCATGACTGCGACATTATGGCGGACACTTCGGACAATTTTGACACATTTTTGGGACCATTGTCATTTTCACAACAAAAAATGCATTTAAATTGCATTGTTTATTGTGAAAATGACAGTTGCAGTTTGGGAGTTAACCACAAGGGGGCGCTGAGGGAGTTATGTTTCACCTAGTGTGTGTTTACAACTGTAGGGGGGTGTGGCTGTAGGTCTGACATCATCGATCGTGTCTCCCTATAAAAGGGAGCCGCCACAGTGAAGCACGGGGAAGCCATGTTTACATACGGCTCTCCCCGTTCTTCAGCTCCGGGGAGCGATCGCGAGGGGGGCGGCTAGAAACAAATAGCCGCGCCCTCATCCTGGATCGCTCCCACCGCATGTACCGGGGGGGGGGGTCCCGATCGGACCCCCGACCCGCGGAAAGGCAGGGACGTACATGTACGCCCATCTGCCTGTACGTGCCATTCTGTGGACGTACATATACATGCGGCGGTCGTTAAGCGGTTAAGAAGCATGGGCGGAAGTGACGTTTTGACGTCACTTCCGCCCTGCTATGCTATGGAGACGGGTGGGGGCCATCTTGCCCTCACTCGTATCCCAGCCGAGGAGAGGAAAGGACCCCGTCGCCTCTGCCAATGGCTCTTGTAAGCGACGGAGGGCGCAGGAGAGCGGCGGGAGGCCCCTCTCCCGCCGCCGATAACGGTGATTTTGCAGCAAATCCGCCGCGGAGGCCACCATTATCGTTTACAGGACCACTCAAAGAAAAGATGGATATCTTGGTGTGGCAGCAGCTGCTGCCGTCACCGAGATATCCATCTTTAAAGTACCGACATATATGTACATGAGCGGGTCCCTAAGGGTGTCGCAACTGAAAAAAGGTTGAGAAACACTGGCTTAGTGGTTCATCTTACAATATTATTCGGATTACCATTCAAAAGATCTCTGGCCATCAATACATAGCACCAGGTACCAAAAAGAGAGGTCACTGGGGACTTATAAAAACTTTGCTGTAGGCCATCTCATTGATCACGAGGAAACCAGGACATGTCTACAAGTTGTTGTCTACAAGCTCATAATAATTCAATTTTCAACCTTCTAATACAAAACAATTCGGAGATTCCCAGCACAGCTTCTTTCTGTTGGTTTTAAGTTGAGTTGCAGCTATTTTCATGTCATTAATATTTAAAGCTTGTCTTTATCTCCGAGGCACACTGATATATAATGATTGAATAAAACTGTCTGGGGAAGTTGGCAGGGAAAGTTAAAAGGTATTTAGTTGTAATGTTACAGAGTGATCGATCATTTGGATCGGAGTTGGGTGTCTGGTAAATAAGACTTTCCAAAAGAAGGTATCTGCGGACATGTCTAAGTTCTAAATATCTTTCTGTAGCTGAGAATAACTAACGGTTCATTTTTTATTTACGGTGCGCTTCAGTTAAACTTCAAAATGTAAGCTGACTCGGGGACACAGTCTACTTGCTGAGTGGCTTGAATTTTCATTCTGACATCATGTCACCAGGCTGAATCACGAGCTAGATACCAGATAAGGTTCAGGGATACCTAAAGCAAGCCGGTTCAATTATACAGTGCCTTGTAAAAGTATGCATACCTCTTGATATTTTCCACATTTTGTCATGTTACAACCAAAAACGTAAATGTATTTTAGTGGGATTTTATGTGATAGACCAACACAAAGTGGCACATAACTGTGAAGTGGAGGGAAAATGATAAATGGTTTTCCAAAACCAAAAAAAGGTGGTGTGCATTTGTATTCAGCCTCCTATACTTGGATACCCCTAACTAAAATCTAGTGGAACCAATTGCCTTCAGAAGTCACCTAATTAGTAAATAGAGTCCACCTTTGTGTAATTTAATCTTAGTATAAGTACAGCTGTTCTGTGAAGCCCTCAGAGGTTTGTTAGAGAATCTTAGTGAATAAGCAGCATCAGGAAGACCAAGGAACACACCAGACAGGTCAGGGATAACGTTGTGGAGAATTTTAAAGCAGGGTTAGGTTATAACAAAAAAAATCCCAAGCTTTGAACATCTCACAGAGCTCTGTTCAATCCATCATCCGAAAATGGAAAGAGTATGACGCAACTGCAAACCTACCAAGACATGGCCGTCCACCTAAACTGACAGGCCCGGCATGGAGAGCATTAATCAGAGAAGCAGCCAAGAGGCCCATGGTAACTCTGGAGGAGCTGCAGAGATCCACAGCTCAGGTGGGAGAATCTTTTCACAGGACAACTATTAGTTGTGCTCTCCACAAATGAGAAGGCCCGTTTTCCGTTTGTGAGAAGCCATGTGGGGGACATAGCAAACATGTGGAAGAAGGTGCTCTGGTCAGATGAGACAAAAATGTAACTTTTTGGCCTAAAAGCAAAATGCTATGTGTGGTGGAAAACTAACACTGCACATCACCCTGAACACACCAGCTCCACCGTGAAACATGGTGGTGGCAGTATCATGTTGTGGGGATGCTTTTCTTCAGCAGGGACAGGGAAGCTGCTCAGAGTTGATGGGAAGATGGATGGAGCCAAATACAGGGCAACCTTTGAAGAAAACCTGTTAGAGTCTGCAAAAGACTTGAGACTGGGGAAGAGGTTCACCTTCCAGCAGGGCAACAACCCTAAACTTACAGCCAGAGCTACAATGGAATGGTTTACTGTAGATCAAAGCATAGTGATGGGTTAGAATGGCTTGACTTGTGTCATTGACTTGTGTCTTTTTTTCAACCTGACTAACTATGTAACTATGTAATGGCTCAGTCAAAGTCCAGACCTAAATTCAATTGAGATTCTGTGGCAAGAGCTTGAGATATTTTGAAAAGAAGAATGGGCAAAAAATGTCTCTCTCTAGATGTGCAAAACTGGTAGAGACATCCCCAAAAAGACTTGCAGCTGTAATTGCAGTGAAAGGAGGTTCTAACAAAGTATTGACTCAGGAGGGCTGAATACAAATGTACTTTTCACATATCTATTTGTAAAAAATAAATAAAAACCATTTATCATTTTCCTTCCACTTCACAATTATGTGCCACTGTGTGTTGGTCTATTACATACAGTACCATGAAAAAGTATTCATACCCCTTGAAATTTTCCACATTTTGTCATGTTATAACCAAATAAAGCTAAGCAAAGAAGTTTTCATATTGATCACTTTTGGTTTGTTTTGTATACCATTAAAATAATTTTAAAAACATCCCAAAATCACAGCACCACTTTAGACCTGCTCCTTTCACAGTCTATGAACAAATAGGGTGCCGGCTCAATAAAACTTGTCCCTGATCACTATTTGAAGAAAATAGATGAATAAAAGTCACTGCTCTTCCAAATAGATTTATTCAGCCATCAACAATGTAGTTGCAGTCACAATGTCTAAACCCAGAGACCACCACCTTAAAGTGCTTCTCCAAGAAAGGCTTGATCACAAGAAATTGTTGGTGAAACGCGTTAAGGAGGTGATGGTCTCCAAGTGGAAAAATTATGGCTGCAGCTGATTCATTCATCTATTTTCTTAGATAGATAAATGAAACAAAATATTTATTAATGCTGTCACATGAGAAAAGGGAAGGTATTCTGTATTTGTATAACACTTCCTGCCCACGATAGATTTGAAATCCCTGTTCTTCTTGTTCCTTCTTTCTTTATGGTTCGGATGGATCAGAGTGTGGTACTACACGTCACTGGGCCGACTCTTCCCAGCTCACCTCATGTCCGTGAGTCTGCGCATTCAATCACATTCGACACCCTCCCACTCTTCCCTTTTTCAGGGCACTGCTCAGCATATCCTTTTTCAATTAACTATACATGACTTACCTTGGGTATGCCCCCTTTTCTTGGCATACTAACCAGACCATCAAGGCACACTTCAGGTCTATTTATGTTGTAAGTCTTGTTGCGTGTTTATGTGATCCACATCTCTCTTGGTCAGAGGGCCACGACCATAAATATATATATATATATGTATATATATATATATTTTTTTTTAAAAAAGCTTGGTCTTGTGGATTGAATTCCTTGTAGACAGTAATGCCGCGTACACACAATCGTTTTTCGGGTTCTAAAAAATGATGTTTTTAAGGGTCTAGAAAAAACAAAGTTTTTTTTCAACCCGATCATTAAAAAGGTCTTGACTACACACGATCGTGAAAAAGAAAAATGCTCTAGCAAAGCGCGGTGATGTACAACACGTACGGCGGCACTATAAAGGGAAAGTTCCATTCGGATGGCTCCACCCTTTGAGCTGCTTTAGCTGATTTTGTGTTATTTAGTAAAAGACGATTCGCGCTTTTTCTGTTACAGCGTGATGAATGTGCTTACACCATTACGAACGGTAGTTTTACCAGAACGAGCGCTCCCGTCTCATAACTTGCTTCTGAGCATGCGCGTTTTTTTCATGTCGTTAAAGCCCACACACGACCATTTTTTATGACGTTAAAAACGACAACGTTAAAAACGTTGTAAAAAAATAGAACATGTTCAAATATTTTTTTTGCCCATTTTTTAGAACCCGAAAAATGCTCTGAAGCCCACACACGATCGTTTTTAATGACATTAAAAAAAAAGTAATTTTTTAGAACACAAAAAATGATTGTGTGTATGTGGCATTATGCCACGTACACACGATAATTTTTCGGCTTGTAAAAAACAATGTTTTTCAGGCTCTTGAAAAAACAACGTTTTTTCCAACTTCATCATTAAAACGATGTTGCCCACACACGTTGCTCTAGCAAAGCGCCGTGACGTACAACACGTACAACAGCACTATAAAGGGGAAGTTCCCTTCGGATGGCGCCATCCTTTGGGCTGCTTTAGCTGATTTCGTGTTAGTAAAAGACGATTCGCGCTTTTCAGTCTGTTACAGCGTGATGAATGTGCTTACTCCATTACGAACGGTAGTTTTACCAGAACGAGCGCTCCCTTCTCATAACTTGCTTCTGAGCATGCGCAGGTTTTTTTCGTCGTTTTAGCCCACACACGATCATTTTTTACAACCCGAAAAACGACATCGTTTAAAACGTCGTTAAAAAATGCAGCTTGTTCGAATTTTTTTTTTGCCGTTTTTCAGAACCCGAAAAATTATGTGAAGCCCACACACGATCATTTTAAATGACATTTTTTTTAAACGTTTTAAAAAAGTAATTTTTTACATGCCGAAAAATGATCGTGTGTACGCGGCAGTTAAAAAAAAAATGACAAAAACCATACGCCACCCGTGCACATGCCATCATAAATGTGTTTTGTGCAGCACAACTCCCTGGCTGTCACGGCACCTTTGATGGGTGATAAATGAACATTTGCCATGACTCACTGGTGCTCTGTCGATCTCTGCGGCCAGAATGTGGGTTTTCTACCCTATTCAGCACAAATCCTGACAGATGAGGCAAAAGCCCAGCAGACACATGGGAGGTTAGACTATTTTACATCATTTACATCAAACTCTAAATGACAGTTTGCAATGTAATCTTGTTCTACAAGTGACTGCATTTAATCCTTTCCTGCCACGCGGTCCGGATCGTTGTGTGCGGCAGCTCAGCTCTCATAAGACCAAACATGACATACGTACAACTAGATTACATTGTTTATTTCATCGGCGTGCAGTGTGACACTTCGGGTTGTGGACTCTGTTATTGAACAAAGTAACCGCTGCAAAAAACGGCTTAAGGCTCAACAGTATGATTAACCACTTGTCTACCAATGTACATTTATAAACAGCACGGTAGACAAGTGGTTAAATCACGTTTTCTGCTGCGGTGGGAGCTTGGTACCGGCTTTAACAGCCAGTGAAGGGCTTTAAGATAAATCTAGTGGATCTAGAGTCTCCAGATCACTTTTATGGGGCTCTCAAAGTGCACCCCCTCCACCAGCAGTACCCGTTTTGGAAAGCTCGGGAAACTGCTCATACAAAAAGTGCAGGGGGAATGGTAGACATTGGGGGGGGTCTAAAAGAAGACCTGTTAACCTCCCTGTAATAGCAATCAAGTAAAAAAAAAAATATATATATATAAAGGGAAAAGGGAGTAGCCGCTCCAGGTGGGAACCCAGATGAATATCCAGAGTTAGATAACTCAGGTGCAGGCAAAGCAGGAACAAAAATTGTCTCTGGACAGCCGCACTCTGAATAAATCGTAGCCATATTAAAAGAAGGACAGCACTACAAGTCCCAGCAAAATAAAATAAAAACCCGACCTCTGAGGCCTTGTACACACGACCGAACATGTCCGCTGAAACTGGTCCGTCGGACCAGTTTTCGCGGACATGTCCGACCGTGTGTAGGGCCTACCGGACAGTTTTCCGGCCTAGCGGACAGGTTTCCAATGGACAAAAACTTCTTAGCATGCTAAGAAACTTGTCCGCTGGAAGCCTGTCCGTCGGACATGTCCGATGGTTAGTATGACTCATCGGACATGTCTGCTACCCGAAATCCCGCGCATGCGTCAAAGTGATTTGACGCATGCGTGGAAGCATTGGATTTCCGAGGCCTTACGTGTTTTGCACTGTTTAGCTCGACTAAGCACTAGTTTCATGGCGAAACACGTCAACAGTCAGGTTTTTATTTTATTTTATTTCGCTGTGACTTGTAGTGCTGTCCTTCTTTTAAAGGGTCACTAAAAAGGAATTTTTTTTTTTTTAGATAAATAGCTTCCTTTACCTTACTGCAGTACTGGTTTCATGTCCTCATTGTTCGCTTTTGCTTTGAAGTAGCTGTAATTCTGCTGTGATCTCCACACTTCCTGGTTGCCTGTTTCCTTATAACCATCATACTGGGAGATTTTCACGGTGGTCTAAGCTGTCATTACTGTGTGTCTAAAACTCCTCAGAACCAATCAGATTCATTTTAAAAACAAAACACTGCCCTGGATTTGTTTGTTTTTGTTCTGTGAGTCTTCCCGACTCACCTCTCACCCGGAACTTCATGTATGTACCTTTAAAAGCGAAAGTGAAACTAGAGGCACATTATATGATAGATTAAATTCAATTTTTAATCATTTTTAAAAGGAATCAGTTAACTTTTATGTCTCTATACCCAATAAACAGTCAACAAACAATCTGTATCATGGTGAAGACTGTTGTGGAGGCCTCTCTTGCACCTCCTGCCAAATATTCCTAAAGGTGGAGACCAAAAGTGTAAGGGCAAGGAGTGGCACGAGTGCCGCAGTAGCTGGCTGATAAGGTTCACTCTATAAGTGGGTACAGCTGGTAGTCGTCGTCCTCAGAACAGGATGCAGGAACAGCTTGGCACCTGAGGACATGGTTCCAGCGGACATGTTTCTTAGCATGCTAAGAAACATTGGTCCGCTGGAAACCTGTCCGCTAGGCCGGGAATCCGGTGCGGTCGGCCCTACACACGACCGAACATGTCTGCTGACATGTTCGGTCGTGTGTACGAGGCCTGACATGCATTTTTCCCTCTCAAATGTCAACAATAAGAAGGAAATACACAGAATTTATTAACTCAGCAAAAATTACTTAATGAGATGGAAAGTAAAAGAATCAAACTCAAGTTTACGCATTAAAATGTTGTCTCACACAGAAACGTCACCTACATCTAAATAACAATCACTTATGAGATTCAAACATTTAGCAGTGAATACTCTAATCCCTGTGTTCAACTAAGCGCATATAATGTCTATGTGAACGGGTCACAGTAGAGCAGAGGAATGGCTCCTATGAGTGTCAGACCCTTCTCTACTGTACTTTCACATATAAATGCAGAACAGTATATAACAAATACAAGTTTTTGCAAAAGAACTGTTTTGCAATTCAACCTGCTCTTTCAGAGAGTTCTTGGTGAATTATAACTCTATGAGCTTTAATGAAATAAAACCACCAAAGTAAGCAGGAAAGTAGTCCTAAGTAGTGTTGAGCAGAATATGCCATATTCGATTTCGCGATATATCTCGAATATATATTCGAATATTCGAGATATATTCGCTAAATTCGAATATTCGTGATATTTTATCGAAATTAAATGATTGCGCTTTTTCGCTATTGCGAATGCGAAAATAATTGCGAATTTTTGATAACTGCGGTAGGAGCACTCTGATTGGCTCAGAATATTCTTGATATTTTTTCGAAATTTCGCAAAATGCGAATGCGATATTGATGGCGAAATTTCGACAACAGCGCTAGGAGCACTCTGATTGGCTCAGAATATTCGTGATATTTTACAATACAAAATAATTGCGAATATTTGGCAAATGCGGAAGGAGCACTCTGATTGGCTCAGAATATTCTTGATATTTTATCGAAATTTCGCAAAATGCGAATGCGATATTTATTGCGCAATTTCGACAAATGCTGGAGGAGCGCTCTGATTGGCTCAGAATATTCGTGATATTTTATCGAAATTTCGCAAAATGCAAATGCGATATTTATTGCGCAATTTCGACAAATGCTGTAGGAGCACTCTGATTGGCTCAGAATATTCGTTATATTTTATCGAAATTTCGCAATATTGCGAATGCGATGATTATTGCGGAATTTCCCCAAATGCTGTAGGAGCGCTCTGATTGGCTCATTCTGAAATCGAATATTCGAGATATTTTAGCGCAATTTCACAAAATGCGAATGCGAAATTGTTTGAAGATATTTCGAAAACTGCTGTAGGAGCACTCTGAAATCGAATATTTGTGATATTTTAGCAAAAAAATATTGCGATTGCGATTTTTCGATCGTGCATGCGCAATCGCGCGAACAACACGCGCCCAACACGCGACCATTTCCTGGACCCTTGCCAGTTTCCAACTTTATGATCGCATCGCAATCGCAGAGCAGAATGGTTGGAAGTAATTTCACTGTATCTGAGGAAAAGATGATGATTTGTGTAAGTATTTTGACCACTGTTATTTCATTATCTTCAACTGCATTTTAGTCTAGTTTAAAAGTTAGTATATATGATCAGATATTAGTATTTAACAAACAATGTGTCTCCTGCTTTTACAAAACTACAAGTCCCAGCATGCCTGGACAGCTGCAGACACCCTGGTTGGCAAATGTGTATTTAGGCACTTTTCCTTGTTATTTAGCATAATGAATTTAACATGTTTTTGGACATAGGACGTATGCGAACGTCCTGACTTCAGGGTCCTCAAGGCCCAAGGACGTTCGAATACATATTGCCCTTTAGATGTTGCAGAACTACAACTTCCAGCATGCCTGGGAATGCTGGCACTTCTAGTATTGTAAGTTCTGCAGGCCCACATTTTTCAGGCCTTTATGCACGGGTCTCTAAACTGTGGCACCCTAGATGCAGCAAAAGTAAAATTCTTAGCATGCACTGACAGACCGTGGCTGATGGGAGTAGTAGTTTTGCAACAGCTGGAGGTGGACTGGTCTTGAAACCCTGAGTTAGGTAACAAACCCGTAGTGTTTTGCAACCATTCTGCCTCCAGCTGTTTTTTTTTCTGTTGAAAAGCCTGTGGCGTGCAAAACACAACCCAAAAACTCCACCCGGTGCAGGGAAAAATGTGCACACACCTAAAGAGTGACATCACAAAAAACTGCGACGGGTGCATACGTCAGTGGTCCTCTGAAAAGGTCCCGTCTCTGATCCCCCGGGGCGTTAGGCTCCTGACAGGGAAAAGAGTTACTGTGGTCCATACAGCCGAAGCCATATGGACCCATCTCGGTCCAAGCAGCCGAAGCCACAAGGACCCAACATCCTTGGAGGGACTGCCGAAACAGAACCCTCCTCGGTGAGGCTCCCCCGAAGGGAGACCCCATGAGAGCCGGTGAACCTAACCAGAAGGCCGAGTCTACCAACTCCCAAGACTTTCAGAGACCGGCCCGAGGACCAGCACCCTACTCGCCACACATAAAGTGCAAGCACCAAAACAAAAAGAGTGACAAACAAAACAGAACACGGGGAAAAATAATAAAAGAAAGTGGGGAAAAGGAAGATGGGAGAGTGAGGAAAGTGACCAATGTGAAATAATTCTGCCTCCAGCTGTTGCAAAACTACAACTCCCTGCATGCAACTGGCTGCAATTACCCACCCCCCCTCTCCCCCAATGTGAATTTACAGGGTACATTCACATGGGCTGTGGCTTACAGTGTGCTTCTAGCTGAAGCAAATTTGGCGCTGCAGCTCAAACCCTCAGCGGGAAACTACTGTGAACCCCATGCCTCCCCGTTATTACCGGACAGCCATTAACTGTCCAGGCATGCTGGGAGTTAAAGTATAATTGTTGTACAGCTGGTGACGGATGAGCTACATGGTGTATCAGAGCATGCTGGTAGTTGTAGTTGTTAAATAACATCAACTCCATTATTTATTCAAAATTAATTAATCAAAAAGTCAAAAGAAACAAACATATTATTGTTCCTATATAAAGATAGGGATGAAAAAAAATTATCTATTGTACAGGCCCATTATCAGTGTCCAAAAAAAATTATAGCGGTCAGATGAATAGCAACGCATATCTCCCCTATACGTGTATCCTGTGTTGTTAATCATATATACATAATTATGCAAATCATAATGGCTGCTATATTTATGCAAAAAAGGTGGCGACCGAAATGACAGGATATAAAATCTGTCATGTTACCCCTGTCATTGATTAATAAGGCGAGAATGCTTCCAATTGTTGAATACCATACATTTACGTCATATATCCATAAGGCTTTAAACAAAAGTATTACAATATACTTTGTTCTTCATCTTGCAGAAGTTCCTGGAAACAGGGTATGATGAGCTGCGGAGGCAGCAAGAAAAACAGGCTGTTGTCAGCTCCCTAATTGAGGAACTACGCGCCCAAAACGGCGAAGCACCAATTCGCATGGCGATCCTCAAGAAGTGGTCCGACCTGAAGAGGCGCCAGATGAACCGGGTCAGGCGTATCCGGAATAAATATCATCCAGGTAAGTTATTGGTCACAGTTATGTTTTTTTTTTCTAAAGTGTATTTTGTGCGTGTACTCGAGAGAGGAGCCGGACTGCAGGAGTTGGGAGTAGGCAGGCCTCCCCCAGAGGTAATCTGCCACCTTTCTCCATGCCCCGGGTGGCAATGGCGGGTGTGAGGGGGTCCTCCCACACAGACCGTCCTACCTGCTCCGCTTCGAAGCCCAACGGGGCAGAGGGACTCCCTATAAGGGAGTGAGAGGATTTGCCCGCTCAACCAGCCCCGTTAGTCCTTCGCCTCTCTTTTTAGAGACCGCGTGGTCAGAGTGCGTGCATGTTAACCCAATTGCGAGTGCGTGTGTAAGTGTGGTGGTTTTTGTGGGAGGGAGGTGGGCGTACTAAGCGCAGGCTTACCTCGCATAGCACACCTACCGGGGGCCGGGCTGAGACCACCAAACTCAATTCACATGTAGCCGAGAGCGGGATCCGAACCCCTAGCTGCAGAGGTGAATGGCTTGTCAGCGCAGTGGCAATCGCGTTGAGCCACCGCAGCTCCTTTGGTGACAGTTATGTAAGGTCATATGTAATTAATGTAAGGTCAGATGTTGTTAACCAAGACGCCATGTTGTTGTAACATATATCACCACCAGCCAAGGTATTCATAGTACTGTTGGAAAAAGACACGGGACAGCAGACAGGAACACAGAAGTTATGTGGGAACATACTTTTCCCATTGCTTTGCATGGGACTTTAAACAAAAACCCTGACCCTCACCAATGGGGGTAGTTAAGGGATAAATTAACGATCCTATACTTTAAGTGGACGTATAGGTAACATGTGACCAAGTGTTATCGAAATATCTACAGCTGTTATGAAGTAACATGTATTTCCCATAGAGTTGAATGGGACTTTAAAGAAAAACCCTGACCAAGGCAAATGGGGGTGGGTAAGGGTTAAACCACCTATCCTATGTTTGTGGCTGACATATAAGTAACCTGTGTGCCAAGTTTCATGTAAATATCTTTAGCCGTTTGGACGTGATGCTGGAACATACATACATACATGCACACACACGTTGAGTTTTATATATATAGATTCCCACTAAATTCCTGTGTTAGGCGTGGGGTTGTTATAGTAATCCCGTGTACTCCATCAAGCCCTTTTTTTAACATGAGATCGTCTGAACAAAACAAAGGAGACAAAAACAGCTAATTTTACCATGGTGGCAGCCCAGCTCACGCTCAGTCCCCTGTAGTGCCCACAAGACCCTTTAATATAACATTGTCCCATTGGTTAACTGTCTATATAAATTAATTTGTATTCATATACAATACAGCAGAGTACACAGAATTTGCATACGTCATTAGAAAACATTTTTATAATATATGAACATTGTGTTATTATAGGAGCTCCGCTACCAACTGTGCGCCCCAAGCGCACAAGGCGACAGGCCGCAGAGGAGGAGCAGGAGGAGGATGTGGAAGAGGAGGAGAGGGATGAGAAGGAGCAGCCAGGGCCATCCACATCACCACCCCCAGCTCCTGTGGAGGAGCAAGAGGAGGAGCTGCACCCCCCCCCCGAAACTTCTGGTGGAGTAGTGGGTGACGAGGAAGAGGAGCAGGATGAGACGGTTAATTTTACCATCAATCAGGAGGGTAAATATGTGCACAGAGATTAATAACATTTCAACAATAAAATGTAGCTCTAAAAATGGACAGCATTTAAAGCAGGGCTGTGGAGTCGGTAGATAAATTTTCCGACTCCGACTCCTCAGTTTTATGTACTTCAGACTCCGACTCCCCGACTCCGACTCCTCTGTATTAATATGCAAATGTATTTTATAGATTCCTTGAGGGAAAGAAACGCAACCTACCACAGGACTACTGGCTGGGAAGCCAACAGTCTACTGTATTGCACAGTTTAAGCAAAAGACAAACACAATGAAAACAATCAAGTGACTGGATAGTAGCAGCAGGCATAAACATCAGGAACAGGATCTTTACCAGTTCAAAAATACAGACCACATTATTTGGCTGTTTTAGAACAACAACAAAGCTTATCTATAATGAACCAAAAACAAAATCTGAAAAACCTAGATTTATATTAATTATATTAATCTTGAAATGTAGTTCTAGGCTTAGCAAATGCAATGTAGAGTTCTAAGGAAGAGAATTGCCTCTGCCAGATCCTCTTTCATAGAGTCTCTTAAGTCCGACTTTATTATTTTTAGGGCTGAAAATAATCTTTCGTAACGGTCTTTGAAATCCAAATGTTTTTTTCTTATATCCTAACAGTTATAAAAAAGCTCAAGGGGAAACAAGCTGCCCTGAAAAATATGACGCAGAGAATACTGGCAAATGAGCAGCAGATTCTTTTTTTTACGCGCCAAAATCAGCAGCTGGCGCAACAAATGGCGAAAACCATAGATGAGGTGGCAGAGCTTCAGAAGTTCATGTCTTAATTTTTTTTTTTTGTTTTAATAAAAAAATTTATATTTTGCAAAGGTTTCATTTCTTATTGAGATTGTTAGTTTTTTAAACACATCTAACTTCACATCTAACACATCAACATCAACATCAACAAATCTAGCTTAATAATAACCGAAAACATTTTATACTATTACTAGCTGAATACCCGGCGTTGCCCGGTCTTCCTATCTTAACCTTTTGGGGAGGAAAATCATAGTAATATAAATATACCCATCTTTTATATAAGGGTGTTGGTAAGGGTTAATTTAACTGTTATATCTTTTTATTTGGCATATAAGTAATATGTATAGCAGGTATTATTAAATTATCTCTAGGCGTACAGAAGTTATGTGGGAACATACATTTCCCATTGATTTGCATGGGACTTTAAAGAAAAACCCCGACCCTCACAAATGGGGGTAGTTAAGGGATAAATTAACTCAATCAGTGGTATCAGTGAACAGCAGTGGTAATAGGAGTATATAGAGTGGGAAATAACTTTTTACATAGGTGTCTTGACTGAGCAGCAGCAGCAGTAGTAGTAGTAGTAGATACAGAGTCATATCACTTGGGCAGGAGGTGCCATGATGAACAGCAGTGGTAATAGGAGTATATAGAGTGGGAAATAACTTCTGACATAGGTGTCTTGACTGAGCAGCAGCAGCAGCAGCAGTAGTAGTAGTAGTATTAGTAGTAGTAGTAGTAGTATATACAGAGTCATATCACTTGGGCAGGAGGTGCCATGATGAACAGCAGTGGTAATAGGAGTATATAGAGTGGGAAATAACTTCTGACATAGTTGTCTTGACTGAGCAGCAGTAGCAGCAGTAGTAGTAGTAGATACAGAGTCATATCACTTGGGCAGGAGGTGCCATGATGAACAGCAGTGGTAATAGGAGTATATCGAGTGGGAAATAACTTCTGACATAGTTGTCTTGACTGAGCAGCAGCAGTAGTAGTAGTAGATACAGAGTCATATCACTTGGGCAGGAGGTGCCATGATGAACAGCAGTGGTAATAGGAGTATATAGAGTGGGAAATAACTTCTGACATAGGTGTCTTGACTGAGCAGCAGCAGCAGTAGTAGTATTAGTAGTAGTAGTAGATACAGAGTCATATCACTTGGGCAGGAGGTGCCATGATGAACAGCAGTGGTAATAGGAGTATATAGAGTGGGAAATAACTTCTGACATAGGTGTCTTGACTGAGCAGCAGCAGCAGCAGCAGTAGTAGTATTAGTAGTAGTAGTAGATACAGAGTCATATCACTTGGGCAGGAGGTGCCATGATGAACAGCAGTGGTAAAAGGAGTATATAGAGTGGGAAATAACTTCTGACATAGGTGTCTTGACTGAGCAGCAGCAGCAGCAGCAGTAGTAGTATTAGTAGTAGTAGTAGATACAGAGTCATATCACTTGGGCAGGAGGTGCCATGATGAACAGCAGTGGTAATAGGAGTATATAGAGTGGGAAATAACTTCTGACATAGTTGTCTTGACTGAGCAGCAGCAGTAGTAGTAGTAGATACAGAGTCATATCACTTGGTCAGGAGGTGCCATGATGAACAGCAGTGGTAATAGGAGTATATAGAGTGGGAAATTACTTCTGACATAGTTGTCTTGACTGAGCAGCAGCAGTAGTAGTAGTAGATACAGAGTCATATCACTTGGGCAGGAGGTGCCATGATGAACAGCAGTGGTAATAGGAGTATATAGAGTGGGAAATTACTTTTGACATAGTTGTCTTGACTGAGCAGCAGTAGCAGCAGTAGTAGTAGTAGATACAGAGTCATATCACTTGGGCAGGAGGTGCCATGATGAACAGCAGTGGTAATAGGAGTATATAGAGTGGGAAATAACTTCTGACATAGTTGTCTTGACTGAGCAGCAGCAGCAGCAGTAGTAGTAGTAGATACAGAGTCATATCACTTGGGCAGGAGGTGCCATGATGAACAGCAGTGGTAATAGGAGTATATAGAGTGGGAAATAACTTCTGACATAGGTGTCTTGACTGAGCAGCAGCAGCAGTAGTAGTATTAGTAGTAGTAGTAGATACAGAGTCATATCACTTGGGCAGGAGGTGCCATGATGAACAGCAGTGGTAATAGGAGTATATAGAGTGGGAAATAACTTCTGACATAGGTGTCTTGACTGAGCAGCAGCAGCAGCAGCAGTAGTAGTATTAGTAGTAGTAGTAGATACAGAGTCATATCACTTGGGCAGGAGGTGCCATGATGAACAGCAGTGGTAAAAGGAGTATATAGAGTGGGAAATAACTTCTGACATAGGTGTCTTGACTGAGCAGCAGCAGCAGCAGCAGTAGTAGTATTAGTAGTAGTAGTAGATACAGAGTCATATCACTTGGGCAGGAGGTGCCATGATGAACAGCAGTGGTAATAGGAGTATATAGAGTGGGAAATAACTTCTGACATAGTTGTCTTGACTGAGCAGCAGCAGTAGTAGTAGTAGATACAGAGTCATATCACTTGGGCAGGAGGTGCCATGATGAACAGCAGTGGTAATAGGAGTATATAGAGTGGGAAATTACTTCTGACATAGTTGTCTTGACTGAGCAGCAGCAGTAGTAGTAGTAGATACAGAGTCATATCACTTGGGCAGGAGGTGCCATGATGAACAGCAGTGGTAATAGGAGTATATAGAGTGGGAAATTACTTTTGACATAGTTGTCTTGACTGATCCAGAGAAGTCATGGGAGAAAGTCATGTGGTCAGATGAGACCATAATATAACTTTTTGGTCATAATTTCACTAACCGTGTTCGGAGGAAGAATAATGATGAGTACCATGCCAAGAACGCCATCCCTACTGTGAAGCATGGGGGTGGTAGCATCATGCTTTGGGGGTGTTTTTCTGCACATGGGACAGGGTGACTGCACTGTATTAAGGAGAGGATGACCGGGGCCATGTATTGCAAGATTTTGGGCAACAACCTCCTTCCCTGAGTTAGAGCTTTGAAGATGGGTCGAGGCTGGTTCTTCCAACATGACAATGACCCAAAGCACACAGCCAGGATAACCAAGGGGTGGCTCTGTAAGGAGCATATCAAGGTTATGGCGTGGCCTAGCCAGTCTCCAGACCAAAACCCAATAGAGAATCTTTGGAGGGAGCTCAAACTCCGTGTTTCTCAGCGAGAGCCCAGAAACCTGACTGATGTAGAGAAGATCTGTGTGGAGGAGTGGGCCAAAATCCCTCCTCCAGTGTGTGCAAAGCTGGTGTAAAACTACAAGAAAGGTTTGACCGCTGTAATTGCAAAGAAAGCCTACTGTACCAAATATTAACATTGATTTTCTCAGGTGTTAAAATAGTTATATTCAGCACTGTAAATACATCAGGTCCGGGGCTCCATCAGGGAATGCATGACAAGGGACCCTTCAGCGCCCTGAACCGACGACGGGTGCCAGAAAGTCACCGCCGATCCAGGACTCATTCATCTTTATGAATGTGAGTCTGTCCACGGAGTCTGTGGACAGACGGGTCCTCTTGTCCGTGACCACCCCACCTGCCGCGCTGAATGTCCGCTCAGATAGTATGCTGGAGGGGGGGCAAGACAATAACTCCAGTGCATACTGAGCGAGCTCGCGGCAGGTGTCCAATCTGGCAACCCAGTACTCCATGGGGTCGTCGGTGCTCATACTGTCAGAAGCACCGACGGACGCCATGTAGTCTGCCACCATGTGGGCCAGCCGCTGGTGGTGACTGCTGCTGCTGCTGGTGCTGGTACTGGGTCGCTCGGTTTGGAAGAACATCCTCATCTCATCCATTAGGTCCCCTGCTCGGCTGCTGCTGGGTGCAGCCACCTGCTGGGTGAGATGAGGGGGGACAACTGGAGGCCGGGGAGTTGCCTGCTCCAACCGGCTGACAATGCCTGCCTGCAGTTCCTCCATCCGGTGCTGCCTCCGGCTGGCTGGGATGAACTGCTCCAGTTTCCCCTTGCACCTGGGATCCAAAAGGGTGGCCATCCAGAAATCATCCCTCGCCTTGATGGTCTTAACCCGGGGGTCCCTCTGTGACTCCTCACTGCTGCCCAGGTCAATGAGGTCCGACTCTTCATCCCTGAGGCGCTCCTGGTCACGCTCAGAGATGCCCAACCCCCGGACTATCGGTGCCCCCAACACCGGCTCTCCCTCCTGACCAGGCCCTGACTCCGGGACGACACCAGCAACCACCTCCTCATCATCATCATCCTCCTCCTCCTCCTGGCCCTGGTCTCGGTGGAGCATTGCTGACTCCTCCTGCTCCACCAAGGCACTCTCCCCAGCTTCGAGCAGGCGATCTAGTGTCCTCTCCAGCATGAACACTATTGGCAGCACGTTATTGAGGCCGACATGCTCACTGCTGACCATCTTGGTCGCCTGCTCGAAGGAGGACAACACTTGGCAGACCTGCTGTATCTGCCCCCACTCCGCACAGGCGATGAAAGGGAGTTGTAGTGAAGCCCTCTCAGTGCCTAGGTCCATCAGGTACTCCTTCACCGCCCTTCGCTGCTCCCACAACCTCTTCAGCATGTGGAGGGTGGAGTTCCACCGCGTCACACTGTCCACAATCAGCCTGTGACGGGGCAGCCTGTTGATCCGCTGCAACTCGGACAGGGACGCGGTAGCGGTTGGGGAGCGCCTGAAGTGGCTGGCAATCCTACGCGCCTTTGGCACAATGTCACTCAACCCGGGATAAGTGCGCAGGAACTTCTGCACCACCAGGTTGAGGACATGTGCCAGACAGGGCACATGGGTCAGACTGCCAGCACTGAGGGCGGCGAGTAGGTTGCTGCCGTTATCGCAGACAACCATACCTGCATGGAGCCTTCGGGGTGTCAGCCACTTCTGGACCTGAGCCTCAAGTGCTTTCAGCACTTCTTGTCCAGTGTGTCTCCGGTCCCCTAAACTAACAAGCTGGAGCACGGCCTGACAGCGCACGTGCCCCACACTTGAGTAGCTACGGGGGCGCTTGCTGGGAGGCTCAGCAGCTGCGGAGACAGTGGCTTGAGGGAGACCAGCAGTTCTCCCCTGGACACCCCGGGGCGGCACCACAAGATCGGTTGCCGCTGATCCCTCACCGACGCCTCGGAGGGAAACCCAATGGGCCGTGAAGCTGATGTAGCGCCCCTGCCCATGCCTGCTGGTCCAGCCATCCATTGTCAGATGAACCCTGTCGCTGACAGCGTGATCCAGCGACAGGGTTACATTCTGCACAATGTGCTGGTGTAGGGCAGGGACACCTGGCAAAGAAATGGTGGCTGGGGACACGCCATTGGGGTTGGGCCTGCTCCAACATCTGCCTGAAGGGGTTGCTGTCAACTATGTTGAAGGGCAGCAGATGTTGGGCAATAACCCTTGCCAGGAGCCCATTGAGGGAACGCACACGTCGGTCTCCAGGGGGGAAGGGAGTGGTGCGGTCAAAGGCGTCTGAAATCGACGCCTGGCGCCGGACGGCAGTGCGGGACACAGACGCGGAGGGTGCTGTGGGAGTAGAGGTCTGGCTGCCGGTACCAGTACCTCTACTAGAGGGAGCGGGGGGGCATGACCTGCTGGAAAGAGATGAAGCTGTGGCAGGGGCTGCTGTACCCTGCTCACTTGTGGTGGTGGCGCTGCTACCACCACCACGCTTCATCTCGTCAAACACCCCCCAGTGGTTTATCCTCAGGTGCTGGTTCAGGGCTGTGGTACCCACCCGAGCCAAACACTTCCCTCTCTTCACCCTCACTTTACAGATCCGGCAGACGGCCACGGTAGGGTTGTCTGCCACCAGGGTGAAGTAGTTCCAGACAGGTGACTTCAGCGCCGCCCTCCTGTCAGATGGGGTGACGCTGACTTGCACCTGCTGGGACTCGGTGCGCACAGGTGGAGCTGCCTGCTGCTGCTGCTGCTGCTGCTGCTGCTCCTGACACCTCCTGCTGCCATCACCAGTGGAGACCCTGACGATGGTCTCCCTGGTGGTGACCTGGCGCACCGTTTCACCAGGGTGCCTACCTTCCCCGTCGTCACTGACGCAGTGAGCCGACGCGTCAGATGGCAACCATGATGGGTCACCCTCTTCGCCCCCAGAGATGTCAGACCAAGGGCTGAGATGTGTTGGTCTGAGGGAACCAACTGACATGGAGCCTCTAGCCTGGCTCCGCTGTCCCCTCACCCATGCCTGGGTCTGACTAGGTGCTGTTGTTTCCTGCACCAAAACAGCAGCACCAGTTTGAAGGGATGTCTCTGGGATACTGCCAGCAGGTATCCCATCCTCCTCATCCATCCCTTCAAAAAGGTCCTGACCATCAGGACAGAGCTGGAGGTCTGCCTGATGCATGGCCTCCCCCAAGAGATCCCTCTCACTGTCGCTGTCGAACAGTAAGATGCTGGACTCTTGGGGGCTGGGGGGGGGTACTACAGGCACCGGTGTAATGGTGGTACTACTGGGAGTCGGGACCGACGACTCAGTGGCACTGCTGTGCCCCATGTAGTCCACCACTACTTCAGCCTGAGATGGCAATATCGGGCGGCTGCCCGATGGAAAGAACTCCCGGATCAGGCGGACTCCCCTTGCACCCGATCCTCTACCACTAGTAGGGGCACGAGAGGTACCCCGTGCTGGCAGCGACCCAGCACTGGGAGTAACTCCCCTACCCCTGCTGCCACGGCCACGGATGCCGCTCATGATTGCTGATGTGTGTGGGGGGGGGTAAACTTTATTGGGGGGGGAAAATGTGAGGAAAATGTGTTTTTATGTGTTTTTTTACAAGACAGGCACGCAGACAAAGACGTACACAGACAGCTACTAAACTATAATAAAACTAGTACACCAAAGACAAGGACTACAACATTTAAAAAAAAATGCACTAAACAAACACTAACTAAATTTTTTTCTTTTTTTTTAACACAAAACACAGACACTAAACACACACTAAGCTAAGCTAGATGAAATAAATGTACACTAACAGTGTGTACACTTACTACACAGAAATCTAACTAACCTGAACAACACAAAACTTAGCTTTTAGAAAAGCTCTTTAAGAAAAACTAAGCAAAATGTGCACTGAAATCACTAGCAAATATCACTGAAAAGCGAAGCTGCAAGATCAAACAGTAACACAAGATGAACAACACAGCACAAAACTTAGCTTTTAGAAAAGCTCTTTTAGAAAGCTCAGCAAAATGTGCACTGAAATCACTAGCAAATATCACTGAAAAGCGAAGCTGCAAGATCAAACAGTAACACAAGATGAACAACACAGCACAAAACTTAGCTTTGAAAAAAGCTCTTGGGTCTATTGCTTTGAAAAAAGCAGTTGATAAACTGGAAAATATGCACTGCAATCACTAAATAGCAATGCAGCACAATGCTGATGATGATAGATCAATCAATCAATCAGGAACACAGACACAGGAACACAGAAACAGCCTCCACACTCTCTAGCCACCTTCTGAATCTGCAATGAAATGGTGCTGGGAGTGACCTTATATAATGTCCGTGCAGGCAGGTTCCTATTGGTTGCAAACCTATGACAACTGTGGTAGGAGAACTCTGATTGGCTCTGATGCAAAAGAAGGGCGGAGAAAATAATCGCGCAATATTCCTATTGCCGAATATTCGCATTGCGAATATTCGGCAATATAAAATGATCGCTTCAGCTACTCGGCCCAATGTCTCTAATCATACCAGCAATGCTTTTAGACGTCTATGGAGATCACTAGGATGTAATCTGTTTTAAAAATGAAACTGTAAAAATCGGTCTAATGCGGAAGATAGGGGCGAAGAAAATAATCGTGCGATATTGCGATTGCCGAATAATCGCATTGCGATTTTTCGGCAAAATTCAATGAACGCTTCAGCTACTCGGCCCAGGGTCTCTAATCATACCAGCAATGCTTTTAGACGTCGATGGAGATATCTAGGATGTGATCTGTTCTAAAAATAAAATTGTAAAAAATCGAATATTCGGAATTGCGAATATTCACCGCGAAATTCGAAATATAGCGCGATTACTCGAATATGCTATATTCGGGTCGAATATTCGCAATGCGAATATTCGTGAGCAACACTAGTCCTAAGTTGCTGCATGGCAATCCTGTTGATCTTCAGCTAGCTCTTTGATGGCATGCAAAGAAAGTTTGGATGGTAAAACAGAGTAACTGCCCAATAAGTTGAGAATAAACAGCCAACAATCTTCCTGGGTAAATTAAACTGTACTTGGATTCACAGTGATCACCGACTTAAATATGTTATATTTTGTGGAACTACAAGCAACAGCGGAACCATAGAATGCAAAGATGTCTGTATATAGTGTCTATGATTTTTAATCTAGATTCTTAAAGGAGAAGTCCAGCCTGGGCAATTCGTTTTGCACTCCCGAGACCCATTTTCAGCGGAGAGCGGTCTGAAGTTCGCTCTCCGCTGATGACACTGCTATCAGTTGGGGCATCGTGTCATCATGACTTCCAAGTTGGGATCTGCCAGCTGCCCTGATTGATGGCAGTCTAAGCTTCTCAGCGAACCTCTGAGACAGCTTCTCCCCGCCCCTCTACTGCTCAGCGCTAAAATGAGCGCCGAGAAGTAGAGCAGAAGCTATGCTGACTGACAGTCAGCGTCACTCTGCTCGGGGAGGAGTGAAAACCGAGCCATCGGTGGTGTTCGGTGGCTCGGTTCTCAGTGCATAGATGCCGGGGGACAGATGCAGCATCAGTCTGATGCTCCATCCACCGAGGTAAGTATCACTAGGGAAAAAAAATAAAACCTTTACTTCTCTTTTAATACTAAAGATGACAAGGAATGCAGGAGACAATGATGTCTATATACAGTGTCTATAAGACTGGGCTGTTGCCCACACTACACTGGAACAGGAGATGATGATGATTGTTATAAGGATGATGATGATGATGATGATGATGATCTTTCAGGAATGTGGCTCAAGGGATGACCTCTGGCCTCCACCAAACCGCACCACGACTCTTCCGAATCTGATACCACTGCAGGATGGATGAAATTGAAGCGGCCACCACTAAAGGAAGCTGTCCACAGGTGTCCCTCTAGACATCCACTGGATAATTCTGCAAAGCAGGCTGTCACTCAGCTGCAGCTCACACAATGGATTCCCTGCATACAGATGCACAACATGTCCCAAGAGAGCGCGCTAGGCCTCAATCCCTCCCTCTTATATAGTCTTTTCCAACGGTCTGCTCTTCTTCATCAGCCAGCTGAAAGTTGTAGTTCCACATCACTCAGCCAGAGGGCAAAACCCATCTGTACGGACTGCATGTACCAAGATGCTTTGCTCTTAGCTTGTCTCTGATCAAGAAGGTAACAGGTCAGCATCAATTCAACACTAGAGGGAAACAGCTCCCCCTGGAACAATGCCATACGATGTCTCCTGATTGTAGATATCCAGCTCCTGGCTACATATCATTTACTTGCAATGAAAAATAAGAGTTACTATAGAGGAAGAGTTACTCTACCAACATGTGACATTTGAACAAACTATGTGAGTTGATAAAAAAAGTTATTTGAAATTACTTTCCATGCAGCCCTTGTGTATGGTTTGTTATAAGTACTGTACTTTCAGTCGTGGATGCTCAGCATCGGGTGTTACCATAGATCTAGTAATTAAGAAAGGTTTAATTTAATTATTTTGTTGATGGGGGGGGGGGACCAAGGGAGGCAAAATGTAAGCATTTCAACATCAGATTTTTATTTAAATGATCCAGCTTTTCCTAAACTCTAGACCTCAGGTGTAGTGCTTCTCACCTGCCTATAATATTCTGCCCGATTAGAGAGACACTTTACAATCATGAACTCCATTATATTGTCAAGTAAAAATAGAAGCCATCATTAACTACAGTGAATGGCAGGCGACTCGCTTCGCAATACGCAGACCCCCCGAGTCTTGGTCAATTATGTAACAATCTGAATAATCCCAGGTACAGGAACAGTGCGCTTTGCTCTTTTCCCACATGCAAGAGTCATCTAGTGATTCATTGTCCTTTAGTAGGGGAATGTTCCACTTTTTATTTATGATACAGTGTATGACAGCTGTATCTGGTTTGTGAGAGCCATAACAAAGCATTTATTAAATGACACATGTTTTCTTTTACAGTTGCATAGTTAGTTTGGTTGAAAAATAAACGTCCATCTACATAGTTCATCCAATAGAAGCGAAAAAAAATATATATACATTCCTATATACACAATCCTATACCCACAGTTGATCCAGTGAAAGGCAAAAAAAACAAACAGCAAAACATCCAATTCGATCCAGCAGGTGAAACATTTCTGCCTGATATGCCAATATTCCCTGGATCAGCTTTACCCATAAATGTTCGTATTCAGTTGTATTTTGTGTATTTAGGAAAGAATTTAGGCCTTTTTTAAAGCAATCTACTGAGCAGAACCACCTCTGGAGGGAGTCTATTCCACATTCTCACAGCTCTTAGGCCGCGTACACACGGTCGTTCCAAACCGATGAGAATGGTCCGACGGGCCATTCCCATCGGTTCACCACTGAAGTGGCCTGATGATGGTCTGATGTGCGTACACATCATTGTTCCAAAAACCGATCAAACACACGACGTGCTGAATAAAACAAAGTTCAATGCTTCCAAGCATGTGTCGACTTGATTTTATCCAGTATATGAAAGAGATTTCGGGAGCGTTGTGTGGGGAAAGGTGATAAACAGTAAGACATCGTAGGCGAATTGTCGATGGAAGCAACTTCCAGACCCTTAATATTAGGATTGGTTCTGATCAGGGCTGCCAGGGGCTCTGTTACAAGGGCAAAAAATAGGTTAAAGAGCAGACAACGCTGTCTGGTTCCCCACAGGATAGGGAAACAGTTAGAATGAAACCCAGAATACTTAACATATGCCTGTGGTTGATTATATAGGGAGCCCATCCACTGTAAAAAAATTGGACCAAAGCCCCATCGTTGGAAAATAAAGTGCAGGTAGGACCATGCGACTGTGTTGAACGCCTTTCTAATATCTAAGGAAAGGAGATGCATTGGTATCTTATGGGCTCTAGCTAAGTGTTGTACTAGGATTACTCGTCGTATAATATTCCTGGCCTGGCGTCGTTGGATGAAACCCACTTGGTCCTTGTGTATTAACCCCCCAAAAATCAGGTTGAGTCAAAGTGCTAATATCTTAGCTAGTAGCTTGATATTCAAATTGAGCAAGGACATAGGCCTGTAATTAGACCAGAGGGTTCTTTGGGATCATGGAGATTATGGCAGTCAACGTGTCCTGACCAAAGGAATGTTGTTTGAGCAGAGCATTGAAAGTGTTTGTGCTGAAATGGTACTTTTAATCCCAGACCCTATATCATTTATAAATATATAAAAAAATTAAGAGTCCCAACACTGAACCTTGGAGCATACCACTGATAACTTAAGACCATTCAGAGTAAGAATCATTAACCACTACTCTCTGAATTCTGTCTTTTAGACAGTTTTCTATCCATTTACAAACTTATCCTTCCAATCCTGTAGATCAGGGTTTGACAAATTTGCTTGGAATCTAGGAGCCAGCTAAAAAAGTTAGGAGCCAAAAAACACACCCGTCCCGCCAAGCTCGTGCGCAGAAGCGAACGCATACGTGAGTAGCGCTCGCATATGTAAACGGTAGTCAAACCACACATGTGAGGTATCGCCGCGATTGATAGAGCGGGAGCAACAATTCTAGCCCTAGATCTCCTCTGTAACTCAAAACATGCAACCTGTAGAATTTTTTAAACGTCGCCTATGGAGATTTTAAAGGGTAAAAGTTTGTCGCCATTCCACGAGCGGACGCAATTTTGAAGCGTGACATGTTGGGTATCAATTTACTCGGCGTAACATTATCTTTTACAATATAAAAAAAAAATTGGGCTAACTTTACTGTTGTCTTATTTTTTTATTAAAAAAAGTATATTTTTCCCCCAAAAAAGTGCGCTTGTAAGACCGCTGCGCAAATATGGTGCGACAGAAAGTATTGCAACAACCGCCATTTTATTCTCTAGGGTGTTAGAATAAAAAATATATATAATGTTTGGGGGTTCTAATTAGAGGGAAGGAGATGGCAGTGAAAAAAAACATTAGAACTGATGTTTTTTGCTACTTGTAATGTAATGTAATGTAACCTGTAATGCCAACGGCCATCACAGCTTAGGCCTTCTGCAGACCTAAGCTTCCCCAGGTGCCAGGTCACAATTTCTTGTCACAATTGCGACCTGGCGCCCAGATTTTGTCGAGGCCTGCTGTAGACTTTACCTTACACATGAGTCACGTGTGGGGAACTATGTCAAATGCTTTTGCAAAATTAAAGTATACCACAGATGGAGCCTACACACGGTCGGAATTTCCGACCAAAAGCTCACATCAAACTTTTCTTGTCGGAATTTCCGATCGTGTGTACGCGGCATTAGTCTTCTCTGATCTTCTGGTTTGAAGCCAATGAAGACACATTTTTGCTTATCTGGTGACAGGGGATGAAATGTAGATGTATCTTTATGATCGGGGGGAATGGTGTCCCACCTCCTCCTCAAGATCTAAGATGTTCAAGGGCCAGCGAGCAGCACAGAAAGTCTTGGTGACTGTTATTAGGATGAAACCACGTTCTCCTTGGTTTTCTGCAACATGTCCTTTTCTGGACCAGCGAATGGTACATTGAGACAGAAAAGATGCCTTATCATACGCTAGTGGGGAACAATGCTGTAATTGTTTGAATAATATAATTAAGAAGCATCTGTCACTGGTTCTTTTAGGGCAATATTTATATGGCACCCCTATGTAAGGGCTTTTAATGTGTTTCAGTTTAATTATTATTAATACATTGTGTATTTTTTTTAAAAAATTTTGTTTGCATCTTGTTGTACCTGTAAAGTCAAATTTGTGGAGCAGCATTTTTGCTTTTCCATTTGGTGATATGGTATAGAGAAGGTGAAAGCCTATTTGGATTCACACTTATAGCTAGATTCAGGTAGCTGGGCGCATCTTTGAGGCGGCGTAGCGTATCGTATTTACACTACGCCGCCTAAGTCAAAGAGGCAAGTGCTGTATTCACAAAGCACTTGCCTCCTAAGTTACGATGGCGTAGCGTGAATTGGCCTGGCGTAAGCACGCCTAGTTCAAATGAGGATGAGGGGGGCGTGTTTTATGTAAATTACTCGTGACCCGACGTAATTGATGTTTTTTACGAACAGCGCATGTGCCGTCCGTGGACATATCCCAGTGTGCATTGCTCCAAAGTACGCCGCAAGGACGTATTGGTTTCGACGTGAACGTAAATTACGTCCAGCCCCATTCACGGACGACTTACGCAAATAACGTAATTTTTTTTAAATTTCAACGTGGGAACGACGACCATACTTAACATTGACTAGTCCAGCTATTTGTTCGACTAACTTTACGGTGGGAATCGCCTTACGTAAACGGCGTATCTTTACTGCGACGGACAAGCGTACGTTCGTGAATCGGCGTATTTCGCTGATTTACGCATTCTAGGCATAAATCAGCGTTCACGCCCCTAGCGGCCGGCGGAACTAGACAGCTAAGATACGACGGCGCAGGCCGTTGTATCTTAGCTAGGTTTAAGTGTATCTCAGTTTGAGAATACACTTAAACATATGATGGCTTAGATTCCGAGTTACGACGGCGTATCTACTGATTCGCCGGCGTAACTCTTTGTGAATCTAGCCATTAAAGCGGAGGTGCTGCCTTTGCTGCCATCCTCGGTGAGGTTTGCGGCTTTATTGCCCGGTTCTCTACTGCTCATGCGCGAGTAGCATGGCTTGTTCCCAGTGGTCCCCGCTGTCTCCTGGGACCAGCGTGTTTCCCAGAAGGCAGCGAGGGGGGGGGAGTGGAGTGACTGAACCCCCCTGAAAGGTGCCAAATGTGAATTCGGAGGAGGAGAGGGTTCTGAAAAGCGGAAGTTCCATTTTTAGGTGGAACTCCGCTTTAAGAAGTTTAGAGAAGCCATTAGGAGGAAGAGACCAAACAAGAGTCTTAAAAAGATCCACGATCACCACGACAATGTGCAACCTCACACATCCTTGGCAACAGATCAGGCAATCTGCAAATTACCGTCCATGTGGTGGTTGTATTCTTTTTTTAAGCTAAGAAAATTCAATATAGACATAGGCTGTTGATCCTGCTAGAAATGCAGTTTCCTTGTAAGGGGGAGATGCAAAATGGGGGAGATGTCGATGTAAACAAGGCATTTCCCTGTTCTGCCTAGTGACAGGACACTGATTTGGGTGCAATGTCGCACGACTGCGCAATTTTCAGTTAAAGCAGCGCAGTGCCGAATCGCAAAAAAATGTATTGATCGCAAAAAGAATACAACCACCACATCTAAGGACGGTCATTGGGCAACCAATTCTTCCAGGGCTGAAGTGGTTAGGGGAACTCCATGCCAAAATGAAAAAAAAAAATAGAAATAATTGGCATGCCAGCCCCCCCCCCCTAAATCCATACCAGACTCTTATCCGGTCATGCAGCCTGGAGGGCAGGATGGGGGGGGGGGGCTAGTGAGTGCCCCCCCTCCTGAGCCATACCAGGCCATATGCCCTCAACATGGGGAGGGTGCATTGATGTCCCCCCAAAGCACTTTGTCCCTATGATGATGGGGACAAGGGCCTTGTTCCCACAACCCTGGCTTGGTGGTTGTGGGGGTCTGTGGGCAGGGGGTTTATCGTAATCTGGAAGCCCCCAGATATGAATGGGTATGGAATACATACCTCTAATGTGCGTGTAATGCCCTGTACACACGATCAGTCCTTCCGATGAGAAGGGACTGAAGGGCCGTTTCTTCGGTTAACCGATGAAGCTGACTGATGGTCTGATGTGCCTACACACCATCATTTAAAAAAACGGTCGGGTCCAACAAGGTGACGTAAAACACAACGACGTGCTGAGAAAAATTAAGTTTAATGCTTCCAAGCATGCGTCGACTTGATTCTGAGCATGCGTGGGCTTTTAACCGATGCTTTTGCATACTAACCGTCGATTTTGACCGATCGGTTAGGCGTCCATCGGTTGAATTTTAAAGCAAGTTCTACATTTTTCGACCAAAGGATAACGGACCAATGGGGCCCACACACCATCGGTTTGGACCAATGAAACGGACCTTCAGTCCGTTTCCATCGATTTTGACTGACCGTGTGTACAAGGCCTTAGCTTCCCATGTCCAAAAAACATGTGCACATGAAAATTTGTATTATATCTTTGACAACTGACTTAAGGTTCCTGACAGCAGCCATGGCTCCCGCCATACACATGGTGGAGAAGTGATGTAGTCAACCAGGGACAGAGTGTGTTTTTTGCAGGATTACAAGGTGAAAATAAAGCTAAATAATTCTGAAAATAAAAAGGAATGCAGACATCACACCAGGAACTAGTAAGCTGCAATACATAAATTTTTTTGTTTTAGGTTTACACAAACTTTAATCTTGCGCGGAGAAAACTAATCTAGAAGCCACGACTGCATATCACTTGCTTTCTCTTACTTTTCAGCATTTTGCATCCTAGTTACTTTTGCTCCCTATAACACGGCCTACCCAGATAAACAGAAGCAAATTTCCGCCATCCGACTAGTTGTAAGCATCTCAGACTGTCAGCTAGGCATTTGTTACCGTGTGACTTTGAAAGTGGCGATTTGTCATTGTTATAGACAGTGAAAGTGGTTCATTTAGTCCACTCTTTTTACAAACACAAGCCATAAATTATAAAGCTGTGTCAGAAACGCTTGACAATAAGGAAGTTTGGAATCATTCATCACGGTATGAGAGGTATAACGGGGATAAGTTTAACTTTCAGCTCACGGTACAAACAGGTACTTTTCTGACATCTGCTACAGGAGATTATTAAAGCGGAGGTCCCACGGAAAAAATAAATATTAAAAGCCAGCAGCTTTAAATACTGCCGCAGCTCACTTACCTGTCCAGCGCGCCCGCGATGTCGGCAGCAGAAGACGAGCAATCGCTGGTCTCTCTGCTGCCCCCGCCGCCATCCTAGGTGAGGGAATCAGGAAGTGAATAGATAGATATAGATATATAAAGATATATCTATATATCTGTATCTATATATACAGATAGGGGTAGATTCACGTACATCGGCGCATTAATCCGCCGGGCGTAGCGTATCTAAGATACACTACGCCGCCGTAACTTATCTTTTTTTTTAATCCTCAAAGAATTTGCGCCGTAAGTCACGGCGGCGTAGTGTATCTTTGGCGGCGTAATGGCGCGGCATTCAAATCTCTGTGATAGGGGCATGTTTTATGTAAATACGTTGTGGCCCCGACGTAAACGACGTTTTTTTTTAACTGCGCATGCGCCATCCGTGGGGGTATCCCAGTGCGCATGCTCGAAATGAAACCGGAACAAGCCAATGCTTACGGCGGTGACGTCATTCTACGCAAATCCCTATTCGCGAACGACTTACGCAAACGACGTAAAAAATTCAAAATGCGAGGCGGGAACGACGGCCATACTTAACATTGAGTACGCCTCATAATAGCAGGTTTAACTATACGCCGGAAAAAGCCGAACGCAAACGATGTAAAAAAATGCGCCGGCCGGACGTACGTTCGTGGATCGCCGTAACTAGCTAATTTGCATACTCGAGCGCGGAATTCGACGGAAACGCCACCTAGCGGCCACCGAAAAATTGCACCTAAGATCCGATGGCATACGAAGACGTACGCCTGTCGGATCCATCCGAGATGCCGTCGTATCTTGTTTTGTAGATACAAAACAAAGATACGACACGCAAAATTTGAAATTACGCGGCGTATCAGGAGATACGCCGGTGTAATTCTTTCGTGGATCTGGCCCATAATATTTTATTAATATTTTAAAACTAATATTTAATATATAATATAATTATAATATACTGTAATTCTTTTGTTCATAATTGCCTTATTTTTAAATTATATTGATGGCCAAAAACAAAGCTAAATCAGAGTTTTTTTTCTCAGAAAATAGGTGCAGGAATTCAACCACGACTCGTTCAGATTTCACAAACAGTAGAAGGGTCTTAAAGGGGCAATAAATACCAGGATTGCATTACATACAGGGTGCAGAGTTCAGGGGGTTACACACAGAGTGCAGAGCTGTCACTTGTAAACACAGAAACCAGACTTCTCTGTTTACAAGTGATTGTGGTGAGCAGGCACCAAAGGATCTGAGCCAGAGGTGGTGGAACTGAGTTCCCCCAAGTTCCCCCTGAAAAAAAGCCCTGAGCTAAATACATAAATAAAAACTGAATATTATATAGTTTCATGTTAATATTTTCAATTTTTAGTCTTTTGAGCTAGTAGGTCTCTGTCAAAATCAACAGCTCAACTATCAACCCGTCCCCCCATGCCAAGGTTCAAGGTGTAACCCTGGACTATCCTGATGTATCCTGTATTAAAGTGTATTGTATTTCTACTGTCTACCCTCATGTTGTAAAGCGTCATGTAAACTGAGCTATACAAATCCTGTATAATAATAATAAATAGGTGGTGCTTTAAAAAAAATCAATAAATCTAATGTCAGCGCTAGGGATGAGCTTTATGTTCGAGTTGAACATGAGTTCGACTCAAACATTGGCTGTTTGGCGAACAATTTGGGGTGTTTGTGGCGAATTCGAAAAGCCGCGGAACACCCTTTAAAAGTCTATGGGAGAAATCTAAAGTGTTAATTTTAAAGGTTAATATGCAAGTTATTGTCATAAAAAGTGTTTGGGGACCTGGGTCCTGCCCCAGGGAACATGTATCAATGCAAAAAAAAGTTTTAAAAACTGGAGTTCTTTCGTGAGCCGTGATTTTAATAATGCCTAAAGTGAAACAATAAAAGTGAAATATTACTTTAAATTTTGTGTCTGGGGGGTGTCTAAAGTGTGCCTGTAAAGTAGCGCATGTTTCCCGTGTTTATAATTGTCCCTGCACAAAATGTCAATTCTGTTATTTAAAACTACTCGCAGCTATTCATGAATTGTTGGTCACGGCAATACAGAGAAAAGTCATAGAAAAAAATGACAGCCCCCCCCAGTCCATTACCAGGCCGTTTGGGTCTGGTATGAATATTAAGGGGAACCCCTGCCATTTTTTTCAGTGACTTTTATCTGTATAGCTTTAAGCTATTTTGTCTCTTAATATTGTCCCAGCAGAAAAAAAGCAGCTTTTGCTACACAACTAACCTGTCATCCTCTGCAGACTTCCCTGCTTTGCCAAACAGCACCAGGCTTTGATGATTGAATGTGGTATTCAACCCATTTCCTATGAGTGAAAGCTCTCATAGATCTGCCCCCTGAAGTAAGGAGTGGGAGGTGTGTCACCACAGTGCACTACACTTCCATGCAATAATACAGAGAACTGAAGAATGGGAAGGTGAAGGTAAAGGTAAAGCATATCTATGGTCAAAATGTGAAATTCTATATTCACTTCCACCTTGTATTTCAATTATTTCTAGCCTTCTCCTATTAATCTGATTTTAAAATTTGTAAACTTACTTTGTGAAGATCCCCATGCATTTCCTTCCTGGAATTCTGTGACACGTAGTCACTATGACCTGTGAGTAGGCACTGCTGTGTCACACATTTCGCAGAGCCCGCCTTCTGATCTACAAAGGGGCTGAGAGGAAGAGCTTCAGAAGTTGGAGTCGAGGTACCATGGGATATATAGTCGTTAAAGGGGTTGTAAAGGTTCGTGAGAGGCGCTTTTCCGCCGTATATATACTGTACATGGTCGGCAAGTGGATAAAGAGTCGATTTTTTTTGTGTGTGTGATGACAGTTTTGAATAAAACTGGAATGAAGAAATACAGATTATTTTTATTTTAGAATATTTATCTTGTAATCAGCAAAGAATTTCAAGTGGTAAAAAAATATATATACACTGGGGATCGAAAGTTTGGGCACCCCAGGTAAAAATTTGTATTATTGTGCATAACGAAGCCAAGGAAAGATGGAAAAATCTCCAAAAGGCATCAAATTACAGATTAGACATTCTTATAATATGTCAAAAAGTTAGATTTTACTTCCATCATTTACACTTTCAAAATTACAGAAAACAAAAAAATGGCGTCTGCAAAAGTTTGGGCACCCTGCCGAGTTAAAGTGGAGGTTCACCCTAAAACAATTATCTAACATTACATCCAGCATACTAACGACATGTACAGTATGTAGGTATTTTTTTCCCGCTGTTCATACCGTTATATAGTTATTTTCCCCCCGGCTTCCGGGTTCTGATTCCCGCGGGACTGGGCTTTCCTATCCCTGGGTTAGATGATTGACATCTGGTGAAAAACTTCCCATGGCGCATAAGGCGCATCACCAGTTTTCCGTAAATAGCCGACCTGCGAGTTGGCGCTATACGGTGCCTGCGCCCGCCGTGTAGAGCTGACTGCGCAGGCGCCATATAGAGCCGACTCGCAGGTCGGCTATTTACGGAAAACTGGTGACGCGCCTTGTGCGCCATGGGAGGTTTTTCACCAGACGTCAATCATCTAACCCAGGGATAGGAACGCCCAGTCCCGCGGGAATCAGAACCCGGAAGCCGGGGGGAGAAAATAACAATATAATTGTATGTACGGCGAAAAAAAAAATACCTGCATACTGTACATGTCGTTAGTATGCTGAATGTAATGTTAGATAATTGTTTTAGGGTGAACCTCCACTTTAATATATTGTACTGCCCCCTTTGGCAAGTATCACAGTTTGTAAACGCTTTTTGTAGCCAGCCAAGAGTCTTTCAATTCTTGTTTGAGGTATCTTTGCCCATTCTTCCTTACAAAAGTCTTCCAGTTATTTGAGATTTCTGGTCTGATCTCACCCCAGATGATGTTCTTTTTGTAACGAAACATGTCGGGATGAACTGCTGTTGTTCCTGCTACCCTTTTTTATGAGCTCGATTGAACATTGCAAAATGTGAGTTACTCTCTTTTAAAATAAATATTGTTTTTTTTATGGAATTATGCTATGTGCGCCCTGCTTTTTCTTTTTCATACTTATCGGTTGAATTACTGATATACCCTCTGTGTGAACGTCGCTGCTTGCTGAAAACCATTTTCATACCATTTGCCTGAGGTTTTCTTCATTGATACCGAATCGCATGACGTGTATGGTGTACCCTCTTCAGCGTATCATCTTTAACAAAGTTTGATTGGCCTAGTAGGTATATGCCTGTCTGGGTCCAATCGATCCGGTAAGCCCCTTGTCATAAGTGGTGGTGGACTCTTCACATTTTTTAAGCATTGGATTATGTGTGCGTTTTCCATTCATTTGAGAAGGATTCACCGATTCAGTCATTAATATATGGACTTTAATATACCATTAATTCACGTGGTGTTGCACGTTATCTTTTACAATTGTTTATCACTAATTGTTTCATTGTTAGCGCTACACTTTTCTACACATGTTTTATTAGCAACTTTTTGATCTCATTTGCTGTGTTAGCGGCTTTTCAGTTTACTAGATAGCGCAGTATTTTTTCTTTTTTCTTTTTTCTATACGGCGCCTGCGCCTGCCGTGTAGAGCTGACTGCGCAGGCGCCATATAGAGCCGACTCGCAGGTCGGCTATTTACGGAAAACTGGTGACGTGCCTTGTGCGCCATGGGAAGTTTTTCACCAGACGTCCATCATCTAACCCAGGGATAGGAACGCCCAGTCCCGCGGGAATCAGAACCCGGAAGCCGGGGGGAAAATAACAATATAATTGAATGTACGGCGAAAAAAAAATACCTGCATACTGTACATGTCGTTAGTATGCTGAATGTAATGTTAGATAATTGTTTTAGGGTGAACCTCCTTTTTAATATCTTGTACTGTCCCCTTTGGCAAGTATCACAGTTTGTAAACGCTTTTTGTAGCCAGCCAAGAGTCTTTCAATTCTTGTTTGAGGTATCTTTGCCCATTCTTCCTTACAAAAGTCTTCCAGTTCTTTGAGATTTCTGGGCTGTCTGTCACGCACTGCTCTTTTAAGGTCTATCCATAGATTTTCAATTATGTTTGAGGTCAGGAGATTGTGAAGGCCATGGCAAAACCTTCAGTTTACACCTCTTGATGTTATCCCCCGTGGATTTTGAGGTGTGTTTAGGATCATTATCCATTTGTAGAAGCCATCCTCTCTTCAACTTCAGCTTTTTCACAGATGGCGTCAAGTTACCATCCAAAATTTGCTGAAATTTTATTGAATCCATTTTTCCTTCTACTCATGAAATGTTCCCTGTGCCACTGGCTGCAATACAACCCCAAAGCATGATTCATCCACCCCCATGCTTAACAGTTGGACAGAGGTTCTTTTCATTAAATTCTGTGCCCTTTCTTCTCCAAACGTACCTTTGCTCATTCCGGCCAAAAAGTTCTATTTTAACCTCATCGGTCCACAGAACTTGTTTCCAAAATTCATCAGGCTTGTCTATATGTTCATTTGCAAAGTTCAAACGCTGATTTTTGTGGTGAGGACGTAGATGAGGTTTTCTTCTGATGACTCCTCCATGAAGACCATATTTGTACAAGTATCTCTTTATAGTGGAATAGTGTACCACAACTCCAGTGTCTGCCAGATCTTTCTGGAGGGATCGTGCAGTCAAACGTGGGTTTTGAATTGCTTTTCTCACAATCCTGCAAGCTGTTCTGTCTGTTATTTTTCTTGGTCTTCCAGATCTTGCTTTAACTTCCACTGTTCCTGATGACTGCCATTTCTTAATTACATTCCGAACAGAGGATATTGACATCTGAAAACGCTTTGCTATCTTCTTATAGCCTTCTCCAGCTTTGTGAGCGTCAACTATTTTCAGTTTCAGTTTTCTAGACAACTGCTTAGAAGAACCCATGGTGCTGATTGTTGGGGCAAGGTCAGATGAGTCTGGGAATTTATAACCTTTGAGATTGACATCACCTGGTCTTCCCAGACGATGATTGAGAACAATCCATGACACTGGCAGGTCTCAGCTTTGCAAAGGGGGCAGTGCATGCTATAAATTCTGCAGGGTGCCCAAACTTTTGCAGACGCCATTTTTTTGTTTTCTGTAATTTTGATAGTGTAAATGATGGAAATAAAATCTAACTTTTTTGACATATTATAAGAATGTCTAATCTGTAATTTGATGCCTTTTGGAGATTTTCCCATCTTTCCTTGGCTTCGTTATGCACATTAATACAAATTTTTACCTGGGGTTCCCAAACTTTCAATCCCCACTGTATGTTAACCACTTGCCGACCGCCGCATGTATATGTACGTCCACAGAATGGTACGTACAGGCAGATGGGCGTACAGGTACGTCCCCGCCTTTCTGCGGGTCCGATCGGGACCCCCCCGCTACATGCGGCGGTCGGATTCCCGCGGGGAGCGATCTGGGACGACGGCGCTGCTATTCGTTTATAGCCGCTCCGTCGCAATCGCTCCCTGGAGCTGAAGAACGGGGAGAGCCGTATGTAAACACGGCTTCCCCGTGCTTCACTGTGGCGGCTGCATCGATCGAGTGATCCCTTTTTATAGGGAGACTCGATCGATGACGTCAGACCTACAGCCACACCCCCCTACAGTTGTAAACACACACTAGGTGAACCCTAACTCCTTCAGCGCCCCCTGTGGTTAACTCCCAAACTGCAACTGTCATTTTCACAATAAACAATGCAATTTAAATGCATTTTTTGCTGTGAAAATGAAAATGGTCCCAAAAATGTGTCAAAATTGTCCGAAGTGTCCGCCATAATGTCGCAGTCATGAAAAAAATCGCTGATCGCCGACATTAGTAGTAAAAAAAAAAAATTAATAAAAATGCAATAAAACTATCCCCTATTTTGTAAACGCTATAAATTCTGCGCAAACCAATCGATAAACGCTTATTGCGATTTTTTTTTACCAAAAATAGGTAGAAGAATACGTATCGGCCTAAACTAAGGAAAAAAACAATTTTTATATATGTTTTTGGGGGATATTTATTATAGCAAAAAGTAAAAAATATTGAATTTTTTTCAAAATTGACGCTCTATTTTTGTTTATAGCGCAAAAAATAAAAACCGCAGAGGTGATCAAATACCACCAAAAGAAAGCTCTATTTGTGGGGAGCCACATCGCACGACCGCGCAATTGTCTGTTAAAGCGACGCAGTGCCGAATCGCAAAACCTGGCCTGGGCATTTAGCAACAAAATGGTCCGGGGCTTAAGTGGTTAATATATTTGAAAAAGTTACTCCTTTTAGGGGATGAAATTTTTTTTTCCTCTGGCAAGGTGCTTTGTGACCACAGTATTTTACACAGAACTTCTTACAAAGAATATTATTTCCAAGTTGCCTCGTTGAAAGAAAAAGATAAAAGCCCAGACTATGATTTAATTTGGGTAGAGGTCTGGAAAGGCCCCTAGCTTTGTGCACAGCAGGTGGTGTTTCGTGACTTCCGCTTAATGAACCATCCCATCCATTGTCATACGGACACGGTTTGGATATTAGTCTCTGCCACTCAAATCTACAATGCTGAGTTTATATTATTAGGGAAATTTATTTCTCTGCCAGTCACTAATCATCTCAAATCTGTTGTGTTCTCTTCTCTGCCTTCATTTGTCTATTGCAGTCTAAATGAATTATGACAAATAAAGGGTTGGTGGAAAACCGTTTTTGCTTTGGTGTTATTATTAATAAAATTGTTAATATTATCATCTGCATTGCCTTGATTTATTTAGGTATTCACTGTTTTAGTAAATTTAAGGTACACTCCAGCCAACACTGAAGGGAAAAATATAAAGGGCACACATCCTACCTGGGGTATATTTAACCACTTGCCGACTGCCTAACGCACTTATACATTGGCAAAGCAACGTACAAGCTCCAAGACGGCGGGACCTGCGGACTCGATGTCCGCCGGTGTCCCGCGATCGTGTCACGATGCGCCAGAACAGGGGGCTGCCATTTTAAACAAGGCATCTCTCTGTTCTGCCTTGTGGCAGGACACTGATCTTCTGCTCCCTGTCATCAGGAGCAGTGATCAGTGTCGTGTCACTGGTAGCCCAGCCCCCACACAGTTAGAATCACTCCCTAGGACACACTTAACCCCTTCCTCGCTCCCTAGTGGTTAACCCCTTCCCTGCCAGTGTCATTTACACAGTAATCAGTGCATTTTTATAGCACTGTTTGCTGTATAAATGACAATGGTCGCAAAATAGCATCAAAAGTGTCCAATGTGTCCGCCGCTATATCGCAGTCATGATAAAAATCACAGATCACTGACATTACTAGTAATAAAAAAATAATAATAAAAATGCCATAAAACTATCCCTTATTTTGTAGACGCTATGGGCCAAATTCACAGAAAAAGTACGCGGGGGCATCTGCTGATACTCCGGCGTACTTTCAAATTTGCCGCGTCGTATCTTGATTTGGAATCCTCAAACCAAGATACGACGGCTTCTGGCTTCGATCCGACAGGCGTACGGCTTCGTACGCCTTCGGATCGTAGGGGTAATACTCCGGCGCCCACTGGGTGGAGTTTGCGTCGTCTTCCACGTCGGGTATGCAAATTAGCTGTTTACGGCGATCCACGAAGGTACGCGCGTTCGTCGCATTCTCTTACGTCGTCGCTAGTCGGCTTTTCCCGACGGAAAGTTACGAGTGCTATTTTAGGTGGTGTAAAATTAGACCATCCATGTTAAAGTATGGCTGTCGTTCCCGCGTCGAATTTTAATTTTTTATTTTTTTTGCGTAAGACGTCCGGGAATACGAAAGGACGTAACGCACGTCGCTGTTCAAAAAACACGTTGGGGCGCCGTAATTTCGGCCAAAGCACGGCGGGAAATTTCCAAACGGAGCATGCGCAGAACGTTCGGCGTGGGAACGCGCCTAATTTAAACGACACACGCCACATTTGAATTAGGCGAGCTTGCGCCGGACGGATTTATGCTACGCCGCCGCAAGTTTACAGGCAAGTGCTTTGTGAATCAAGCACTTGTCCGTAAAACTTGCGGCGGTGTAACGTAAATGAGATACGTTACGCTGCAGCGCAAGTACCTGAATCTGGCCCTATAACTTTTGTGCAAACCAATCAATATACACTTATTACATTTTTTACCAAAAATATGTAGAATGCATATCGGCCTAAACTGAAGAAACATTTTTTTTTATATATATATTTTTGGGGATATTTATTATAGTAAAAAATATTTTTTTGTTTTCAAAATTAGCGCTCTTTTTTTGTTTATAGCCAAAAAAAGAAAAAAAGGAAGAGGTGACGCTTTCAGGTTTCTCGTCTGGAAATCTGTCTAGAATCTCGACAAGAAAAATAGAGATCCTGCTCTCTATTTTCTTGTCGCGATTCTTGTCGGCCTGTTTCCCGACGAGAAACCCAAGTGCCCGTATACTTACCTGTCGCCATGGAAACCCGCACATGCTCAAAATGACTTTGACGCATGAGCGGTAGCTTCCACGGCATAGGTAGGGTGAAGCAAGATGGCGGCGACGGCATCGAATGTGACGAGCGCATTCTCGTCATTCGCGATGACGTCACCGCGTTCTTGCCTTTCAAAAGGACCGCGTTTCTTTTGAAAGGAGTGTGTGTACACTCGGGCGGCAAGAGATTCTTGCCAAGAATCTCGTCAGGAAAAACAATGTTTTTCCTGACGAGATTCTGGCCCGTGTGTACGAGGCTTCAATCTACAGAGTTCCCCTTTTACATCTGAACGTGCAGAGTTCCCTTTCACGGTAAGGGTGGACTCTGCAGACTCTGATGTAAGGAAGAACTCTGGGGACTCTAACATAAGGGATGCTCTGGGAACCCTGATTTAAGGGGGAACACTGAGAACTCTGATGTACAGAGAGGACACTGTGGCCTCTGATGTAAAGGGGAACTCTTATGTAAGGGGTGCTCTGAGAACCCTGATTTACCTTAGTGTACTCACTCAGAGGCATAAGGAAGGAGACTTCAGTCACATACAGGGTTGGATGAGGAGCTCACTCACCCCTTGGCAGTCAGCACCTTTTATCCAGATGTATCTGAGGCTGCTGTAGCTCAAATTTCCGGCCCCCATTTTCTTTTTCTGAGGCACAGCACTGGGGATTGGAGTGTGGGCAGACACAGAGGGGTGGGCGGAAAGGAAGAGGTGCAACTATAGCCCTCTCTCCTCTTCCGTCTGTGTGTGTGTGTTTGGGGGGGGGGATTGTTAGTTCTGGCTTTCGGACAGTGTGAAAGAAAGTGTAAGGCCCCGTACACACAACAGAGTTTCTCGGCAGAATTCAGCGAGAAACTCGGTCAGAGCCGGATTCTGCCGAGAAACTCTGTCGTGTGTACACTTTCGGCCCGATGGATCCGCCGAGGAACTCGTCGAAAAAATAGAGAACATGTTCTCTATTTTCTCGTTGTTCTATGGGAGAACTCGGCCTGCCGAGCTCCTCGGCGGCTTCAGGGCTGAACTCGCCGAGGAACTCAATGTGTTTGGCACGTCGAGTTCCTCGGCCGTGTGTACGGGGCCTTACAGCCACTCTCAGCTTAGACGACTGCAGCCAGCAACCCTTCTGGGAAGCCAATGTCCGGTCTGAATATTGGACGCATAATTCCAAACTCAGACTGTCCAGGTGAATCCCGGACAGGTGGCAACCCTAATGGAACCTCCGGTAATTCAATATCAAGCCAACAATGAAGGCTAAAAGCAGTTACTGGAACAAAGATAGATAAACCATTGTAGATGATGTAATACCAAGCCGGTATTGATGAATGTTGGTGGGGCAATATCCGTTGGGTCCGGGGGGGGAAGGAAAGTAGGAATTATCCACAGTTGTGCAATGACCAGCCACTAGTGTAGGACCGTGGATACTCATGAGCCGAGCCAGGGTCCACGGCGCTCCTGTGTGACGTCACCACGGGACAAGGCAGAAGGGCCGGACCGGAGAGCTGCCAATCATTGTCGAGCTCTCCCTGTGTTGCAGGCTGGTTTGATTGGCAACTTTCTCCAGTCCAGGCCTTCCGCCGCGGTGTCATGGTATCATGGTATCTAATGCAGCTCCTGCTTTGCATCATAAAGAGGTCCGTCCTCACTTCCATGCAAACACTGTGAATGGTCCAACTACCTGCAGCATAACTATCATCCCAGCCACCATGTGAAAAAGGTGACTACTTGCTACCAGGGCTTTTTTTCCACTGGGAACTTGGTGGAAATTAGTTCCACCACCTCTGTATCAGACCCTTGGGGGGGACTGCTCACCACAATCACTTGTAAACACAGAAGTCCAGTTTCTGTATTTACAAGTGACAGCTCTGCACTCTGTGTGTAACCCCCCCTGAACTCTGCACTCTGTATGTAATGCAATCTTGGGTTATTGCCCCTTTAAACCCATCTACTGTTCATGAAATTTGACTGACCACACCCACTATTTGATGTGATTTGGAGGGTGTGTGTAAGAGAGGGGTTTTGGGGGGGTCATGTTTGAGTTCCAGCACCTATTGTTTGAGTAAAAAAGCCCCCCAGCTCCACATCCCTTGGGCGAGGCGCAGATAGGTTGCCATACCACTACCTAGCTTTTTTTTGTTTTACTTTATATGCCATTCTTTCGTGTAACACCATATCTGGTTTTAATTGTTATTTGCTGTCATCAGGGCAGGACTTAGGGTGGCGGGGGCCCCTGGGCTTGAGTGTTGAAGGGGCCCCCTGGAGCCGAGAATTGGGGGGGATCGAAGTTGTTGAGCGGGGGGGGGCGAATTGAAGTTGTTGAGCGGGGGGGAGCGCATTAAAGTTGTTGAGCGGGGGAGCGGGGGGGGGATTTTGCCAACACCCGGGGCCACAGACTGTCATTAGCCCGGCTCTCGGCTTTCTTCCCTTCAGCAGCCACAGTCCTCCACACACCACTCCGGTTCCTCCTGCTTCCGTGCTGCCTCTTCTTGCAGTGCGGGAAAATTAACCCTTTTGCGGGACTGCGGGAAGAAGCTGTCTGTGCGGGAAAGTCCCACAGAATCCGTGCGTGTTGGGAGGTATGCGCAGGGCCACCATCAGGAATTTTGGGGCCCCTTGCACAGCTTAAGGCATGGGCCCCCTGAAGCAGAGAACCTAGGGGGGGTGGGGGTGCTGCCGCCTGAAATTGAGAAGCGTGGGGGCTGCCGCAAATTGAGAAGCGGGGGGGCCTTTACAAAAAAAAGAAGAAATAAAGAAGAAAACAAATATATATAAATATATGTAGCCATCCGGGGCCCTGGGGACCTCTGGGCCTTTTAATAAAAAGAAAAAATAAACCTCTGGGCCCTTTAATAATAAAAAAAAAAAACATTTATAAAAAATACATAAAAAAAGGGAGGTTGCCAAACCCGGGGGCCCTGGGGACCTCTGGGCCCCTGGGAACCTCTGGGCCTTTTAATAAAAAATAAAAAAATAAAACAAAAATAAAAAAATAAACATTTATAAAAAAAATAAAAAAGGGGGGGTTGCCACATGGGGCCCTGGGGACCTCTGAGCCCTTTAATAAAAATATATATATATATATATATATATATATATATATATATATATATATATATAAAAAAAATGAATTTTTTTTTATAAAAAAATAAAAAAGGTGGGTTGCCATCCGGGGGCCCTGGAGACCCCTGGGCCCTTTAATAATAATAATATATATATATATATATATATATATATATATATATATATATATATATATATATATATATTATATATATAAAAATAAAAAATATATAAAAAAAACATTTTTTTACAAAAAATAAATAAAAAAAAGGGGGGTTGCCGTCCGGGGCCCTGGGGACCTCCGGACCCCTAAAAAAAAAAAAAAAAAAAAAAAAAAAAAAATTTTTTTTTTTTTTTTTTAAAAGGGGGCCCCCTATTGGGTGGGGCCCCTGGGCTTGAGCCCAGTCAAGGCCAATGGTAAGTCCGGCCCTGGCTGTCATTATTTATGTATGTCTCTGTCTGATGTTTTTTGTAGATGCACCCCAATTTAGTGCTTTCATCCCCTGTGATGACACTGTGAAGCTGCCAATTTGATAAGAAGTAAAGCACCGTTTTTTTTTTTATTGTATGAGATCAATAAAATATTTTATTGTTTAGGTTGTAATCTAAAGCCCTGTACACACGATTGGTCCATCCGATGAAAACGGTCTGATTGACCGTTTTCATCGGTTAACCGATGAAGCTGACTGATGGTTAGTCGTGCCTACACACCATCGGTTAAAAAAATGATCGTGTCAGAACGCGGTGACGTAAAACACAACGACGTGCGTCTACTTGATTCTGAGCATACATGGATTTTTAACCGATGGACGTGCCTACAAACGATCGTTTTTTTTTCCTATCGGTTAGGTATCCATCGGTTAAATTTAAAACAAGATTGCTTTTTTTTAACCTATGAATAAATAACCGATGGGGCCCACACACAATCGGTTTGGACCGATGAAAACGGTCCTTCAGACCGTTCTCATCGGTTTAACCGGTCGCGTGTACGCGGCCTAAGAGTGTCCTTTGTTACCACAAGTAGCCTATATTTTCCCCATGACTGTCATGGGGATACGTTTTGTGTTTTACCTGTCAAGTTCTTCCTTGTTCTTATTGTTCTTCCTTGTAATTCCTTTGCTGCACTCCCCACCGCTCTGTTCTCCTGACAGAGCCCTTGGAAGTAAGCATCACCCTCTAATTATGCAGGCAACAGCTCTTGTTCTGCCTTCATTATACGTGGTTGAGGTATAATTAGACAGGCAGCTAACTCTCATCCCTTAACAACTCATTGAGGCAGGCACAAGGTCATTTTTTCAACTTTTATTGCAGGGAAGTTAGAGCAAAACTAAATAAAAGAAATAACATACAATCAGTATAGAAAATATACAGTCCTAACTAGGGAAAGGGGTTATGAACATACCGGCGATGTTTCCGTTAGGCTGACATTAGAATTGCAGCTGAATAGGTGTGGATTCCTCTGGAGCAGATGCATGGTGGTGAAAAGGGAAGATGGATCCTGGGGGCTGTCTCTCAGACCTCATGGTATAGTCCACAGGAATTATGGGTAGCTACGGTGGCTTTTAAGCAACAATCTCTATCTACATTCAGTAAATGATTCACAGATACTAAGGGCCAGATTCACATAGAACTGCGGCGGCGTAACATATCGTAGATACGTTACACCGCCGCAATTTTTCATCGCAAGTGCCTGATTCACCAAGCACTTGCGATGAAAACTACGCCGGCGGCCTCCGGCGCAAGGCGGGCCAATTTAAATGTCCGTGTGCCATTTAAATTAGGCACGCTCCTGCGCCGGACCTACTGCGCATGCTCCGTTTCTTAACTCCCGCCGTGCTTTGCGCGCCGTGACGTCATTTTTTTGAACGGCGACGCGCGTAGCGTACTTCCGTATTCCTGGACGGCTTACGCAACCAACGTTAAATTTTGAATTTCGACGCGGGAACGACGGCCATACTTTAGACAGCAATACACTTGTAATTTAAGTTACACAGCCGAAAATTTCTAGGTAAGTGCTTTGTGGATCGGGCACTTAGGTAGAAATTTTAAGGCAGTGTAACTTAAATGGGAAATTTTACGTTACGCCTGCTCTTTGTGGATCTGGCCCTATAACTTTTGCGCAAACCAATCAATATACGCTTATTGCGATTTTTTTACCAAAAGTATGTAGAAGAATATGTATCGACCTAACTGAGAAAAAAATATGTTTTTTTTTTTTTTAAATTGAAATCATATAGCAAAAAGTAAAAAAAATAGTGTTTTTTACAAAATGTTCTATATTTTTTTGTCTATAGCGCAAAAAATAAAAACTGCAGAGGTGATCAAATACCACCAAAAGAAATATCTATTTGTGGGAAAAAATTGATAATAATATAATTTGGGTACAATGTTGTTTGACCGCGCAATTGTCATTCAAAGTGCCTCAGCGCTGAAAGCTGAAAATTGGTCTGGGCAGGAAGGGGGTTTAAGTGCCCAGTAAGGAAGTGGTTAAACCATGGAGCACCAAAATTTTTTAAAATAAATTACTTTTGCTGCAGACTTGAAATGTAAACTTATATAAAAAAAAAGTGATGTCCAAAAAAACAAACCATGGGGGCCAGATTCAGAAAGTACTTACGACGGCGTATCTCCAGATACGCCATCGTAAGTCCGAATGTGAGGCGTCGTATCTATGCGCCTGATTCAAAGAATCAGATACGCCAGAATTTGTCCAAGATACGACTCACGTAAGTCTCTTACGCCGTCGTATCTTGGGTGAATATTTACGCTGGCCGCTAGGGGCGCTTCCGTAGATTTACGCGTAGAATATGCAAATGAGCTAGATACGCTGATTCAGAAACGTACTTGCGCCCGTCGGATTAAGCTACGCCGTTTACGTAAGTTTACCCCTCATAAAGCAGGGGTAAGTCATGTTAAGGTATGGACGTCGGAAACGTCGGAACAGCGTCGTATTTTACGTTGTTTGCGTAAGTCGTACGTGAATGGGGCTGGGCGTATGTTACGTTCACGTCGACAAAGCATTGAGACAACGTATCTTAGGGAGTATTTGCGACGTGACTCTGAGCATGCGCGCGCATGTGCCGTTCGATCGGCCACTTATTTACATGGGGTCAAGGCTCATTGTAATACAACACGCCCACTTGAATTTGAATTAGGCGGGCTTACGCCGGCCCATTTACGCTACGCCGCCGTAACTTAGGGCGCAAGTTCTTTCTGAATACGGTACTCGCCTCTCTAAGTTACGGCGGCGTAGCGTATATGAGATGCGCTACGCCCGCTGAAAGTTACGCCATTCTTTCTGAATCCGGGCCTTAGCTTATAAAGTTGGAGTGCCCTCTTAGCTGTATGGATGCCTGCATGAATACAAAGTTGGACGTAGAAAAAAGATGCATCTTTCCTAGCTTTAAATATGTTTTCATGCTCATGTATGCACAAAGAGTCTGGTAACATAAATATTAATGAGAACTCCTTTAACTTTTTTTTTTTTTTTTGAGTTTATGCTTCAATTACAGGACAGAAGATATAGAATCGATTATACAGACATATGGAAATATAGATTATACAGGAATTTATGGCTCCCGAATCCCATTAGTATTTTAAGTACCAAAGCAGAGTTGCCAGCATATGTAATATTTACAAACAAAAATAAAACATAGTGTGAGGTTTAAAAAGCTGAATAAAAATTATAACCTTTGCAATAAATTACTTCATTATAAAATTGCTTTTTATAGGATTGTAAAAATTTAATCTGATATGGTGATATTTTTTTTCTTTTTTTTTAAATCACCCTGCTGACACATTTATTACCCTAAAAAAAAAAAAATGGCTGAATAATTAGAATGATATCATTAAATGTACTTTTAAAATCATTTCCCGAAAAAACTGCTTTAACATTCAGCTTTACATGGTCTTAGGGATGCACACACAAAATGGGATTATACAACCAGGGTGAAGGATATTGGATGTAAAAGTCTTAAAAAGTGCAGATTTGCGGTCTTATAAGCTACACCTAGAAATGTTAAGTGATTCTATTCTTAAAAAAAAAAAAAAATAGTTTAAAGCGGAGGTCCACCCTAAAAATAATAATAAAAAAAAATAGCCAAGAACGCTACAAAAAAATAGAAAGAAAAAAAATATATATATATACTGTGTATATATATATATATATATATATATATATATATATATATACATATATATATATATACATATATATATATATTTTTTTATACTTGCCAGAAGTGGCTGTTACTAGGCAGATCTCCTAATCTACCACTTCCTTGTCCGCGGTGGTCTTCTTTCTTCTCCTTGTCGCACTGCCTCCTGGGAAATGGGGAAATAGCGCCACGCTACTCACACATGCGCAGTAGGGAACCGGGCAGTGAAGCCGCAACGATTCCCTCACCGAGGATGGCGGCGTGGGCAGCCAAGAGAGGAGCGATTGCTCGGCTTCGGCTGCCGACATCGCGGGTGCGCTGGACAGGTAAGTGTCTATTCATTAAAAGTCAGCAGCTGCAGTATTTGTAGTTGCTGGCTTCATGGGCGTCTGCTCCATAGGGCAAGGGGGGTCAATTGACCCCCTCTGGAATCGTAAAGGCCCTTTCAGACGTGCGGACCGTATGTCCGCTTTTTCATCCATCCGTTTGCGGATGAAAAGGGACCTACATTGGTCCCTATGTGATTGCTGGTGTCAGCGGATAAACATCCGCTGACACCCGTAATCACCCGCCTCCGCAAAAATCCGATTTTGCAGACGGAAGAATGTCCAATTTTTTCTTCTGTCTGTGGATCGGATGATCCCCCCATAGGAGAGAGCGGAGAAAAAACAGGGTGGTCCCTGCACAGTGTGTGGAGACCGCCCTGTCATCCAACGGCTCAGCGGGGATCTACGGAGCAATCCCCGTTGAGCTTACGGACACACGGAGGCGGATCATTACTGATCCGCCCCGTGTGAAAGGGCCCTTAGAAGGTGTTGAATTGTGGCTGAGATGCTTCATACTGCAGCAGCTCTCGCAGTGCTGACTGAACAGTATACTGAACTTTTCAGACACACCCCTGCTAACCCCTCCCATATAGGGAGTGTGGCCGGGGAAAGTCTGCTTCAGCAGTGGGGCACTGTGTGGAAAGATATTGTATTTTCATATGTCCCTCCTGCTGGGTGGGGGCTGGGGCTAGGACGAGCTATGCACAGGTCTCGTGTGTATGGTGTGGATGATGCTGCTGGCTCTGTGGCTCAGAGGACGCTGAGTGCAGGAGTGAAGAAAGTGTGATCTTGGGCATGAAACAGGGAAAGTAAGGGTAAAGAAAGCAACATGCCCATGCATTCTACTCATGGCACTGTGTACAATACACTACTGCACTGCCACCAACTCCTAATATTATAAATACTTTAAGTTTCTGCTCACTATCAAATGTGTTCCCACATTCCACAACTTAATATATAAAGATTAATGGTGTTGCACTACCCTTTAACCACGTGCAGAAACATATGTTAAATAAATTATATCAAAAAAGTGATAATGGAATACACAATCCCAGTGCAATAAATCTATAAATACCCCAAAAAATATTCTCCAAAATATTACCACCATATATAGTGTTTGGGGGTTCTGAGTAATTTTCTAGCAAAAAAATTATGATTTTTGCATGTAGGAGAGGAGTGCCAAAATAGGACCGGTATGGAAGTGATTAAAGTGCAAGTTCACCTTTACAGAAAATCTGTAAGGTGAACTTTCACTGGACCCCCTCCCCATCACACCCTGTCCCGCTGTACCTGCGGCCCCGCGATCTCCCTCACTGACATATCATATCGCCGATTTACCGGTCCGGGGATTTGAAATCCCTGTGGATTAATCTCCTCTTCTCCAGCGCTGACAGTGTCGGGCTACGCGGGTTCTGATTGGTAGCGCCGCCCATGTGACGGTGCCGACCAATCAGAATGCCTCTTATCCGTGACTCTATCCATGCATTTAGGCGATGAAGCCGTGGGGGATTTGTAATCCCTGGACCGGTAAAGCGGTGATACGATGTATCAGTGCGGGAGATCGCCAGCTTCAGGTACAGCAGGATGGGTGCGACGAAGAGGGGGTCCAATGTAAGCTCACCTTACAGATGTTTCTGTAAAGGTGAACTTAACCTAGGCTTTAAGCATTTTAATTTGCTGCATGTCCTTAACCACTTCAGCCCCGGAGGATTTGGCTGCCAAATGACCGTGCCACTTTTTGCTATTCAGCACTGCGTCGATTTAACTGACAATTGCGCGGTCGTGTGACGTGGCTCCCAAACAAAATTGACGTCCTTTTTTCCCCACAAATAGAGCTTTCATTTGGTGGTATTTGATCACCTCTGCGGTTTTTCTTTTTTTCACTATAAAGAAAAATATAGCGAAAATTTGGGAGAAAAAAAACAATATTTTTTACTTTTTGCTATAATAAATATCCCCCAAAAATATATATAAAAAAAACACAAATGTTTTCCCTCAGTTTAGGCCGATACATATTCTTCTACATATTTTTAGTAAAAAAAATCGCAATAAGCGTTTATTGATTGGTTTGTGCAAAAGTTATAGCATCTACAAAATAGAGGATAGTTTTATGGCATTTTTATTAATATTTTTTTGCTAGCAATGGCGGCGATCAGCGATTTTTATCGTGACTGCGACATAATGGCGGACACATCAGACACTTTTGACGCTATTTTGGAACCATTCAAATTTATACAGCGATCAGTGCTATAAAAATGCACTGATAACTGTATAAATGTGACTGTCAGGGAAGGGGTTAACCACTAGGGGGTGAGGAAGGGGTTATGTGTGTCCTAGGGAGTGATTCTATCTGTAGGGGGCGGAGACTCACAAGGGGATGAGACCGATCTGTGTTCCTCTGTACTGGGAACACACCATCGGTCTCCTCTCACCTGACAGGACATAGATCTATGTGTTTACACACACAGATCCACAGTCCTGCTGTGTTAACGGGCAATCTCGGGTGGCCGGTGGACATTGCAGCTGCCTGGCAAGCGCACGGGTCCCGAGCAACGCGGCGGGTGCCCCCAAGACGGCCCATGAAGCCCAGGACTTCATATGACACCCGCCCAGGATGGGAGATCCCTAATGCAGACGTCATATGTACATGGGCGGAATGGGAAGCATATTACTCTGCTGTATGTTCTTAAAAGTGGTTGTAAATCTTTACATATACCCACAGAAGCGACTGGCCTTAATACACAGAGATGAAACCTCCTACATAAGTTGTGCCTGTTTATCTTCAGCACTCTCTTCTCTGTAGCATTCTAAAGCACACATTTTACACAGCACTTCTAAACTCCAAAAAGCAAGGGGCGGGGATCTGATGTCACACACTACACAGCTGGAGGCTGACTGTAATCTGAGACTTGAGTGCAGGGAATGGACACACCCTCCTCTACATAATCTCATAGGGAAACATGCACATCTGAAGCTGTCAATCACTGTCTATGTTCTGGAGGGTCTTCTTGAATATAATTGGAGACATGATTAAAGTGGATGCAAAGCCTACTCTCATCCTTTCTAAACTACTGCCATAGTGCTGATCTATAAGGATATAGATGCCTCCTGCATGTATCCCCTTACCTGTCAAATGTCTCCCCTCTGTCTGTTATAAGAACTGAAAAACTGCAGATTCTGTTTGTTTATCCCCCCCCCCCTTTTTTTTTATTATTATTATTATTATTTTATTATTTTTTCTCTCTCTCTCCCCTTCCCTTTCCTTTCTCTCGTTCTTTCTCTCTATGTCTCAACTCTTCTAAGATATGTTCACCCAAACAAATCATTTCACCCAGGAAGCTATTTATTGTGTAGACTTGTTCAGACATAAGGGCCCGGATTCACAAAGCACTTACGCTGATGTATCTCGAGATATGCCGCGTAAGTGTAAATATGCGCCGGACTCTGAAACCAAGAGACGCCTGAAAATAGGCTTCATCCGGCCGACGTAACTTTACTACGCCGGAGTATCGTGGGCACATATTTACGCTGGCCGCAAGTGGCGCTCCCATTGATTTCCTATTCAAATATGGAAATGAGGGAGATACGTCGATTCACGCCGATTCACGAACGTATATTAGTGGTGGAGGAATCACGCTAAAGGGTGATTAAGTCACTGATCTACAGTCAAGTCTTGTGGGCACCGCACATATATATATATATATATATATATATATATATATATATATATATATATATATAACGGAAGTTTGGAACTTTTGAATGTTTTGGAATTATTTTGGACTTTTGAGCATTTTTTTTATTTTTTGTGCATGTTTTTGCACTTGGTGGTGCATAATAAGGGATTTTGAGCACGGTGGTGTTATGGAATAATCCAAATATTTAATTGTTTTCACATTGTTTTTGGAATATTGGTGTGTTATACATATATAAGGGTATAAACATTCTAAGATTTAAATGTATAACATATCAGCGCAGTAGTATATGAATTACTGTATACAAAATATTTTATGCGAACATACTTGCGCCTGGCGCATAATATACGCGGTTTGCGTAAATCGTACGTCCGACGTAAAGTTATTCCCCATATATGAGGCGCAACTCATGCTAAGGTATGGACCGGGGAACACAGCTATCGTATTTTACGTAGTTTACGTAGTAAGTGAATATGAATAGGCGTAGGTTACGTTCACGTCGTAGGCAGTGATCCATCGTATCTTAGGGAGTAGTTCCGACGTGATTCTAAACATGCGCACTGGGATACGTCCACGGCACGGCGCATGCGCCGTTCGTTTTAAGTACTTGTATGGCACTCGGCCCATCATTTGCATGGGGTCACGCCTCATTAGCATGGCTCACGCCCACCTCCACCTACGACAGCTTACGCCGTGGGAACCCAGCGCAGTTTGGGAGGCAAGTGCTTTGTGAATTCGGTGCTTGCCTCTCTGCGCTGCTTCGGCGTAGCGTATATTAGATACGCTACGCCGGCATAAATATGCGCCGATGTATGTGAATCCGAGCCATTGTATCTATGTTTTGCCGAAATCTGCCTATACGACTTTTTGTTTGGGCTCATGGAGCCGTTCCATTTTATGCTATATGCAAATCTTTTCAATAAAAATCTTTATGGTTAAAAAAAAAAAAAAAAAAAAAAAATTTACAGCAGTAGTGTTACTTTTTGATTAGAAAATAAATAAATCTTTTAACAGTGTGGAATATACTGTATTCAGAACGTAAAAAAAGGTTAAAAAAAAAAAAAAAGAACTATTGAAGAAAGCAGGCATAATGATTTATTTTCAGAGATTAAGATGACTAAATGGGAAGTAATTTTGCTTAATGGATGTAAAACTAACCATAATTTTGGATAATAGGGTAATTTTCTGCTGGGCTTGATGTTCTAGACAATAGCCCAGCCATTTAAACAGAAAAGCAAGTAGTGGGGTCACAGATTTTGTTACTTGGTAGCGCATCAAAAGGCCCACACCATGTTTCGCACACTTATTCAGGATACCCGCATTTCCTCCATCCATTCCCCAATCAACCCGGTAAGTGGTCGCAGCCGTATCGGAGGTGGATGAATACACTTTGTATGTGCACCTGGAACAGCACAATTGTCCCACTATAGACAAACAGCCATGGCGTCTCTTCGCACGCACGCATTTAGAACAGCGGAAAAAAAGTAGCCTAGCCAAAAAGATTTAAAAACACTAAAAGGAAAATCCATTTTTTCACGGAATAAAAAGGACATAAAAAAAGAAGCCGAAAGAATAAAAAGTTTAACTTTGTATTTTAGATTTTCTCTATATAAAAAAAGAAAATGTCCAATCTGCTCACCATGTAGAATAGACATAAAACTAATTTAAGTACTTCCTAGTTGGAGATTTATAGGAGTGCAGATATAGAAGAAGAAAGGCTGCACATTTTTCAATCTTCTTCCAATATCTTCCGCCTGGCAGTTTAAAATGGCCATATAACGAGGTAGTAGCTCCGCTGATGTAATTGAAATATTGGCAGGTGAAACACAACATTCGGGTCATTTTGTCTCGGATATTGCAAAAAAAGAAAAATATATATATTTTTATATATATACACACTATGGGCCAGATTCACAGCCGAGATACGACGGAGTATCTCTCAGGCCCCGTACACACGACCGAGGAACTCGACGTGCCAAACACATCGAGTTCCTCGTCGAGTTCAGTGTGGAAGCCGCCGAGGAGCTCGCCGGGCCGACTTTCCTCATTGAACAACGAGGAAATAGAGAACATGTTCTCTTTTCGGCCCGACGAGTTCCTCGACGGGTTCCTCGCTGAAAACTGTACACACGACCGAGTTTCTCGGCAGAATCCAGCTCCGACCGAGTTTCTGGCTGAATTCTGCCGAGAAACTCGGTCGTGTGTACGGGGCCTCAGAGTATCTATGCGACTGATTCATAGAATCAGTTACGCATAGATATCCATAAGATCCGACAGGTGTAATTGTTTTACACTGTCGGATCTTAGGATGCAGTCCTGCGGCCGCCGATGGGGGGAGTTTGCGTCGTAAACCAGCGTCGGGTATACAAATTAGGAGTTACGGCGATCCACGACCTTTTTTTGCGTTCACTACGTCGCCGCTAGTCTAGTTTCCCGTCGCAAAGTTAGTCGTCGTTTTTGGTGCCTTAACTTTACACAGCACACGTATGTGTTGTAAAAAGTATGGCCGTCATTCCCGCGTCGAATTTAAAAAATTCACGTCGTTTGCATAAGACGTCCGGGAACACGGAAGTACGCTACGCACGTCGCCAATCGAAAAAATGACGTCAGTTCGCGCAAAGCACGGCGGGAATTTCGAAACGGAGCATGCGCAGTAGGTCCGGCGCCCCTTTAAATTACGCGGGCTTACGCCGGAGGCCGCCAGCGTAGGTTTTCATTGCAAGTGCTTTGTGAATTGTGTGATGACAGGCTGTTGTCGGATTTTCCGCCAACAACTGTTGAATAGCATTCTTTCGAATTTTCCGACAACAAATGTGGCAGCGCTCATACGTCAATTTCCCAAAGACAACCTCTGGATATGACGCTGAGCACGTGCACTCAACTTCTTTGGTCGACCATGGTGAGGCCAGTTCTGAGTGGAACTTGTCCTGTTAGGCCGCGTACACACCATCGGTCCAAACCGATGAAAACGGACCGAAGTTCAGTTTCATTGGTCCAAACCAACCGTGTGTACGGCTCATCGGTCTTTTGTCCTTCGGACAAAAATTTTAGAACTTGCTTTAAAATCGAACCGATGGACCGCTGACCTATAGGTCCAAAACGATGGTTAGTACACAAAAGCATCGGTTCAAAATCCGCGCATGCTCAGAATCAAGTCGACGCATGCTTGGAAGCATTGAACTTCGTTTTTTTCAGCACGTCGTGTGTTTTACGTCACCGCGTTCTGACACGATAGTTTTTTTTTAGGAACGATGGTGTGTACGCACATCAGACCATCAGGCCAGGGGTGTCAAACTGGGGCCCTCCAGATGTTCCGAAACTACAAGTCCCATCATGCCTCTGCCTGAGGGAGTCATGCTTGTAACTGTTAGCCTTGCAATGCCTCATAGGACTTGTAGTTTTGCAACAGCTGGAAGGTCGCCAGTTTGACACCCCTGGCCTAGGCCATCTTTATGTAGAGTTCTTTGCCATGTTGAACTTCCAGTGACCAGTAAGAGAGAGTGAGAGCGATAACACCAAATTTAACACACCCGCTCCCCATTCACACCTGAGACCTTGTAACACTAACGAGTCACATGACACCGGGGAGAAAAAATGGCTAATTGGCCTAGACATGTGCAATTTGTTTTGTTCCGAATTCATTTTTTTAACGAATTTCGACAAACACAAAAAAAATATCCACACTGCTGAAGAATATGCACCTATATTGAACCAAATAACTTTTATACGACCCAAACCTAACCCCTAAAACCACTTAGACCCAAACAATACATACTTCAACCCCCTCCCCGCCCACCTCAGTGTCTCATTTAAAGGACAAATGCCTCGAAGCGGGAAAAATTGGCGATCATGTGACCACTGTGATTCTCAGTCCAAGCCCTCTTCTGTTGGATTCTGTTTTTCTTAAAAAATTAAGAAAAAATTATTCGATAAATTTAGACTTTAGAAAGCTGGCAAAAGATCTAGACATCGGTCTTGATTTACTAAAGGCAAAGAGACTGTGCACTTTGCAAGTGCAATGGCTCCAGAGCTTAGTAAATGAGCAGAAGCTCTGCTGACTTATATCATCCAATCATGTGCAAGCAAACATGCTGTTTTTTTTACATTTTCCTTGCACGTGATTGGGTATTCTTTGCAAAGCGAAGCTTTACTTGCGCCCCCTGCTCGCCCCTGGTGCCGACACACGTGCCCGGCTGTCGGGATCACCGCCGGGCACTCGCGATCGCTCATTACAGAGCGAGAACCGGGAGCTGTGTGTGGTCCTGTCAGGGGGAGAAACAACGGATCATCTGTTTATACAATGTATGAACAGCGATCTGTCATTTCCCCTAGTCAGTCCCATCCCCCCTTCAGTTAGAACACACCCAGGGAACATACTTAACCCCTTCCTCGCCCCTAGTGGTAACCCCTTCCCTGCCAGTGGCATTTTTACAGTAATCAATGCATTTTTATAGCACTGATCGCTATAAAAATGACAATGGTCCCAAAAATGTGTCAAAAGTGTCCGCCATAAGGTCGCAGTACCGATAAAAATCGCTGATTGCCGCCATTACTAGTAAAAACATAAAAATATTAATAAAAATGCCATAAAACTATCCCCTATTTTGTAGACGCTATAATTTTTCCACAAACCAATCAATAAACGTAAAGATAAAAAGTGGGAAAAGACTGCGCTAAACCATAAAGAGAGAAGAAAAGCTGCCAGCACACGAACAAAGTAAATGGAAAATCTAAATAATAATCCAACGCGTTTCGGCTCAAACAGCCTGTTGATGTTGACTGTTGATGGCTGTTTGAGCCGAAACGCGTCGATTTCCGCATTACAGAACCCCATACTGCTTTTATTCATGTGATCACCTTTTTATTGCAATATTTTGTCATTTTTTATGACCTTTTAATAAAACCTATCATGGTTTGTTTTTGACCTGCACCATTGGAGCACTCTTTCTTTTTTCCTTTTCCGAGTCAGCTGGAACTATTTGTTCCCTCCTGTCCTGCATCTGAAGGCCCATTTGTTTGGTTCCTGTCGTTCCTGCTGTTCCTGGTTTCATTCCACCTGAAGGATCGAGAAACGCACCAACATTCGGGGAATCCTTGTTGCAGCGACCTGGGTCCCAAGAGGCCACTAAGCGTTTTAGACTCACTGTTGTAAAGCAGCTAGAGTCCACTACACATGGTAAGAGTACCCTACCATTTATATTTGATGCCTGTATGATCCCTGCAGACAACCAGTTATTCGTCAGTCCATGCCAGCGATTGGAGAGTTATGCCGCGTACACACGATCATTTTTCAGCATGAAAAAAAAAATGTTTTTCAGCATGTCGAAAAAATTACGTTTTCCCAACTTCATCATTAAAACGACGTTGCCTACACACCATTGTTTAAAAAAAAATGCTCCAGCAAAGCGCGGTGAGGTACAACACGTACGACGGCACTATAAAGGGGAAGTTCCATTCGCCTTGGGGCTGCTTTAGCTGATTTTGTGTTAGTAAAAGACGATTCGCGCTTTTCTGTCTGTTACAGCGTGATGAATGTGCTTACTCCATTATGAACGGTAGTTTTACCAGAACAAGCGCTCCCTTCTCATAACTTGCTTCTGAGCATGCGCAGGTTTTTTACGTCGTTTTAGCCCACACACAATCATTTTTTACAACCCGAAAAACGACATAGTTTAAAACGATGTTAAAAAATGCAGCATGTTCGAATTTTTTTTTTTTCGTTTTTCAGAACCTGAAAAATGATGTGAAGCCCACACACCATCGGTTTAAATGACGTTTTTAAAAAACGATGTTTTTTTCATGCCGAAAAATGATCGTGTGTACGTGGCATTACACATTTGTTTGTTTATGGACTATTTCCACATTCAGTGTCCTATTTTTCCAGTATCACATTATTTGCGATATCTGGTCTTTACACATGGACTTTATCATTTAGCCATTATTATTCGTTGTCTATGTCACATATCGTATGTTATCACTGACATTGTATTTTGATAATTTTTTTAGCACTTATTATTTAAATCAATAAACGCTTATTGCGATTTTTTTACAAAAAATATGTAGAAGAATACGTATCAACCTAAACTGAGCAAAAAGTAAAAAATATTCATTTTTTTTCAAAATTGTCGCTCTATTTTTGTTTTTAGCGCAAAAACTAAAAACCGCAGAGGTGATCAAATACCACCAAAAGAAAGCTCTATTTGTGGGAAAAAAAGGACGCCAATTTTGTTTGGGAGCCACGTTGCACGCAATTGTCAGTTAAAGCGACGCAGTGCCGAATCGCAAAAAGTTGGCCCGGTCATTGACCAGCAAAATGCTCCTGGGCTGAAGTGGTTAACCCCTTCCCGACTGCTGCTCAACTATATATGTTGGCAGAATGGCACAGCAGGCAAATGGGTGTACCTGTACGTCCCTTTGAATTTGCCACCGTGCGGGCGCGCACCCACTGTGTGCCTTGGGCGTGTGCTCGCGGGTCCCGGGAACTGGATGTTCGCCCGCGGCCGGCGATCGTGAGACCGATTGGCAGAACGGGGGGGATGCCTATGTAAACAAGACATTTCCCTGTTGTGCCTAGTCATATGTCAGAAATCTACTGCTCCCTGTGATCGGGAGCAGTGATCGCTGTCATATTACTGGTAGCTCCCCCCCCACAGTTAGAATCACTCACTAGGACACACTTAACCCCTTCCCTGCCAGTGACATTTTTACAGTAAACAATGCATTTTTATAGCTCTGATTGCTGTATAAATGACAATGGTCCCAAAAATGTGTCAAAAGTGTCCGATGTGTCCGCCATGATGTTGCAGTACCGATAGAAATCGCAGATCGCCACCATTATTAGTAAAAAAATAATAATAATAAAAACGCTAAAAATCTATCCCCTATTTTGTAGATGCTATAACTTTTGAGCAAACCAATCAATAAACGCTTATTGCAATTTTTCTTACCAAAAATATGTAGAAGAATACGTATCAGCCTAAACTGTTGAAGAAATTGTTTTTTTTTTTTTTTATTGGGGATATTTATTATAGCAAAAAGTAAAAAATATTGTGTTTTTTTTTCAAAATTGGCGCTCTATTTTTGTTTATAGCGCAAAAAATAAAAACCGTAGAGGTGATCAAAAACCACCAAAAGAAAGCTCTATTTGTGGGGAAAAAAGGACGTCAATTTTGTTTGGGTACAACGTCACTTGACTGCGCAATTGTCAGTTAAAGCGATGCAGTGCTGAATCGCAAAAAATGGTCCTGTCATTGGTCAGCCAATTCTTTATTTAAATCAGACCTTACATGTAAATGCAAGCGATTAAAAAAAAAATGTTGAATGGAAAGAAAAATGTAAAAAGTACTCACTTTAAAACCCGGTTTCAGGACACATTCTATAGGCTTCGGTGATGTCATTGGTATTCACAATGGGATCCTGGGATCCCAAATCTCACAAGAAAAGATGTTTCAGCACCATGTTTAGTGTGTTCCTGTGATATTTGAAGTTGTCCACTTTCACAGGACCTTGCAAGAAGGCCCAGTGATGTCACCCTCATCTAAGCATCCCACATTAACCTCCCTGGCGGTATGATTCTGTCTGGAATTACGTACCAAAAGCAGTACAATTATTTGCAAGGAAATTTGGCGTTTTATACTGTAGGCCTGTAATTTTTAGGAATAACTCACTTAAATCTGACCAAACAAGAATCTAATAGGCATCCTGGGTATGACATTTTTTAAAAAACAAAATTATAAATTATAATATAATAAATAATTATAAATAATTATAACAAATAATAATATAATTCTAATAAAAATTATTCAATAATGTAATCAAATCAAAATCACTGAAATGTTCTCAGTTGCAGAATTGTTGCTGTCATTATTTTTTTTTATTTTTTTTATGACGAATTTCCCCACAAATCGCTATCACACAATTCTGCAAGTGATTATAATTTATTATAGCTGTTTTTTAGCTGCTCTAAAACCATTTTTGACATAAAGGGACACTTTTGGTTGCTATGGACAATCTACAGTTTGCAGGGAGAAAGAAAGGTTTTTATTATATAAAAGTACATGTAGGGCACTGGGCAGACCACTAGGGACAAGGGGGGGTGTGTTTTTTTTTTACATACAGCACTGTAATCTATAAGATTACAGTATACTGTATGTAATGTGTTTGTTTACTTTTTTGAATTTGGCGCCGTTCTCCGCTCCCGTGCGTCGTAACGTCGCAGGGAACGGAGATCGGCGGCACAGGAGGACTCTGTGTGAATCGAGCGAGGTCCCGCTCGCTCACACAGCGCGGTGGCATCGCTGGATCCAGGACAAGGTAAGCCAGCGCCGCTGCAGGCTCTGCATAGCTTACCCCGAGTGTGACTCGGGGATACCGATCGCAACATAAAAAACCCACCCCGAGTCACGCTCGGGGATACCGCCAGGCAGGTTAAGTATTTTTATTATTTTACCGTGTTTCCCCGAAAGTAAGACCGGGTCTTATATTCATTTTGTCCACAAAAAACACACTAGGGCTTACTTTCGGAGTAGGGCTTATTTATTTACAGAATGTACAAATTTTACAAAGATTCTGTGTCCCCCTGTCACCCCCCCCCCCCCCCAACTGTCAGGTCAGGAGTCATTACGGTATTTTGAGAAAGACATCTTGGCACTGTATCAGGTGCAGTACCATAGAAAATACCTTTTACCGTAGGGTATACAGCTCCCTGGTGTACCGGTATTCACCTGCTCTTCTTTCGTTATCCGGGAGGAGAGAGTGAGAGAGAAGAGCTCCGCGTGCTGAGGAGGAACGGGCTGAAGACGTCAGGCGGGAGGAGAGAAGGAGAGAGAAGAGCCGAGGTCACCTGTCATCGGCTCGCTCCGTGCAGTAAGAAGGGATGGGCTGAAGATGTCAGGGGGGAGGAGAGGAGGAACGAGAAGAGCCGGCCCGCTGCTTACAGTAAAGAGGGATAGGATGCAGATGAGGTGAGAAGAGGGCGAATCAGCAGTGGCTTTAAACATAACGGTACCATATTTTTTAACACAGTAATAAACGGAAACACTGCAGCAATGTATAGGTTTGAAAAAATAGATTTTTAATGAACTTTGACTAGGGCTTACTTTCGGGGTAGGGCTTATATTGCAACCCGCCCCGATAATCACGCTAGGGCTTTCTTTCGGGGTAGGGCTAACTATCGGGGAAACGCAGTATTTATTTATTTAATTTTGGCTTTTATCTAGCTTTTCCAAATCAGGTGATGAGTTCTCGAAGATTAGCAGGACTTGCATGCAAGCTCCACTTTAACTTTCACACAGAATATTCAAAATTTAATCTGCAACACTGCTAGATATCAGGCTTTATGACTTGTTGAATGAGTTAGAGCTAAGGAGCTTTGGATGAAATTAAGTTGATGTCATTGCCTGTAGGTGAAAAAAGACATTGTAAATCAGAAATTGTGTTTAAATATGAGCTTCCCATGTGTCGGAGAGAGACGCCTTTCCTAGAAAACCAATCACTGTTCATTGTTCCGGTTGCATTGCCAGGTGATAAATATGTCAGCGACGCCAGTGTCTTTACACATCATCTGTACAGAGTGAAGATGAACTGGCAAAAAAGCATCATTTTATCCAATCCTTTATTTTATTTTTTTCTGACCTGAATTTGAGATTAGGATCTCAAAACACGATCTGACGATTGACACAGGGACCTTGTAGCACTTGGGGGTCCTTGGCTCTGTTTTTCTAATATTACAAAACAGCAAGGCTACCCTTCTCTCACAAGGTCTGGATGTGTATTATCAGGCACAGACTGGAGCATAAAAATATTGGGCCAGATTCAGCAAAAACTGCGGCGGCGTAATGTTTCGTCTATACGTTACACTGTCGCACGTTTTCAGCGCAAGTGCCTGATTCACCAAGCACTTGCGTGTAAACTTACAGCGGTGTATCGTAAAGACGTCCGGCGCAAGCCCGCCTAATTCAAATGGGGCGTGTACCATTTAAATTAGGGGCGCTCCCGCGCCAAACGTTCTGCGCATGCTCCGTTTGGAGATTTCCCGCCGTGCTTTGCGCGAAATGACGGCGCCCCGTCGTGTTTGTGAATGGCGACATGCGTAACGTACTTACGCCGATTTTTTTTTTTTTAAATTTGAGGCGGGAACGACGGCCATACTTTAACATGGCTGGTCTAAAGTTAAGGCATGAAAAAGCAGCCTTAACTTTGCGACGGGAAAAAACGACGAGCGACGATGTAACGCACGCGAGTACCTTCGTGGATCGCCGTAAAAGCTAATTTGCATACCCGACGCTGGAAAATGACGCGAACTCCACCCAGCGGCGGCCAAAGTATTGCAGCCTAAGATCCGAAGGCGTACGAAGCCGTAAGCCTGTCGGATCTTAGCCAAATGCCGTCGTATCTTGTTTGTGAATCACAAATTAAGATACGACGCGGCAAATTTGAAAATACGCCGGAGTATCAGTAGATACTCCGGCGTATTTCTTCTGTGAATCTGGCTCATTATGTTTATGTCAAATGCAAAAATTGATATATTAACCGTGATTGCTGTGATGACCAATCACAGCAATCACATGGTACCCATCCCCTCAGATCGGCTGGGTACAGAGTCTCTGGGTACCCGGCAGTTTCATTGTTGCTGGGCACACAGTTACCCCCTGAAGGATTGGCTGCCCAACAGCTATTCATCCAGTGCCATTTATAAACGGCAATGGGTAAATAAAAGTTCACAGATCTGCAGTTGAAAGCCGTACATCGGTACATAAGTGGTTAACGTTATAGGCACCCTCAGTGACCATTAAGGAGGCTACACAGGTAGATGGGAAACAGGATTTGCAACACCTTTTACAGAAAGAGTTAATTTTTGTATATATTGTAATTATTAGTTACATTTATTTGCTAATCCCCTCTAGTGTTCTCTAGAAACAGTATGTTATTCCTATGTCTCTTGGTTCCATCTAGTGGCCATAATGTAGTATTTTACTACTAACAATAACATTGGTTCAGAAGAGAAAACAGCCCAATGAACATGAGCCTAATGTTTTTATTTTAAGAAACTTTTTACAGAAACTGTGAACGAGCAAAGTGATAAACTATCACCAGCATCACAAAGCCCTTCTAAAAAGCTGGCAGAGCAGTGCCCACATTTAAAGGGGGGGTTCACCCTAAAAACGATTTTCTAACATTACTTCCAGCTCACTCTCTACATTGACAGTATGCCGTTTTTTTTTTTTTTTTGCTGTACATACCTCGTACAGCTATTTTCTTCCCCGGCTTCCGGGTAGGGAGGTCGTTTTTGTCATCACGTCAATCACCTGCTGGATAGGAACGCCCACTCCCGCGGGAGGCCCTACCCGGAAGCCGGGGAAGAAAATAGCTGTACGAGGTATGTACAGCAAAAACAAAAAAACAAACGGCATACTGTCAATGTAGAGAGTGAGCTAGATGTAATGTTAGAAAATCGTTTTTAGGGTGAACCCCCGCTTTAATGAAGGATTGAAAAACAGTAATGTAGTCTTAACAGGCCGCTAAGTACCAGTATACAAGTAAAAAGTGGTGTTTCCCCGCTGTGCCTGCCTATAGTCTGTCACTTCTTGCTGTGAAATAACGAGATCCGTTAGCAGTGGTATTCATGGTAATGATAGCTGAAGCTGTTTTTTAGCACTTCTTTACAGAAGTGGAGAAATGTGAATGGGCCCTCAGCAAGGCTACGTTCCCACCCTTGCCCCTATGTGTAGGATGCATAACTGGAGGATAGGAAAAAAAGAGTGGTTCACAGATGGAGATGTGCAATGAGATTGCTGTAACAGTCCCCTCTACATTCTTTCTTCCTTTTGGGTTGCCAAACGGCAAAGGACCCAAGATGTCGGAGCAGAGCCCCTTGAGGTCGAGAAGAAGTATTACAGGGGATGGTGCAGGCAGAAGGGGAATATTGCAGCGAGAGCTATGTTTTTCTTTAAAGCAAAGGTTTTTTTTTTTTTAAAGCCAGCAGCTACAAATACGTCAGCTGCTGACTTTTGAAAAATGGACACTTACCTGTCCAGCGCGCCCGTGATGTCAGCAGCCGAGGCTGAGCAATCTCTCGGTCCTCAGCTGCTTACATCGCCATCCTCGTGAGGGAATCAGGAAGTGAAGCCTTGCGGCTTCACTGCCCGATTCCCTACTGCGAGGATCGCGGCGCCCTGTAACTGGTCCCCGCTCTCTCCTGGGAACAGTGTATCCCAGAAGACAGCGGGGGGGGGGGTGACGTGACAGGCTGGATTCCCCGTGGGGATCAGAACCCGGAAGTGGTACAAATACTTGTCTCAGACAGGTATCTGCACCCCCCTCCCCCTGAAAGGTACCAAATGTGACACCTGAGGGGGGGGGATCCAAAAAGAGGAGGTTCACTCCTCTTTTTGTGCTCTAGGGGGACTTGGAGCCTAGAGGTGGGATTTAAGCTAGCTACTTACTCATTTTCATTCATGAGTCATGTATGTATTAGTACGTCCAAAAGACCAAGTCGAGGGTGGAAAAAAAATTGCAGTGGGGTCTATCTGCACTGCAAGGCGTTTATTTCTCATTAACACTAATGCCACGCACACACGATCAGAAATTCTGACAAGAAAACGGTGTTTTTTTCCGACTGAATTTTGCCGCACACTTGTGTTGCATACACCCGGTCACACAAAATTCAGACCGCCAACAACGTGGTGACGTACAACACTATGATGAGCCGATAAAAATGAAGTTCAATGCTTCTGAGCATGCGTCGACTTGATTCCGAGCATGCATGTTTTTTTTCTGTGTCGGAATTGCATGAATAGCGGGTATTACCCTTTTGATGTGATACAAACACTACGATTGCTGATCGTGAAAGATCCCAGCTCCCTCCAGTGGTTGAGTTGGGTTGCAGCCACTTGTTGTTTATATTCTGTTCTGGTACCGCAGTGAATGTTGGGGAATTGAGTTCAGAGGAAAAGAGACTCCATTTTCCCTGGCCTGTAATGAACTACATTACCCAGAGAGCAGCTGTGCAACCCCAAGATGCTTTGCCTTCCGCACCGCCCGCAGAGGGAGATAATTATGGGAGAGGACGTGTTTGGCGCACTCTCTCTCGGGACCGCCTCTTCAACCCAGGAGGACTCTGCAGGAGTGTTTCCACAGGGAGTAGGCCGCAGTTGAGGCCTACGTACGCCCGGGCGGAGGGGCCTCGTGACAGAGAGACAGAGCTTTTTCTTGGAGCCATCGGACGAGATTCCAGTAACCCTGCGACCTGTCTGAGGACCGGAGCCTGCTGATCGACTGGACGGTGTGTCGTGGAGGGACAAGGCCTAAACCATTTGGTTGAGACGGGCACTTGCCTGAAAATACTGTTTGCTTGTGGAAGGGCGGATAGCAGACATCCATTTTATTGGTTTGACTATCCAGGAAACTTTATCAGTTTACCATTACCTTACTGGATTACAAGTTGTTCTTAGCGCGCCACCACATGCCACCAAACAAGTGCACAAACTGTTAGTAGAGGACTGTGTGGAAGTTTGGTCTGGGACGCCAGACCATCCTAATTAGTTATAGCTATAACACTCACGGACTAACTGTTTAGGGTTATATATTCGCTATATTGGTTGTATTGCTCGCTGGCCGAGCAATCAATTCTACTATTCTAAAACGTTATACTTAATCCGTTCTACTGTTTATCCTGTATTGTAGAGAGGCGAGAGCTGGGTGAGGTTTGTCAAGAGGGCGTTTTTTATATATACACGTTCTGTTGAAGGAGACCCCCTTGCTGTGAGCTCACACAGGTCTATCTGACGTTGCAGCCTAGCTTTTGCCAAAACTCTAAAATTGCCACTGATACTGCAGGGATCTGCAAATAAATAGAGTATCACTGTTTTACTCATGTTCTTTTGTTCTTCTTTAACCACTTAAGACCCGGACCTTTAGGCAGCTAAAGGACCCGGACAGTTTTTGCGATTCGGCACTGCGTCGATTTAGCTGACAATTGCGCAGTCATGCGACGTGGCTCCCAAACAAAATTGGCGTCCTTTTTTCCCCACAAATAGAGCTTTCTTTTGGTGGTATTTGATCACCTCTGCGGTTTTTATTTTCTGCGCTATAAACAAAAATAGAGCGTCAATTTTGAAAGAAAATGCAATATTTTTTACTTTTTTCTATATTAAATATCCTCCAAAAATATATAAAACATTATTTGTTTTCCTCAGTTTAGGCCGATACGTATTCTTCTACCTATTTTTGGTAAAAAAAAAATTGCAATAAGCGTTTATCGATTGGTTTGCGCAAAATTTATAGCGCTTACAAAAAAGGGGATAGTTTTGTTGCATTTTTATAATTTTTTTTTTTTACTACTAATAGCGGCGATCAGCGATTTTTTTCGTGACTGCGACATTATGGCGGACACTTCCGTCAATTTTCACACATTTTCGGGACCATTGTCATTTTCACATAAAAAAATGCATTTAAATTGCATTCTTTACTGTGAAAATGACCATTGCAGTTTGGGAGTTAACCACAAGGGGGCGCTGAAGGGGTTATGTGTGACCTCATGTGTGTTTCTAACTGTAGGGGGGTGTGACTGTAGGTGTGACATCATCGATTGTGATTTCCTATAAAAGGGAACACGCGATCGATGACGCCGCCACAGTGAAGAACGGGGAAGCTGTGTTTACACACAGCTATCCCCGTTCTTCAGCTCCGGGGACCGATCGCGGGTCTCCAGCAGTGATCGGGTCCGCGTGACCCCACGACTGGGCTTAACCTCCCTGGCGGTATGATTCTTTCAGAAAAAACATGCTGAAAGCGGTACCATTATTTTGCAAGGAAATTTGGCGTTTTATATTGTAGGTCTGTAATTTTTAGAAATAACTCACTTAAATCTGACCAAACAAGATTCTAATAGGCATCCCGGGTATGACATTTTTTTAAAAACAAAATTATAAATTATAATATAATAAATAATTATAAATAATTATAACAAATAATAATATAATTATAATAAAAATTATTCAATAATGTAATCAAATCAAAATCACTGAAATTTGCTCAGTTTCAGAATTGTCGCTGTCATTTTTATTTTTTTTTTATGACGAATTTCCCCACAAATCGCTATCGCACAATTCTGCAAGTGATTATAATTTATTATCGCTGTTTTTTAGCTGATCTAAAACTATTTTTGACATAAAGGGACACTTTTGGTTGCTATGGACAATATACAGTTTGCAGGGAGAAAGAAACGTTTTTATTATATAAAATGACATGCAGGACACAGGGCAGACCACTAGGGACAAGGGGGGTGTGTTTTTTTTTACATACAGTACTGTAATCTATAAGATTACAGTATACTGTATGTACTGTGTTTGTTTACTTTTTTGAATTTGGCGCCGTTCTCCGTCCCCGTGCGTCGTAACGTCGCAGGGAACGGAGATCGGCGTCACACAGAGGCACTGTGTGAATCGAGCGAGGTCCCGCTCGCTCACACAGCGCGGTGGCATCGCTGGATCCAGGGACAAGGTAAGTAAACCAAGCCAGTGGATCTAGCGAGGCAAGCCCGAGTCTGACTCGGGGTTACAGCTCGCAGCAGGAAAATCTAACCCCGAGTCAGACTCGGGAATACCGCCAGGCAGGTTAAAGAGCCACGTACATGTAAGTGGATGTGCCCAGCCGTGCCAATCTGCCGACGTATATCGTCGGTAGGGGGTCCTTAAGTGGTTAAGTAAAGCGTTAACTTGGTTATCTTGAAGTCTGTGTGCAGCCTGTCTTTTATACTGCAGGATCCCTCCACGTTAGGTAATCCCTTCTATTGCATAATCTGTTGTTGTGTAATGGGATATTGTGTTCTTCACAAGTTACTGAGGTTCACAACTCTCAATTATTGCCAGGGGGGTCACGGGAGGGTTTTGAGCCACTTTAAGGGGTTGATCACCGAGCGTGGACCCAAAACAATCCAGCAGCTCCTCCGGGGGTAGTGCTACACATACAGACAATCGGAATTTCCGACAAGAACTTTTCCCGTAGGGAAATTTGAGAACCAGATCTCAAATTTTTGCTGTCGGAGATTCCGACAGAAAAAGTCCAATGGGGCCTACACACGGTCGGAATTTCCGACCGAAAGCTCACATCGAACTTTTCCTGTCGGAAATTCAGACCGTGTGCACGCAGCATTAGGGGTATAGGCTCTGGGTTGACACTCTGGGCAGTTTCTCAACATCATCATGTACAATAAAAGACTATTAGTCCTGCATTGTATGTAGGAAGGTGAGCCCGCAAGCACAGGGCAGAGCGCTTGCTATTGGGGACCAGTGAGAATGTGTATGTGGCGCTGCTGGAGGGGTAAAAAAAAGATAACTATTGCATCTTATTCTTCATCCCCTGCTAATGAGTAGTGTTAAGCAGAATATGCCATATTCGATTTCGCGATATATCTCGAATATATATTCGAATATTCGAGATATATTCGCTAAATTCGAATATTCGTGATATTTTATCGAAATTAATTGATTGCGATTTTTCGCTATTGCGAATGCGAAAATAATTGCGATTTTTTTTTATAACTGCGGTAGGAGCGCTCTGATTGGCTCAGAATATTCGTGATATTTTATCGAAATATCGCAACATGCGAATGCGATATTTATTGCGCAATTTCGAGATATGCTGGAGGAGCGCTCTGATTGGCTCAGAATATTCGTGATATTTTATCGAAATATCGCAACATGCGAATGCGATATTTATTGCGCAATTTCGAGAAATGCTGTAGGAGCGCTCTGATTGGCTCACTCTGAAATCGAATATTCAAGATATTTTAACGCAATTTCACAAAATGCGAATGCGAAATTGATTGCAGATATTTCGAAAACTGCTGTAGCAGCACTCTGAAATCGAATATTTATGATATTTTAACCAAAAAACATATTGCGATTTTTCGATCGCGCATGCGCAATCGCGCGAACAACACGCGACCATTTCCTGGAGCCTTGCCAGTTTCCAACTTATGATCGCAACGCAATCACAGAGCAACATGGTTGGAAGCAATTTCACTAAGTCTGAGGAAAAGTTGCTGATTTGTGTAAGTCTTTTGACCACTGTTATTTCATCATCTTCAACTGCATTTTAGTCTAGTTTAAAAGTTAGTATATATGATCAGATATTAGTATTTCACAAAAAATGTGTCTCCTGCTTTTAAAAAACTACAAGTCCCAGCATGCCTGGACAGCTGCAGACACCCTGGTTGGCAAATGTGTATTTAGGCACTTTTCCTTGTTATTTAGCATAATGAATTTAACATTTTTTTGGACATAGAACGTATGCGAACGTCCTGACTTCAGTGTCCTCAAGGCCCAAGGACGTTCGAATACATATTGCCCTTTAGATGTTGCAGAACTACAACTTCCAGCATGCCTGGGAATGCTGGCACTTCTAGTATTGTAAGTTCTGCAGGCCCCCATTTTTCAGGCCTTTATGCACGGGTCTCTAAACTGTGGCACCCTAGATGCAGCAAAAGTAAAATTCTTAGCATGCACTGACAGACCGTGGCTGATGGGAGTAGTAGTTTTGCAACAGCTGGAGGTGGACTGGTCTTGAAACCCAGAGTTAGGTAACAAACCCGTAGTGTTTTGCAACCATTCTGCCTCCAGCTGGTTTTTTTCTGTTGAAAAGCCTGTGGCGTGCAAAACACAACCCAAAAACTCCACCCGGTGCAAGGAAAAATTTGCACACACCTAAAGAGTGACATCACAAAAAACTGCGACGGTTGCATACGTCAGTGGTCCTCCGAAAAGGTCCCGTCTCTGACCCCCCGGGGCGTTAGGCTCCTGACAGGGAAAAGAGTTACTGTGGTCCATACAGCCGAAGCCATATGGACCCATCTCGGTCCAAGCAGCGCAATCGCGCGAACAACACGCGAACAACACGCGAACAACACGCGACCATTTCCTGGACCCTTGCCAGTTTCCAACTTTATGATCGTGTAGCGGGGGCAATTTTTGCTATTAAGAATGCTCAGATCTGAAGTGGTAGAATTGATAGTCTTATAATGTAAATAAGCGTCTGATGCCATCTACTGGCGAAGAAATGGAACGGCGTGTTCAAGGTTTGTTTTTTTCAGAACATCCAGAAGGGATATGAATAATTACCCAGGAACACTCAGGGCTGCAAGGCATGCTGGGAAGATATAAAAGACCTTGTGTGGCCATTTTTAGCTCTCTCGGCCTCGGGACCCACATCCTGGAGGAACCCTTTCACAGTGTGTTTGGTGGAGTTCTGGCCTACCTCGTGCGGAAGCAAGCCATCGGTATCCAGGCAAGTGTTGGAGGGTTCCCGATCGTCTCTGAAAGTGGGAACTGGACAACCAGACGAGTGCAGAGACCAGGTGGAGGCCGTGTGTGGTGAGAGCATCCAGTCATCTGGGCCTCGTGTGGTGAGAGGGCTTGGGCCCAAAGCTTTGTACTGTTTACACACACACACACTTAGACTGCCGGGGAGTGCTGCTGGGACCGTTAGTTCCACGCTGCCAGTGTGTTTCCCTAAGCCACATGTGCCAGGACCTGAAAGCCTTAATCAACTGCTTGATGGCCGGCCATTGAATATTGTGTATTAACCAGGAAAGAGTGCGCAGTCACCCTCCACGTTTAATCCGCAGTCCCTGTTTGCATCAAACTACTATTAAAATACCTGTGGATTACAAATTGAGTTCACATTGCTAGCGAAGAAAGAAGATCAAGGACTAATACTACTACATTTTATTGGCAAGGCCTTGCAGCGCTGTTACTGTTAGACAGATACTGTCATAGGGAAGTTACTGAGGGATTACCCGTTACGGTTGTGTTTTATTCTGTTGGGTGTTGCGTGGCGCATACTGTGTGAAAGGTAAAGTGACGAGCGCAATGAATATGACTAAGTAATCAAAGTGTTAATCAGTGAACATTGATAATAAACTAAAATTGAAACAAAGTGCTAAAAAACATTAAAAACATCAATAATGAATAAAAACGTTCAGCCAGCAAGTGGCCAGTGAAAAAAAAAAAAAAAAAAAAGTATGCACAAAAATAGCTGCAAAAGTCAGCAGGCAAACATAAATATGAAGCCTAAATCAGTCCTGGAATAATAGGCTAACAATACAGCCTTTATACGTGCATAAAAGTGTAGGAAGTTCCATAAAGACAAAAATAAATATAAACTTCTCCAATAGTGATAAACAAATGTTTAAAATCTTCTCATGTGGATCTTCAAATAATGTGGGCTCACAATGCGCTTACCTTCCCAAGGTAGTAATCAAGCCTTGATTAAATGGATATCCACAAGGGGTGTTGTTGAATCTGCAACTAGCTGTGGATGTCCAGGGCGTCCTGTATAATCCAATGTTTGTAGGCTCCAGATTTCTATTTGGCAGCGGTGGTGCTCAGCATGGGGAAATAAAAAAGGTAGCTTCCCATAGTGTAGTAAACCAAGGCTAATTTATTGGTAAAAACGCTAACAAGTGCATTTTAAAAGATCAAAGAAAACGAAACTAAGAAACAGCTGATGACAGCTTACTGATGTATTGCTTCAAAAATCAGTCCGTCCCTTACATGTTACACCACGTCACGTGGCTTCATCAGAGGTGGTTGTGTACTGGAAGTGGGAAGGCGCGCAGCTTGAAGTAAGGCCTGCACGCTAGTCCCACTTGGAGACACCAAAATACCTGCGGCCGTAGGGGGGTTGTAAAGATATTGTTGCGCACAGCCTTTCGCAATACTGAATGTGCACCACTTATGTTCCGATTGTGTATTACAACAACTGTTTTAGTAAAGTCAATGATTATTTAAGTTTAACTTGTGTCTAGACGGTTCCTTTGTCGCTCATAAACTATTGTGTCAGTTTGCACCACAGCTGTGACCAGGGGAGTGAGACCCAGAATACTGGGGGGGGTAATAAAGCAGAGTGCAGGCCCAAAACAATTAGCCGCTCCTTCGGGGGTAAGCGCTACACGTGGGGGCTCGTCCGGGATCCTGTACCTCTGCAAATAAAACCCATCCCTGGTATCAGCATGGATCCTATTACAGTGGCTCGGTGGTGTGGAACTGAAGGCGCCCGTTCCGAAGCGAGCGTAGCCATCGCCCTCCCGGGAGAAACCTGGGATAGTGAGCAGATCAAAAAGGTTGTGAAGGCACTGTCCCCAAATAGAAAGGCCTGGGTGATCGCCATCAGACCAGACTGTGAAACCTCCCACACCTATGCCCTATTGGAGTGGAGGACGGAAGTTCCGGAGAACTTCAGGGGTCCGAGTGTACAGCTAGCTGGAGGAACCAAGTTATACCTGACACATCCAGAAGGGTCTGGTCAGAGCACTGCCAACTCTAGCCTTGTAAAGCCAACGGCGCTGGGATTTGATCAGAAAACAACCCCAGCCCATACCAGTTCAAGACCCCCTCAAGGGAAGGTAAAACCTGTATATGGAAAGTACAGGGGAGGTTCTCAGTCAGAGCAGCAGCTATCTGACCTGAAACGGCAGTGCCGCACCATACAGGAAAGGTTCAAGGAGGCCTCTGGTGTGATCGCAGGACACATTGAAGAGCTAAGTGTCTCGTGCAAAGATTCAAATAACAGTAAGCTAAGCTCGAGGTCTGCCTCAGTTCCCTCGAGACGTACCAAAAATCGCCTACCTGAAGTGACGATCCGGAAGGATTTTAAAATCGAAGGACGGATAGGGGAAAAAGACCAAGGGGGAAGCCTGTCCTATACAAATCTCTTACATCAGGTGGAGCTGGGACTTCAGAAGGGCTATCATGAATCTGAGATCACAGAGGCCGTAGTCAACGCCATTAGCCCGGATCTGAGCATCAGAAGGATGTTGGAGATGAAGAATGGGTTAACTCTGACACAGCTCAGGAGGATATTAAAAAGTTACTATAAGGAGGAAGATGCTGCGGAATTGTATCATCAACTAATAAATATGGCACAAGACACCCAGGAGACCCCGCAGAATTTCCTGTTCAGGGCCATCGCTCTGAAGGATCGCTTGTTGTCCGCCTCCCGAGAAGAAGACTCGGATGGACATCTTGGGCCAGAAGTCATCCAGAAGAAGTTCTTGAGGTCTGTGGCTACAGGACTGAGGAGTGACTATGTTAAATTCCAGTTGCGACAGTACCTGGATGATCCTTCCACCTCAGATGAGGTGCTCATTGAAGAGACCAATGAGGCGGCCCGGATGGAAACAGAGGGAGAGAAGAAGCAAGGGAAAGCTCAGTCCAGTATCACCGCAAGGATCAGATGGCATAACGCTGATGTCTCACAGAGCTCCCCGGAGACTAGTGTTTTGACAGCAACCGCTGATGATATGCCCCGTTCTGAACTAGGAAAGCTATTTCAAGTGCAGAAGGAAATACTGGAGATGATGACTTTGTTGACCGCTAGGCCAGAGGGCCCACAGAGGCAGAAGGTCCCACCGGACCCCGCAGTCACTCAAATTGAGAGACCGGTGAGGTCAAAGACCTGTTTCAACTGTGGAGGAGTGGGACATTACCGCCAAGTGTGTCCAAGCCCGCCGAAGACAGAAGCAAGGGCCCAGAAGCCGGCGGAAAACTCCAGAGGGCCCCAGTGAAGGAGTCAGCTGGGCGCCCGGTCACAATAGTAAACTCCAAACAACCATACGCCGTCCCGGTCCCTAGTGACCCCCGGGGGTCGAAGTTGGAAAAACACCCCCGGAAGAAGGGTGTAAAGGTACGAACCACCAAACAGACTAACCTTGCCACCCCACGTGGATTCCCCCCTGAATTAGTGGGGCCCTCTCCCATTGTCCCTATCCAAGTGGAAGGAATCTATACCAAAGCCCTGCTGGATACTGGAGCTCAAGTAACTCTCCTTTACAGGGACTTCTATGAGAAGCACCTCAGGCACCTGCCTCTCCAGAAGCTGGAGGAACTGGAGATATGGGGTCTAGGAACTCAGAATTTCCCATATGACGGTTTCCTGCCTATTAAGCTCACCTTCGACCCAAGCGTGGCCGGGGAGGCTGAAGTCTTCGATGCTCTGGCAGTAGTATGCCCCCGCCCACCAGGGGCGGACAAGAGTTCCATCATTATTGGGACCAACACCAACCTAGTCCGGAGACTCTTGACACCACTTATGCAGAAGCAGGACACTTCAGCCATAAAAATACACCCCATACTGACCCAGGTGTATCAGAACTTACTGCATGAGCAGAGGGCCCCAGCCGAAGGAGTGGGAAGAATCTGGCGTTTGGATAGACGAGAAAAGGTGATACAGCCTGGTGAGGTGGTCTGCCTGCGAGCTTCTGTCAAGCTCACTTGGGAACAACCAGGACCTTTCATCATCCTTGAGACGGACAGGAAACAGGGGAACAACGAGTTGGAGATAGTCCCCGAATTGCTACCAACTAAATTACTGAAGAGAAAAAGAGGGAAAGTCTCCGTCAGCGTCCAGAACACCACAACATCCCCAGTGAAGATGCCGGCTAGAGTGTTGTTAGGGGAAGTGCAGCCAGCAACCCCAGTTCCTCCGTATGAAATGCTGAAAGAACAAGGAGAGGAGATCCCTCTGGGAGAATTCTTCCCAAAAAACACCCCCCTGTCACCCGAATGGATGGAGAGAGCAAAGACCCAGCTACTAAAATGGAGGATGGCTTTCTCAAAAAACGAGTTCGATGTGGGGCTGGCCAAAAGTGCTGAACACAAGATCCGGCTGGAAGAGGACAAACCTTTCCGGGAAAGGGTCAGGCGGATTCCACTGGGAGACCTGGAAGATTTGCGAGAGCAACTGGCTGAGCTGAAGAGAACAGGCATCATCCGGGAGTCTCGGAGCCCCTATGCCTCCCCGATAGTGGTAGTGAGAAAGAAGAATGGGTCGTTACGGCTGTGCATTGACTACAGGACACTGAATCGGAGGACCATTCCCGACCAATACACCACCCCCAGAATAGAAGATGCCTTACAGAGCTTGTCGGGGGCGAAGTGGTTCAGTGTGCTGGACCTGAAGAGTGGGTACTACCAGATTCCCATGCACCCTGAAGATAGGGAGAAGACAGCTTTCATTACCCCGGTGGGGTTTTTTGAATTTAACCGCATGCCACAAGGCTTGTCGGGGGCCCCGGCCACCTTCCAGAGGTTGATGGAGAAGACTGTAGGTGATATGAATTTAATTGAAGTGCTGGTATACCTGGATGATGTGATAGTGTTCGGCAGAACACTGGAAGAGCACGAAGAGCGCCTGGAGAAAGTCTTGAGTAGACTCCATGAAGAGGGCCTGAAGCTTTCGATGGAAAAGTGCAAATTTTACCAGTCATCAGTGAGTTATCTGGGTCACATAGTGTCCGCGGAAGGAGTGGCCATGGACCCGCAGAAGCTGGATGCTGTCACCTCATGGCCCCGGCCAACAAATGTGACTGAACTCAGGTTTTTTCTGGGATTCTGCTCCTACTATCGCAGATTTGTTGAAGGGTTCGCCAAGATAGCTCACCCACTCACTGAACTATTAAAGAACCAAGAGGGGGCTGGGTCGGACCCTGATGGACCTGGGAAGCCTAAGGAGGGTCCCAGGAAGAAGAAAGAGTCGATTGAAGACCAATGGACCACTCAGTGTGAAGAGGCCTTTGTACAGTTGAAGCGGAGCCTCACTACTGCCCCGGTTTTGGCCTGCCAGGCCTTATGAACTGCATGTGGACGCCAGTCGAGATGGACTGGGTGGAGTACTCTACCAGGAGTATGACGGGCACCTACGACCCATTGCCTATGTGAGCCGAAGTTTGACACCCGCTGAAAGGAATTACCCAACTCACAAACTTGAGTTCCTGGCTTTGAAGTGGGCAGTAGTGGACAAACTGAGAGACTACCTATATGGCGCAGAATTTGTGATCAAGACAGATAACAATCCTCTCACCTACCTACTCACCACAGCAAAATTAGATGCTACAGGGCATAGGTGGCTGGCTGCACTCTCTGGATTCACCTTCAGTCTAAAATACCGTCCAGGGGTCGGAAATCGGGACGCTGATGCATTATCCAGAAGGCCCCACTACGATTGGAACTCGCCGGAAGGTTGGACCCAACTTACCCCTGAAGGTGTGAGGGCTCTTTGTGAAGGAGCAGAACAACCAGCGAAGGGTGGAGCCAGGGCTGAGGAGGTAGGAGTGTCCGCTATGGGAGTGCCTAGGGGCTACTGTAATGTCACTCAAGTGGTGGATGAGGGTTTGCCTAAACTGTCCAGGAAGGACCTCCGAAGAGATCAGCAAGAAGATCCCCTCTGTAGCCTTGTGTCGGAGGCCTTGGAGACTCAACATTCTGATCTACTCCTACAGAGCGCCAAGAAGGAAGCTCGCCTGTTATGCAAGGAGTGGAGTCGGTTACAGCTGAAACAAGGAGTGGTGTACAGGAGGGCCCCCTCTGAAGATCTGGAGGAGAAGTGGCAGTTGTTCCTGCCGGAGAAACATAGGGAAAGAGTTCTGATTGCTCTGCATGACCACCATGGCCACTTGGGATCGGAAAGGACCCTTCAATTAGTGAGAGACAGGTTTTACTGGCCATACATGCGATCTGAAGTGGAGAATTACTGTCGCTCTTGTCTCAGGTGCATACAAAGGAAGTCTTTACCTCAGAGAGCCGCCCCAATGGGCCATATGGAAAGCCACGGACCCATGGATCTAGTATGTATAGACTTCTTGTGTGTGGAATCCGATCTCAGTGGGCAAGGAAATATTTTGGTAGTCACGGACCATTTCACCAGATATGCTCAGGCCTTTCCAGCCAGGGATCAACAAGCGCCTACTGTGGCAAAGATCTTGGTGGAGAAATTCTTCATCCATTACGGCCTGCCTCAGCGGATCCATTCAGATCAAGGAAGGGATTTTGAGAGCACCCTCATTAGGCAGCTACTGGACTTGCTGGATATAAAAAAATCTAGGACTACCCCCTATCACCCACAAGGGGATCCACAACCCGAAAGATTCAATAGAACTCTCCTCAACATGTTAGGAACACTGGCCTCGGAGCAGAAACAACAGTGGAGTAAACACATTGCAGCCATGGTACATGCTTATAACAGCACCGTGAGTGATGCCACAGGATATTCACCCTATCGCCTAATGTTTGGTCGGGAAGCTCGTTTGCCGGTGGATCTGGCGTTTGGTACTTCTTTAGACCACACTTCAGAGGCCTCTCATCGAGGATATGTGGGCAGATTACGGAAGAGTTTGAAGGCCGCATATGAGAAAGTTCGGGCCACCTCAGATGCGAGGGGACGCAGGAATAAGAGGAACTTTGACCTCAGAGTGCGGATCCAAGACCTGCAACCTGGAGACCGAGTGCTATTGAGAAATCTGGGTGTACCAGGAAAACACAAGTTGGCTGATCGCTGGAAGTCACAGCCATTCATCATATGCAGGCGCCTCCCGGGATTACCGGTATACGAAATCAGACCAGAAGGGAGTACTGGACCACTGAAGGTATGGCATCGGAATCACCTTCTGCCCTTAACAGAAGCAGTCAGGAAAACTCCACGACGGGAACTATCGCCTATGGCTGAGCCTCGACCTGTAACTAGGTCTCAGTCAGGATCCCTGGCCACAGAAGGTAGTGAGAAAGAGGATGGGATGGAGATAAGCTGGTTGTGGTCGCCTGAGATGCCGGAAACTGATACTAATTGCTTACCTCATGAGCAGGAGACAGACACTGTGACTTTGAGACCTGAGGCCCCGGAATTTGTGCCGCAAAGTGGGCATTCTGAGGATCACTCACCCGCTGACACTGAGGTGCAAGAGTGTGAGGCAGAAGAAGAGACAGCGCCTACTCCTAAAAGACAAAGAGTCAAGAGGGAAGTTCATGCGCCTAAGAAACTGACTTATGATATTCTGGGCGAATGTTCTGAACAGGCCTGGCTTTCCCCCAAAAGAATTCCTGATATGCCTGGTCTCCTTACTATAAACCTAGAAGGAGAGAACCCCAACTCACCCCTGGACACATCTGTACCAGACACTGCGGTGTCACCTGAGAGTGCACAGAACAGCCTCCCATCTTATGAAAAGTGGTGGGAGGCTCCTCTGTCTGTATTGAGCAGCCGCATAGAGGCAAAAATGTGCAGTAGAGTTAAAAATGTCTTTGGGGACCAAAGATTCAAAGTGGGGGGAGTATGTAGCGGGGGCAATTTTTGCTATTAAGAATGCTCAGATCTGAAGTGGTAGAATTGATAGTCTTATAATGTAAATAAGCGTCTGATGCCATCTACTGGCGAAGAAATGGAACGGCGTGTTCAAGGTTTGTTTTTTTCAGAACATCCAGAAGGGATATGAATAATTACCCAGGAACACTCAGGGCTGCAAGGCATGCTGGGAAGATATAAAAGAACTTGTGTGGCCATTTTTAGCTCTCTCGGCCTCGGGACCCACATCCTGGAGGAACCCTTTCACAGTGTGTTTGGTGGAGTTCTGGCCTACCTCGTGCGGAAGCAAGCCATCGGTATCCAGGCAAGTGTTGGAGGGTTCCCGATCGTCTCTGAAAGTGGGAACTGGACAACCAGAAGAGTGCAGAGACCAGGTGGAGGCCGTGTGTGGTGAGAGCATCCAGTCATCTGGGCCCCGTGTGGTGAGAGGGCTCGGGCCCAAAGCTTTGTACTGTTTACACACACACACACACACACTTAGACTGCCGGGGAGTGCTGCTGGGACCGTTAGTTCCACGCTGCCAGTGTGTTTCCCTAAGCCACATGTGCCAGGACCTGAAAGCCTTAATCAACTGCTTGATGGCCGGCCATTGAATATTGTGTATTAACCAGGAAAGAGTGCGCAGTCACCCTCCACGTTTAATCCGCAGTCCCTGTTTGCATCAAACTACTATTAAAATACCTGTGGATTACAAATTGAGTTCACATTGCTAGCGAAGAAAGAAGATCAAGGACTAATACTACTACATTTTATTGGCAAGGCCTTGCAGCGCTGTTACTGTTAGACAGATACTGTCATAGGGAAGTTACTGAGGGATTACCCGTTACGGTTGTGTTTTATTCTGTTGGGTGTTGCGTGGCGCATACTGTGTGGTTGTGTACTGGAAGTGGGAAGGCGCGCAGCTTGAAGTAAGGCCTGCGCGCTAGTCCCACTTGGAGACACCAAAATACCTGCGGCCGTAGGGGGGGTGTAAAGAAATTGTTGCGCACAGCCTTTCGCAATACTGAATGTGCACCACTTATGTTCCGATTGTGTATTACAACAACTGTTTTAGTAAAGTCAATGATTATTTAAGTTTAACTTGTGTCTAGACGGTTCCTTTGTCGCTCATAAACTATTGTGTCAGTTTGCACCACAGCTGTGACCAGGGGAGTGAGACCCAGAATACTGGGGGGGGTAATAAAGCAGAGTGCAGGCCCAAAACAATTAGCCGCTCCTTCGGGGGTAAGCGCTACAATCGCAACGCAATCGCAGAGCAAGATGGTTGGAAGTAATTTCACTGTATCTGAGGAAAAGATGCTGATTTGTGTAAGTATTTTGACCACTGTTATTTCATTATCTTCAACTGCATTTTAGTCTAGTTTAAAAGTTAGTATATATGATCAGATATTAGTATTTCACAAAAAATGTGTCTCCTGCTTTTACAAAACTACAAGTCCCAGCATGCCTGGACAGCTGCAGACACCCTGGTTGGCAAATGTGTATTTAGGCACTTTTCCTTGTTATTTAGCATAATGAATTTAACATTTTTTTGGACATAGGACGTATGCGAACGTCCTGACTTCAGTGTCCTCAAGGCCCAAGGACGTTCGAATACATATTGCCCTTTAGATGTTGCAGAACTACAACTTCCAGCATGCCTTGGAATGCTGGAACTTCTAGTATTGTAAGTTCTGCAGGCCCCCATTTTTCAGGCCTTTATGCACGGGTCTCTAAACTGTGGCACCCTAGATGCAGCAAAAGTAAAATTCTTAGCATGCACTGACAGACCGTGGCTGATGGGAGTAGTAGTTTTGCAACAGCTGGAGGTGGACTGGTCTTGAAACCCAGAGTTAGGTAACAAACCCGTAGTGTTTTGCAACCATTCTGCCTCCAGCTGTTTTTTTTCTGTTGAAAAGCCTGTGGCGTGCAAAACACAACCCAAAAACTCCACCCGGTGCAGTGAAAAATGTGCACACACCTAAAGAGTGACATCACAAAAAACTGCGACGGGTACATACGTCAGTGGTCCTCCGAAAAGGTCCCGTCTCTGACCCCCCGGGGCGTTAGGCTCCTGACAGGGAAAAGAGTTAGCAACGCATATCTCCCCTATACGTGTATCCTGTGTTGTTAATAATATATTCATAACTATGCAAATGATAATGGCTGCTATATTTATGCAAAAAAGGTGGCGACCGAAATGGCAGGATATAAAATCTGTCATGTTACCCCTGTCATTGATTAATAAGGCGAGAATGCTTCCAATTGTTGAATAGCATACATTTACGTCATATATCCATAAGGCTGTCAACAGAAGTATTACAATATACTTTGTTCTTCATCTTGCAGAAGTTCCTGGAAACAGGATACGACCTGCTCCGCAGGCAGCCAGAGAAAAGGGCTGTGGTCAGCGCCCTAATCACTGACTTTGGCGGCCAACACGACCACAAGGCAATAGTGAAGAAGTGGTCTGACCTGAAGAGGCGCCAAATGGATCAGGTCAGACGTCTTCGGGATAGATATCATCCAGGTAAGTTATTGTTGACAGTTATGTTTTTTTTTTCAAAAGTGTATTTTGTGCGTGAACTCGAAAGAGAGAGGAGCCGGCCTGCAGGAGTTGGGAGGCCTCCCCCAGAGGCAATCTGCCATCTTTCTCCATGCCCCGGGTGGCAATGGCGGGTGTGAGGGGGTCCTCCCAACCCAACCTCGCATAGCACACCCACCGGGGGCGGGGCTGAGACCACCAAACTCAATTCACATGTAGCCGAGAGCGGGATCCGAACCCCTAGCTGCAGAGGTGAATCACTTGTCAGCGCAGTGGCAATCGCGTGGAGCCACCGCAGCTCCTTTGGTGACAGTTATGTAAGGTCATATGTAATTCATGTAAGGTCAGATGTTGTTAACCAAGATGCCATGTTGTGCTAACATATATCACCACCAGCCAAGGTATTCATAGTACTGTTGAAAAAAGACATGGGACAGCAGACAGGAACACAGAAGTTATGTGGGAACATACTTTTCCCATTGCTTTGCATGGGACTTTAAAGAAAAACCCCGACCATGGCAAATGGGGGTGGGTAAGGGTTAAACCACCTATCCTATGTTTGTGGCTGACATATAAGTAACCTGTGTGCCAAGTTTCATGTAAATATCTTTAGCCGTTTGTACGTGATGCTGGAACATACATACATACATACATACATGCACACACACGTTGAGTTTTATATATATAGATTCCCACTAAATTCCTGTGTTAGGCGTGGGGTTGTTATAGTAATCCCGTGTGCTCCATCAGGCCCTTTTTTTAACATGAGATCGTCTGAACAAAACAAAGGAGACAAAAACAGCTCATTTTAACATGGTGGCATCCCAGCTCACGCTCAGTCCCCTGTAGTGCCCACAAGACCCTTTAATATAACATTGTGCCATTGGTCAACTGTCTATATAAATCAATTTGTATTCATATACAATACAGCAGAGTACACAGAATTTGCATACGTCATTAGAAAACATTTTTATAATATATGAACATTGTGTTATTATAGGTGCTCCAATACCAGTTGTGCGCGCCAAGCGCAGAAGGCGCCAGGCCGATGAGGAGGAGGAGGAGGATGCGGCAGAGGAGGAGATGGATGAGGAGGAGCAGCCAGGGCCCTCCCACTCCCCAACCCCAGCTCCTGTTGAGGAGCAAGCTGAGGAGCTTCCCCCCCCCACCACCCCAACTTCTCAAGCAGAAGAGCAGGAGGAAGACAGCGGTCCTGTGAGCCTCGTTCAGGAAGGTAAATATGTGCACAATGATTAATAACATTTCAACAATAAAATGTAGATATAAAAATGGACAACATATAAAGCGCACCTGTCAGATTGTAGAACCATAATATGGTATTGATGCTAGAAGTATACAGGTAGTGCATAATTATTAGGTAAGTTGTATTTTTGAGGATTCATTTTATTATTGAACAACAACCATGTTCTCAATGAACCCCAAAAACTCATTAATATCAAAGCTGAATTTTTTTGGAAGTAGTTTTTAGTTTGTTTTTAATGTTAGTTATTTTCGGGGGATATCTGTGTGTGCAGGTGACTACTATTACTGTGCAGAATTATTAGGCAACTTAACAAAAAAATAAATAGATACCCATTTCAATGATTTATTTTTAACAGTGAAACCAATATAACATCTCAACATTCACAAATACACATTTCTGACGTTTAAAAACAAAACAAAAACAAATCAGTGACCAATATAGCCACCTTTCTTTGCAAGGACACTCAAAAGCCTGACATCCATGGATTCTATCAGTGTTTTGATCTGTTCACCATCAACATTGCGTGCAGCAGCAACCACAGCCTCCCAGACACTGTTCATAGAGGTGTACTGTTTTCCCTCCTTGTAAATCCCACATTTGATGATGGACCACAGGTTCTCAATGGGGTTCAGATCAGGTGAACAAGGAGGCCATGTCATTACTTTTTTTTATTTAATACCCTTTCTTGCCAGCCACGCTGTGGAGTACTTTGACACGTGTGGTGGAGCATTGTCCTGCATGAAAATCATGTTTTTCTTGAAGGATGGTGACTTCTTCCTGTACCACTGCTTGAAGAAGGTCTCTTCCATAATCTGGCAGTAGGACTGGGAGTTGAGCTTGACTCCATCCTCAATCCGAAAAGGCCCCACAAGCTCATCTTTGATGATACCAGCCCAAACCAGTACTCCACCACCACCTTGCTGGCGTCTGAGTCGGACTGGAGCTCCCTGCCCTTTACCAATCCAGCCACGGGCTCTTCCATCTGGCCCATCAAGACTCACTCTCATTTCAGCAGTCCATAAAACCTTAGAAAAATCTTTCTTGAGATATTTATTGGCACAGTCTTGACGTTGCAGCTTGTGTGTCTTGTTCAGTGGTCGTCGTCTTTCAGCCTTTCTTACCTTGGCCATGTCTCTGGGTATTGCACACCTTGTGCTTTTGGGCACCCCAGTGATGTTGCAGCTCTGAAATATGGCCAATCTGGTGGCAAGTGGCATCTTGGCAGCTGCACGCTTAACTTTTCGCAGTTCATGGGCAGTTATTTTGCACCTTTGTTTTTCCACACGCTTCTTTTGTTTGATGATCACGCTTCAGAAGCTTTGCAATTTTAAGAGTGCTGCATCCCTCTGCTAGATATCTCTCTATTTTGGACTTTTCAGAGTCTGTCAAGTCCTTCTTTTGGCCCATTTTGCCAAAGAAAAGGAAATTGACTAATAATTATGCACACCTGATATAGAGTGTTGATGTCATTAGACCACACACCTTCTCATTACAGAGATGTACATTACCTAATATGCCTAATCGGTAGTAGGCTTTCGAGCCTATACAGCTTGGAGTAAGACAACATGCATAAAGAGGATGATGTGGTCCAAATACTCATTTGCCTAATAATTCTGCACTCCCGGGATGTGTTAGACACATAACAAGTGTATACACATGATAATGATTGATTAATAAGCAAAAAAAATATTTTATTTATTTGGTAACGTTCTTTGAAATCCAAATGTTTTTTTATTATATCCTAACAGCATCAAGAGATCTGAGAAGGCAGAACAGACTCATCAAAAAGACCCACCAGAGGATCCTGCAAAACCAACGCAAGATCCGCTACCTGACGCAACAAAATGCTCTGCTAGAGCAGCAGCAATCCGAACATATTGCGGAACTGGAACGGATTCAGAAACGCATTGATAGTTATATTTGAATTTATTTTTTTATTAAAAAATCTTATTTTTTGGAAATGTTTCATTTCTTTTTGAGATAGATTTGTAGGTTTTTCAACACATCTAACTTCACATCAAACAAATCAACATCAACACATTTAACTTCATAATAAGCAAAAACATTTTATACTATTGTTTTATTTAACAGTAACCTAGGACAAACTAAAGCACACGACACAGACACGACGAACACAAAATAAACTGTTGAAAAATGAACATAACAAAAGCAACAATATATATATATATACAAAGAGAGAGAGAGGGAGAGCAAGAAAGAGAGAGAGAATGCAGATGAGCTCTTGCAGACAGCCCAATGGTTGCAGTATAAATGCCGCAAAACAGGGTTTAACATAAGGTTCATTGTTATAGTTACACTTGCTGTTTAGATCCGGTCTGGTAGCTTGTAGCGGAGGCTGTTGGTGGATCCGCTGTGCCAGAGAGGTCATGAAGCTTTACTCAGCATGGAGGCAGCAGCAGGAGTATTAAAATATAATATAACTAGACAATGCATTTCCTGAGGAAAATGCGAGTGGGAATGCTGAATAGCTTAATTGGTGAGCCCCTTGCCAAAGACATTCACCATAACCACTACACTATCTTTAGGACACACAGCTTCTTTCTCTATCTGCAAAGTATAGAGTATGCTGACTTCCTGGTCGCCCCTCCCCCCTCAATAGGTTTCCCCTCCCCCCCAGGTCAGTGAGGAGGAATATTGCACTGAGGTCAGGAAAGTTATTTATGGAAAGAAATAACATTACAAACACTTTTAATTCACAGATCTAATACATGATTTAAGCCTCCAAACAAAGCTTAATAAATCCTCAACCGTACATGCGATCGATACAACGACTACACCGTTTGAAATACACGGCCCTTGTAAACGCATCGATATGAAATTTATGTTGATAAACTTAAAAATGTGGCCATGTCTGCGATTTAGAAAAGAGCGTCTTTGTGAGTTCTGCAGCAACATTTTTTAGATAATTTAACATGAGAGTCTATGAGACATAATTTCTGGCTGTTGCTCCAATAACTAAAACTAAAATACGTATCGCAGAATTGATCACATTGCCATAAACCAGACAAGCATAGCTACGTTTTGATATAAAAATTGTGTATGAAAAGTAGATCTTGTGGGCGTGAGACCAATTTGTTTCCCCTTTTTCTAAAGATATTTTTAATTACAAAGATCTCCAATGTTAAGGTCACATGACAGACTCTAAATCCCCTCCATAGGATTACATTATAACCGATTGCATTTTTGTGAAAAATTCGCCAAACGTAAATTGCGTTTTCACCAAAAAATTGTAAACGATAACGATCTGAAAAGTCATAGCCGGATAGCTAAATATTTTGTGACCGCTTTAAAGTTTGTTTAGTGTCTGTAAGTGAAAGTATGAAGTAGCTGAAACTTTTGGCAGGGCATGTGAATTCAAAGGGGAAAAGGATGTTCTCATTGACTTCAATGTTAAAAAAAGGGTCTAAAAGCTTAAAATTTATAAAAGTGTAAATAGTCGAAAAAAACTTGAAGAAGTCCCATCATTAGCTGAACGAGACGAACATTTTTACAGTTGAATGGTCTCAATAGCTGAAAGTATGCCGAAGTTACGCAGAACCAAAAAACGTAAGGAATAATAAGATTACTAAATTTACGGATATCAATACTGGAAATGTTTATTAAAGCATTCACACTAATTAAGATTAATACATTTACGGGTATCCATACTGGGAATGCTTATTAAAGCATTCCCACTAAGTATCACACAGGCAGGATTTACAAGCAGTAGTGGTAATAGTACTAGATAGCATAAAAACACTTGGGGAATACTTTACTGCATCAGTAGTGGTCATAGTAGTCAATAGTGTACCAAAAAATTGGGACACAGGTGTCTTGACTGAGCTGTAATAGTAGTAGTAGACATTGACAATACAGTGTCAAATCACTCGGGCAAGAGGTGCCATGATGAACAGCAGCAGCAGCATCAGTAGTGGTAATAGTAGTATAGAGTGGCAAATAACTAGTGACATAGGTGTCTTGATTGAGCAGTAGTAGTAGTAGTAGACATTGACAATACAGAGTCATATCACTTGGGCAGGAGGTGCCATGATGAACAGCAGTGGTAATAGGAGTATATAGAGTGTGAATTAACTGCTGACATAGGTGTATTGACTGAGCAGCAGAAGCAGCAGTAGTAGTTGATACAGAGTCATATCACTTGGGCAGGAGGTGCCATGATGAACAGCAGTGTTAATAAGAGTATATAGGGTGTGAAATAACTGCTGACATAGATGTCTTGACTGGGCAGCAGAAGCAGCAGTAGTAGTATTACCAGTAGTAGTTGATAGAGTCATATCACTTGGGCAGGAGGTGCCATGATGAACAGCAGTGTTAATAAGAGTATATAGGGTGTGAAATAACTGCTGACATAGATGTCTTGACTGGGCAGCAGAAGCAGCAGTAGTAGTATTACCAGTAGTAGTTGATACAGAGTCATATCACTTGGGCAGGAGGTGCCATGATGAACAGCAGTGTTAATAAGAGTATATAGGGTGTGAAATAACTGCTGACATAGATGTCTTGACTGGGCAGCAGAAGCAGCAGTAGTAGTATTACCAGTAGTAGTTGATACAGAGTCATATCACTTGGGCAGGAGGTGCCATGATGAACAGCAGGTGTTAATAGGAGTATATAGGGTGTGAAATAACTGCTGACATAGATGTCTTGACTGGGCAGCAGAAGCAGCAGTAGTAGTATTACCAGTAGTAGTTGATACAGAGTCATATCACTTGGGCAGGAGGTGCCATGATGAACAGCAGTAGGAATAGGAGTATATAGAGTGTGAAATAACTGCTGACATAGGTGTATTGACTGGGCAGCAGCAGCAGAAGCAGCAGTAGTAGTATTAGCAGTAGTAGTTGATACAGAGTCATATCACTTGGGCAGGAGGTGCCATGATGAGCAGCAGTGTTAATAAGAGTATATAGGGTGTGAAATAACTGCTGACATAGATGTCTTGACTGGGCAGCAGAAGCAGCAGTAGTAGTATTACCAGTAGTAGTTGATACAGAGTCATATCACTTGGGCACTGGGCAGGAGGTGCCATGATGAACAGCAGTGTTAATAAGAGTATATAGGGTGTGAAATAACTGCTGACATAGGTGTCTTGACTGGGCAGCAGCAGCAGAAGCAGCAGTAGTAGTATTAGCAGTAGTAGTTGATACAGAGTCATATCACTTGGGCAGGAGGTGCCATGATGAACAGCAGTAGGAATAGGAGTATATAGAGTGTGAAATAACTGCTGACATAGGTGTATTGACTGGGCAGCAGCAGCAAAAGCAGCAGTAGTAGTATTAGCAGTAGTAGTTGATACAGAGTCATATCACATGGGCAGGAGGTGCCATGATGAACAGCAGTAGGAATAGGAGTATATAGAGTGTGAAATAACTGCTGACATAGGTGTATTGACTGGGCAGCAGCAGCAGAAGCAGCAGTAGTAGTATTACCAGTAGTAGTTGATACAGAGTCATATCACTTGGGCAGGAGGTGCCATGATGAACAGCAGTAGGAATAGGAGTATATAGAGTGTGAAATAACTGCTGACATAGATGTCTTGACTGGGCAGCAGAAGCAGCAGTAGTAGTACCAGTAGTAGTTGATACAGAGTCATATCACTTGGGCAGGAGGTGCCATGATGAACAGCAGTGTTAATAAGAGTATATAGGGTGTGAAATAACTGCTGACATAGGTGTCTTGACTGGGCAGCAGAAGCAGCAGTAGTAGTATTACCAGTAGTAGTTGATACAGAGTCATATCACTTGGGCAGGAGGTGCCATGATGAACAGCAGTGTTAATAAGAGTATATAGGGTGTGAAATAACTGCTGACATAGGTTCATTGACTGGGCAGCAGCAGCAGAAGCAGCAGTAGTAGTATTAGCAGTAGTAGTTGATACAGAGTCATATCACATGGGCAGGAGGTGCCATGATGAACAGCAGTAGGAATAGGAGTATATAGAGTGTGAAATAACTGCTGACATAGGTGTATTGACTGGGCAGCAGCAGCAGAAGCAGCAGTAGTAGTATTAGCAGTAGTAGTTGATACAGAGTCATATCACTTGGGCAGGAGGTGCCATGATGAGCAGCAGTGTTAATAAGAGTATATAGGGTGTGAAATAACTGCTGACATAGATGTCTTGACTGGGCAGCAGAAGCAGCAGTAGTAGTATTAGCAGTAGTAGTTGATACAGAGTCATATCACTTGGGCAGGAGGTGCCATGATGAACAGCAGTGTTAATAAGAGTATATAGGGTGTGAAATAACTGCTGACATAGGTGTCTTGACTGATCCAGAGGAGTCATGGGAGAAAATCATGTGGTCAGATGAGACCATAATATAACTTTTTGATCATAATTTCACTAACCGTGTTCGGAGGAAGAATAATGATAAGTACCATGCCAAGAACGCCATCCCTAATGTGAAGCATGGTGGTGGTAGCATCATGCTTTGGTGGTGTTTTTCTGCACATGGGACAGGGTGACTGCACTGTATTAAGGAGAGGATGACCGTGGCCATGTATTGCGAGATTTTGGGCAACAACCTCCTTCCCTGAGTTAGAGCTTTGAAGATGGGTCGAGGCTGGGTCTTCCAACATGACAATGACCCAAAGCACACAGCCAGGATAACCAAGGATTGGCTCTGTAAGGAGCATATCAAGGTTCTGGCGTGGCCTAGCCAGTCTCCAGACCTAAACCCAATAGAGAATCTTTGGAGGGAGCTCAAACTCCGTGTTTCTCAGCGAGAGCCCAGAAACCTGACTGATGTAGAGAAGATCTGTGTGGAGGAGTGGGCCAAAATCCCTCCTCCAGTGTGTGCAAAGCTGGTGTAAAACTACAAGAAAGGTTTGACCGCTGTAATTGCAAAGAAAGCCTACTGTACCAAATATTAACATTGATTTTCTCAGATGTTAAAATAGTTATATTCAGTACTGTAAATACATCAGGTCCGGGGCTCCATCAGGGAATGCATGACAAGGGACCCTTCAGCGCCCTGAACCGACGACGGGTGCCAGAAAGTCACCGCCGATCCAGGACTCATTCATCTTTATGAATGTGAGTCTGTCCACGGAGTCTGTGGACAGACGGGTCCTCTTGTCCGTGACAACCCCACCTGCCGCGCTGAATGTCCGCTCAGATAGTACGCTGGAGGGGGGGCAAGACAATAACTCCAGCGCATACTGAGCGAGCTCGCGGCAGGTGTCCAATCTGGCAACCCAGTACTCCATGGGGTCGTCGGTGCTCATACTGTCAGAAGCACCGACGGACGCCATGTAGTCTGCCACCATGTGGGCCAGCCGCTGGTGGTGACTGCTGCTGCTGCTGGTGCTGGTACTGGGTCGCTCGGTTTGGAAGAACATCCTCATCTCATCCATTAGGTCCCCTGCTCGGCTGCTGCTGGGTGCAGCCACCTGCTGGGTGAGATGAGGGGGGACAACTGGAGGCCGGGGAGTTGCCTGCTCCAACCGTCTGACAATGCCTGCCTGCAGTTCCTCCATCCGGTGCTGCCTCCGGCTGGCTGGGATGAACTGCTCCAGTTTCCCCTTGCACCTGGGATCCAAAAGGGTGGCCATCCAGAAATCATCCCTCGCCTTGATGGTCTTAACCCGGGGGTCCCTCCTGAGGCATCTCAGCATGTGGGCAGCCATGGGGAAGAGCACAGCCCGCTGTGACTGCTCACTGCTGGCCAGGTGAATGAGGTCCGACTCTTCATCCCTGAGGCGCTGCTGGTCAAACTCAGAGATGCCCAACCCCCGGACTATCGGTGCCCCCAACACCGGCTCTCCCTCCTGACCAGGCCCTGACTCCGGGACGACACCAGCAACCACCTCCTCCTCATCATCATCATCCTCCTCCTCCTCCTCGTCCTGGCCCTGGTCTCGGTGGAGCATTGCTGACTCCTCCTGCTCCACCAAGGCACTCTCCCCAGCTTCGAGCAGGCGATCTAGTGTCCTCTCCAGCATAAACACTATTGGCAGCACGCTATTGAGGCCGACGTGCTCACTGCTGACCATCTTGGTCGCCTGCTCGAAGGAGGACAACACTTGGCAGACCTGCTTTATCTGCCCCCACTCCGCACAGGCGATGAAAGGGAGTTGTGGTGAAGCCCTCTCAGTGCGTAGTTCCATCAGGTACTCCCTCACCGCCCTTTGCTGCTCCCACAACCTCTTCAGCATGTGGAGGGTGGAGTTCCACCGCGTCACTGTCCACAATCAGCCTGTGAAGGGGCAGACTGTACTTCCGCTGCAACTCGGACAGGGACGCGGTAGCGGTTGGGGAGCGCCTGAAGTGGCTGGCAATCCTACGCGCCTTTGCCACAATGTCACTCAACCCGGGATAAGTGCGCAGGAACTTCTGCACCACCAGGTTGAGGACATGTGCCAGACAGGGCACGTGGGTCAGACTGCCAGCACTGAGGGCAGCGAGTAGGTTGCTGCCGTTATCGCAGACAACCATACCTGCCTGGAGCCTTCGGGGTGTCAGCCACTTCTGGACCTGAGCCTGAAGTGCTTTCAGCACTTCTTCTCCAGTGTGTCTCCGGTCCCCTAAACTAACAAGCTGGAGCACGGCCTGACAGCGCACGTGCCCCACACTTGAGTAGCTACGGGGGCGCTTGCTGGGAGGCTCAGCAGCTGCGGAGACAGTGGCTTGAGGGAGACCAGCAGTTCTCCCCTGGACACCCCGGGGCGGCACCACAAGATCGGTTGCCGCGGATCCCTCACCGACGCCTCGGAGGGAAACCCAATGGGCCGTGAAGCTGATGTAGCGCCCCTGCCCATGCCTGCTGGTCCAGCCATCCATTGTCAGATGAACCCTGTCACTGACAGCGTGATCCAGCGACAGGGTTACATTCTGCACAATGTGCTGGTGTAGGGCAGGGACACCAGTCCTGGCAAAGAAATGGTGGCTGGGGACACGCCATTGGGGTTGGGCCTGCTCCAACATCTGCCTGAAGGGGTTGCTGTCAACTATGTTGAAGGGCAGCAGATGTTGGGCAATAACCCTTGCCAGGAGCCCATTGAGGGAACGCACACGTCGGTCTCCAGGGGGGAAGGGAGTGGTGCGGTCAAAGGCGTCTGAAATTGACGCCTGGCGCCGGACGGCAGTGCGGGACACAGACGTGGAGGGTGCTGTGGAAGTAGAGGTCTGGCTGCCGGTACCAGTACCTCTACTAGAGGGAGCGGGGGGGCATGACCTGCTGGAAAGAGATGAAGATGTGGCAGGGGCTGCTGTACCCTGCTCACTTGTGGTGGTGGCGCTGCTACCACCACCACGCTTCATCTCGTCAAACACCGCCCAGTGGTTTATCCTCAGGTGCTGGTTCAGGGCTGTGGTACCCACCCGAGCCAAACACTTCCCTCTCTTCACCCTCACTTTACAAATCCGGCAGATGGCCACGGTAGGGTTGTCTGCCACCAGGGTAAAGTAGTTCCAGACAGGTGACTTCAGCACCGCCCTCCTGTCAGATGGGGTGACGCTTACTTGCACCTGCTGGGACTCGGTGCGCACAGGTGGAGCTGCCTGCTGCTGCTGCTGCTGCTGCTGCTCCTCCTGACACCTCCTGCTGCCATCACCAGTGGAGACCCTGACGATGGTCTCCCTGGTGGTGACCTGGCGCACCGTTTCACCAGGGTGCCTACCTTCCCCGTCGTCACTGACGTAGTGAGCCGACGCGTCAGATGGCAACCATGATGGGTCACCCTCTTCGCCCCCAGAGATGTCAGACTAAGGGCTGAGATGTGTTGGTCTGAGGGAACCAACTGACATGGAGCCTCTAGCCTGGCTCCGCTGTCCCCTCACCCACGCCTGGGTCTGACTAGGTGCTGCTGTTTCCTGCACCAAAACAGCAGCACCAGTTTGAAGGGATGTCTCTGGGATACTGCCAGCAGGTATCCCATCCTCCTCATCCATCCCTTCAAAAAGGTCCTGACCATCAGGACAGAGCTGAAGGTCTGCCTGATGCATGGCCTCCCCCAAGATATCCCTCTCACTGTCGCTGTCGAACAGTAAGATGCTGGACTCTTGGGGGCTGGGGGGGGGGTACTACAGGCACCGGTGTAATGGTGGTACTACTGTGAGTCGGGACCGACGACTCAGTGGCACTGCTGTGCCCCATGTAGTCCACCACTACTTCAGCCTGAGATGGCAATATCGGGCGGCTGCCTGATGGGAAGAACTCCCGGATCAGGCGGACTCCCCTTGCACCCGATCCTCTACCACTAGTAGGGGCACGAGAGGTACCCCGTGCTGGCAGCGACCCAGCACTGGGAGTAACTCCCCTACCCCTGCTGCCACGGCCACGGATGCCGCTCATAATTGCTGATATGTGTGTGGGGGGGGGTAAACTTTATTGGGGGGGGAAATGTGAGGAAAATGTGTTTTTGTGTTTTTTTTTACAAGACAGGCACGCAGACAAAGACGTACACAGACAGCTACTAAACTATAAGAAAAGTAGTACACCAAAGACAAGGACTACAAAATTAAAGAAAAAAAAAAAAGCACTAAACAAACACTAACTTTTTTTTTTTTTTTTTTTTTTTTAAACACAAAACACAGACACTAAACACACACTAAGCTAAGCTAGATGAAATAAATGTACACTAACAGTGTGTACACTTACTACACAAAATTTAACTAAACTGAACACAAAACTTAGCTTTTAGAAAAGCTCTTTAGGAAAAACTAAGCAAAATGTGCACTGAAATGACTAGCAAATATCACTGAACAGCGAAGCTGCAAGATCAAACAGTAACACAAGATGAACAAAACTTAGCTTTTAGAAAAGCTCTTTTAGAAAGCTCAGCAAAATGTGCACTGAAATCTCTAGCAAATATCACTGAACAGCGAAGATGCAGGATCAAACAGTAACACAAATGAACAAAACAGCACAAAACAGCACAAAACGTAGCTTTGAAAAAAGCTCTTGGGTCTATTGCTTTGAAAAAAGCAGTTGATATACTGGAAAAGATGCACTGGAATCACTAAATAGCAATGCAGCACTATGCTGATGATGATATAAATCAATCAGGAACAGACACAGGAACACAGAAACAGCCTCCACACTCTCTAGCCAGCTTCTGAATCTGCAATGAAATGGTGCTGGGAGTGAGCTTATATAATGTCCATGCAGGCAGGTTCCTATTGGTTGCTAACCTCTGACGAGTGTGGAAGGAGAACTCTGATTGGCTCTGATGCAAAAGGGCGGAGAAAATAATCGCGCAATATTCCTATTGCCGAATATTCGCATTGCGAATATTCGGCAATATAAAATGATCGCTTCAGCTACTCGGCCCAAGGTCTCTAATCATACCAGCAATGCTTTTAGACGTCTATGGAGATCACTAGGATGTGATCTGTTTTAAAAATGAAACTGTAAAAATCGCTCTGATGCGGAAGATAGGGGCGAAGAAAATAATCGCGCGATATTGCGTTTGCCGAATAATCGCATTGCGATTTTTCGAGAAAATTCAATGAACGCTTCAGCTACTCGGCCCAGGGTCTCTAATCATACCAGCAATGCTTTTAGACGTCGATGGAGATATCTAGGATGTGATCTGTTTTAAAAAAAAAATTGTAAAAAATCGAATATTCGGAATTGCGAATATTCACCGCGAAATTCGAAATATAGCGCGATTTCTCGAATATGCTATATTCGAGTCGAATATTCGCAATGCGAATATTCGTGAGCAACACTACTAATGAGCACTTACCCCTTGCAGAAAGGTGGGCCCCAGTGCAAAGGTATTTTTTTATTGTGCCTGGAGTTGGGCTTTAAAGTTATAGGGCCAGATTCAGGTACAAATACGTTACGCTGCAGCGGCGTAATGTATCCCATTTACGTTACACCGCCGCAGGTTTACAGCGTAAGTGCCTGATTCACAAAGCTCTTACCTGTAAACTTGCGGCGGTGTAATGTAAATCCGCTCAGCGCAAGCCCGCCTAATTCAAATGGGGCAGGCACCATTTAAATTAGGCGCGTTCCCGTGCCGAACGTACTGCGCATGCTCTGTCCGTCAAATTACCCGACGTGCATTGCGCTAAATGACGTCACAAGGACGTCAATGGTTTCGACGTTAACGTAAATGGCGTCCAGCGACATTCACGGACGACTTATGCAAACGACGTGAATTTTAAAATTTCAACCCGGGAACGACGGCCATACATTAGCTAGGCCACCTAGAGGGCAGCCTTAGTTTTACGCAGCGTATCTCGACGAAAACAACGTAAATTTAGAGCGACGGGTAAAGCGTACGTTCGTGAATCGCCGTAACTAGTCATTTGCATATTCTACGCCGACCGCAATGGAATCGCCACCTAGCGGCCGGCCTAGAAATGCATCCTAAGATCTGACGGTGTGAGTCAATTAGATCTTAGGGCTATCTATGCGTAACTGATTCTATGAATCAGCCGCATAGTTACGACGGGCGGATCACAGAGATACGACGGCGTATCAGGAGATACGCCGTCGTATCTCTTTTGTGAATCTGGCCCATAGACCCTGGTCTATTGCTCTGATGGCTCACATAATAACCCGCTGCCGCATACAGGTCCAGAAAATGTTTTCCTTCTAATAAAATATGAAATTATACTGTTAAAGTTTCCTGCAATGACTACCTACAGTATTTGATATACAGCCATTAGAAACCATCTAATTTTGAAAGCAATTTTCTACATGAGAGCCAAAGCCTTTTTTTCCCCTCCTCGGGGAGAAAACACCTTCGCCTTGGGCGCCACTAATAATATGCAACTGGCTCCCTTAAGACAAGATCTAGGAGGAGAAGAAAAAAAAAAGTGAAAGGCCCGTGAAGCAGTTAATTAAAGTCTAACTGAGCTTCACTCTTTTATATTAATAAACGCATAGTCAGCATTGGCTGCAATTTTTCACAAAACTAATATAACCGAAACTGAATAATTTATCACCAAACAATATTCATTGTGAGTTAAATGAATGCTAATGGGCCAATATTCAATCTGCAAAACATGTTTCCAACTATTTAATTTAGGACTCCTATTTTTTTAATGTAGCATAATGAAACAGCTTCACATTGTTATTTTATTCGCAATTAAGTTCAGTAACACTCCTTCAGCATAAACTTTTGGAACATTTGAATCATAGTTTTAGTTAGTTTTGAACTGTTCCAGTTTATATAGAGAATATGGATCTTTCTGGCTTTGGGTGCATCGTTTTTGAAGCTAGAACATTTATAGCAACCGAACCAATGTATTCCTTTCAAAAACAAACGCCTAAACATTACTATCCCGATACTGACTGGGCAGAGGGGACAGCTCGCTCATTTAAGGTGCGTCATTTCTTAAATGTCTTACAGGACTACTTCATGTCCCAGTTGGTGGACCACCCGAATATAAAGAATGCATCGCTAGATCTAATAATTACAAATAGATATTTGATCATGGATGTGAAAACATGGGACTGTGATGGAATTCACTAAAATTAATATTTTGTGTTATGATTACTTTCCTCCTGAGCTACTCAAATGTTACATATGTATGTGTGACAATATACTACAATGCTGTTACTTTCCTTAGAAGACATTATAGGGTTAAAATCTCGGCTCAGGAAGTGATTAAGTGAAGACAGCTGTTATCCCTCCCTTGTACGCACTCCTAAACTCCCTCCTTCCGGACCATCCCATCGAGTGAAGAAGATGGCCCCCCAAAGACTTTGAAATGTGTGCAGCATGCCAAGAATAAACTCACAGGAAGAGACCCTTATATGGACTGACCTATCAAATGGGTCTTGCCCATGGAACATGTATCAATAGAAAAAAAAGTTTTAAAAACTGAAGTTTTTTCGGGAGCAGTGATTTTAACCACTTGCTTACTGGGCACATATACCCCCTTCTTGCCCAGGCGAAATTTCAGCTTTCAGCACTGCGTCGCTTTAAAATTGTGTGGTCGTGCGACGTGCCACCCAAACAAAATTTACGTCCTTTTTTCCCCACAAATAGAGCTTTCTTTTGGTGCTATTTGATCACCTCTGCGGTTTTTATTTTTTGCGCTATAAACAAAAAAAGAGCGACAATTTTGAAAAAAAAAACCACAATGTTTTTTACTTTTTGCTATAATAAATATCCCTTTTTTTTTTTTAAAAAACGATTTTTTTTCTCAGTTTAGGCCGATATGTATTCTACATATTTTTGGTAAAAAATAAGCATATAGTGATTGGTTTGCGGAAAAGTTATAGTGGCTACAAAATAGGGGATAGAATTCTGACATTTTTTTTATTATTTTATTTTTTTACTAGTAATACGGCGATCTGCGGATTTTGTCAGGACTGCGATATTGCGGCGGACACATCGGACAATTTTGACACATTTTTGGGACCATTCACATTAATACAGCGAACAGCACTATAAAAACGCACTGATTACTGTATAAATGTGACTGGCAGGGAAGGGGTTAACACTAGGGGTGAGGAAGGGGTTAAATGTGTATCCTGGGTGTGTTCTAACTGTGTGTGGAGGGGGACTGACTGGGGGAGGCGACCGATGCTGTGTCCCCTATGTACAAGGGACACAGATCGGTCTCCTCTCTCCCTGACAGAGCTCCACATCCCTGCTCTGTCATTGCCGATCGCGGGGGGGGGGGGGCCCAAAAAAAATGTTTGCCCAGGGCCCAAACCATATTAAAGACGGCCCTGGTCAGAACTGGATACTGTATGTCCCCTTCTGTTTTTTTAAGTGGATCGAATTGGAGATAGGCGGGTTTAAACAGACACAAGTTTGTTTACATTTGATGCCCTATAGAGGTGAAGGAGAGTCCAATTGGTTTCACCTGAAAAACAGACAGGCGGACCGGATCAGGCTGACGATCGTACATTCCGACAACAAAACCATGGATTTTTTTCAGACGGAATGTTGGCTCAAGCTTGTGTTGCATACACACGGTCACACAAATGTTGTCGGAAATTCCAAATGTCAAGAACGCGGTCACGTACAACAGTACAACGAGCCGAGAAAAATTAAGTTCTCTGATTCCGAGAATGCGCCAAATTGATTCTGAGCATGCGTAGGATTTTTGTGCGTCGGAATTGGCTACAGACAATCGGAATTTCCGACAAGAACTTTTGTTGTCGGAAAAATTGAGAACCAGCTCTCAAACATTTCCAAAATGTCCGATCGAGCATACACACGGTCGGATTTTGAAGCTTCCTGACGACGAGTCTATCTCGAAACGTACGTCGAGGCGCATTGGTCACGCTATCTCCTACGGACGGACGCACTTCCGGTTCCGGCTTTGCTGGTCCTCGCTCACACACAGGTGGAACGCACGCCGCTGCATCCTTCCTACAGCGTGGATCTCTCTTCCCCTAATCATCCAACGCAGACCAGCCTCAGTGCCGGGCTAAGGCACCTTACAAGTAAGGGGCCATTTGGCGTTGCCTGTCTTTTAGCTTTTGTTTTCAATAAACGTTATTATACTATGGCGATTTCTCCTTTTGGCTTATTTCATGTGAGGCTGGATGCTGGATCTGCTGATATCAACATAAGAGGATTTTGATGTTATACAAACCTATGCTTATTGCGATCTCCTTTTGATTAAGGAGATCAACTTTTTGCGGTAAGGTGCCATCCATGAGCACTTGTTTGCGGTGTTTTGTTTTCCATTCCTTGGTGGAGGAGGAAGTCTACACAGACCTATGGACTTACCCTGCAAAATTCTTTTCACTATTATTTGGACTGTCTGTGCACAATAATTTGTTTTGATCTCCTTCAGTAGGAGTCTTATTCATTTATTTATTTGGGCACTTTATTTATATATTTATTATTGTATATATATTCACTTCTATCCCACCATTATATAATTTATTATCATTTTAATTAGAGATTTGAGGTTGATCCATTGAATTTTATAACACATTTATTGTTTCATTTAATTAGCGCATCTTCTTTTCCTTCACATGCTGATGCCTTAAGTGCTCCCTCCATAAAGATATGAATGAGTGAGTTTGGGGTAGAGGAAGTTGACTGGCCTCCACAGAGTCCTGACCTCAACCCAACGGAACACCTTTGGGATAAATTAGAGTTTAGAATGAAAGGCAGGCCTTCTCATCCAAAATCAGTTACTGGCCTCACAAATGCACTTCTGGAAGAATGTTCAATCATTCCCATAGACACACTCCTAATCCTTGTGGACAGCCTTCCCAGAAGAGTTGAAGCTGTTATAGCTGCAAAGGGTGGGCTAACTCAGTATTGAGCCCTACGGATTAGGAATGGGATGCCATTAAAGTTCATGTAAAGGCAGGTGTGCCAATACTTTTGGTAATATAGTGTATCTAAAGCCAACATTTTATTTCGTTTTGGATTGTTTAGTGAATGGTTAAAACTAGGGATGCACCGATATATCGGCGGCCGATACATATCGGCCGAAAATTGCTGTTTTGGGGAAATGCCGAAACAACTTTAAAATTGCATATAATGACTAGTGGTGCAACGCGGGATTGCAGAGCGGTAAAACACACACTGAAATTGTCTCTGCTCTGCTCGCACACAGCCCCGCCTGCTCCTAACCACGCTATGATAGACAGAATGCGGGTCTAATGCTGAGATGTGTTCTGTCTATCACAACGTGGGGTTAGGAGGAGGCGGGGCTGTGTGCGAGCAGCGTGGAGACAGTTTCAGCATACGGGCGGTGAGTTGCTTTCTTTTCTAATAGAACATGTGTGCACTGTGCAGCCATCCGTCCCCCCCCCCCACACCTGCCTCGGCTGGCGTTATCTTCGGCACTCTGTCCCCCCTCCTCCCCCCGGCTGCCTAGTCTGTCTCCTGTCCCTGCCGCCAATGCATTCCTATTTTTGGAGGTGACAGGGTTAATAATGAGAACCTGTCACCTCCAATTGCTGTCACACAGGGAATTCTTTTCTCCTGTGTGATAGCTATAAAGTTAAGTGTAAAAAAAAATAAGAAATAATAATTAAACAAATAAAATAAGTAATTAAAAAGTAAAGAATAAGAAAAATAATATTAAAAATAAGAAAATTATTATAAAAAAAAAAAAAGTAAAACGACAAGCTACAAAAAAAAAGTGATAAAGTAATAAAAAAAAAAAAGAGGGAAACAAGAGGCGGCAATTGGGGGACAGTGATAGGATGCTACATACATGTTTGCAATCCGACTGTACTGTTTTAACATACAATTATTTAAAAAAAAAGAAAAGTAATTTTCGGTTTCGGTTTCGGCCTGACATTTTTTTTTTATTTTGGTTTTGTTTCGGTTCTGAAATTTCCATTTCGGTGCACCTCTAGTTAAAACCTCATGTCAGGTCTATTTTTTCCTGCTTTAAATGCCCGCTGGAGAGATTTACCTTTGTGTCCTGTGATGCCTCATACACACGACCGAGTTTCTCTGCAAAAAAACAGCAAGAAACTTGCTGTTTCTTTTTTTTTTTGCCGAGGAAACCGGTCGTGTGTACACTTTTCGACGAGGAAACTGTCAAGGATCTCGTCGAGCCAAAAAGAGAGCATGGGCCAGATCCAAGTACAGCGGGCGCAACTTAAATATTTGGATTTAAGTTACACCGCCGCAAAATCTCTACCTAAGTGCCCGATCCACAAAGCACTTACCTAGAAATTTGCAGCGGTGTAACTTAAATCCGGCCGGCGCAAGGCGTGCCCAATCTAATGGGGCGGGTCCCATTTAAATTAGGCGCGCTCCCACGCCGGACGTACTGCGCATGCTCCCGACGCGATTTTCCCGACGTGCTTTGCGCGAAGTTACGTTGCGCCGAGTTTTGAGAATCGCGACGGGCGTAAAAGAAAAAAAAAGAGTTGCGGCAGGAAAAAAAAAAAAAAAATTGACAGCGGTGCGGGAAAGAAGGGTCTACTTTTACATGGTGTACTAAGTTTACACTTTGTAAAAGTAGCCCTAATTTTGCGACGGCAAACTAACACTTACGTAAAAAAAACAAAGGGAAAAAGCTTTGTGGATCTCCGTAAGTGCTAATTTGCATACCCGACGCAGAATTTCGACGAGAAATGCCCCCAGCGGCGGCCGAGGTATTGCATCCTAAGATCCGACAGTGTAAAAGTATTACACTTGCCGGATCTTAGGAATATCTATGCGTAACTGATTCTGTGAATCAGCCGCATAGATAGAAACAGGGATACGACGGCGTATCAGTAGATACGCCTGCGTATCCCTTTTGTGGATCTGGCCCCATGTCTTCTTTTTCCTCGACGGGAATGGGGAAATTTGGCTCGCCGAGATCCTCGACAGCCTCAGGCCTAGTACACACGAGAGGATTTATCCGCGGATACGGTCCACCGGACCGTATACGCGGATAAATCCTCTCGAGGATTTCCGCGGATTTTGATCCGATGGAGTGTACTCACCATCGGATCGAAATCCGCGCCGAAATCCCATCGCGATGACGTGTCACGCCGTCGCCGCGATGATGACGCGGCGACGTGCGCGACGCTGTCATATAAGGAATTCCACGCATGCGTCAAATCATTACGACGCATGCGGGGGATTCATTCGGACGGATTGATCCGGTGAGTCTGTACAGACCAGCGGATCAATCCGTTGGGATGGATTCAAGCGGATAGATTTTAAAGCATGTCTTCAAATTTTTATCCGCTTGAAATCCATCCCAGGGGATAGAAATCCGCGGAAACAGATCCGCTGGAGTGTACACACCAGGGGATCTATCCGCTGGAGCCGGTCCGCGGATCAATTCCAGCGGATGGATCCTCTCGTGTGTACGGGGCCTAACAAGGAACTCGACGAGCAAAACGCTGTGTTTCGCCCGTCGAGTTTCTCGGTCGTGTGTACGAGACCTGAGACACAAAACTCTCCAAAGTTAGGAAAAATGTCAACATTTTCATTTTTGCTTTATATAGTGTACCATTTAACAGTGACAGGTTCTCTTTAATGAAAAAATTCCCTTTAAAAGGTAATTGGAAGGAAACGGTTGCCCTTGAATGGAATGAAATTAAATATTTCCTTCAAACTTCTCAGAGTTAGGAAAAAGCAAATAGCAGCAGTAAACTCTATTTTGAACGACAGGTGTAATTTTACCCAGCAAGTTGTTGCTCTAAATATTAATGATCCAATGTCACCGCAGCTCAGCAAGAAGTTCACTTGTAACATACATAATCTACCCTATTAATGTCTACCTTCACGACACCCCATTAATAATTACACACTTCTGTGCTCCAGGCATTTGCTGTTATGCCAACCTAGACCGGAGCTCCGAGTGCGGTCACAGGTCAGAGAGAGAAGCCGCAACTTCATTATCTGATGTGAACTTATCGCCCATCTGCACAGGGAATTTTAGATTAATAAAGGACGGTCATCGTTGTCAACACTTTTCTGACACCTCCTGGTAGCTTGCCAGTCTGCGGTGACATATAATCTGGTATATTCAGATGTCTGACATTAAAAAGGTGGCTTTATTGCTTGATTCTGCCATAAACGTAGCCTGCTGTAAAGTTTCAAAGATGACAATTCCGTGACTGACAGTATAGAGGAACTGAAAGACGCTAAAATAACTAAGACTGCACAGTGAGGAGACTAAGGGCTAGATTCAGAGAGAATTTATGCCGGCGTATCTATTGATACGCCGCGTAAATTCAAATCTGCGCCGGCGTATCTTCTTTCTGTATTCAGAAAGCAAGATACGCCGGAATTTGCCCAAGATCCGACTGGCGTAAGTCTCTTACGCCGTCGTATCTTAGGGTGCATATTTACGCTGGCCGCTGGGTGGCGCTGCCGTCGATTTCAGCGTAGAATATGCAAATGACCTGGATACGCCGATTCAGAAACGTATGTGCGCCCGGCGAATTTTTTACGTCGTTTACAATAGGCTTTTTCCGGCGTAAGGTTGCTCCTGCTGATATGAGGCGTACGCAATGTTAAGTATGGACGTCATTCCCGTGTCGAATTTTAAAAATTTTATGTCGTTTGCGTAAGTCGTTCACGAATAGGGCTTTGCGTAAATTACGTCCACGTCGAAAGCATTGACGATTTGCGGTGGAATTTCGAGCATGCGCACTGGGATTCTTTCACGAATGGCGCATGCACCGTTCGTTAAAGACGTCATTTACGCGGGGTCATGTTTTATTTACATAAAACACGCCCACCTCTTCAGAATTTGAATTCGGCGCGCTTACGCCGGCAGACTTACGCTACGCCGCCGCAACTTACAGAGCAAGTGCTTTGTGAATACTGTACTTGCGGAGGCGTAGCGTAAATAGGATACGCTACGCCCGCACAAACTTACAGCGGGCTTGTTGAATCTAGCCCTAAATTGAAGGAGTTATTCTGAAATTCCAGAATAAAATAGACTCTGTAACAGACAAAGAAGAAATAGAAGGACAATGGGACGTTTCAGATGCTACTGGTAAGTATATTACATACGGTATATAATAAGATATTTCAGTTAAAATTATATTTTTATTGTCACAATTGTCATAAAAAAAGCACATAAAGAGCCCAGGAGTAGCAGTGTCACAATCAGGGGTCAGGCTCGAAGACCAGTTCCTATAAAAGTAGTGGAACTACCACTGACCAGCAGAAAAGGTACACAGGAAGTCACCCTGGGGTCTAAGTACTAACCAGTTTTGCTAACCATCAGTATTTTTACTGGCAGCCAGTAAAAAAACAGGCAATTTTCTCCTGCCAGTAAAAGTAAAAGGTTGCCAGTAAAAAATTTGCCTGTGATGCTCGGCTTGGCTAAGACCATCCGAGTGCCTGCTACAGTGTGATCAGGCGGCTGTGGTGGAGGTGGTGCTTGAGCATGACGTGTGATGTGCAATGGAGCCAAGCCGTAGTGTGCGGGTCTGCGGTATGGGAGCAAGGCAGGCTGGGACTGGGACCATCAGTGCTGTTTAGACTGGAGTGGACTGGAGGGACCACTTGGCTTGGAGAGAGACTGTCACTGGAAAGTGTTGTGTCAGTGAGGTCTCATCATCATCTGTGCTGCTTCACACTGCTGTCAGTGTCACTAGGAGAGTAAATTTTATGTATGTGTGCCACCCATTCTAATTTCTTGCCCACCATTCTCCTGTCCCTGAGCTACTTGCTTACTATTGTATATATAAAAAATAAAATAAGAAATATGTTTTTTGCCTTATTATCTACCTTAAATCATATTGCTAATTGCATATTGTATTTGTTTGTACCCTAAATACTATACTTTGCACTTAAAACTGTACTTTTGTAACTTTTGGAAATGCCAGTAATAACTTGGCTGTGCCAGAAAATTTTGGATGTTGTGTCAGTAAATTTCAATCTGGTAGGTTCGCAACACTGGTACTAACTGGTGTTCGCCAGAGCTCCTGATGGTGGAGATAGATTTTTCTGTGTGTTAGTACCAGGTCGTGGCTCTCAAGATCGCCCCACCAGGAGGTGATCAAGCCAGGGTCCAGTAGAGGATTAGTAAGTAGGGATTAATCAGAAGCATAGTCAGTAAACAAGCCGAAAGGTCAGTAATGAGTATTTGCAGGTTGGGATCTGGCAGAAGCATTGTCATGAAACAGGTCAATAACGAGTGGTAGCAAAATATGGATGGCAGCAGGGAAGACAGAAGTGAGAAACAGGCTGGAGAGAGCACAATAATCTGACAAACAGAAAGCGCAGAGACGTAGCCTAAATCAGGAAGTTAATGGAAGGAGAAAATAGTTCAGGGTTTAAGACAAACAAGGTTCAAGACAGGATCATTCAAGGAATTGTCCCAGCTGCTATCCAGCTTTCCAGGTAGCTCAACAAGATGAGACGTTTCCTGACATAGCAGAGGTTCCAGGTTCAAATCCAGGCCTTGACAAGTAGGTTTACGTATTGATCCTACAATGGAAACACAAAGGATAGCTACTTAAGTTACCCTGTCAGGATTCAAAGCCATTGTATTTGGCAGTCGCTCATCCTACTGTGCCACCTAATATGCTGGACATCTCACTGCTTGAACAATGTTAACTAACATCCTGTTTCTGATGACTTTTGAAATCAGTGCTCCTCCTTGATCTTTACAGTTCCCGTTTACCAGATTATTGTGCTCTTCTCCAGCCAATATTATTTTCCTTGAGCTCCTGTTGCTGTCTGTATCTGTGTAGCACCCCCCCCCCCCCCCCCCAGGTAGGTGCTAGAAGGTATCGTTTTTGGGTCTTTCTGCTTACCAGGAAGGCTGCTAGGTAAATATAGGTGCTCTCTGCCCACCAAGGAGCAGTGATCCATTGATAGGGTCTGCTCATGGTGCTCAGATTCTGCTCATGATGTCTGCATGTTTCACACTGGTCCAATAGGATGAGGCATATTGGATAGTGGAATGAAAAACCTGACAAATGGGAGCAAAGGCATAGTTACAGCCCTGGCCATTGGCAGAGGAAAGTGCCTCGAGGCATGCTAGGGGAGCCTATATATGCCAAGGGCACATGTGTTCAGCTAGAGAGTGGGGTTCCGGGGGGGGTCTGCCCCTCCTCTGTACAGGCTGCCATTTGGCCTTGGTAGTCGACCTGAGGGCCAGATTTGAATAAAGCTGCAACCCAGATGTCCTACAGAGCTGACTGGAAGGATCTGCTCCTGGGCACTGTGAGTACAAATCCTTGTAAATGGTCCTGTCCTGTGAGGGCCATCCCTTCAAGCTAGAGAGTCAGTGGACGGGTGTCAGCCAAAGGGGATGCTAGTGAGTCTCCCGAAGATTTACAGTCTCATCAAGTCTGCTGCCAGAGTAAGCAAAAGACTTATTTTTCCACAAAGATGTGGTTTGGTTCTACAGAGAGTCTGCTATCCAATTCAATTTAATTGGGCCATGTGAGAGTTGTCCTCATCTGTGTATAGTTTAAGTTGGAATGTCCCACTAATCCCTTCTTCTATCCAAGTTCTACCAATAAAGCAAAAAAAAAAAATACCCTACACTCATCGCTGGATAATGAGTGTATGAGAGTGCAGGTGGTTATGTGAAAATACCCCAGTATTTGGCTTCAGGATAATCAGTGGGAGGCCCAGGAAAGTCTATACTCAGCAACCTCCACGGGGGCAGTGCTACATCTGTATCTACACTTCCACTTGATCCCAACCTTCAACCACTTGTTACTGAGCGTTGGCTTGTCTACAACTCCGCTTCCGCTTGATCCCAACCTGCAATTAGGTTGTTACTGATCTTTGGCTTGTTTACTGACTGCACTTCTGCTTGATCCTTTACCATCTATATATGTTACTGGACCCCGGCTTGCTCACCTCCTGGGGGGATTCTAAGCACTGCAACCTGTCACTAGCACGCTGTGAAACCCATCTCCAACATCAAGAGCTCTGGTGAAACTGGTTTGTGCTTAGACCCCTTGGGTCCACCCATCCACCAGGGGGACCTGCTTATGTACTTATCCTGCTGGTTTCTGTGTGGACCCTTCACTGCTATACCTACTGGCCTCTGAGTTTGACCCCTGAGTGAGACAGCGCCATAAAGTGAACCTGGTGTAGAGTTATTCATTTTAAGATTATTGCAAAGGACATGGGGATGCTCTATGCCTGGAGGATTTAACCTCTGCCGGGGCGGACTGACCATTCGGGCATTGCCCGAGGGCCCCATGCCACTAAGGGGCCCCATCAGGGTTGCCAGACTTAGTAAAACCAGGGACCGTCTCTAAAAATCTGTGTTTTAAAAAAAAATCACAGGATTATAGCTGCCCCACCTCTCCCGTACCTTTTCAGTGTGTGTGTATACTGTGTGTCTGTGTGAGTATACTGTGTATGTATACTGTATGGGCCAGATCCACAAAGAAGTTACGCTGGCGTATCTATTGATACGCCGCGTAACTTCTAGGTTGCTCCGGCGTATCTTTGTTTTGTATCCACAAAACAAGATACGCCTGAAGCTGGGCTAGATCTGACTGGCGTACGTCTTAGTACGCCGTCGGATCTAAGGTGCATATTTACGCTGGCTGCTAGGTGGCGTTTCCGTCGATTTCCACGTCGAGTATGCAAATTAGCTAGATACGGCGATCCACGAACGTACGTACGGCCGGCATATTTTTTTTACGTCGTTTCCGTAAGGCTTTTTTCGGCATATAGTTACCCCTGCTATATGAGGCGTATCCTATGTTAAGTATGGACGTCGTTCCCGCATCGAATTTTGAAGATGTTACGTCATTTGCGTAAGTCGTTCGCGAATAGGGCTTTGCGTAGAATGACGTTCATGTCGTAAGCATTTGCTTGTTGCGGGTTAATTTCAAGCATGCGCACTGGGATACCCCCACGGACGGCGCATGCGCCGTTCAGAAAAAAACGTAATTTACGTCGGGTCAAGTAAAATTACCATAAAACACGCCCACATCTTTATCTTTTGAATTCCCCGCCCTTACGCCGGAAGATTTACGCTACGCCGCCGTAACTTTAGAGGCAAGTGCTTTGTGAATACAGCACTTGCCTCTCAAAGTTGCGGCGGCGTAGCGTTACTACGATACGCTACGCCTGCCGAAAAATACGATCCGCTACATGGATCTGGCCCTATGTGTGTATATGGTGTGGCCCCATAATCTCCTATTGCCTGGGGCCCCCATAATCTCCTATTGCCCAGGGGCCCTATGAGTTGTCAGTCCGCCCCTGAACCTCTGCATACAAAAAGGCTTCTTCACAGTAAAAGCTATAGAAAAATATAATAAATATAACATATAGAATAGACTCCATCAGGAACTAGTTCTGCCCAGTACAGTAGAATGTAAAAAAAAAAAAAAGAAGTTGGATGTTTCCCAAGTGCACAAAATATAACTGGATTTATAGGTAATAAAGGCAGGGACTGTTGATCCATGGGGAATATCTGATTTCCTTTGGGGTTTAGGAATAGTGTTGAGCAGAATATGCCATATTCGATTTCGCGATATATCTCGAATATATATTCGAATATTCGAGATATATTCGCTAAATTCGAATATTCGTGATATTTTATCGAAATTAATTGATTGCGATTTTTCGCTATTGCGAATGCGAAAATAATTGCGATTTTTTTATAACTGCGGTAGGAGCGCTCTGATTGGCTTAGAATATTCGTGATATTTTATCGAAATATCGCAACATGCGAATGCGATATTTATTGCGGAATTTCGAGATATGCTGGAGGAGCGCTCTGATTGGCTCAGAATATTCGTGATATTTTATCGAAATATCGCAACATGCGAATGCGATATTTATTGCGCAATTTCGAGATATGCTGGAGGAGCGCTCTGATTGGCTCAGAATATTCGTGATATTTTATCGAAATATCGCAACATGCGAATGCGATATTTATTGCGCAATTTCGAGATATGCTGGAGGAGCGCTCTGATTGGCTCAGAATATTCGTGATATTTTATCGAAATATCGCAACATGCGAATGCGATATTTATTGCGGAATTTCGAGATATGCTGGAGGAGCGCTCTGATTGGCTCAGAATATTCCTGATATTTTATCGAAATATCGCAACATGCGAATGCGATATTTATTGCGCAATTTCGAGAAATGCTGAAGGAGCGCTCTGATTGGCTCACTCTGAAATCGAATATTCGAGATATTTTAACGCAATTTCACAAAATGCGAATGCGAAATTGATTGCAGATATTTCGAAAACTGCTGTAGCAGCACTCTGAAATCGAATATGTATGATATTTTAACCAAAAAAAAAAACATATTGCGATTGCGATTTTTCGATTGCGCATGCGCAATTGCGCGAACAACACGCGACCATTTCCTGGAGCCTTGCCAGTTTCCAACTTATGATCGCAGCGCAATCACACAGCAACATGGTTGGAAGCAATTTCACTAAGTCTGAGGAAAAGTTGCTGATTTGTGTAAGTATTTTGACCACTGTTATTTCATCATCTTCAACTGCATTTTAGTCTAGTTTAAAAGTTAGTATATATGATCAGATATTAGTATTTCACAAAAAATGTGTCTCCTGCTTTTACAAAACTACAAGTCCCAGCATGCCTGGACAGCTGCAGACACCCTGGTTGGCAAATGTGTATTTAGGCACTTTTCCTTCTTATTTAGCATAATGAATTTAACATTTTTTTGGACATAGGACGTATGCGAACGTCCTGACTTCAGTGTCCTCAAGGCCCAAGGACGTTCGAATACATATTGCCCTTTAGATGTTGCAGAACTACAACTTCCAGCATGCCTGGGAATGCTGGCACTTCTAGTATTGTAAGTTCTGCAGGCCCCCATTTTTCAGGCCTTTATGTACGGGTCTCTAAACTGTGGCACCCTAGATGCAGCAAAAGTAAAATTCTTAGCATGCACTGACAGACCGTGGCTGATGGGAGTAGTAGTTTTGCAACAGCTGGAGGTGGACTGGTCTTGAAACCCAGAGTTAGGTAACAAACCCGTAGTGTTTTGCAACCATTCTGCCTCCAGCTGTTTTTTTCCTGTTGAAAAGCCTGTGGCGTGCAAAACACAACCCAAAAACTCCACCCGGATGCAGTGAAAAATGTAAACACACCTAAAGAGTGACATCACAAAAAACTGCGACGGGTACATACGTCAGTGGCCCTCCGAAAAGGTCCCGTCTCTGACCCCCCGGGGCGTTAGGCTCCTGACAGGGAAAAGAGTTAGCAACGCATATCTCCCCTCATGGGTGTAGGAACCCTTACAAATCTGGGGGGGACAGCATTTTTACTCGCCAGGTAAATTCTTATTCAGTAAACTCGGACTCCCACATGCCATGTGGGTTAATTTTTACTTATGCCATGTGGGTTGATTTTTACTAATGCCCTGTGGGCCACAAGGCATTAGTAAAAATCAACCCACATGGCATAAGTAAAAATTAACCCACATGGCATAAGTAAAGATTAACCCACATGGCATAAGTAAAAATTAACCCACATGGCATAAGTAAAAATTAACCCACATGACATTAGTAAAAATTAACCCACATGGCATTAGTAAAAATCAACCCACATGGCATCAGTAAAAATCAACCCACATGGCATTAGTAAAAATCAACCCACATGGCATCAGTAAAAATTAACCCACACGGCATAAGCAAAAATTAACCCACATGGCATAAGTAAAAACCAACCCACATGGCATAAGTAAAAATTAACCCACATGGCATAAGTAAAAATTAACCCACATGGCATTAGTAAAAACCAACCCACATGACATTAGTAAAAATTAACCCACATGACATTAGTAAAAATTAACCCACATGGCATTAGCAAAAATTAACTGGTTAGCTGGTAGTGGCAGGTTAGGTGATTGACAATAGTTCCAGGTTAGGTAGTAGTGGCAGGCTAGGTGGCAGTGCCAGGTTAGGTGACAGTGCCAGGTTAGGTGGCATACAGTAGTGCCAGGTTAGGTGGTAATGCCAGGTTAGGTGGCATACAGTAGTGCCTGGTTAGGTGGTAGTGTCAGGTTAGGTGGCAGTGCCAGGTTAGGTGGTATACAGTAGTGCCAGATTAGGTGGTAGTGCCAGGTTAGGTGGCATACAGTAGTGCCTGGTTAGGTGGTAGTGTCAGGTTAGGTGGCAGTGTCAGGTTAGGTGGTATACAGTAGTGCCTGGTTAGGTGGTAGTGCCAGGTTAGGTGGCATACAGTAGTGCCTGGTTAGGTGGTAGTGTCAGGTTAGGTGGCAGTGTCAGGTTAGGTGGTATACAGTAGTGCCAGGTTAGGTGGTAGTGCCAGGTTAGGTGGTATACAGTAGTGCCTGGTTAGGTGGTAGTGTCAGGTTAGGTGGCAGTGCCAGGTTAGGTGGTATACAGTAGTGCCAGGTTAGGTGGTAGTGCCAGGTTAGGTGGTATACGGTAGTGCCAGGTTAGGTGGTTGTGGCAGGTTAGGTGGTATACAGTAGTGCCTGGATAGGTGGAAGTGGAAGGTTAGGTGGTAGTGGCAGGTTAGGTGGTAGTGGCAGGTTAGGTGGTATACAGTAGTGGCAGGTTAGGTGGTAGTGGCAGGTTAGGTGGTAGTGCCAGGTTAGGTGGTATACAGTAGTGCCAGGTTAGGTGGTAGTGCCAGGTTAGGTGGTATAGGGTAGTGCCTGGTTAGGTGATAGTGGCAGGGTAGGTGGTATACAGTAGTGCCTGGATAGGTGGTAGTGCCAGGTTAGGTAGTATTGCCAGGTTAGGTGGTATACAGCAGTGCCAGGTTAGGTGGTATACAGTAGTGTCTGGTTAGGTGGTAGTGGCAGGTTAGGTGGTATACAGTAGTGCCTGGATAGGTGGTAGTGGCAGGTTAGGTGGTAGTGCCAGGTTAGGTGGTATACAGTAGTGCCTGGTTAGGTGGTAGTGCCAGGTTAGGTGGTATACAGTAGTGCCAGGTTAGGTGGTAGTGGCAGGTTAGGTGGTATACAGTAGTGCCTGGATAGGTGGTAGTGGCAGGTTAGGTGGTAGTGCCAGGTTAGAGTGGTAGTGCCAGAGTAAATACATGACATGAATAGATAAGAGTCCTGTTCCCCATTTCCATCAGCTGCACTAAAAGCATGAATCTATGACTATCCAGTGCCAGGTTAGTACCTGTATACCATACCCCCCCCTCTCTGAATATTATACCTCCCCCTCTCTGTAAACTGTAACACCCCCCCCCCCCTCTCTGAATATTATACCTCCCCCTCTCTGTAAACTGTAACACCCCCCCATCTCTGAATATTATACCTCCCCCTCTCTGTAAACTGTAACACCCCCCCCCCATCTCTGAATATTATACCTCCCTCTCTCTGTAAACTGTAACACCCCCCCCCCCTCTCTGAATATTATACCTCCCCCTCTCTGTAAACTGTAACACCCCCCCTCTCTCTGAATATTATACCTCCCCCTCTCTGTAAACTGTAACACCCCCCCCCTCTCTGAATATTATACCTCCCCCTCTCTGTAAACTGTAACACCCCCCCTCTCTGAATATTATACCTCCCCCTCTCTGTAAACTGTAACACCCCCCCCCTCTCTGAAAATTATACCTCCCTCTCTCTGTAAACTGTAACACCCCCCCCTCTCTCTGAATATTATACCTCCCCCTCTCTGTAAACTGTAACACCCCCCCCTCTCTCTGAATATTATACCTCCCCCTCTCTGTAAACTGTAACACCCCCCCCCCTCTCTGAATATTATACCTCCCCCTCTCTGTAAACTGTAACACCCCCCCCTCTCTGAATATTATACCTCCCCCTCTCTGTAAACTGTAACACCCCCCCCCTCTCTGAAAATTATACCTCCCTCTCTCTGTAAACTGTAACACCCCCCCTCTCTCTGAATATTATACCTCCCCCTCTCTGTAAACTGTAACACCCCCCCCTCTCTGAATATTATACCTCCCCCTCTCTGTAAACTGTAACACCCCCCCCCTCTCTGAATATTATACCTCCCCCTCTCTGTAAACTGTAACACCCCCCCCCTCTCTGAATATTATACCTCCCCCTCTCTGTAAACTGTAACACCCCCCCCCTCTCTCTGAATATTATACCTCCCCCTGTCTGTAAACTGTAACACCCCCCCCCCTCTCTCTGAATATTATACCTCCCTCTCTCTGTAAACTGTAACACCCCCCCCTCTCTGAATATTATACCTCCCCCTCTCTGTAAACTGTAACACCCCCCCCTCTCTGAATATTATACCTCCCCCTCTCTGTAAACTGTAACACCCCCCCCCTCTCTGAAAATTATACCTCCCTCTCTCTGTAAACTGTAACACCCCCCCTCTCTCTGAATATTATACCTCCCCCTCTCTGTAAACTGTAACACCCCCCCCCTCTCTGAATATTATACCTCCCCCTCTCTGTAAACTGTAACACCCCCCCCTCTCTGAATATTATACCTCCCTCTCTCTGTAAACTGTAACACCCCCCCCTCTCTCTGAATATTATACCTCCCCCTCTCTGTAAACTGTAACACCCCCCCCCCCTCTCTGAATATTATACCTCCCCCTCTCTGTAAACTGTAACACCCCCCCCCCTCTCTGAATATTATACCTCCCTCTCTCTGTAAACTGTAACACCCCCCCCCCCCTCTCTGAATATTATACCTCCCTCTCTCTGTAAACTGTAACACCCCCCCCCTCTCTGAATATTATACCTCCCCCTCTCTGTAAACTGTAACACCCCCCCCTCTCTCTGAATATTATACCTCCCCCTCTCTGTAAACTGTAACACCCCCCCCTCTCTGAATATTATACCTCCCTCTCTCTGTAAACTGTAACACCCCCCCCTCTCTCTGAATATTATACCTCCCCCTCTCTGTAAACTGTAACACCCCCCCCTCTCTGAATATTATACCTCCCCCTCTCTGTAAACTGTAACACCCCCCCCCTCTCTGAATATTATACCTCCCTCTCTCTGTAAACTGTAACACCCCCCCCCCTCTCTGAATATTATACCTCCCTCTCTCTGTAAACTGTAACACCCCCCCCTCTCTGAATATTATACCTCCCCCTCTCTGTAAACTGTAACACCCCCCCCTCTCTCTGAATATTATACCTCCCCCTCTCTGTAAACTGTAACACCCCCCCCTCTCTGAATATTATACCTCCCTCTCTCTGTAAACTGTAACACCCCCCCCTCTCTGAATATTATACCTCCCCCTTTCTGTAAACTGTAACACCCCCCCTCTCTGAATATTATACCTCCCCCTCTCTGTAAACTGTAACACCCCCCCTCTCTGAATATTATACCTCCCCCTCTCTGTAAACTGTAACACCCCCCCCCCCTCTCTGAATATTATACCTCCCCCTCTCTGTAAACTGTAACACCCCCCCCTCTCTGAATATTATACCTCCCTCTCTCTGTAAACTGTAACTTCCCCCCTCTCTGTAACATTTACCTCCTCCCCCCTGTACCTCAACTGTGTCGTTCTGGCTCTCCATCACATGCAACTTAGTCTCTCTGGCTCTGCAGGCTGGTCGGGTGTAGTGTGGCCACGAGTGTCAGTCTGGGCCCCGCCCCCTTCCTGCTCCTTTCTCCCATTCAGCAGAGCGGCCAGCACAGCTATGCATGTCTGTGTGCAATCAGCTGTGCGCCGCTCGGGAGGGGAGGGGAGGGGTCGGGGCTGGATCGGCACTGAAGGGGGAGAAAAGCAGTGACCGCAGCTGGACTCGGCGGCCCCTGCCTGCGATCCGGGGACGATCTCCCTATCCTAACCTGGGGGGGATTTTACCATACTTGTCCCCCCCGCATTATTTCCTGGGGGGGATGCGTCCCCTCCGTCCCCCCCGGTTCCTACGCCCATGTCTCCCCTATACGTGTATCCTGTGTTGTTAATAATATATTCATAATTATGCAAATGATAATGCCTGCTATATTTATGCAAAAAAGGTGGCGACCGAAATGGCAGGATATAAAATCTGTCATGTTACCCCTGTCATTGATTAATAAGGCGAGAATGCTTCCAATTGTTGAATAGCATACATTTACGTCATATATCCATAAGGCTGTCAACAGAAGTATTACAATATACTTTGTTCTTCATCTTGCAGAAGTTCCTGGAAACAGGATACGATAAGCTGCGGAGGCAGCCAGAGAAAAGGGCTGTGGTCAGCGCCCTAATCGCTGACTTTGGCGGCCAACACGACCACAATGCAATTGTGAAGAAGTGGTCTGACCTGAAGAGGCGCCAAATGGATCAGGTCAGACGTCTTCGGGCTAAATATCATCCAGGTAAGTTATTGTTGACAGTTATGTTTTTTTTTTAAAAAGTGGATTTTGTGCGTGAACTCGAAAGAGAGAGGAGCCGGCCTGCAGGAGTTGGGAGGCCTCCCCCAGAGGCAATCTGCCACCTTTCTCCATGCCCCGGTTGGCAATGGCGGGTGTGAGGGGGTTCTCCCAACCCAACCTCGCATAGCACACCCACCAGGGGCGGGGCTGAGACCACCAAACTCAATTCACAGGTAGCCGAGAGCGGGATCCGAACCCCTAGCTGCAGAGGTGAATCACTTGTCAGTGCAGTGGCAATCGCGTGGAGCCACCGCAGCTCCTTTGGTGACAGTTATGTAAGGTCATATGTAATTCATGTAAGGTCAGATGTTGTTAACCAAGATGCCATGTTGTGCTAACATATATCACCACCAGCCAAGGTATTCATAGTACTGTTGAAAAAAGACATGGGACAGCAGACAGGAACACAGAAGTTATGTGGGAACATACTTTTCCCATTGCTTTGCATGGGACTTTAAAGAAAAACCCCGACCATGGCAAGTGGGGGTGGGTAAGGGTTAAACCACCTATCCTATGTTTGTGGCTGACATATAAGTAACCTGTGTGCCAAGTTTCATATAAATATCTTTAGCCGTTTGTACGTGATGCTGGAACATACATACATACATACATACATACATTTATGCACACACACACGTTGAGTTTTATATATATAGATTACCACTAAATTCCTGTGTTAGGAGTGGGGTTGTTATAGTAATCCCGTGTGCTCCATCAGGCCCTTTTTTTAACATGAGATGGTCTGAACAAAACAAAGGAGACAAAAACAGCTCATTTTAACATGGTGGCATCCCAGCTCACGCTCAGTCCCCTGTAGTGCCCACAAGACCCTTTAATATAACATTGTCCCATTGGTTAACTGTCTATATAAATCAATTTGTATTCATATACAATACAGCAGAGTACACAGAATTTGCATACGTCATTAGAAAACATTTTTATAATATATGAACATTGTGTTATTATAGGAGCTCCAATGCCAGTTGTGCGCGCCAAGCGCAGAAGGCGCCAGGCCAATGAGGAGGAGGAGGAGGATGCGGCAGAGGAGGATGCGGCAGAGGAGGAGATGGATGAGGAGGAGCAGCCAGGGCCCTCCCACTCCCCAACCCCAGCTCCTGTTGAGGAGCAAGCTGAGGAGCTTCCCCCCCCCCACCACCCCAACTTCTCAAGCAGAAGAGCAGGAGGAAGAGAGCGGTCCTGTGAGCCTCGTTCAGGAAGGTAAATATGTGCACAATGATTAATAACATTTCAACAACAAAATGTAGATATAAAAATGGACAACATATAAAGCGCACCTGTCAGATTGTAGAACCATAATATGGTATTGATGCTAGAAGTATACAGGTAGTGCATAATTATTAGGCAAGTTGTATTTTTTGAGGATTCATTTTATTATTGAACAACAACCATGTTCTCAATGAACCCCAAAAACTCATTAATATCAAAGCTGAATTTTTTTGGAAGTAGTTTTTAGTTTGTTTTTAGTGTTAGTTATTTTCGGGGGATATCTGTGTGTGCAGGTGACTACTATTACTGTGCAGAATTATTAGGCAACTTAACCAAAAAATAAATAGATAGCCATTTCAATGATTTATTTTTAACAGTGAAACCAATATAACATCTCAACATTCACAAATACACATTTCTGACATTTAAAAACAAAACAAAAACAAATCAGTGACCAATATAGCCACCTTTCTTTGCAAGGACACTCAAAAGCCTGACATCCATGGATTCTGTCAGTGTTTTGATCTGTTCACCATCAACATTGCGTGCAGCAGCAACCACAGCCTCCCAGACACTGTTCAGAGAGGTGTACTGTTTTCCCTCCTTGTAAATCCCACATTTGATGATGGACCACAGGTTCTCAATGGGGTTCAGATCAGGTGAACAAGGAGGCCATGTCATTACTTTTTTTTATTTAATACCCTTTCTTGCCAGCCACGCTGTGGAGTACTTTGACACGTGTGATGGAGCATTGTCCTGCATGAAAATCATGTTTTTCTTGAAGGATGGTGACTTTTTCCTGTACCACTGCTTGAAGAAGGTCTCTTCCATAATCTGGCAGTAGGACTGGGAGTTGAGCTTGACTCCATCCTCAATCCGAAAAGGCCCCACAAGCTCATCTTTGATGATACCAGCCCAAACCAGTACTCCACCACCACCTTGCTGGCGTCTGAGTCGGACTGGAGCTCCCTGCCCTTTACCAATCCAGCCACGGGCTCTTCCATCTGGCCCATCAAGACTCACTCTCATTTCAGCAGTCCATAAAACCTTAGAAAAATCTTTCTTGAGATATTTATTGGCACAGTCTTGACGTTGCAGCTTGTGTGTCTTGTTCAGTGGTCATCGTCTTTCAGCCTTTCTTACCTTGGCCATGTCTCTGGGTATTGCACACCTTGTGCTTTTGGGCACCCCAGTGATGTTGCAGCTCTGAAATATGGCCAATCTTGTGGCAAGTGGCATCTTGGCAGCTGCACGCTTAACTTTTCTCAGTTCATGTGCAGTTATTTTGCACCTTTGTTTTTCCACACGCTTCTTTTGTTTGATGATCACGCTTCAGAAGCTTTGCAACTTTAAGAGTGCTGCATCCCTCTGCTAGATATCTCTCTATTTTGGACTTTTCAGAGTCTGTCAAATCCTTCTTTTGGCCCATTTTGCCAAAGAAAAGGAAATTGACTAATAATTATGCACACCTGATATAGAGTGTTGATGTCATTAGACCACACACCTTCTCATTACAGAGATGTACATTACCTAATATGCCTAATCGGTAGTAGGCTTTCGAGCCTATACAGCTTGGAGTAAGACAACATGCATAAAGAGGATGATGTGGTCCAAATACTCATTTGCCTAATAATTCTGCACTCCCGGGATGTGTTAGACACATAACAAGTGTATACACATGATAATGATTGATTAATAAGCAAAAAATTTTTTTTATTTATTTGGTAACGTTATTTGAAATCCAAATGTTTTTTTATTATATCCTAACAGTATCAAGAAAGATGATGAGGCAGAACGCGCTCATAAAGACAACCCACCAGAGGATCCTGGTAAATCAGCGCCAGATCCGCTACCTCACTCAACAAAATGTGCTGCTAGAGCAGCAGCAATCAAAAAATATTGCGGAGATGGAACGGCTTCAGAAGCTCAATCAGAGTTATATCTGAATTTATTTTTTTATTAATAAATATTATTTTTTGGAAATGTTTCATTTCTTTTTGAGATAGATTTGTAGGTTTTTCAACACATCTAACTTCACATCAAACAAATCAACATCAACACATTTAACTTCATAATAAGCAAAAACATTTTATACTATTATTTTATTTAACAGTAACCTAGGACAAACTAAAGCACACGACACAGACACGACGAACACAAAATAAACTGTTGAAAAATGAACATAACAAAAGCAACAATATATATATATATACAAAGAGAGAGAGAGGGAGAGCAAGAAAGAGAGAGAGAATGCAGATGAGCTCTTGCAGACAGCCCAATGGTTGCAGTATAAATGCCGCAAAACAGGGTTTAACATAAGGTTCATTGTTATAGTTACACTTGCTGTTTAGATCCGGTCTGGTAGCTTGTAGCGGAGGCTGTTGGTGGATCCGCTGTGCCAGAGAGGTCATGAAGCTTTACTCAGCATGGAGGCAGCAGCAGGAGTATTAAAATATAATATAACTAGACAATGCATTTCCTGAGGAAAATGCGAGTGGGAATGCTGAATAGCTTAATTGGTGAGCCCCTTGCCAAAGACATTCACCATAACCACTACACTATCTTTAGGACACACAGCTTCTTTCTCTATCTGCAAAGTATAGAGTATGCTGACTTCCTGGTCGCCCCTCCCCCCTCAATAGGTTTCCCCTCCCCCCCAGGTCAGTGAGGAGGAATATTGCACAGGTCAGGAAAGTGATTTATGGAAAGAAATAACATTACAAACGCTTTTAATTCACAGATCTAATACATGATTTAAGCCTCCAAACAAAGCTTAATAAATCCTCAAACGTACATGCAATTGATACAACGACTACACCGTTTGAAATACACGGCCCTTGTAAACGCATCGATATGAAATTTATGTAGATAAACTTAAAAATGTGGCCATGTCTGCGATTTAGAAAAGAGCGTCTTTGTGAGTTCTGCAGCAACATTTTTTAGATAATTTCACATGAGAGTCTATGAGACATAATTTCTGGCTGTTGCTCCAATAACTAAAACTAAAATACGTATCGCAGAATTGATCACATTGCCATAAACCAGACAAGCATAGCTACGTTTTGATATAAAAATTGTGTATGAAAAGTAGATCTTGTGGGCGTGAGACCAATTTGTTTCCCCTTTTTGTAAAGATATTTTTAATTACAAAGATCTCCAATGTTAAGGTCACATGACAGACTCTAAATCCCCTCCATAGGATTACATTATAACCTATCGCATTTTTGTGAAAAATTCGCAAAACGTAAATTGCGTTTTCAACAAAAAATTGTAAACGATAACGATCTGAAAAGTCATAGCCGGATAGCTAAATATTTTGTGACCGCTTTACAGTTTTTTCAGTGTCTGTAAGTGAAAGTATGAAGTAGCTGAAACTTTTGGCAGGGCATGTGAATTCAAAGGGGAAAAGGATGTTCTCATTGACTTCAATGTTGAAAAAAGGGTCTAAAAGCTTAAAATTTATAAAAGTGTAAAAAGTAGAAAAAAACTTGAAGAAGTCCCATCATTAGCTGAAAGAGACGAACATTTTTACAGTTGAATGGTCTCAATAGCTGAAAGTATGCCGAAGTTACGCAGAACCAAAAAACGTAAGGAATAATAAGATTACTAAATTTACGTATATCAATACTGGAAATGTTTATTAAAGCATTCACACTAATTAAGATTAATACATTTACGGGTATCCATACTGGGAATGCTTATTAAAGCATTCCCACTAAGTATCACACAGGCATGATTTACAAGCAGTAGTGGTAATAGTAATAGATAGCATAAAAACACTTGGGGAATACTTTACAGCATCAGTAGTGGTCATAGTAGTCAATAGTGTACCAAAAAATTGGGACACAGGTGTCTTGACTGAGCTGTAATAGTAGTAGTAGACATTGACAATACAGTGTCAAATCACTCGGGCAAGAGGTGCCATGATGAACAGCAGTCTTAATAAGAGTATATAGGGTGTGAAATAATTGCTGACATAGGTGTCTTGACTGGGCAGCAGAAGCAGCAGTAGTAGTATTAGCAGTAGTAGTTGATACAGAGTCATATCACATGGGCAGGAGGTGCCATGATGAACAGCAGTATTAATAAGAGTATATAGGGTGTGAAATAACTGCTGACATAGGTGTCTTGACTGGGCAGCAGAAGCAGCAGTAGTAGTATTAACAGTAGTAGTTGATACAGAGTCATATCACATGGGCAGGAGGTGCCATGATGAACAGCAGTAGGAATAGGAGTATATAGAGTGTCAAATAACTGCTGACATAGGTGTCTTGACTGGGCAGCAGAAGCAGCAGAAGCAGCAGTAGTAGTATTAACAGTAGTAGTTGATACAGAGTCATATCACATGGGCAGGAGGTGCCATGATGAACAGCAGTAGGAATAGGAGTATATAGAGTGTCAAATAACTGCTGACATAGGTGTCTTGACTGGGCAGCAGCAGCAGCAGAAGCAGCAGTAGTAGTATTAACAGTAGTAGTTGATACAGAGTCATATCACATGGGCAGGAGGTGCCATGATGAACAGCAGTAGGAATAGGAGTATATAGAGTGTCAAATAACTGCTGACATAGGTGTCTTGACTGGGCAGCAGCAGCAGCAGAAGCAGCAGTAGTAGTATTAACAGTAGTAGTTGATACAGAGTCATATCACATGGGCAGGAGGTGCCATGATGAACAGCAGTAGGAATAGGAGTATATAGAGTGTCAAATAACTGCTGACATAGGTGTCTTGACTGGGCAGCAGCAGCAGCAGAAGCAGCAGTAGTAGTATTAACAGTAGTAGTTGATACAGAGTCATATCACATGGGCAGGAGGTGCCATGATGAACAGCAGTATTAATAAGAGTATATAGGGTGTGAAATAACTGCTGACATAGGTGTCTTGACTGGGCAGCAGCAGCAGCAGAAGCAGCAGTAGTAGTATTAACAGTAGTAGTTGATACAGAGTCATATCACATGGGCAGGAGGTGCCATGATGAACAGCAGTAGGAATAGGAGTATATAGAGTGTCAAATAACTGCTGACATAGGCGTCTTGACTGGGCAGCAGCAGCAGCAGAAGCAGCAGTAGTAGTATTAACAGTAGTAGTTGATACAGAGTCATATCACATGGGCAGGAGGTGCCATGATGAACAGCAGTATTAATAAGAGTATATAGGGTGTGAAATAACTGCTGACATAGGTGTCTTGACTGATCCAGAGGAGTCATGGGAGAAAATCATGTGGTCAGATGAGAATATAATATAACTTTTTGATCATAATTTCACTAACCGTGTTCGGAGGAAGAATAATGATGAGTACCATGCCAAGAACGCCATCCCTAATGTGAAGCATGGGGGTGGTAGCATCATGCTTTGGTGGTGTTTTTCTGCACATGGGACAGGGTGACTGCACTGTATTAAGGAGAGGATGACCGTGGCCATGTATTGCGAGATTTTGGGCAACAACCTCCTTCCCTGAGTTAGAGCTTTGAAGATGGGTCGAGGCTGGGTCTTCCAACATGACAATGACCCAAAGCACACAGCCAGGATAACCAAGGATTGGCTCTGTAAGGAGCATATCAAGGTTCTGGCGTGGCCTAGCCAGTCTCCAGACCTAAACCCAATAGAGAATCTTTGGAGGGAGCTCAAACTCCGTGTTTCTCAGCGAGAGCCCAGAAACATGACTGATGTAGAGAAGATCTGTGTGGAGGAGTGGGCCAAAATCCCTCCTCCAGTGTGTGCAAAGCTGGTGTAAAACTACAAGAAAGGTTTGACCGCTGTAATTGCAAAGAAAGCCTACTGTACCAAATATTAACATTGATTTTCTCTGATGTTAAAATAGTTATATTCAGCACTGTAAATACATCAGGTCCGGGGCTTTATCAGGGAATGCATGACAAGGGACCCTTCAGCGCCCTGAACCGACGACGGGTGCCAGAAAGTCACCGCCGATCCAGGACTCATTCATCTTTATGAATGTGAGTCTGTCCACGGAGTCTGTGGACAGACGGGTCCTCTTGTCCGTGACCACCCCACCTGCCGCGCTGAATGTCCGCTCAGATAGTACGCTGGAGGGGGGGCAAGACAATAACTCCAGCGCATACTGAGCGAGCTCGCGGCAGGTGTCCAATCTGGCAACCCAGTACTCCATGGGGTCGTCGGTGCTCATACTGTCAGAAGCACCGACGGACGCCATGTAGTCTGCCACCATGTGGGCCAGCCGCTGGTGGTGACTGCTGCTGCTGCTGGTGCTGGTACTGGGTCGCTCGGTTTGGAAGAACATCCTCATCTCTTCCATTAGGTCCCCTGCTCGGCTGCAGCTGGGTGCAGCCACCTGCTGGGTGAGATGAGGGGGGACAACTGGAGGCCGGGGAGTTGCCTGCTCCAACTGTCTGACAATGCCTGCCTGCAGTTCCTCCATCCGGTGCTGCCTCCGGCTGGCTGGGATGAACTGCTCCAGTTTCCCCTTGCACCTGGGATCCAAAAGGGTGGCCATCCAGAAATCATCCCTCGTCTTGATGGTCTTAACCCGGGGGTCCCTCCTGAGGCATCTCAGCATGTGGGCAGCCATGGGGAAGAGCACAGCCCGCTGTGACTCCTCAATGCTGGCCAGGTGAATGAGGTGCGACTCTTCATCCCTGAGGCGCTGCTGGTCAAACTCAGACATGCCCAACCCCCGGACTATCGGTGCCCCCAACACCGGCTCTCCCTCCTGACCAGGCCCTGACTCCGGGACGACACCAGCAACCACCTCCTCCTCCTCTTCATCATCATCCTCCTCCTCCTCCTCCTCCTCGTCCTGGCCCTGGTCTCGGTGGAGCATTGCTGACTCCTCCTGCTCCACCAAGGCACTCTCCCCAGCCTCGAGCAGGCGATCTAGTGTCCTCTCCAGCATGAACACTATTGGCAGCACGCTATTGAGGCCGATTTGCTCACTGCTGACCATCTTGGTCGCCTGCTCGAAGGAGGACAACACTTGGCAGACCTGGTTTATCTGCCCCCACTCCGCACAGGCGATGAAAGGGAGTTGTGGTGAAGTCCTCTCAGTGCCTAGTTCCATCAGGTACTCCCTCACCGCCCTTTGCTGCTCCCACAACCTCTTCAGCATGTGGAGGGTGGAGTTCCACCGCGTCACACTGTCCACAATCAGCCTGTGAAGGGGCAGATTGTACTCCCGCTGCAACTTGGACAGGGACGCGGTAGCGGTTGGGGAGCGCCTGAAGTGGCTGGCAATCCTACGCGCCTTTGCCACAATGTCACTCAACCCTGGATAAGTGCGCAGGAACTTCTGCACCACCAGGTTGAGGACATGTGCCAGACAGGGCACGTGGGTCAGACTGCCAGCACTAAGGGCGGCGAGTAGGTTGCTGCCGTTATCGCAGACAACCATACCTGCCTGGAGCCTTCGGGGTGTCAGCCACTTCTGGACCTGAGCCTGAAGTGCTTTCAGCACTTCTTCTCCAGTGTGTCTCCGGTCCCCTAAACTAACAAGCTGGAGCACGGCCTGACAGCGCACGTGCCCCACACTTGAGTAGCTACGGGGGCGCTTGCTGGGAGGCTCAGCAGCTGCGGAGACAGTGGCTTGAGGGAGACCAGCAGTTCTCCCCTGGACACCCCGGGGCGGCACCACAAGATCGGTTGCCGCCGATCCCTCACCGACGCCTCGGAGGGAAACCCAATGGGCCGTGAAGCTGATGTAGCGCCCCTGCCCATGCCTGCTGGTCCAGCCATCCATTGTCAGATGAACCCTGTCGCTGACAGCGTGATCCAGCGACAGGGTTACATTCTGCACAATGTGCTGGTGTAGGGCAGGGACACCAGTCCTGGCAAAGAAATGGCGGCTGGGGACACGCCATTGGGGTTGGGCCTGCTCCAACATCTGCCTGAAGGGGTTGCTGTCAACTATGTTGAAGGGCAGCAGATGTTGGGCAATAACCCTTGCCAGGAGCCTATTGAGGGAGCGCACACATCGGTCTCCAGGGGGGAAGGGAGTGGTGCGGTCAAAGGCGTCTGAAATCGACGCCTGGCGCCGGACGGCAGTGCGGGACACAGACGTGGAGGGTGCTGTGGAAGTAGAGGTCTGGCTGCCGGTACCAGTACCTCTACTAGAGGGAGCGGGGGGGCATGACCTGCTGGAAAGAGATGAAGATGTGGCAGGGGCTGCTGTACCCTGCTCACTTGTGGTGGTGGCGCTGCTACCACCACCACGCTTCATCTCGTCATACACCGCCCAGTGGTTTATCCTCAGGTGCTGGTTCAGGGCTGTGGTACCCACCCGAGCCAAACACTTCCCTCTCTTCACCCTCACTTTACAAATCCGGCAGATGGCCACGGTAGGGTTGTCTGCCACCAGGGTAAAGTAATTCCAGACAGGTGACTTCAGCACCGCCCTCCTGTCAGATGGGGTGACGCTTACTTGCACCTGCTGGGACTCGGTGCGCACAGGTGGAGCTGCCTGCTGCTGCTGCTGCTGCTGCTCCTCCTCCTGACACCTCCTGCTGCCATCACCAGTGGAGACCCTGACGATGGTCTCCCTGGTGGTGACCTGGCGCACCGTTTCACCAGGGTGCCTACCTTCCCCGTCGTCACTGACGTAGTGAGCCGACGCGTCAGATGGCAACCATGATGGGTCACCCTCTTCGCCCCCAGAGATGTCAGACCAAGGGCTGAAATGTGTTGGTCTGAGGGAACCACCTGACATGGAGCCTCTAGCCTGGCTCCGCTGTCCCCTCACCCACGCCTGGGTCTGACTAGGTGCTGCTGTTTCCTGCACCAAAACAGCAGCACCAGTTTGAAGGGATGTCTCTGGGATACTGCCAGCAGGTATCCCATCCTCCTCATCCATCCCTTCAAAAAGGTCCTGACCATCAGGACAGAGCTGGAGGTCTGCCTGATGCATGGCCTCCCCCAAGAGATCCCTCTCACTGTCGCTGTCGAACAGTAAGATGCTGGACTCTTGGGGGCTGGGGGGGCGTACTACAGGCACCGGTGTAATGGTGGTACTACTGTGAGTCGGGACCGACGACTCAGTGGCACTGCTGTGCCCCATGTAGTCCACCACTACTTCAGCCTGAGATGGCAATATCGGGCGGCTGCCCGATGGGAAGAACTCCCGGATCAGGCGTACTCCCCTTGCACCCGATCCTCTAACACTAGTAGGGGCACGAGAGGTACCCCGTGCTGGCAGCGATCCAGCACTGGGAGTAACTCCCCTACCCCTGCTGCCACGGCCACGGATGCCGCTCATTATTGCTGATATGTGTGTGGGGGGGGTAAACTTTATTGGGGGGGGGGAAATGTGAACAAAATGTGTTTTTGTGTATTTTTTACAAGACAGGCACGCAGACAAAGACGTACACAGACAGCTACTAAACTATAAGAAAAGTAGTACACCAAAGACAAGGACTACAAAATTAAAGAAAAAAAAAAAAGCACTAAACAAACACTAACTTTTTTTTTTTTTTTTTTTTTTTTTAAACACAAAACACAGACACTAAACACACACTAAGCTAAGCTAGATGAAATAAATGTACACTAACAGTGTGTACACTTACTACACAAAATTTAACTAAACTGAACACAAAACTTAGCTTTTAGAAAAGCTCTTTAGGAAAAACTAAACAAAATGTGAACTGAGATGCCTAGCAAATATCACTGAACAGCGAACCTGCAAGATCTAACAGTAACACAAGATGAACAAAACTTAGCTTTTAGAAAAGCTCTTTTAGAAAGCTCAGCAAAATGTGTTCTGAAATCTCTAGCAAATATCACTGAACAGCGAGGATTGCAGGATCAAACAGTAACACAAATGAACAAAACAGCACAAAACAGCACAAAACGTAGCTTTGAAAAAAGCTCTTGGGTCTATTGCTTTGAAAAAAGCAGTTGATATACTGGAAAAGATCCACTGGAATCACTAAATAGCAATGCTGGTGATGATCTAAATCAATCAGGAACAAAGACACAGGAACACAGAAACAGCCTCCACACTCTATAGCCAGCTTCTGAATCTGCAATGAAATGGTGCTGGGAGTGAGCTTATATAATGTCCATGCAGGCAGGTTCCTATTGGTTGCTAACCTCTGACGAGTGTGGAAGAAGAACTCTGATTGGCTCTGATGCAAAAGGGCGGAGCAAATAATCGCGCAATATTCCTATTGCCGAATATTCGCATTGCGAATATTCGGCAATATAAAATGATCGCTTCAGCTACTCGGCCCAAGGTCTCTAATCATACCAGCAATGCTTTTAGACGTCTATGGAGATCACTAGGATGTGATCTGTTTTAAAAATGAAACTGTAAAAATCGCTCTGATGCGGAAGATCGGGGCGAGGAAAGTAATCGCGCGATATTGCGTTTGCCGAATAATCGCATTGCGATCTTTCTGGAAAATTCAATGAACGCTTCAGCTACTCGGCCCAGGGTCTCTAATGATACCAGCAATGCTTTTAGACGTTGATGGAGATATCTAGGATGTGATCTGTTTTAAAAAAAAAATTGTAAAAAATCGAATATTCGGAATTGCGAATATTCACCGCGAATTTCGAAATATAGCGCGATTTCTCGAATATGCTATATTCGAGTCGAATATTCGCAATGCGAATATTCGTGAGCAACACTATTTAGGAAGTATCCCCCACCCGGATCAAATTGCACTATGCTTTATTGTTTGTTTTTCGTCTTCCTCTCGATCAACTGTAAGCATAGGGTTCTGTATATGAATGTTTTCTATGTATTTATTATTTTTTCTATACTGCCTGCTTCGTCAGGAAGCTGTGGAACCCAATTCTATGGCATCAAGATATTGGAGAATTAATTACATTACCATAAATTCCCAAGGTTACTCCGTTCCATCATTAGACATAAAAAAATCCATTTACATTGGGATATGTAGGTGGGGAGGAAGGACATCTAGGACAGTTGGAATGGGTCCACCAAAGCACTGGTATTGGCTGGCAATGGGAATAGGCCAATGAAAAAAACATATATAGGTAGATTCAGGTACGGCCGTGCAATGTTAAGACGGCGTAGCCTAGCGTGTTTACACTATGCCGCCTTAAGTAAGAGAGGCAAGTACATGATTCTCAAAGCACTTACCTCCTTACTTAGGGCGGCGTAGTGTAATCGCGGCGGGCGTAAGGGCGCCTAATTCAAATTGGTTGGAGGGGGGTGTGTTGTATGGTAATGAGGCTTGTCCTCACTTTTTTTTACGTTTTTTGCTACTGCGCATGCGCCGGGCGCCTACACTTCCCAGTGCGCATTGCGGCTAAGTACGCCGTACGGGCCTATTGATTTCGACGTGGACGTAAACGACGTAACTCCCGTAAAGAATTCCAACCTCGCGGCGGGAACGGCGGCCATACTTTAACCACTTAAGCCCCGGACCATTTTGCAGCTAAATGCCCAGGCCAGGTTTTGCGATTCGGCACTGCGTCGCTTTAACAGACAATTGCGCGGTCGTGCGACATGGCTCCCAAACAAAATTGGCGTCCTTTTTTCCCCACAAATGGAGCTTTCTTTTGGTGGTATTTGATCACCTCTGCGGTTTTTATTTTTTGCGCTATAAACAAAAATAGAGCGACAATTTTGAAAAAAATGCAATATTTTTTACTTTTTGCTGTAATGAATATCCCCCAAAAACATATATAACATTTTTTTTTTCCTCAGTTTAGGCCGATACGTATTCTTCTACATATTTTTGATTAAAAAAAATCGCAATAAGCGTTTATCGATTGGTTTGCGCAAAATTTATAGCGTTTACAAAATAGGGGATAGTTTTATTGCATTTTTTCATTAATTTTTGTTTTTTACTACTATTGGCGGCAATCAGCGATTTTTTTCGTGACTGCGACATTATGGTGGACACTTCGGACAATTTTGACAAATTTTTGGAACCATTGTCATTTTCACAGCAAAAAAGGCATTTAAATTGCATTCTTTATTGTGAAAATGACAGTTGCAGTTTGGGAGTTAACCACAGGGGGCGCTGTAGGAGTTAGGGTTCACCTAGTGTGTGTTTACAACAGTAGGGGGTGTGGCTGTAGGACTGACGTCATCGATCAAGTCTCCCTTATAAAAAGGATCACTCAATCGATACGCCGCCACAGTGAGGCACGGGGAAGCCGTGTTTACACACGGCTCTCCCCATTCTTCAGCCTCGGGTAGCGATCGCGACGGAGCGTCTATAGCCGCGCCGTCGTCCCGGATCGCTCCCCGAGGGAATCCGCCCGCCGCACGCAGCGGGGGGGGGGGGGTCCCGATCGGACCCCCCACCCGCTAGAAGGCGGGGACGTATATATACGCCCATCTGCCTGTACGTGCCATTTTTTTGCGGACGTATATAGTCGTGCGGCGGGCGTTAAGGGGTTAACATTGTTATTCCACCTCATAGGTGGAATAACTTTAGGCCACCTAAGGCCTTACGGAAACGACGTAATTCGACTGCGGCCTAACTCTTTCTGAATCTACCTATTAGTTTATTATATTGGGGGAGAGGGGGGGGGGGTTGGTAAGTAAATTGTGTGATACTTTTAAAGTTTATTCAAACATAAATGTAACCTACTTTAACATTTCAAAGATATCAATTCCGTGACTGACGGTGCAGAGTAACCGCAAGCAGCTGAGATTACTAAAACTGGACAGCAAGGATACTAAGTTGGAGGAGTTGTTATGAACTTTCAGAATCAGATAAGGGACTGGCTGACAGAATGACCACACCACATCCCTAATATTTCAAAAAGACATCAAAGAAAGAGGAGGACTATGGGACTTTGAAGTTGCTATTGGTAAGTATACAACATATACAGTCATGGCCGTAATTATTGGCACCCCAGAAATGTTTCCTGAAAATCAAGTATTTCTCACAGAAAAGTATTGCAGTAACACATGTTTTGCTATACACATGTTTATTCCCTTTGTGTGTATTGGAACAAAACAAAAAACGGAGGGAAAAAAGCAAATTGGACATAATGTCACACAAAACTCCAAAAATGGGCTGCTCAAAATTCTCAGCACCCTTAACTTAATATTTGGTTGCACACCCTTTGGAAAAAATAACTGAAATCAGTCGCTTCCTATAACCATCAATAAGCTTCTAAAACCTCTCACCCGGAATATTGGACCACTCTTCCTTTGCAAACTGCTCCAGGTCACTTTAATTGGAAGGTTACCTTTTCCCAACAGCAATTTTAAGATCTCTCCACAGGTGTTCAATGGGATTTAGATCTGGACTCATTGCTGGCCACTTTAGAACTCTCTAGCGCTTTGTTACCATCCATTTCTGGGTGCTTTTTGACGTATGTTTGGGGTCATTGTCCTGATGGAAGACCCAAGATCTCAGACACAAACCCAGCTTTCTGACACTGGGCTCTACAGTTTGACCCCAAATCCTTTAGTAATCCTCAGATTTCATGACGCCTTGCACACATTCAAGGCACCCAGTGCCAGAGGCGGCAAAACAACCCCAAAACATCATTGAGCCTTCATCATATTTCACTGTAGGTAATGTGTTCTTTTCTTTGTAGGCCTCATTCTGTTCTCAGTAAACAGTAAAATTATGTGCTTTACCAAGAAGCTCTATCTTGGTCTCATCTGTCCACAAGACATTTTCCCAGAAGGATGGCTTACTCAAGTACATTTTGGCAACCTGTAGTCTTGCTTTTTTATGTCTCTGTGTCAGCAGTGGGGTCCTTCTGGGTCTCCTGCCATAGCGTTTCATTTCATTTAAATGTCGGCGGATAGTTGGCGCTGACACTGATGCTCCCTGAGCCTGCAGGACAGCTTGAATTTCTTTGGAGCTTGTTTGGGGCGGCTTATCCACCATCCGGACTATCCTGCGTTGCAACCTTTCATCAATTTTTCTCTTCCGTCCATTCCCAGAGAGATTAGCTACAGTGCCATGGGTTACAAAATTCTTGATAATGTTGCGCACTGTGGACAAAGGCAAATCTAGATCCCTGGAGATGGACTTGTAACCTTGAGATTTTTGATATTTTTCCACAATTTTGGTTCCCAAGTCCTCAGACAGTTCGCTTCTCCTCTTTCTGTTGTCCATGCTTAGTGTGGCACACACAGACACACAATGCAAAGACTAATGGCCAGTACACACGATCCGAATATCGTACGACGGATCGTACGACTTTTTCCGCTTAATAGTCGCAAGTAGAAATTGAATAGGTTATTAAAGTCACGAAAATTCTCGTACGACAGAAAAAAAAAATCGAAAGTGATGTCATGGGTTGTAATGTATTTGTATTGTATTTTCGGACGACAACTGTACTGACTAAACAAAAATCGTACGATCTGGCATTGTACGAGGAAAATTTTCGTGTATGTCCGATCGAATAATATCGGATGAACTGTCGTGATCGGCTCTCGAAAGTAGTGTACACACGATTTGAAAATCGTACGATTCTTCCTCGGACGATCCTTTTCGTCCGATATTCGGATCGTGTGTACGGGACATAAGTTAACTTCTATCCTTTCTATCTGCTTTCAGGTGGTATTTTTATATTGCCCACACCTGTTACTTGCCCCAGGTGAGTTTAAAGGAGCATCACATGCTTGAAACAATCTTATTTATCCACAATTCTGAAATGGTGCCAAGAATTTTGATCAGCCTATTTTTGGAGTTTTGTGTGACATTATGTCCAATTTGCTTTTTTTACTCCTTTTTTGTTTTGTTCCAATACACACAAAGGGAATAAACATGTGTATAGCAAAACATGTGTTACTGCAATACTTTTCTGTGAGAAATACTGGGGTGCCAACAATTTCGGCCATGACTGTATATCAAGATATTTCAGTTAAATTCTTATTTTAATTCTCACATTATTCATTAAAAAAAGCACATAACGTCCACATCTGGTGGAGCTGCACAAAAAAAATAACCTCTCTGGCATTCAGTCTTCCGGATATACAAAAAAAAGCAATCTACAAATTAAAAAAAAAGGCACACAATAAGCAGTGTTGCTCCCAGTGCTCCTGGGCTCTCATCGCTCCATAAAAAGAGATATCTAAAGGTCACTATATATTGTAATGTGTTTCAACCTTGAAGGTGAAATGTGTGTTTCCATTTGTACTTAACCACAACGGTTAACTTGGTACAAATGATCTACAACAGCACAAAGCTGTTTAACCCAGAGGGTTAAATGGCTTTAACTCAAGTTGGACAATGTCCTTTCCATAGGTATAGGCTTGTGATGGAGAACCTTGGCACCCCAGATTTTTTCGAAATACATTTCTCATGATGCTCAACTGCACTGCAGAGTGCAATTGGGCGAGGAGAAAATTCTGGACAGCCGCACTCAAAATCAATGCCTTTATTAAAATGAGGTAATAATGCAAAAAATACAAGCCACAGCAAACAACGGAAAAAAAGGAGCTGACGCGTTTCACACTTTCAAAAGTGCTTATTCATAAGCTATGAATAAGCACCTTTGAAAGAGTGAAATGCGTCAGTTCCTGTATTCCGTTGTTTGCTGTGGCTTGCATTTTTTTGGATTATTACCTCATTTTAATAAAGGCATTGATTTTGAGTGCGGCTGTCCAGAATTTTCTCCTCACCCGATTGCCTATGCTTAGCCTGCACCTGCTGTTCTTATTTTGAGGAGGGTCACATTTCCAGACACCCTTCCTAGATCGGCTACCCTTTACACTGCAGAGTGCATTAACATCACAGGAAATGTTTCAAAACATCTGGGGGGCCAAAGTATGCCATCACTGGTATAGGCCCTTTACATGCCACCCGAAGCATGGCCAAAAAAATCTTTCAGAGATGGCATCATCCTGTATAAAGCCGTTGCTAGTACACTCCAAGCCATTATAGCTCAGACCCATCATCACAGAAGTGAGCTTTCAAACCTCCACACATGTGTGGTCCACTATCTCTACTGTCACAGCATCTATGAACTACTGCAATCTGGAAGAGAGAGTGCATGCGAGGAGGTTTGAGTGAGCTGGGAGTGTCTTACAAATGTCCTAGCAACTAGGCAGAACAGCTAGCTACAGTTCATTGAGGGAACCATAAATGTCAACATGTACTGTGACATATTGAAGCATAGCATGATCCCTCCCCTTCGGAGACTGGTCCACAGGGCAGTATTCCAATTTGATAACGACCCCAAACTCACCTCCAAGACAACCACTGCCTTGCTAAAGAAGCTGAGGGTAAAAGTGATGGACTGGGCAAAGCATGTCTCCAGACCTAAACCCTATTGAGTATCTGTGGGGCATCCTCAAATAGAAGGTGGAGGAACGTGAGGTCTCTAACATCTATCAGATCCGTGATGTCATCATGGAGGAGTGGAAGAGGACTCCAGTGGCAACCTGTGAAGCTCTGGTGAACTCCATGCCGAAGGCAGTGCTGGAAAATAATGATGGCCACACAAAATATTGACACTTTGGACCCAATTGGACATTTTCACTTAGGGGTGTACTCACTTTTTTTGCCAGCGGTTTAGACATTAATGGCTGTGTGTTGAGTTATTTTGACGGGACAGCAAATTGACACTGTTATACAAGCTGTACACTCACTACACAACATTGTAGCAAAGTGTCATTTCTTCAGTGTTGTCACATGAAAAGATATAATAAAATATTTACAAAAATGTGAGGGGTGTACTCACTATAGGAATGGCATTATTTAACTTTGGTCCAAGCTTCACAGTTTATTTTTATCTACAGGTGCCCTTGCTGTCATGTGGCTAGGTTTGAACTCCTGCATTGTAAAGCGCTGCTCAAACTGTTGGCGCTATATAAATCGTGTATAATAATAATAAGTTGTGTTCTTCTGCCTCTTTTCGACAGCTCTGTTCACTGTGCCACTGGGGAATCTGAGACGCTTCATCATATGTCCTGATTAGTACATCTTCTCCAGGAACTCTATAGCTCCACCTGCCTTCCAGCTTCAGTCAATCCACAATCGGCTCAGCTTAAAGGAGTTGTAAAGGAAAACGTTTTTTTCACCCCGTTATACTTACCTGACCCCTCGAATGTCCTGCGCTTGGTCCCGAGATCCTCTTTGCCGCTCAGCCTGGACACAGATTGGCTAGAGCGGATGGATTAAAAGCAGTGCAGCCATTGGCTGGCGCTGCTGTCAATCACATCCAGTGATGCGGCGCACCGAGGGACGGGGCCGAGTAATACAGTGAGCGGCTATGGCCGTTTGCTGTATCACAGGAGCGTGCCCGCAAGGACTACACACAAATCGATAACTCTGAATATACGCCGTCGTAAATTTAAGCGTATTCTGGAAACCAGATACGCTTAAATTAGGCTAAGATACGAGCGGCGTAAGTCTCCTACGCCGTCGTATCTTAGGGTGCATATTTACGCTGGCCGCTAGGTGGCACTTCCGTTGTTTCCCGAGTTTAATATGCAAATGAGCAAGATACGCCGATTCACGAACGTACGTGCGCCTGTCGCAATTAGTTACGCCGTTTACGTAAGAGATACGCTGGCGTAAAGATAAAGCTGCTCCCTAGCCACTTAAGGACCGCCTCCTGCACATATACGTCGGCAGAATGGCATGGCTGGGCACAAGCACGTATATATACGTCCTGTACTTGTACCCAGCCGTGGGTCGCGGGCGCGCGCCCGCGGCGCACTCCCGCGACCCGGTCCGAAGCTCCGGGACCGCGGGTTCCGCGGACCCGATCGCCACTCGAGTGCGGCGATCGGTCCCCGGAGCTGAAGAACGGGGAGAGCCGTGTGTAAACACGGCTTCCCCGTGCTTCACTGTGGCGGCGTATCGATCGCGTCATCCCCTTTATAGGGGAGACACGATCGATGACGTCACACCTACAGCCACACCCCCCTACAGTTGTAAACACTCACAAAGTAAAGCCTAACTCCTACAGCGCCCCCTGTGGTTAACTCCCAAACTGCAACTGTCATTTTCACAATAAAGAATGCAATTTAAATGCATTTTTTGCTGTGAAAATGACAATGGCCCCAAAAATGTGTCAAAATTGACCGAAGTGTCCGCCATAATGTCGCAGTCACAGAAAAAAAATCGCTGATCGCCGCCATTAGTAGTAAAAAAAATAAAAATGCAATAAAACTATCCCCTATTTTGTAAACGCAATAAATTTTGCGCAAACCAACCGATAAACGATTATTGCGTTTTTTTTTTACCAAAAATAGGTAGAAGAATACGTATCGGCCTAAACTGAGGGAAAAAAAAATTATATATGTTTTTGGGGGATATTTATTATAGCAAAAAGTAAAAAATATTGCATTTTTTTCAAAATTGTTGCTCTATTTTTGTTTATAGCGCAAAAACTAAAAACCGCAGATGTGATCAAATACCACCAAAAGAGAGCTCTATTTGTGGGGAAAAAAGGACGCCAATTTTGTTTGGGAGCCACGTCACACGACCCCGCAATTGTCTGTTAAAGCGACGCAGTCCCGAACTGTAAAAACACCTTGGGTCTTTAGCCAGCATATTGGTCCGGGGCTTAAGTGGCTAGGTGGCGCAGCCCATGCAAGGTATGGACGTCGGAACAAGCCTATCTTTTTACGCCGTTTGCGTAAGTCGTACGCGAATAGGGCTGTGCGTAAGTTACGTTCACGTCGTAGGCAGTGTTCGATGTATCTTAGGCATTCTATCCGACGCATGCGTACAGGGATACGTCCACGGATGGCGCATGCGCCGTTCGTTGATAACGTCATTTACGTGGGGTCATGCTATATTTCCCTAAAACACGCCCACCTCTTCCTCATTTGAATTAGGCGCGTTTACGCCGGCACATTTACGCTACGCCGCCGTAACTTAGGTGTATTAACTTAACTTTGTGAATACAGCACTTGCCTCTCTAACTTGCGGCGGCGTAGCATAAATACCATACGCTACGCCCGCACAGTTACACTGCAATACCTGAATCTGACCATTTAACTTTGCCTGATTCCTGGATAACTCTCTTTGCTTGACGAATCTGCATTACTCTGCTTGTCTGTGTATGACCTTGACTGTCTCCCACCACGCTTCTGAATTCTGACTTTGCACCATGCTGTCAAGACTTTTTGCTGACCCGGTCTGTCTGACTACATTAACGCCTTTTTGGTAAAGGTGTACAAACTCTTTAAAGGCTAACTCCAGACATATTAAAAATAAATAAAATTGCCTCTCCTCAGATCAATGAAAAATGTACTAAAGTTTTGATTCTTGGTGACACTTAGCCAATTGTCCAGTCCTTCCTCAGAGCCTGGTCTCTTTTTTTGAACTGATTACAGTATAAGCATGATGACATCATCAAGAGGGGCGGTAACAAGACCAGCATGCAGAGTGGCTTTGTCAGACTGGTCGTCACAACTCGAACCAGTTTGGAGTAAGAGCATGGACTATGGAGTAATTTAAATATTACTATGTGCTAGCACAGGGGTCTCCAAACCTTCTAAACAAAGAGCCAGTTTAATGTCTTTTATACTTGGGGGGTGGCCATTAGAGGAAAAAATACTTCAGTGTCAGTGAGAATAAACAATGCCTCAGGCTTCATTGTCAGTGGGAGTAAAAAAATAAATAACACATTACAAAATGACATGGTCATTAACCACTTGCTTACTGGGCACATAAACCCCTTCGTTCCCAGGCGAAATTTCAGCTTCCGGCACTGCGTCGCTTTAACTGACATTTGCGCGGTCGTGCGACGTGGCTCCCAAACAAAATTGGCGTCCTTTTTTCCCCACAAATAGAGATTTATTTTGGTGGTATTTGATCACCTCTGCGGTTTTTATTTTTTGCGCTATAAACAAAAAAAGAGCGACAATTTAAAAAAAATATATATTTTTTTTACTTGTTGCTATAATAAATATCCCAATTTTTTTTTAAAAAAAATATTTTTTTCTCAGTTAAGGCCGATACGTATTTTTCGAGGTATTTTTGTAAAAAAAAAATCGCAATAAGTGACTGGTTTGCGCAAAAGTTATAGTGCCTACAAAATGGGGAACAGAATTATGATTTTTTTTCATTATTTTTTTTTAACTAGTAATGGCGGCGATCTGTGATTTTTATTGGGACTGGGATATTGCGGCGGACGTATCGGACACTTTCGACACAAATTTGGGACCATTCACATTTATACAGCGATCAGTGCTATAAAAATGCACTAATTACTGTATAAATGTGACTGGCAGGGAAGGGGTTAACACTAGGGGGTGAGGAAGGGGTTAAATGTGTAGCCTGGGTGTGTTCTAACTGTGTGGGGGGAGGGGGGTGACTGGGGGAGGTGACCTATGCTGTGTCTCTATGTACAAGGGACACAGATCGGTCTCCTCTCCTCTGACAGCACGTGGAGCTCTGTAAAGGAAAAAAGAAGAAAAGTGTCCCATATAGCAACCAATTGATATAAGGTAGTTACTATCCTGAGAAGACGCTCCCCCAAATAAGGGGGTATTTGCCGTAACCAAAACTACTAATAAAATACAAAATGAACCTGGGTGAGAGCCTGAAGGAAAAGGCTAACCCCAGGAAAGAGGTTACTGTTGGCAAATGATGGGCTATACTCAGGTAATGCAAAAATACAAATGATTTATTAAATTACTACAATGCATCAGTAAAAGTTAGTCTGTTATATTTCATAGGCAACGTGGCAGGGCATTTGTAGGGAAACACACAGAGCTCCACTTCCCTGCTGTTACCGGCTGTGTCACCGACGATCGCGTGAACCCGTCGGACATCGCGGCCGCCAGGTACACGCATCGGCTCCCCAGCGATGCGGCGGCACAGTGTTTACCCGCTGCGTGCCCCCCAGAGGCGCGCGCGGGTAATGCTTTTAAAAAGACGTCCAAAGACGTCCAGTTGGCACCTGAGAGCCGCGCTGTTGACGTCTTTTGTCAATAGCACGGGTCTCAAGTGGTTAAGAGAAGGAACAGTGCCCCATCATTGGTATTAGTGGGAGATATAGTGCTCCTTCCTGGGGGTCAGTGGTATGGATAGTGCCAGTGATGGCTGGTGTTTTGGCAATCAATCCACCTGCCGCCAACCCCCCTCGGTCAGGTAAATCATGAATGGCACCCGACCCCCCCGGCCGACTGCGGCACCCCCCAGGTCAGTCAGTCGGGTAGAGGGCAGCTGATTTATTAGGTTCCCCTGCGTCTCCTGCCTCCTCTCCTCCATGCACCATGCGTCTTCTCCCTCCCCCTCCTGGCGGCCAATCAGATGATATCTTCTTTCAGCCAATCGGGGGATGGGTCTCATGACCCGTTTCCTGATTTGGCCGGAAGGAGAATCATTGTTACAATAGCGAATATTCATTTGCTATTGTCACACAACTGGGTGGGCTTTGGGTGCAGTGCTCTGTGCCTCAAGTCCACCCTTTTTCTAAGCCTATTAGAGCCTCTGGTTCAAATGATGTCCTTAAAAAAAAACCTGATTGGAATCCATGCATCCGGTGCCCTGCATGTAGACCAGGGGGCAAGATGCATGGATAGGGGGGGCAGCGCCTGTGCACCCCTAATGGATGGGCCACCACTGGATAGTGCCCCATCATTGGTGTCAGTTTGAGGAATAGTGTTCCATTGTTGATATCAGGGAAAGGAAGAGTGCTCAACTGTTGGTATCAGTGGAGGGAATAGTGCCTCGTTTTTGGTATCAGTGGGGGCAATGGAGCCCCATCATTGATTTCAGTGGCAGGGGTTAGGCCCCACTGTTTATGTCAGCATTGTGAATAGTCCCTAGTCCCTCACTCTTGATGTCATCGGAAAGGAAGTTTGCCTCATTGTTGTTGTCAGTGGAAGGAATAGTGCCTCGTTGTTGGTATCAGTGGGGGGAATGGAGCCTAATCATTGGTGTCAGTGGCAGGGGTTAGGCCCCACTGTTGATGTCAGAAGTGTGAATAGTCCCTCACTCTTGATGTCAGTGGAAGGAATGGTGCCTCATTGTTGGTGTCAGTGGAAGGAATAGTACCTCGTTCTTTTTTGTCAGTGGGAGGAATGGAGCCTTATTGGTGTCAGTGGGAGTTATATTGCCTTGTATTAGTGGGAGAATAGTGCCCTAGGGGTTGGCTAGATAAAGGCAAGCAAAGGGCACCAGTTTGAAGACCACTGTGTTAGCCCATCCCCTACAAAAAGCAAGCAATAGTTTCTTCACTGGGGAGCAATTTAAAAAATTTTAACATTTGTTTAATGAACACATGCCTGCTATTGGTCTTTTTATTTTATTTTTTTTTATTTTTTTCATGGTGGCCACCACTGATACTCTGTTGAACCTCTCTGTTGGTGGCTCCATCATATTCCAGCTTAGATTCACCACATTTTATAATTGGCACTACATCAAGAAAAGCCTGGAGCAATGAAATGCAGTGTAATCAGTGGAGGGCTGACATGACAGGGTTAACAGGGAAATGAGTGTAGACTGAGGAGGTTTGGCTTGGAGGCAGAATGGGAGGGGTGAGGAAACTGATAAAAGGTGGTTCCTCCCATTGTGGGTCAATATATATATATTTGGTAACCACTTCCCGCCCGGTCAATAGCAGATTGACGTCCGGGAAGTGGTTCTGAAATCCTGACTGGACGTCTATTGACGTCCTGCAGGATTTCATGCCGCGTGAGCCCGTGGGGGCGTGTAGCGCGGCGATCGGTTATGCGGGGTGTCAGTCTGACACCCTGCATCTCCGATCTCGGTAAAGAGCCTCCGGCGGAGGCTCTTTACCACGTGATCAGCCGTGTCCAATCACAGCTGATCATGATGTAAACAGGAAGAGCCGTTGATGGCTCTTCCTCACTCGCGTCTGACAGACGCGAGTACAGGAGAGCCGATCGGCGGCTATCCTGACAGTGGGGGTTCGCGCTGATTGTTAATCAGTGCAGCCCCCCCTCGGATCGCCACACTGGACCACCAGGGAAGCCCACACTGGACCACCAGGGAAGGGCAAAAAAAAAGGAGGGGGCAATAATAAAAAAAAAGCAGTAAAAAATAAATAAATAAAGGGCAGTAAAAAAAAAAAAGATGCCAATCAGTGCCCCCAGGGCCGTCTTAATAGCATCATGGGCAAAGTAATGCTCTGGGGCCCCTACAATGATGACAGTGCAGGTAAACAGACATCAAGTAGGTAGGAGGCAGATTGCCTCCCCTGTGTATCTATCACTCTCAGTGCCATCATGGGCCCCCTTGCTTTGGGGAAAGTGCAGGGGCCCCTCATGCAGCTGGGGCCCCTGGGCAGTGCCCAGGTGTGCCCTCTCATTAAGACAGCCCTGGTGCCCACACATGGGCACTGACTGGCTACATGGATCCATCAGTGCCACCCCTCAGTGTCCATCAGTGCCACCCCACAGTGTCCATCAGTGCCACCCCTCAGTGTCCATCAGTGCCACCCCACAGTGTCCATCAGTGCCACCCCTCAGTGCCCATCCATGCCCAGTGCCCACTTATCAGTACCCATCAGTGCCACCCATAAGTGCTGCCCATGAGTGCCCATCTGTGCCGCCTATGAGTGCCCAGTGCCGCCTATGAGTGCCCAGTGCCGCCTATGAGTGCCCATCAGTGCCACATACCAGCGCCGCCTATCAGTGCCACCTCATCGGTGCCCATCTGTACTACCTCATCTGTGTACATCAGTGCCACCTCATCGGTGACCATCAGTGCCGTCATATCAGTGCCCGTAATTGAAAGAGAAAACTTACTTATTTACAAAAAAATGAACAAAAAAAAATTAAAACGTAATTTTTTTCAAAATTGTCAGTCTTTTTTTAGTTGTTGCGCAAAAAATAAAAATCGCAGAAGTGATCAAATACCCCCAAAAGAAAGCTCTATTTGTGGGGAAAAAAGGACGCCAATTTTGTTTGGGTACAGTGTAGCATGACCGCGCAATTGTCATTCAAAGTGCGACAGCGCTGAAAGCTGAAAATTGGCTGCGTAAGTGCCTGGTATGGAAGTGGTTAAATAAATTAGGCTGCTACGGCCTTTTTACCCCATAAAATTGTGTGGTCTCAAATTACTGAGGGTAAGGTTAATAGTTGGGGGGTAAGTTAAAGGGGAGTAATGAGTTTCATCTGTCATACAACAGTCAAGTATTGTACATAGAGAGTCGCCAATCGTTCAATATTTTATTCTCAGTAGATTGTCATAAAACCTTACTGGGATGGTCTGTTTCCCTTTGCATAGTTTACAATGGCCCGGATTCAAAGAGATCTGCGCATTATTTACGGAGGCGCAGGGCAACGATTTTGCCCTGCGCCCCCGCAAATTTGCTCTGCTGCCCTTGATTCACGGAGCAGAAGCTCCGTGAATTGCGCGGGCGCGCCGGCAAAGTTGCCCGGCGCTAGAGCACGCAATTTAAATGATCCCGTAGGGGGCGGGAATCATTTAAATTAGGCGCGCTCCCGCGCCGAGCGTAGAGCGCATGCTCCGTCTGGAAACTTTCCCGACGTGCATTGCGGCAAATGACGTCGCAAGGACGTCATTTGCTTCCAAGTGAACGTGAATGGCGTCCAGCGCCATTCACGAATCACTTACGCAAACGACGTGAAATTCAAATTTCGCGAAGCGGGAACGACGGGTATACTTTAGCATTGGCTGCCCCTACTATTAGAAGGGGCAGCCTTACGCTAAACACGCCGTACGGAAACTCCGTAACTTGCGTACACAGGGCTCGCGCAACATTGTGAATCGGTGTTAGTATGCAATTTGCATACTATACGCTGACCACAATGGGAGCGCCCCCTAGCGGTCATCGCAAGAATGCAGCCTAAAATATGCGTGGCATAAGAGCCTTATGCCACGCAGATTTTAGGCTGCAGTCGGCGTTACGATGTTCCTGAATCAGGAGCATTCGTAACGCCGGAGCAAGTAAGCAATTGCGCTGTGTAACCTATGGTTACACAGGCGCAATTGCTTCTTGAATCTGGGCCAATAGTTCCAGAGATATTATTGTAGTATAATACAGTCCCAACAGAATTGCAGAGCCATGTAACAACTTCTAAACAGCTTGAGTGAGGCGATGATGAAATAAAAGTTCGCACCATCTAGAAAGTGAATGAGAAGGATACACTTGAAAAATGGATAAAAAAAATATTCAGTCTGCCTTGTTAAATTGTATTCTGTGTGCCGTTTAGAAAGCAATTACTTGGTGTGTATGGGAGAGCAGGGGAGCCGCGTGCCGTTCTGACTTGTCTTAATAGAATTGCAACATTGCTACTAAAGTCATTTTGTCCACTACAACAGAATGTCAATATTCATTTGTAGCTTAATTGTGTATACCTTGTATGATAAAAAATAAATAAAATATGTTACTTGAAGGCACGGTGGAAGAGGAAAGGTACTGTTAATGTTTTACAAATGTGGTTAAAAAAGGCAAATTTAAAGGCCAAGTTTCGCATTTTTTCCTACTTTACATGTTTGGTTAGCATCAGTCTCATTTAGATTTAACCACTTCAGCTCCAGAAGAATTTACCCCCTTCCTTACCAAAGCATTTTTTGCGATTCTGCACTGCGTCGCTTTAACTGACAATTGCGCGGTTGTGCGACGTGGCTCCCAAACATAATTGATGTCCTTTTTTTCCCACAAATAGAGCTTTCTTTTGGTGGTATTTGATCACCTCTGCGGTTTTTATTTTTTGCGCTATAAACAAAAATAGAGCGACAATTTAAAAAAAAAATGCAATATTTTTTTACTTTTTGCTATAACAAATATCCCCCAAAAAATCTATAAAAAAAAATGTTTTTTTTTTCCTCAGTTTAGGGTGATACGTACTCTTCTACATATTTTTGGTTAAAAAAAATCACAATAAGCATATATTGATTGGTTTGCGCAAAAGTTATAGGGCCAGATTCACAAAAGAGATACGACGGCGTATCTCCTGATACGCCGGCGTATCTCTGAGATACGATTGTCGTATCTATGCGCCTGATTCATAGAATCAGGTTACGCATAGATAGCCCTAAGATCCGACAGGTGTAACTGTGTTACACCGTCGGATCTTAGGCTGCAATTCTAGGCCGGCCGCTAGGTGGCGATTCCATTACGGTCGGCGTAGAATATGCAAATGACTAGTTACACCGATTCACGAATATCCGCTTTGCCCGTCAATCTAAATTTACGTTGTTTCCGTAGAGATGCGTCGCGTAAAACTAAGCATGCCCTCTAGGTGGTCTAACCAATGTTAAGTATGGCCGTCGTTCCCAAGTCGAAATTTTTAATTTCACGTCGTTTGCGTAAGTTGTCCGTGAATGGCGCTGGATGCCATTTACGTTAACGTCGAAACCAATGACGTCCTTGCGACGTCATTTAGCGCAATGTGAATGGTCCCAAAAATGTGTCAAAAGTGTTTTGTGCGATTAGTGCTATAAAACTGCACTGATTACTGTATAAATGTGACTGTCAGGGAAGGGGTTAACACTAGGGGGCGCTGAAGGGGAATAAATATGTTCCCTAATGTGTGATTCTAACTGTAGGGGGAGGGGGACTCACAAGGGGAGGAGACTGATGTGTGTTCCTCTGTACTGGGAACATTGCGGCCGCTGGGCACACACACCGGGTCCCGCACGTGCCCCCTAGATGGCCAGGAAGCCCTCATATGACGTCCACCCAGAATGGGAGATCTCATCTGTGGATGTCATATGTCTATGGGCGGCAGGGAAGTGGATAAAGGGGCACATTGGGGAGATCGAACTTCACATCCTGTATGAAAGGCAAAAGCAAAAAGTGAAGGGTTATTTCTTTAACCCTTTTGCTGCCATGGCCGTTTTTTATTTTTTATTTCAAACATGTCATTTTGTGCCTGAAGATTAGTTTCAACTTCCAATTATCACATATTTTCTGAAAGCAGACACCCTGGAGAATAAAATAGCAGTTGTTCTATTTCCACAACGGTTTATGAAATACAGAATTTCAGTAGAAAATAAGCTAAAGTTAATTTTAGGGCACACACACAATATATTACTCATATTTTTGGTACAAGTTTAGGATGAGTTAAAGTGGTTGTAAAGGCAGAAGTTTTTTTTTATCTTAAAGTGTTTTTTTTTTTTTGCTGTCACAAAGTAGAGTATAAGATTTCCTATCATCTGTGCCCAGTCTTGCCACACAGAGTTAATCCAGCTCTGAGCAATCCTCTTTTCTTTTTTTAGTGGGTTTCTCCTTCATGAGCATACCGAGCCCTTCGGTCTGCTATGGATTTTAAGGGGAACCACCTCCTGAGCTGTACCAGGCCGCATGCCCTCAACATGGGGGGGTGGTTTGCACCCCCCACCCAAAGCACCTTGTCCTCATGTTGATGAGGACAAGGGCCCCTTCGCGACAACCCTGGCCGTTGGTTGTCGGGGTCTGCGGGCAGGGGGCTTATTGGAATCTGGGAGCCCCCTTTAAAAAGGGGGCCCCCAGATCCCGGCCCCCACCCTAGGTGAATGAGTATGGGGTACATCGTACCCCTACCCATTCACCTGGAGGAAAAGTGTAAAAAAAATAAACACACTACACAGGTTTTTAAAATCATTTATTAGTCAGCTCTGGGGGTCTTCTTCCGACATCTCCGCTCTCCGGGGGTCTTCTTCTGACTTCGGGGGTCTTCTCCGCTCTCTTCTTCTGCTCTTCTGTGTCATCTCCGCGCTCCCCGGTTCTTCTCCCGCTCTCCGGTGCCTTCTTCCTTCTGCCGGGCTGCGCCGCCGCTATCTTCTTTGAAGCTCTTTTACTAGTGGCGGCCAGCTCGGTCTTCCTCGTAACCTTCTTCCCTCTTCTTTTCTTCCGATGTTGACTCAACACTCCCTCCCACTGTAATGCCGGGTGTGTGGTGCGCAACGATTTATATAGGCCTCTTATGACGTCACAGTCCCAGCATGCTCTGGGTGGTGATGACATTATTACCCTGCCCCCTTATGTTGTCACCACCCGGAGCATGCTGGGACTGTGACGTCATAAAAGGCCAGGGTTGTCGGGAAGGGGCCCTTGCCCTTATCAACATAGGGGCAAGGTGCTTCGGGCACACACCCCCCCATGTTGAGGGCATGTGGCCTGGTACAGCTCAGGAGGGAGGGGCGCTCGCTCGTCCCCACCCCCTTTCCTGACCGGCCAGGATAAGGGTCTGGTCTGGTAAGTCAAACAAGTGTGAGGCCCCGTACACATGTCCGAGGAACTCGACGTGCCAAACACATCGAGTTCCTCGTCGAGTTCAGTGTTGAAGCCGCCGAGGATCTCGGCGGGCCGACTTTCCTCATTGAACATCGAGGAAATAGAGAACATGTTCTCTATTTGGCCCGACGAGTTCCTCGTCGACTTCTTTGCTGAAAAGTGTACACACGACCGAGTTTCTCGGCAGAATCCAGCTCCGATCGAGTTTCTGGCTGAATTCTGTCGAGAAACTCGGTCGTGTGTATGGGGCCTGAAAGGGGCCTTAAGGTCTCATTTGTGCTGGATGTTTTTGGACATTTTTACAGCCCGTGTTTTTGGCTTTAGACATTTTTTTGTACAGTCAATAAACTCCCCATCATGTTATCCTATGTGTGCATGCACACATAGGCTGTTATAAGCAGTTTTTTCCTGTAAAAAAAAACCAAAACTAGTGGGTTCTGAGAGGAGTGTTTCAGCTGTTTTTCAACTGGCCCAAAACAAACCATTTACTGCACTAACAACATGTGCCACTGCCCTTGCAGGAAATAATTGATTTGAACCAGCTTGGCCCAAACAAACTGTTTAAAGCAGGGGTGCCCAACCAGTGGCCCGGGGGCCACATGTGGCCCTCGGAGCTCTCTGATGTGGCCCGCGACTCCTGCTCTGGGATAGAATAAAATTGAATAGAATACTGTTATTAAATGTACATTTATTACTAAAATCAGTGGGCCGGATTCAGATACATTGGTGTATCTTTCCGTGGGGCGTAACGTATCTCAGATACGTTACGCCGCCATAAATTAGGGCGCAAGTTCCGTATTCAGAAAGAACTTGCGCCCTTAGTTACGGTGGCGTAACGTCTGTGGTCCGGCGTAAGCCCGCCTAATTCAAATGTGGATGATGTGGGCGTGTTTTATTTAAATTCACTGTGACCCCACGTAATTGACGTATTTTTCGAACGGCGCATGAGCCGTTCGTGAAAAAATCCCAGTGCGCATGCTCGAAATTACGCCGCAAATCGTCAATGCTTTAGACGTGAACGTAACTTATGTACAGCCCTATTCGCGAATGACTTACGCAAACGACGTAACATTTTCAAAATTTGACGCGGGAACGACGTACGTTTCTGAATTGGCGTAACTACCTAATTTGCATATTCCTTGCGGAAATATACGGAAGCGCCACCTATCGGCAGGCAATGTAAATATGCAGCCTAAGATACGACGGTGTAAGACACTTATGCCGGTCGAACGTCAGGGAAATTCTGGCATATCTAGCTTTCTGAATACAGAAAGAAGATACACCGGCACTTCGTAGCACTTACGCGGCGTATCAATAGATACGCCGGCGTAAAGGCTATCTGAATCCGGCCCAGTGTATATAAGGGCATATCTATTCTGCAGTGGTTACTGGGCTGCTCATTGTGGACCACGACCGGTTACCAAGTCGCTTAAGTGGCCCTTGCTCTTGAAAAGTTTGGGCACCCCTGGTTGAAAGGTACATATAGGAGTTTGCTTTAAAGCGGAGCTCCACCCTAAAGTGGAACTCACACTGATCGGAACCCTCCCCCCTCCGGTGTCACATTTGACACCTTCCAGGGGGGAGGGGGGTGCAGATACCTGTCTAAAGACAGGTATTTGCACCCACTTCCAGGCCACACAGTCTCGGGCAGACTGCGGGCAGGACGTCACCTCCCGTCCTCCCCCCGTTGTGCTCTGGGAACACTTGGCTCCCAGAGCACAGCGGGAGCCAATCAGCAGGCGCAGCGCAACTCGCGCATGCGCCGTAGGGAGCCGGGTAGTGAAGCCGGAGCACTTCACTTCCTGGTTTCCTCACTGAGGATGGCGGGGGGGGGCAGCAGAGTGACAAGCGATCGCTCATCCTCTGCTGCGGATGGCGCTGGACTCCAGGACAGGTAAGTGTCCTAATATTAAAAGTCAGCAGCTGCAGTATTTGTAGCTGCTGGCTTTTAAAAAAAAAATTCATGGCACATCCGCTTTAAGTGGCCCTTACTCTTGAAAAGTTTGGGCACCCCTGGTTGAAAGGTACATTTAGGAGTTTGCTTTAAGTGTTTTTTGAAGTTTGGAAAATCAGTTCTCCTATGTAGTTGGTATGACAACAGTTGAAAAGAGAGAGACAATGTAATTGCACTGAGCCAGTGTCTGCACATCCACTTCTTCCCTGGGAATCGGTGTAAGACAGAGGTACTAATTGGGAACCTTACCCAAAGTTAAGCAGACCTGAAGTTATTATTTAACTTTAAATCAACTTCAAAATGGTTATGAACCACTTCCTGAAAATTAATTATTTCATGGGCAAAAGGTTATGAAAACTAGTTTAAAAAAAAAAAAAAAGACAAATTCAAAATTGAAAAACTAAACAACTAAAGAAATGGGTTGTCAGTTTTAAAGATCGAGCTTTATGGCTGCCCCGTTATTTCAGCATCGCTTGCTTTATTTGATGGGCAGAGTGCGATGGAACTTAATTGGTTTTCTGCTGACTAGTGATTGGCCGGCACAGAGTACTCGCTGAACTGTGCCTGCTGTGGTCACCATGCTATACTATATCCCTCTAATAGTTTGCCTTTGTTTATGTAGGCAAACTTTACAATTACAAGGGACAGTAAACCTAAAATAAGTTCCTATTTTATAAGTGATCCACTGATACCAATTCACAGCTGTGAGTTCCAATAGCTATACAGAATTAAAGGCACTTTGCGTTGTTTAGAATTCGCTGTTAGCTGAAGAGTGTCTATTATTTTAAAGGATCAGTCATTTTGCCAACTAGAATTTTTAAAGTGCAATGACAAAAAATGTAATTTAGACTATATAATCCACATTATTAAGGAAACGAAAAGGTGCAATATACAGTGCCTGGAAAAAGTATTCATACCCCTTAACCACTTAAGGACCGGACCAATATGCTGCTACATGACCCAAGGGGTTTTTACAATTCGTCACTGCGTCGCTTTAACAGACAATTGCGCGGTCGTGCGACGTGGCTCCCAAACAAAATTGGCGTCCTTTTTTCCCCACAAATAGAGATTTCTTTTGGTGGTATTTGATCACCTTTGCAGTTTTTATTTTTTGCGCTATAAACAAAAATAGAGCGTCAATTTTGAAAAAAATGTAATATTTTTTACTTTTTGCTATAATAAATATTAGTTTATATCAGTTAGGCCGATACGTATTCTTCTACCTATTTTTGGTAAAAAAAATCGCAATAAGCGTTTATCGGTTGGTTTGCGCAAAATTTATAGCGTTTACAAAATAGGGGATAGTTTTATTGCATTTTTATTATTTTTTTTTTTTTACTACTAATGGCGGCGATCAGCGATTTTTTTCGTGACTGCGACATTATGGCGGACACTTCGGACAATTTTGACACATTTTTGGGACCATTGTCATTTTCACAGCAAAAAATGCATTTAAATTGCATTCTTTATTGTGAAAATGACAGTTGCAGTTTGGGAGTTAACCACAGGGGGCGCTGTAGGATTTAGTGTTCACTTAGTGTGTGTTTACAACTGTAGGGGGGTGTGGCTGTAGGAATGACGTCATCGATCGAGTCTCCCTATATAAGGGATCACTCGATCGATGCAGCCGCCACAGTGAAGCACGGGGAAGCCGTGTTTACATACGGCTCTCCCCATTCTTCAGCTCCGGGGAGCGATCGCGACGGAGCGGCTATAAACAAATAGCCGCGCCGTCATCACGGATCGCTCCCCGAGGGAACCCGACCGCCGCATGTAGCGGGGGGGTCCCGATCGGACCCCCGACCCACGTCTAGGCAGGGACGTACAGGTACGCCAATGTGCCTGTACGTGCCATTCTGCCGACGTATATGTACATGCGGCGGTCGGGAAGTGGTTAAAAAATGTCACATTTGATCGGCAATGGCTCCTCCGGTCATTGCAGCCCAAGGCAGGGAAGACTGGTATTTCTACCGCTTCTACCGCCCAGGCCATTTGGGTCACAAAAAGAGAAAAGCAGAGTAATGCCCTGTACACACAATCGGTTCATCGGATGATGGATTTTTTCATCAGATATCCGATGAAGCTGACTTTCATCAGTTGTGCCTACACACCATTGGTTAAAAAAACGATTGTGTCAGAACGCGGTGATGTAAAACACAACGATGTGCTGAGAAAAATGAAGTTCAATGCTTCCAAGCATGCGTCGACTTGATTCTGAGCATGCGTGGATTTTTAACCGATGGACGTGCCTACAGACGATCGTTTTTTTCTATCGGTTAGTTAACCATCAGTTAATTTTAAAACAAGTTCCTAGTTTTTTAACCGATGGATAAAAAACCGATGGGGCCCACACACGATCGGTTAGTCTGAGAAAACGGTCCATCAGACGGTTTTTATCAGACAAACCGATCGTGTGTACGTGGCATTGGCCATAGACATATTTCTTTATTTTTTTTCTGATCTTGAACATATACAGTGCCTTAAAAAAGTATCCATTACCACTTGAAATTTTCCACATTTTGTCAAAATCACAACCACAAACTTAAATGTATTTTATTGGGATTTATATGATAGACCAACACAAAGTGGCACATAATTGTGAAGTGGAAGAAAAATTATAAATATTTTTCAATTTTTTTTTACAAATAAATATGTTAAAAGTGTGGCGTGCATTTGTATGGCGCCCCCCTGAGTCAATACTTTGTAGAACCCCCTTTCACTGCAATTACAGCTGAAAGTCTTTTTGGGGATGTCTCTACCAGCTTTGCACATCTAGAGAGGGACATTTTTGCCCATTCTTCTTCACAAAATATCTCAAGCTCTGTCAGATTGGATGGAGAGCGTTTGTGAACAGCAATTTTCAAGTCTTGCCACAGATTCTCAATTGGATTTAGGTCTGGACTTTGACTGGGCTATTCTAACACATGAATATGCTTTGAAGTTGAAGTCCCGTAGGATGAAACGCATCAGTTCTTTGCTAGCAAGCTCCAATATATTGCGCTTGAATTTGTGATCACATTATTTTACTTGAATAAAATGAATGATGAGCGCAAAAATCAGTGAATGGTGCACCTATGAAACGAATAAAGTGTAAAAACTATATAATAATAAATATAATGAACAATAAAATTATATAAATGATCCTCTAAATTGAGGAATATCACAAAGTGCACAACCACCACATAAGGCACTGTGACAACTGACGTGATAGTGCAAACAAGAGTGAATCAAATAAACTGGAGTGCATCCCACTTCCGCCCATTGGTCTACATAAGGCGAGCCGGTCCAGCCAATCCCCAGCCTCTGATGAAGTCACGTGTCGTGACGTAACGCGTAAGGCCCTGCTAGACGTGACCGGAAGTCACGTGACATCCCGTCCGCACATCCGCAGCTTGTTTGAAACTCGTTTTGCCCACGTTTTGATTTTGATTTTAGTTTTATGCTGAGCATTTATATATTTTTTGGAATTTCATTAAAATCCTTTGAGAACTACTACACTATTGGATTTTTTTCTTTTTAATATCTCGTGGATTTCCTGTTAATGTTTGGGCACGGAGCCTCCATTTTGGCGAAGCCCTGAGTCGACATACAGAGAGAAGGACACGTTTTTGGGAGAGGATCCAGGATCGCAGCTGCCTATCCAGGGAGAGAGAAGGTTATCCATAATCCATCTGAGGATTCTCATGCTGTTTCCCCACGTCAGGGAGGTAAGCGCTCTGTGAGCTCAGCTACTTTGTGGATTCCCTACAATACCTGTACACGGATCTACGTTTTATCTCTGCCACTTGAGATTCTCCATGCAATTTACCTGGGACATTTATATTTATTATCTCCAGTTTATTTGATTCACTCTTGTTTGCACTATCACGTCAGTTGTCACAGTGCCTTATGTGGTGGTTGTGCACTTTGTGATATTCCTCAATTTAGAGGATCATTTATATAATTTTATTGTTCATTATATTTATTATTATATAGTTTTTACACTTTATTTGTTTCATAGGTGCACCATTCACTGATTTTTGCGCTCATCATTCA